>NC_136278.1:26439197-27639197 GCF_964198595.1 Lampetra fluviatilis | reverse complement strand
ATCGGGAGCACCCGGAGAAAAATCCACGCGACCAGGGGAACAACACGCAAACTCCGAATATACAGCAGGCGTCAGAGTCGGAATTCAACCCACGACCTCCTGTATACCAGGCGAGGTAGTTAACATCTCGCCACCGCGGTGCTTCATATATCAACTTTAGCCAGGAACCCAACTTAGGTTGCCAGGTTTGCAGCGCAGTATGCCATACAACCACACCACTGCTCCACTTATATACTGTATATTAAGATATAATTCAGCAATTCATTAATTATCCTCAACAATTTTTTGTTTCTAATAATAATGAGTTGATAATCATCTTTAGTTCAATAAAACATGGAAGAAAACTTAACTAATGAATGGATGATAATAACACCAATAACAATTCTACCAAAACCCATCACTATGGCTTTGAATAAATCAAATTTGCTCAGTATGAATGAAAAGATTAGGTTTATTCCAGCTGCGGACAGAATGTGCTAATAGGAGTGTACCAGTGTGCCACCATTATAAAAGTTCCTGCATTAGCCGCATGATAATAGTTTAACTGGCACAGGACCGAACTCGTAACACCTGCTGAAAGTGCACACGTGTTATTTTTTGTTACAGTCACAGATAATTCTTCGATTACTCTCAGCCAAAAACTGGCCAGATGCTCTAGACAGGGAGATCTGCTGTGCTAAAGAAACGCGCCACAACTCACACAGCCTAGTTTTCATTGTTCAGGGCTTTCATCAAAGAAAAATGAACCCTTGGCAATTTTGCCCTGATAAGGGGATATATATATATTTATTTCTGTAAAAGCTGCCGCTATTTGGTTCGATCGATTTTTTTTTTGCCCAGAGAACATAGCAGGAATAATACCAATTGAGATCCATGAAATTAATAGAGTGTGTAGCAAACAATTTTATATATAAAAAAACGAACAATTGACACTGCTTGTAGTCATTTAGCGAAAATTGTCCAGTGCCCTGTGGGAAAACATAAGCTGGGTGCTGCTTGGTGGCGTCTCTGTTTGTTAAATGTCGTTGCAGGTTGTTAAGTGTTCAACTATGTGGAACCAATGGAGCTGGCACCACACCAAACGAATTCTCACTTCATACAGCAGTCGGCATTCTGCAGTCAGGCACCGATCAGGGTCGTGGGTATTTGTGATTATGTGTGACCTTAACACAGCTCCCCTCAATCTTACCTCATTTTACTCCTCTCCCTCCATTCCACCTTCACTCTGCTTCTCCGGACGTGAACACACGGTGCAGATAAAGCGGTATTCTTTAACATCGGGATGCTGCCGTGGTCTAACGGTTGCCACATTTCGACTTGAAATCCAGAGGTCACCTTCACTCTCCTGGTACGACCGTTGAAACATTGTGCAGGTTCCTTGAATTCCCTCCAACTCTGAGCCAACCAGCGGTATCAGAATTTTTATTTTTATTTTTGTATCAGAATCTTTTTTCAGACTAGGAATCCGATGAGCCATGAAGCGGGTCAGCGAGTTACAACAGCAAACGATAAAAAAAATCGAAGACTGCAAAATAGTGAAAATGGTAAGCAAGTCACTCAATATAAATAATAAATGAATACATTAAATATTTCTGATTTCTCAAGATTGGACAAGGCAACAAAAACAACAAAACAGTCCCAGACCACACCAAGGTAACACCACACAGTAGTAGTTCCTGAAAAAAACCGGCACATCAACATCAGGCTATGGATACTACACAGGTAGGTAAAAAAATTAATAATAAATAATAAAACTAAAAATAATAGAAATAAAATAATAAATCACGACGTTTCGGAGGCAACACAAGTCTCCGTCATCAGGTGGGACCGTCACAGCTAAATTTACTGTATCAAGTGAATACATTAAATACTTCTGATTACATTATCACTTGATACAGTAAATTTAGCTGTGACGGTCCCACCTGATGACGGAGACTTGTGTTGCCTCCGAAACGTCATGATTTATTATTTTATTTCTATTATTATTTCTATTATTTTTATTTTTTACCTACGTGACTTTACCAAAAAAAACCTAAGAGTTTGAATCCTTGCAGTCACGAAAGCTTCAAATCCAGAACTACACAGGTAATGATGAAAGCTACAAATCGCATTTGCAAACGCGCGACTGAAAATGGGCACGCCGCGTTGAGTCGATTCGCAGCTCGTCTGTGTGTTGGGGGGTAAAGAGGAGACCGATGTTATCTCCAGAGGTGTTCTCTAGAGCTCCCTGTTAGGGAAGGCCCTTCCAACGTTCGGCGACATAAGCAGGCAACTGCTACCTCTTGAACATCTGAATTTGACTTGGACAACGACACATTCCTTGGAGGGACGGCAACAAACGGACAAAGCTATTGACGGAAAAGCAACTGAGGAAGGGAAACTGTTGAAAGGGATGGAGAAAGAGGAGCTGGGGTTTAAAAAAAAAATGAAAGGTCCGTGGAGAAAAAATGCGAGATGAATGGCAGCTGTGAGCATGGTTGTCAAGGGCGGATTAACACGGAGGCTTAAAGGGTTGCAGTCCCGGGGCCTCAGATTTTGAGGGCCTGTCCAAAATATATTCAGCTTTATAATAGTTGAAATGTAATAGTATAGCTCTGTGGTAAATCCTATAGGTCATGTGGTAAATAAAGCCAGAGCATCGCTATGCATGTTATTACTGGTTATGTCCCAACATTCAAACATTTTGTCCGCTTTTCAACTTTGATTTAGCTATATCATTAGTTACGAGTGGCGGTGATAGATTCAATAGAAGGAAAATTAATATTAAAAGAAGGGCACCCCAAAACTCTAATAGCCCATCAAACTTAATCCAACCCTGACCGTCATATGTATTATAAGCACACAGAGAGGTCTCCTTTCAGTATCAGTCTCATTATAATTATCATCTCAGATGATGACAATAGAATACCTATTATATTAATTTACAATGTATGTTGAAACTTCTTTTGCACCGTACATAGCCAACCGTGATAATCGGAGGTGCGGGAAATGATTGCGATTACATAAAAACAGATTATTCCAGACTTAATTTAAGCTCAGATTGCACTTTCAACAGACAAAATAAGCTTGGACTACTTTTATATACTGTACATGCAAACCCTTATTCTAGAACAAAAGCCACAAGGCCAAGGCTGAAGTAAAAGACCGGGTTTTTAAATCCTTTATATTAAGTTCGCTTGCTTGCTTAGGACCGTGCAAATCTTTCGGTCGTTTTTTAACCCACTTCCCGTGATCCAATCGAGCTGACATTTTGCACACAGACTCGTTGTGCGTGACAATGCATGTTCGTGAAAAAATGTTTCCAAAATTTTACACTGTTTAGGGGAAAACATTTAAATATTTAATTACCAATTGTTTAATGCTGCCAGACAATCATCTGACCCATAGGTGGCAGCCATCTCAAGCCAGAGGACGAGAGGACTCTAGCCGCCCCGATGCCACGCATATAAAGGATTTATAGTGAAAAACTTTGTTTTTACGGGTTTACTTGTTTTTTGGTTGGGGCCAGTGTCAAGGTCAGTGAAGGTCAAGCCCTCTAGACTTTGGTCAAGGTCAATGCCTTTAAGGCAGTGTTCTTCACTAATGTTCAGAGTTGGGGGGGGGGGGCACTTTCACCTATGAGACATTGGTGTGCGGGCCAGCACACATTTGAAACCAGTTGGGTTTGACAGCTCGATGGGGGTGTTTTCACATTTGTGTATTGTCAGAGGGTCGCATAGTAGGGACTGCCAGTGGTCTGTGGGCTTTGCAATGAAGAACACTGCTCGAAGGCAAGACTTCTTATTGAAGCCTTACTCCTGAGACTAAGGTCAAGGGCGAGACCTGAGGAGATGTCCTGGATCCTACCTCGGGGCAGGTCTCAAGCACCCAAGACTGATTATACATTCTTTCCCGGCAAACTGCTGTGAGGTAAAGGAAAAATATATGATAAAGTCCTTCATGTAGTATTCATATTTTAATGAAAAACTGATTATTGCATTCTGCAATACAGTATGCACAAACATAATTAATCTCGTGTGCTGGGTAAAACACACAACAACACTTGGGGATTTGATTAATAGAGCTGGGAAATTAGAAATTGTACTGAATACTTAAATCTGTGTATGCGTTTATTTGTTGCTGGGTTGGGCCTTCATACTTGCATTACCATACATACATGTATCGAGTTATGTACAGGTCACGTATAAGCGTGACTATATGTAACGTCTCCATATTGTAATGAGCACTATTTTTTGTCCATCAGGCTTTCCGGATCTAATATTATCCAGCGCCATTTGTTTAAGCGAACAATATCTGGCCTGAATTTTGATTTAAAGCTTTCGTGACTGCAGGGATTCATATTCTTGGTTCTTTCGGTAAAGTCACGTAGAAGGGAAATAAAAAAATAATACACTTTTTGAAAATGTTCTTGCTGTGGATTTCACACCTGATGATGATTGCTTGTGTTGCAGTCGAAACATCGTGATAATTTTTATTGCTTTATATATATATTTTTAATGTATTTCCCTTCTACGTGACTTTACCGAAAGAACCAAGAATGTAATATCTGACCTTGTTTGACTGTCCGGGTCTCAAAAGTGAGGCCAATTAAAGAAACGTTGCTGGGTTACCAGATGACACTAAACGAGATCACTTCATCTCAACTATGGGGATCTGTTCAAAACAGAAAGGCAATATTGTATCACACAGTCATGCATTCTGTAAATAATTATGGCTATAAGCATTCATTAGCAGGACTCCCTTATGTGTCTCTACATACAGCTAGAGAGCATTCTAGAAACGAAATGGTGCTGTAGACCACTTACTTATGTGTGCGGTGTGATGGCGGTGAGATATTCATGTGCACAGCTTTGGCTGGCTTGCTCCTCTTCCTGACAATCACTAAATATATTCAACTTGGTGTAAGCACATGCTGTATATGCCATAAATTAAATCATGTTTATATGAGTGTCATTACGTGTTTGCTGTTGTGTGCCACTTGACACCCTAGACGCCCTTACAAACGAGATGCTCAATCTCAAAGGGAATATCCAGGTTGAAATATTAAAACATATAAATTACATTCGAAATCTGCATCGTCCCCTTGGCTTGTAATCATGCACTCATCTGGTGAAAGATGAAGAGCTGCTATATAACATGAAAACAATAAAATAATGTAACGCAACATTACATGCAGGATAAATTTAAGTTAATAAGCTTTATAACCTTTCATTATGACAAAGCGATAAAGGGCCTTTCAACCAAAACACCGTCTAACTCTCCTCCTGACATTTTAATTCTCGGGCATTTTTTGCCACTTTTTTTTAAAATGTCAACTTAGCAACAAAGAATATTTTGTCAGGTGCAACGAATCATCTGCTGCGATGATTACACGGTAAGATGTCAGCCCTGTCTATCATACGGTGTCCCCTTTGAAATGAAATGGTCGTTATTGTCTGGTCCATTGCCTGCTTACATTAGCAACTAAAAGGGAAATCAATTTATGCCACAAATGGCATATCACACAATTTCGAAAATGTTTCGCTTCAAATGGCCATCAAAACCGGCCCTCTCCTTTGTAGCATCCCACACTATTAACGTGTCTGCGTCATACACCTGATGGGACAAAATAACACTAATCTTCATCGAGCTCTAGCGAATTCTATTAATTGTACATGGGCATAATTCATATTCACTCTTTGTAATTCACACGTTAACTTTAATTCAAAGACGTAATTTAAAGAACTTAAGAAGCTGCTTGTTTCATTTCGAAAACGCCAAAGCATCGTACAAGTGTTACAATACGAGTTAAAAAGTGCTTACAAAAGTCGTATTACTTTGGTATTTGGGCGATTAAGCGGTTCTTCACCTTCACTGCAGTCTGCACGCCTTTGGTTCTCAGAATGGGCAGTGCGTACAGCCCATATTAAGAACCACTAGTGTAAAGGAATCAAGCTCCACTTCAATGTGTTTTTCTTGCATATATTTGCAAGATCTGCAGTGCGGCATCTACATATTTTGAAATGTCATTAATATAAAAACGATGGTATTCTGTATATCACTTGCGAGCAAACACGTAAACATGCAGATGCACACACACTTTTAAGTCAATAAAACATGGTATGTCAATAGCTGCAGCATAAGTATCGTCCCAACAAATTAAAACAGGGGGACAAATGACCTCTGACATCCATAGATAGGGATGGTAGCAGTGCAGCTATTACAAAGATAAGGCAGGATCGAGGTTTATCAAAGGATCTCAAGGAGAAGACACATTTCAGATAAAGTAGTGGGCAAGTAAGATGCATTTTTAGGGATATCACTTCCGCGGAATTGATATTTCACTGGTGATGAAACATGTGCACATTTTAATTAAATTGATTCATTTTACCCACAAGATAGATTTTATTTTGGGTTAGATCGCGTTAATATAAATGTATCGTTAAACCCGCCACCACCACACACGACACAGCCAATTAGTAAGGTTTGTCAGGTAAACAGAACGTGCCAATTCGTTACTAGTACAGCACACCGGTGTGTTGGAGAGAAAATTCACAACATTTACAATCCGAGTACGACGTTTTGCCAGTAATTACAACCAGCTTCATCAGGTGGACAGAGGGATTTGGCTGTGTCGGGTGATGGCGGGTTTAACGACATTTCTATTAACGCGATCTAACTCGCAAAACAACTATCTTATGGATGATATTGGTCGCGAAAGCTGACGTGTTCAACTTATTGATTGTGTTCTATGATGTTCTCGATCAACTTGAATAAAAATGTAAATGTTCCTTTGAACTTGTAACGTTATTTTTTATATATATATACTTCTGGATGTGGGCCTCCCCACACCATTTGGGTCATGGAAATTACATGCCCAAACAACAACACCCCGGTCAGCGCACATTGGTGACGGCGGGCAGCATATATACTCGAGGGCATAGTACTGTACAACAGTGGATTTTGTTCCACTGCCGCTTCTGCTGACAATTTAGCCCTGTAGATCTCACATGTTAAGCATGTTTCAGCCTGGAAAGTGCTCAGATTGATGACCACCATGCATAAAACAGGTGGCGTATGGCTGCTATGGGACACTTTTTATTTATTTTTGGCCCCATGAGGTCATCCAGGGGTGGAGTGGTGGTACAGTTTGTTAGCATCAGACTCTGGATAACCGACGACTCGAATTCAATTCCCGGCTACATTTATCTTAAGCGACAGGGGATATCTAAGCCAGTCCACCGTCCACCTTCTGCCCCCACCCCCATAACACTGGTCAACACACTTTTTCTGGCATAAGGTATTCCAACGGTTTTAAGGTAATTTTGGGGTGCTGATTCCAAATCTGGCATCAGTTTTTATATATCACATCAGGTTTTTGAGATATCAAATATTGCATTTTCAATAAAAACTGCCGAAGAAAAATATTAAATAAATGTGGATATCTACATAAAATGATATTATAAACACACTATCCTAAAAATACAGCACCATATTTTAACACTAAAGCAGTCACTGTCTCGCAACAACTTGCAATCATAAGTGACAGAGTTAATTTCGGGTAAAATCAATGAAAATGGGGTTTGCCGATAGCATAAAAATGATGTGATAGAGCAAATCTGAGATCAGCACCCTGAAATTAGTCTAAAACAGCTGCAAAAGTCCAAGCCAGAAATTTTTTTATTTTTTTGTTGTTGACCAGTGTAATCACTTAATCAAGCCCCCTCGACGAGCATAATGATAGTATGGTCCCAAAAAAACCCCTCACTGACATGGCATGGGAAGGCCTTCATCTGCTGGTGGATTGAGAATGGCTAAATGCAGTTAAATTTCGATTTAAAGCTTTCGTGACTGCAGGGATTCATCTTCTTGGTTCTTTCGGTAAAGTCACGTAGAAGGGAAGTAATCAAATAATAAAAATAAAACATAGTAAAATAATTCTCACTATTATTTTAGTATGTTTATTTTTATTATTTTATTACTTCCCTTCTACGTGACTTTACCGAAAGAACCAAGAAGATAAATGTAGTTATTTAAAAATATATAAGGTTATCCAATCTCCGACGTGGTTCTTCTATTGCTCATTTTTTTACAGAATATCATGACTTTGGAAAATGCTCATTTATGTTTTTGTGAGGCTTCACAAAGCCAAGGTTGTTTTAAGGACACTTTATTAACATGTGGACATATTTACTTTCATCTGAGAAATATTTTCTTGATGGTGGTACAGTGTTGCTCAAACAATACTTTGTATAGCACTGTACTTCTTAAATTGGCTATGTATTTAATTTGTACGTATGTATGTATGCATGCATTCGTGTTTCTCATAGGCTCAGGGTCACAATATCCTGATCGATTATGTTGGCGGCACAAAGAGGTCACGATTTAAAATATGGTTTATAACTGTTATCACACGATACTGAAATTTATTTCAAAGCGCTACATGTAAATGTGGCTTTTCAACCATATTTTTTATATAGATATGCATGAGTGAATAATTAAAGTACTAAAATTGATATCGAAATGAAGACTTGCCTTTATTGATGTGTGTGTGTGTAGCGGTAGTGTAGCGGTTTGCACGCTGCGCTACGAACCCGGTGGCCCGAGTTTGATTCCTGCTCACGGCCAACACCAGTGATAATTATCTGAACCGGTCCTGGGCCTCCCCTAGGTCGACTCAGCCTCAAATTAGTACCTGGTGCGGTACGTAAAAATATCGCCACTAGGGAGACAAAGGCGGCCAGGCGTGGTGCTGGCCACCCACTGCCTCGTGTGCCGTGCCGGCCTTCATAGGTGCTCGCTAACAGCACTTGCTCCTACAGTCTGTTAAGGCTATACGGGGGATCTTCGTCTTTGTGTACCATATACGTTTTCTTTTACTGAAATAAGTTTTTCTCTCAGTTGAAATTCATTTCAATGACGTCAAATGTATTTATGTATGTATATGTCATTGGTTATGTTTAATCGTAAAAATATGAGATGAGAAAACCCGTAGAACACTGCATATGAGCTGCTGAATAAAACATTAGGTTGACATATTAAAACCAAAAATCATATAGACTATAGAGCATTTGGGATTTGCATTGGTATTGTGGCTGGTTATTGTTCGTAGTTATAGTAAAAGGAAGAAAAGTCATGCACAGACGTGGATACTGCAACACTTTCCAATATGCATTGTCCTTGGAAGTATCAAACACGTGTTTAATGGATGCGTACTGCCAGGATCAGAAACACGGACATCAATGATGACAATGGAATGAGAACTTGAGAGGTGCACAGATGCTCAGAATTACACCAAACGAGCAACGCTTGTACCGGAGACTAAACGCGAGCTGGAGACATCATGTTTTAATGTGAAGAAAAAAAATCTACGTGGGCCTTGCGAAGGACAGGTCCCTAGAAATGATGATGGCCGATGGTCAAGAATAACAACGGAGTTGCAGCAATGGAATGGAATGCGCCCAAGAAGACATTCACCACAGATATTACATTATCTTGCTTGCAGGTGCTAGTTGGATTGTTACATCATAGGACCGTGAGGGTATGGAAGACCGTCATCTAGCAGTGGATTGATCATGGTTGATAATGATGAATAACGCTATCTTCCGAGCGACTACATTTTGAAACTACGTTCTACATTTTGAAACGACGTTCTACATTTTGAAACTAAATAGTTGGCACACACGGCCCTCCGTTCTCGGAACAACGCGGTGGGTTAAGCGTGGCCTATTGGGGATGACGTTTGCGAGGGCAAGGATAGCCACTGAAGCCCCACATGATTCCCATTATATTGTACAAACCGGTGAGTGATGAGGGTCAGGTGAGTGGTGAATGTCCCTCGCGGGTCATGCGAGTTTCTCGCGTCATTTTATACGAAGGTCCGACTGCCCACTAACACTTTATATGTGTAGAAAAAAACCCCTTAGAATAGCCATTGAACAAGTGAAAACAAAATCTGGTTATAAATGTTGTGCACCACAGGATTCGTATCATATTATGCATCAACACAATCATGCATAATGAAACAATGATTAGCATCATTCTGAATAATAGTGCTTGGTTATAATACTGAAATTGCCACAGTTAACACAATCTAAGCCTATGCTTCAGATATTCCAATTACTCTTCACATTTGTGACTAATATCTTATTAGACGGATGTGATGTTTTTTTTCCAACCCTTCACATTTGTGACTAATATCTTATTAGACGGATGTGATGTTTTTTTTCCAACCCTTACATCAAAGGTAATCTTGACATTCACAAAGATCCGTTCGTGATATAAGGAAGCCACTTAAATACTTGTGGAGGTGGCTGAGTAACATGGAATCATCGTAAGGATGCTGGAGCATAGTTTCCAAGAAGGAGAGATCGATTTTGAAAATATTTATTTGGCAGACAAATGCATGGCTATGACAGTCGCTAATGAACCAATATATCTAAAAAAAAATCACGAAATCGCAATTAGTAAGTAAACACAGGGATTGACACATGTACAGTTACGGATGAAGCTGTTAAAATCATCAGGCGCCGCATTTACCGAATGTCATATAATTTGACTTTCCTGGGTCATCATCATCATCATCCGCTTGTCTAATCCTGCACAAACGGCGAGCTGGATCAGGTCGTGTAAGAGCACAGAGCGTTAGGAGGACCGCCGTTCTTTGCATTTAATTGGCACCCCCTTTTTTGGTGTTGTCGCTCGTCAAAATTGTCAGAGCGGGTTCCTGCCCAGATGCGGTGGCACTCGCCTCCTTTGTACAGCTGCGCACCAGTAGTGGCAATTCCGCATTCCCGTGTCAAAAAAAAAATACTGAAGCAAGAGTCAAATTGTTTTGAGATATACGGTGGCCACTGTGTCAGCAGTGTTTAGCTGATAGAGCAGCCGTCCACAATGTGTATAGCAATCTCCTCCACATCACCGAGACCCATAGACTCACACAGAGATCCGTAGGCCCACCCAGAGACCCATAGACTCACACAAAGACTCATAGACTCACACAGAGACCCATAGACTCACACAGAGACCCATTGACTCACACAGAGCCCCATAGACTCACACAAAGACCCAAAGGACTCACACAGAGACCTATAGACACACATGGAGACCCATAGACTCACACAGAGACCCATAGACTCACACAGAGACCCATAGACTCACACAAAGACCCAAAGGACTCACACAGAGACCTATAGACACACATGGAGACCCATAAGGCTCACATAGAGAGAAACCCATAGACTCACACAAAGACCCATAGACTCACACAGAGACCCATAGACGCACCCAGAGACCCATAGACTCACATGGAGACCCATAGACTCACACAACGACCCAAAGGACTCACACAGAGACCTATAGACACACATGGAGACCCATAAGGCTCACATAGAGAGAGACCCATAGACTCACACAGAGACCTATAGACACACATGGAGACCCATAAGGCTCACATAGAGAGAGACCCATAGACTCACACAGAGACCTATAGACACACATGGAGACCCATAAGGCTCACATAGAGAGAGACCCATAGACTCACACAGAGACCTATAGACACACATGGAGACCCATAAGGCTCACATAGAGAGAGACCCATAGACTCACACAAAGACCCAAAGGACTCACACAGAGACCTATAGACACACATGGAGACCCATAAGGCTCACATAGAGAGAGACCCATAGACTCACACAAAGACCCAAAGGACTCACACAGAGACCTATAGACACACATGGAGACCCATAAGGCTCACATAGAGAGAGACCCATAGACTCACACAGAGAGCCTGAAGGCAAAGACTTCTATCCCATTCCAACTGCCTTCTGATATTGCGCTTCGCACTATGCCACTGGGCCACCTGGATAGTTTTCTGTTACGTACTGTACAATATGTGACTATCGGATATGCTGCTTCGAAGTCGGCTTAAAGTACCGGGCCTTTCCGTTCTGCCTGATCCCAATTGCATCCGCCAACAGAATCTCGGCCTGTGGAGAAGGCTCTGAAGAGCCAGAAAATGTCGAAAAGGGGCTCAAATCTCTTGGCGACGACGTTGCGAGAGGGGGCATTTTGGCAGCCCAAGCGAGAACAACATCCCGCCCACATCCCCAACAATGTTTAGCAACAAATAAGGGATTGGGGGGGGGTAACTGGGCCAGTGGGCGAGAATGTTGACAGGGTCTTCTTTGGTGCACCAGGGCGCAATGACCAAGCGAACAGTGACAGCGACCCGCTGGCAAACGTCACGATTGCAGTCGCCCATCAGTGCTGACGCGCACTGCTCAGGGCTGGAAACTCCAACTGCTCACGTGGCTTCAGGCAAAGTGGGGGGGGGGGGGGGCATCCATTGTGGTTACGTTGGTTTACTCGTCACAGATTTCCAGCTTCCACACATTGTGGACTTGGGGCGAATATCTCCGGCGAAGGGCACGGGGATCTTGGCATGGCTGGCTGAGTTTGCACATGAGGTGCACTTGAGACACAGTATCAAAGTGGTCCACGTGGATTATTAGCACGTGATTGTTTGAATAAAAATTTTTGTTACACTGTGCTCGTATTGCTGTTACTTTGTTAGATTTTTATTTATTCATAATTCTTGTTAATATTCAATGCATTTCACTTCAATCTGAAGAATGGAACAGTGGTAGACACACTAAGATATGTCAAGTTGTAATGGGCACATAGTTTTGCACTTAGTAGCTGCTAAGTGAAGGCATATTTTCTGGCGAACATTGTTTCCTAGGTTGTTGAATTGCGTTACATTGAATGTCTTGGTTTGAAATAAAGCAGTGCTATAATTTGGGACCACTCACATTTTTGCCATTACCTTTTTGTGATTACAGTCACACTGTTAGAACAAACATGACAAGCTTATTGACGTTCGTATCAGAGTGCTGGCACGTCATTTGTTGAACTCACAGACTTTTTTGCTTTTGAAAATAGCGAGCACATTTATGTAACACCTTTTTTGTATACATCTCTTATTCCCTGTGATACAATGAAAATATAAACGGACGTTGTTTCCCCTTGTGATTCATCAGGCTACATGCTGTTCAAGGTCCTCGTGAATGATTTCGCCCGAGAATGTCTTTTCCGAACTTAAAGTGCACCACAAAGTGATATTCTGATTCACAGAGTATGAAGGATACGGCTATGCTGTTCATGTATACCCACGCCAATGCTCTACGAATGAATCAATTTGGTTTCATTAATTTCGCTTCTTTAAAATATGGTGAGAGCCCTCTGAGGTCACAAGTCTGTTTTTCAAATGAGATCTTGGGTCAAAATAAATGCATTGTAACAGCGAAGATTCTACCGTGGGAACAGCTTACCCACTCTTAATTAATTTAAGACTAAATGAAAGACATCTAGGTTATGAATAACTCAATTTAAGTGAATTAAGAAAGTGGAATCTCAAGCACAATATAGCGTTCCAATTTAGTTTATTCTCAATTGTCCCCGTGAATTTTGTCCATAATTCATTGTTACGTCCACTTTGCATGTGGCATGCGATCACTCCCTTACCAAGAGTTGTTCTTGTTATTAATTGTGTGCTGCACGGGAAGTGAGGTATACATAATGATGGTGGTGGTGCAACAAAACACACAGACCACATAACCAGCAACAGCAAAGAGGTAATAGTGCAACACTTTGCAATAGAGTTCACATCTTAACACCAAACATGATGACGGCAAAAAATGTTTAAAATTTGTTTACTAAAAAAGTTATAATGATCATTTAAAGTGCAGACTAAAATGTCTTTTCAGTTGCCATGGACAAAGCATGCCACAGAATTGTATCTCATTTTTGTTTGTTCACGTAATTAATCTGAGGTATATAGGATGTCCCCTCAGTTTAAGAAATGCACGTTTTAAATATATATATATATTTGTTTTATTTTGCAGAGAATTTAATGTTAATGGATGTCCCCTCTATTCAAATATTTTTTATAAATATGCAATGTTTGTTCCTAGTTAAAATAACCACAATTTTAATTTGCGGCATGGGACACCATCTAGGAGACAGCATGACAATTGCCACTATACCACACATTTTGAAGTAGACCTCATTAGGGATCCTACAAAAAAACAAACCATTAAAAATACACAAAAGATGTTATACACTTAATAAGTGTGAGTTTTGCAATCGACGTGTCGCTATTATGTATTTTAATAAATCGATGTACAGATTGTATGTATCATTTAGTATTACCTGTATACAAAGAGGCAAAGTGAAGTGTTTAAAAGAAATCAATCATACATTGGACAAATGTGTAATGACTTTGTTTTGACAGATATGACTTTATTAAAAGAAAGCATTAGGACCCAAACATCGAATGCAATTAAAAACACTTCGAAGCACGAAACTAAAACCACAATTACTCTCACAGATGTGGTAATAAGGCTCAATTACCTCGAAAGAAGAAAATAATTTGCTTACGTATAATATAATAATTATTTTTTGCAAGAGATGATATTGATGTGCAAATGCTGTTCTGTAATACATTGCGACAAATGCAGCGCTAAATCTAACAGGTTGAAATGGGAAGACACACGCTTATGTAATATTTTAAGGTAATTTAATTATTTTATTGGTACAATATGAAGTGACGTAATTTCATATAATAGTTCTCTAATGTGGTTGCAGGTTATGCAGTGCAGTGTTTGGCACGTGAGATTAAATGTCACGCCGGGAGGACACGCGACACGACCCCAAAAAGCGCACAGCAGAGCTCGACGGCAAAACCTCGAGCCACCTTTTGCAAAATTGAATTTCATAACAAATGCAGACATTTGTAATGCGACATGTTGTTTCTTGCTGGGGAACGCTCGCATTTAATTTGTGATCAAATATACATTGCGCTTTGAATTTAGAGTCGCAATGTCGCTGCATCTGATGATGCTATGTGAAGCAGCTTCCCAACTGTGGAGCGTATGTCCAGTTCGGTGGCTACATGTTAATTGTTTAAAAAATAAAGACAAATCAGTCAATTCAGGTGCCAACGGGCGCACGACAATGGACGTGGAGACGTCTTGGAGTTGGCTTTTCTTTTTTTGAATCTGAGACTCCAGCTCGAACCCCTCGCTCCTGTACGCAAAACAAAAAGTAACGCTTTTCATTTCAGCCCGTTTTCTCACTGTCTCGCAGGTTGGCAACTTCACCGCTGCGAATACGATGTTGGTTTTCCGGCCAAAATCAGGGGTGAAAGGGCATTGGGCGGGCGGCGGGGGCTCTGTGTTAACCTGCTTGGGTAAGCATTGAGCTCTCTTCATCAGCCATCTAACTGACACCATGTGCCACATATGCAGTACAAAAATTGCGCGTATTTATTTTACAGAGAGAAAAGTTCAACTGTTAGCAATGATTTATCGCTCACACACGTGGTGATTGCTTGCCAGACGTACCAAGGAGGTTGTATAATACGTGTCAGACTTCAGAGGCGTGAGCTCATTCGCTTGCAGTAGACAATGTGGCATTGCAGTGCTCGCCGGAAGGATTTGGGCGGGAGGGCTACGCAAATCATGGATCGAGTGACAGAACGCAGGAGTAGAGACGTGAAGGAGACAGCTGTCTGGTGGGCGGAATGAGATTTGGGACCTGGAAGGAGGTGGCCTAGGGAGTGAAAGGAGAAGTTCTAGAGGTGGTTATCGTTAAAAGTGACAGGCGAAATGGTGGCGGTGACAGAGATAGATTTGGTGCTGGTGATGACGGAGATTGCGAGTGCGGCTATAGGATTATGAGACAGATTAGGTGAGAGAGTTCTATGGATTCCAAGACAGACTAGATGGTGGTTGAAATGGTTTTAGATAAATAATTATGAAAATCGATGTTCAAATCATGAGTAATGAGTAGAGTGGAGGAGACACCTGCTTTTAAATTACGATCAAAGTCAGACCTGAAGTTTGTGTTTAGCTTTGACGGACGGTAAACAACAGAGCGAAGCCGTTTAAGAAACTAAACGATTTTCAGAATTCAAGAGACAGTGATGGGCAGCAAGTATACGATAGGATAATATAATCAAGTCAGCAGCAGCCCAAGAAAGTAGACTATTTCAACGATTTTTTTTGTCACCAGCTAAGGCCCACTGAGCTATACAGCTTTTTTTCAGAAGCGACCTGGCCACAAATGATAGCTCAACGAAGTGGCTTATCGCGTGGAAATTTATAGCAACCAAACACTCTAAACGCACGTTTCTAAATGAGGAGGGAAAAACCGGAGGACCCGGAGAAAAGTCCACGCGGTCATGGGGAGAGAGAGACATGCAAACTCAAGGTCGGCATCGAACCCACGGCCTCCTGCATACCAGACGAGATTGTCAACATCTCGCAACTGCGAGATGCTCCGGATCAACCTAGGGTTTCTCTTCAGCAGGTGCTACAACAACCAGCTACTCACAACCTTTGAGGCTTAGCCTCCATCACAGGGTTAGATCTCTTCTGCCCCATAATGTTGTTTGGGCTGAGGATTTCTCCCTTCTCCAATACCTCACAGCAATGGACAGCAAATCTGCAGATTTGATCTGTGGGTCGGATATTAATTCACTATTCTTCCCCTTGATGATGGTAATTAATATGGGTGGTGTTGCAAGTTTTTTTTTTATGGTGTGAAAGAGTAATACCATAAAAAAGGACCACTGATTAACACGGTTGGCTACGTACGGTGCAAATGAAGTTCAACATACATACATGGACTGCTGAAGCAGTTTCTATATCCTCATGAACATGTGGCTACCACTCATCCTTGCAGCAGCGAACATGAAATAAATAATATATACATACATATTTAACCAGTTTTAGTTATTTAGCGCATTGTTGAACATTTGGGAACATAATTCGAGGAATATTCAAATGTATTTGTACAATGGGATGAGTGATCTCGTGAGGTTTTATGCTCGCAGAAACGTACATATATATAATTGTGCAGATTTTTTTCACCCTTCTTAAATGTGGACAGATTGTACTTGCAACTCGAAGGAGAGGGGACGGTAGTTCAATGCCACGAGCATATTGCGGTCCCGTTATGTGAGGGCTGAAACATAATTGTTCCTCGTTATATTTTTATTTTTTTGGCGGGGGGAAATACCTACCATTCACTCACTCACTCACCACTCTTTCCCCGCACGTCAACCAACATCAATGGACGGTCATCTATACATTTGAAAATGACATTCTAATTCTATAGATTGTTCTCCTTACAACAACAACAAAAACACATGGCCGCTGCGGTGCTTTTTTTCTCCCACAGGTTTGAGGTCGGCAGTTGGTGACTTCGGAGACGGTGTCACACGTAACATCGCCCCACGCTGGATGATAATAAAGCAACCTGCAAAGCGCTGCGCAGCGCCACTGGCACTTTGGAGGGATTCTGGCTACACGGTGATACCAAGAGCCACAAGCAGTGTGGACTTGCAGCTCAGCGCACACGCGTGGCCAGCTCAGGTACGGCCGCTTACACGGGCTGTTATACCCAGCACACGCAATCACGCATATATCACACACACACACACAGCACGCACGCACACTTACATACATGTGCATGCACATACATACTTGTATGTACAGATGTCAACGTATTTATAGAGGCAATAGGCAATTTGTAGAGACAATAGCTGTTTGATCCTACGAATTAGGCAAAGCGTATGGCTATAGACTTCATCCAATTACTGTACAGACGATGCATTAAAAAGGCTATACTTAATTATAATACCGCAAATAAATTGCTTCATATTTATACAATATCTTATTGGTCGGGTAGCGGGTGATAGAGGATATGCATGCTATTGCAGTAATTAACGGGTAAAAAGATAAACATTCGTTTGTTTGCATGAGTTGTATTGGACGCTAGGGGAGCTGGGTACTTTGACAGAGAACACGATTAAACGTGACAATGTGTGCTCCCATTGTCGGTACGTCTGTGTGTGTGCGCGCTGCACTACTACGAACCCGGCGACCCACAAGTTCGATTCCCGCTTACGGCCAACGCCAGTGACGATTAACTGACCCGGTCCCGGACCTTCCCTCGGCTCGACTCACCCTCAAATGACCACCTAGTGCGGTGTGTAAACATCGCGACTGGGGAGACAAAGGCGGTCGGGCGTGGTGCTGGCCACCCCCACCCCCTCGTGCACCGTTGCGGCCTTCATAGCTGTTCGCTGACAACACTTGCCCCTAACTGTCTGTCTAAGGCTACGCGGTGGCATCTTTGTCTTTGTGCGCTACAGCGCACATAGGTTCTCGCGCCTCTCCGGATGGAAGAAGCCACCACCCCATCCCCTGCTCGCCGCCGCGCTGGTGCTGAAAGGGACAGTGCAGTTCCCTCCGGCTAGATGACAATCGCCGCCTTCGCACACACGCGGCTCTCTCTCTCTCTCTCATCCCGTATCATCAACAACAATGCCAGCCACCCTCCGATCCCCCCCCCCCACTCCACCCAACCCCAACAAATGGAAGAAACCCCCCCCCCCTACCCTCTCAGCAAATGTTTCTGTTGGCGTTAATTCGGCGTAACAAGAGCCTGAATCGTCGTCCATCTCAAACGGACGCCGCAGCCGCTGCGATGTAACGAGATGAGCAAGGGACACGCAGCCGTCCTTCTAAGTTCCGTCGATCACTCCTCCTACCGCCGCGGCCCCGCGTCGCAACTCGCTACGGTGTTTGCTCAGAGCCGTGGTGTTTTCTGCTCTCCGCGTTGGGAGTTACGCTGTGGGTTCGGGAGGCGTTTGGAGCGGTCGGAAAAGGATCGTCTCAATCGGTTCGCGACGATTAAACTTCTGCCTAGGAAGGAGCCAACTCGATACTCAGATTGAAAACCTATTTCTTTCGAACTGCTTTCTGTGTTTAGTTTTGTTGTCTTCCCCCCCCCCCTTCGCACCTCCGATTATCACGGTTGGTTAGGCACGCTGCGAAAGAGGTTCGACGTACATGCACATACTGGATGGCGTTTTAGCAAAGCGTGTTCGCATTAACGGCACAGGACGGATTGAACTGGAAGAAGAAAAAGAAACGGGAGCCTGCTGGCGTGCGCAGTGGTTTCATCCACGCGGGGTAGAAACTTCGTTCATTCATAAATAACAGAGGGAGGCAGGAAGGAACGAACACGGAGCGAGAGAGAGAGAGAGAGAGAAGCGACGCCTCGACATGGAGGCCCCGGGGTCAGGTTGGACCCAGGCGAACGCGACCTCGTTTCTCAACGAGACAGCGGTGAGCGCGAACGGAACGAACAGGACGCACGTCGACTACAACAGTGACTTCTACATCACCTTGCCCATCATCTACTCCGTCATCTGCGCCATCGGCTTGACGGGCAACACGGCTGTGATCTACGTCATCCTGCGCGCCCCCAAAATGAAGACGGTGACCAACATGTTCATTCTCAACCTGGCCATCGCTGACGAGCTCTTCACCCTGGTGCTGCCCATCAACATCGCCAACCACCTGTTGCAGGACTGGCCCTTCGGGAAGACCATGTGCAAGGTGATCCTCTCGATCGACCAGTACAACATGTTCACGAGCATCTACTTCCTCACGGTCATGAGCGCCGACCGCTTCTTCGTGGTGACGGCGACGGTCAAATCGGAGAACTTGCCCCGCAGGACCTACAGGAACGCCAAGCTGGTGAGCCGGGGCGTGTGGCTGCTCGTGTCGGTCGTCATCCTCCCGTTCACCATCTTCGCCAGCACGTACGTGGACGAGTTCGACAGGAATCACTGCAGCCTCGACTTCCCCAAGCCGGAGTTCAACTGGCTCAAGGGCAGCCGCATCTACACCCTCGTCTTCGGCTTCGCCATCCCCGTCTCCACCATTTGCATCCTCTACACCACCATGCTGTACAAGCTGAGGAACATGCGTCTCAACACGAATGGCAAGGCGCTGGACAAGGCCAAGAGGAAGGTCACGATCATGGTGTTCATCGTGCTGGCCGTGTGCCTCTTCTGCTGGACACCTTACCACCTGAGTACGGTGATAGCCCTCACTGGGAATCTACAGGAGACCCCTGTGGTGGTCGGCATCTCCTACTTCATCACGAGCCTCAGCTACGCCAACAGCTGCCTCAACCCGTTCCTGTACGCGTTCCTCGATGTAAACTTTAGGAATAACTTCCAGAAACTCCTGGAGTGTAAGGTAGCCACCTGAATCCTTACTTCGTGAACTCGGACGTGATAAATGTGCATGCAGATTATATTATAATGTATTATTTTTAAAAAATGTAGAATCAGCCTGTGAAATTGTTATTCTGGGCTCGATATAATACCACGTTAAAATGGACTGACGCTTAAAGTTACGTTATTTTATGACAGTACTGATAACGATTTTAAATATCGATCTCGCTTATGTCGGATTGTGTCATGTGCGTTCAATCCATACAGCTGAAAAGTACGGGCACAGTTTACAAGTCAACACGGATATAACATAAATAGTGTGCACTTGAAAATGCTCATTTTGTTTCATCGTGCACTGTATTCTCATATAATGTTGATAAATGTAAAGATTTTGTTTCAATAAATACCAATGGCTCCATCACATCCCGATTCATATTCATTAAAACTAGAATGGAAAAACACCACGTTGTGTCATTCTATGAATTCAAATCCTGAGTAAAAATGTGACAAACGTGGCAGGGAACATATCTCGAATTGCTTCCCTATCCCTCAACCTTTCCCATATATTGTGATAAAATATGAAAACAACATAGGCAGAGGACATTGTCGACAGCACATGGGCACACGGCCATTGCACCAATGTCATCCGGTTGAAGTCAAACACCTCTTGGCTTCAAAGCTATTTGAAAAAAATACATAGCATTGGCATATCAACATGATGTTGGGCAAATATACCCAAATACACGCAAAAAATATTCCACATTTATTCATTATCGTTGGACAGCCATAGTGTTCTCGTTGTGAGTTTGCTTTAAGAAATGTAGCCATGACCTTCTTACATCAAAGCAAATTTTCAGAAGCATATCGTGCCATTGACATGAATCAGTTCTGATGTACAGTATATGTACACTATTTATCAACAAAGAGACGAAAGAAAACCACCTAATTTAAAACATAAAAAAACATGTCATAACCGAATGGTATTCAAACATGGGAAAGTAGAGAAAAATATAAAACAGTAAAATGAAGACATTAATGTAAGTATATGTTTTGACCAAACTTATATACTGTAATCATTATATTCAGCCCTTTGTCAATCAAATGCTGGTACCTGGTCTTTATTATAACTCTTCTCATGAAGCGTTATAATGAAGAGTTATAATAAGTCTGGCACTTTTTAAAAGCATTTTGAAGTTATTGAATTCTCAAAAATTTTGTTTGCAGTTTAATCTTTGGCAATAAATAAAAAAAACTAAAAATAATATATAAATTGCTGATTATATATGTTCACTAAAATTAGTGGCCTTCATTAATGCAAAAAAAAATTCTGACATATATAGGCTTAATAAACATTTAAATTTGATGCCAGATTTCAATTTTCATACGAAATTAGAATGTTGTCTGAGATAAAATTCTAACATACGATCTCCCATTCACAGTTACATTTCTGCAATCACAACAGGATAAATACACATCTTCGTGATTATCATGTTCGGACCGATAGATCATTACTAAATGATAAACTTGAGTAAACTTTGATATAATTGAGAGAATATTTACATTTCTTGCCAACCGCCCCCCTCCCACCCCCCATTAAAACATATGGATTGCAAAAATGGTACTGACACGAGTGTCTTGACATTTCTGTGATAAAATGACAATTACGACTCAGTTTTCACACACGTTTATTCATATACTTTAACATTAACTTTCTCATATATTATATAAGCTAAGGCGAAAAGTGTCAACAGACCAAACTGTAGTCTACACGTGACCATGTGCTGTAGTGTTAGAATCATAGACGACGAAGTATTCCGGACGTGAGAAAAAACAATTGTACTGCACAGCACAAGTTCACTCTCTTCACTGGATTCCACCACAATTAACCACATGCATTTTTGCAGAAAAAAGCCAATAAGTACTGGTTTGTTCCATTTTAAATATCACGTGTTATATATGCGCAGCGCGCACACGCACACAGATGGGTGGCAGTCAAATAGATTTGAATCGACGTACACAAAAAGTATCCGCGGCTGAATATCAGGCCTAATTATCATACTTGTCACGTTCACCATAGAGCGAGTGCATCGGTGTTAGAAGTTGACTATAACTCTGTATGTTCGTATTACATTTCTTGTACGCGTTCATAATAATGTATTTACAATCTAGATTCGTTTACAGCGGTTGTATAAAGCATTTAAAACTCAAGATTATCAAAATACGTCTCTACTTTCGATACATAAATACTTCTTTTTGAAGACAATGTATGTTTACGCGTGAATGTTATTTTTTGTTATTTTATTTGAAGCTATCTACGTGACTTTACCGAAAGACCAAGAATATGGATGTAGTCATTAATGAGTTAATTATTTCTCATTCCTATTTCATTTGTAATAATAGTCTCCCCCAAATATGGTCTCCAATTTAAAATGAGCAGTCTTTCGCGGTGAGGAAAGTTTAATTTGCTCACAGTTTATTTAACTCCAGCAACTGTCTACATTAATTAAAACATAGATTGACCTGCATGAGAAACGTTTTGCAAAAATGACTCCGAGCCCGTGGCGATAACATAATCCAGGCCAGGGTTTTATTTGAACTGTGCTCCAGAATATATGAGCTTATGCAAATAAGATTTCTCATTACTATACAATTATAATAATGCTCTTTGCACCCATCTGAATGTAATTACTGAGACTCTCACACAGATCAAAAGGTATACAGTTCTTGCAACAAAAAAAGTTGACTGTACTATTGTGTTTCACTGAAAGGCAATCATGTTGGTACAATATATACACGTCAAGATAATACAGCACACAAATGTATCACGATCACGAGCTATAACGTATTCCAAAAAAATTAAGCTGTATTTTTATAATATCGATAATACACCGTGCAATCCCACGATAGCTTTAAACGATGTGATTCACTGCATGTCACACATTTTTACAGAACAAAACATGAGTGCATTAAAGCCATGCAACCCTTTTAAAATACATCATTTGTGTTGTTCAAGAGTTCTGAAATGTCTACACATTCATAGTGACCGCTAAAGCAGCGATACAGTATTGTACGAAACAAAAAAAACTTCCACTTAAGACAATCTTAAGTGCAATTTCACGCATCGGTCCCAAAGTCTTGGTTTTGTTATGCGTTTTCGAGGACCTTGGCATCACACAACAATTGTACACGACTCACAAACCGCCCTTTTTAAGAGCCATAAACACACGCACACACGCGGCGCCAGATTAATCGAGCGCACTGGGAACGCAAGTAAGCAGGTAAACTTTTTCACAGCTGCACAGTTATAATAATAATAATAAAAAAGCTACACATTGTGAACAAGTGATATTTTTTTGCGCAATCCAAACTTGTGCTCTTATAAGCAACGCACGCATTGACCACACACATAATTGGGTATTGGTGTGTGTGTGTGGAGTGTGGGTGGAGATTGGAGTAACGTGGAGTGGCCACAGAAACCTCTGGGAGAATGGCACCAGAGGTCATCCTAGCGGTCTCATCTTTGGTAGAGTTTTTTTTTAAACAACCACCACCACGTCGCTTTGCACCTTTGCGACTTGCTGAAGGTAACGTTGGCCTCTGTACTAACTCGACGACGCTTTAATTGCGCTAGGCAATTAACATTCACCACATCGGAAAACAATCGCGGCAATGTATGGTTCGTAGCAAGGAGACTATTTTTTTTCGTGAATTTTTTCACAGAACAGAATATGCGTGATCAACAGAGGAATTTTCTGTGCCAGTGACTTATCCATCTGGCCTAGGAATTGCTTGACTTATTTATCTGGGTTATGGACGCATTCATTCTATTCTATTCCTGCGTATGGCAATATGTTAAGGAAATAAATGCCAATGTCGAAGTCTGCTAGCGATCAGAGGGCTTCAGGAGGGAGTTGTTGTCGTTTTGATATTCCTCACCAACTGAAGGATCGCAGGCAATTGTGGTTTACGAGGTGGCCCATAGCTTGAGTTGCATGGCCACAATCATCACTACTGTGGCTCGTCTTGAATTTTCCATTCATGAAGGAGATGCGTCCCGTTGATGGTACATCAATGATATATTCATGAGACGATTGGGTAAAACTGCAGCACTACAGCATGCTGAAAGAAAGAGTGTGTTTTTTTTAGAGCAGGTACCCGCGGGTTCTGCAAAGAGCCAATTGAATGTATATATGTGTTAATATATCGACAGTTTTTGGCACAGCACGGGAGACATTAACTATGTTTTGGCTACTGCTGTGAGAGTGTCTTCTGTGTTGTGCCCCTTTAATAAAGCCGCATGCGGCTTGGGAGACGCCGGCTGGCCACGGCTGCTCTTCAGTAATGTACCGACCTGTACACAAATACTGTCCTGGCAGCGTGCACTCAAGTTCTCATTGTAATGAGTGAGGTGTAAAGATGATCAAATCGGCAAATGAACGTTGTGAAATTTGCATAACACGTACATCTTATTTAAACGGTTAAAACTGACCACATTTTTTATTATTTTACCAGGTAAGGACCACTGAGCTATACAGCACTTTTTAAGAAACGACCAGGCCACAAATGATAGCCCAATTAAGTGGCTAATCGTGTCAAAATGTATAGCAGCCAAATACTCGAAACGCATGTTTCTAAATGTGAAGTGAAAAACCAGAGGACCCGGATAAAAATCCACACGACCACAGGGAGAACAAGCAAACTTATTTCAAATTAGAACCCTTCCCGATTCAGCAGGATTGATCTGGGTGACCAAATTTGGTGCTATATTGTACAAAGATCTGGGTTGGGCAGTTCCAAGGCATTTAAATAATGTTTAAGGCAGAAAAACCTTCATTTCACTTTAATAGCTGAGCTCAATGTCAATAAAAAAACCTATCGTTGTGGAATAGTATTGCAATCGTAACTTTCACCATGTTATGAACCTTTTCAATGACTGTTTAAATAGCTTCTTTGCATTTGGCAGAGGCATTTTTATTATGTCTGAATAAGACCCTGGGTAGATTCAAAATGTTCATTTTTTTAAAGCAGGAACTTCCAGAGAAATGTGTTTAGATCCTTGAGGTTGTCATTATTTCAAAGGTGAAATAACATTGTATACATAGCTATGGTGTGCAAAATATATGTGCATCCAGATGTGTGTTTAAATATATAAACATAGTACAGTTCTGTTCCATAAAATATATCCAGGGTACGTCGTTAGTATGTTAACAACATATTGTGAAATGTCACTCGGAAGTTAATACATTATGTGAAGAAACATCGCCGCTTGCGAGAAACATTGTAAATCTCAGTAACAGATCCTCGAATTACCAGCTCGCATCTCCATGCGTAAAGCAAGCCATCTGAAAATGTCAGCATTGAGAGTTCATCTGCAGGTACAGAACAATGCATGCTTCGCCAAAGTAAATGTGAAGCCATGCGATCATTGTTATTGTCAATATTTTATCAAGGCATCTTCCCCAGGGGGAAAGGGAGTGGGCATCATCGTCTTCCTCGGCAGTTTCTGCGTTGTTGTTGTTGTTGTTGCAAAACAGATTGGGACTGGGGAAGTGTACCACGGCATGCAGTTGGATCAAAGCGTCGTGGTGTTTCCCCGTCAGCCAATAGGTTGCACACAATCACAGAATGAGCGTCAATTGTCTGCTGCTGCTGCTGCGATTCACGCCTCAGAGCCCTGGAAGGGAACATGGCATCGTCCCGCACAGGAGGGGTGGGTCAGTTGTGCATGGGGCACATCAGGCTGCTGCTTCATGAACAACAAGCGCCGAGGGCTTCGTCGAACGGATCGCGAAATGAACAGCGTGAGCATCGCTCCCTCCGACTCATAGTTGCCATTTGAAGAACATAACACAGCCTACTCGGGCCACCCTCCGACATGAGAGAAATTAGCAATCCAGGGTGTGCACAAGGCTTCAACAAAGATGCAAACTGACAGCTCATTGCAAAGCTGGACGAGCCGCACGTGTTATGGTCCTGACAGTTCATGTTTGTCGATATTCTCTCAATTCCCTCTGATGTGTTTTTTTGGGGGTTGTGCCGCACGTTGTATGCTGCCTCAATATGTCGTATCCTGAAGAAGCTCCCAGCACAAGGAACGAAACGTCGCGCATCGCGTCGAACACCACACAAGGTGCGATGCTTATGTTGTGGGGTGCCGCAACATGAATGAAATGAGTTGTCCAGCGTGTGCACAAGGCTTCAATCGAGATGCAGACTCGACACCACTCGGTATAACAACCCGACAAACACACCGGAGAGATGCACTGCACAACCGCGGAGCAACCTACGTTAGCAGGATCTACTCCATTCACTTTACATTTTTTGGTGCCAAGCGTTTCATATGCGTGCTGGGCCGATCAACGTGCAAATAAAGACTGCAGTGTGCTGCTCAGTAGGTGTGTGGATGGGTTCATTCCTGGCTTAGCCCTGGGCAGGCAAGTCAAGCTGCAGAGTAACTACGTGCCATGGCACGGTGTGAAAACATGGTTGTGCGGTGACCTGTCCTTTGCTTACATTGAATGGCTCTAAAAAACAACGCCTTCGGACAGAGCAAACACCCTGGATCTCCAGAATCCTTTCATGCTTGAACAATTCAATTTGGTCGATGACGAAAAAAGAAGATGCAAATCAGAGACACGTAGGACATTATTTTTTCAAACATTTTAAATACTCTTTAGGAACCACTGGCATCGTTTTTTGACTATCTCAGGGTGATTACGTGTCTGCTCAGATGCAATTTGTAATATTCAATGTGCCCTCTGGCATTGTCTGCCCGAGCCTCAGTGCTCGAGAAACGGCTTAAAATCAATATCGTGCTGTTGTCAATGTAAACAAAGAGCCGGTGTTAAAGGTTGAGAGAGTCCACAGAATATCATCGTTTTGTTTAAATGTCAAATAGGATAAGTTCTCTCCAACCTAGAGCAGAGCAGCAGACGCATCGGGATGTGCGTGTACGATGCAATTAAAAATGAACATGTATTTATATATTGTACATGTACACATAGTGTATAATACTGCCCACGATAATGCCAATGCGTTATTACGTATGCATGCATGTATGTATGTCCAACTTCTTTCGCAACGTATGTAGCTAACCGTGCCAATCGGAGGTGTGGTGGAAGGACAACAAACTAAACACCTCTGATTTTGATTTGAAGCTTTGGTGACTGCAGGGATCCATACTCTTTGGTTCTTTCGGTGAAGTCACGTAGGTAGAAAAATAAAATAAAAAGTAATATATATACTTTTTATGTTATTTATTAATACAAATAAAATAATATAATTTTTTTGTTATATTTAATAATAAAAATAAAATAAGTAAATAATTGTTTTTCTAAACACCTCTGATTAGCACGGCGGGCCACGTACGGCGCAAAAGAAGTTCAACATACATACAAGCACAAAAAGCAGTTCTAAAGAAATGAGCTTTCAAATCGATACAATTGCGAGACAGGGTTGCGGCACGGCGTTATATCGCTTCAAAATACTTAGTGAATACCTGATGAGAGATGCGGTGGAGGGTGTACAGCATGGGTTAAACGCTGAGGGGTATGTAATCAATAATCTCTGCCTTTTGCCAGTTGACATGGTAGCTATTGTGGACTCAAAGGCCAGCCACCAGGAATGAATGCTGCTGGTAGGTGGTGTGGTATGAATGTCAACATTACGAAGACAAAGATCGTGGCAATTCGCACAGGTGGTGTACCAACTCACATTGTATGGGTGCGAGAAGATCTGATGGAACGGGTGATAAATTTGATTGCCTTTTGTTGGTGTGGATAAGACTTGAGGATAAGAACCACAATGACCAAGACAGCTTTTGAAAATGTGCACAGAACAGTCACATTGCAGGCGCTAAACAGAAAAAAAGCAAGGAGGAAGATATTGAAAGCCTCGGTGTGGAACGTAATGGAATGTGCAAGCGAAACAAGAATATTCTGGAAGGATGGGATGAGAAGGATAAATGTGTTGGAGATGTGGCGATGTGAAAGGCGGCCAGTCAGAGTAAGCTCTTGCAACAAGAATCAGAATGGGGAGGTTGCTGATAGGGAATGGCTGTAAGCAGGAAATGTCAAAAATGATCATAAGAAAGTGAGGCGGGTTATGCGGGGCATATCCTACGAGGGGCAAGATGCAGAAATGATGACGATTATTCTGCAAAAGGGAAAGAGGAAGTGAAGAGGGGGGAAGCCTAAGCATACGGTAGAGTTGACGAGACTGTGTGGAATGCACTGAGATTCTAAATATCGTAAAAGGTGGAAAGCATCCATCTTTATATTGTTGTCCTTACCCGGCACCTCTATTTGCACGGTTGGCTACGCACGGTGCGAAAGAAGTTCAACGTACATAACCGTCAGAAACATTGCTAACGAAGATTAAAGCGTTATATATATATTCTATATTCACTGTTTTTATGTTCATTGTCTCGTGAATAACTAGTGGAATTCAGCAAGAACAAAGATAAGAACATTCTGCATTGCAGCAACATATACATGACCTGAAACGCCGTATATTACAACACGAGCTTATGCAGCACATTCTGCTAGTAGATTGTAGAATCTCCACCCATCTTGGTGATACTTTATACGAGACAAATATTTGATATGCACTTAACAACACGCCAACGATTTAAATAACATATTTTTTCCCTACATAAATGGCTTGTGTTCAACGTATTTCAAAGAGTAATTTTACGTGTCGTATTAAAACCACGTTGAAAATGGTTCACCTATTCGAAAATTGCAAATTGAAATGTATTTATTTTCAATGTGCCGGTGGTTACAATGTTTGTGGTTAAAGGAAGGCCTGCCTGAAATAAACAGAATAGACTGCTGTGAATACCCTAGATGTTTGCTGCAATCACAATTTGGGATTGGTACTGTAATTGTAAAATGGGCACAGATGCCTAATGACGAGATTGTTCAAGCCTTGTGGAGGTAACATCATCTATATTACATCAATCTATTAAATATTCATACACCTTTATCGTTTCATCATTGTTAAACTAATTATACGTTTGAAGTGTGGCCTGGGTTGAAGATAGAGGCGCAGCCCTGCAATTACTTGCTTCACGCCACTGCTGGCTGTGGCCTTAGAGAGGCAAGGTAGCATACCTGCTGGCGGTATACGCGCAAGAGATCAAACACGCTTTTGATTTCAACGTCATCCTGTGACTCAACAACAACAACAACAACAACAAAAACGACCCCCACCCCCAAGATCTAATGTAGATCGTAAAGTTGAGCCCGACTCGGAGTGAGCGTCACACAAATCACCGCCCTGGCAGGAGCGTCCACATCAGGCAAAGGCGCCCCACCAGTTGTTGATTTAGTTAAGAGTTGTTGATTTAGTCCCGGGGGTGGGGGGGGTCACACCCTTGGTCTGATCGACGGCGACAAGCTGTGAAATATTCGTCACTTTTTTTTAATCTACGGATTTCGTGCACCAATTTCTCTAAGCGTCGTCGACTCGAGCGGCCAATTATTATCATAATTGTTAAATATTAGCATGCAATTAGTACCCCCCCCACCCACTCCAACACTATCAGATCAGCCAATCAGTGAGATACAGCCAATTACCATTTTCGGTATTCCTCAATAGCATCGCAATCTCTGTTTTAAAGTTGGTCAATGACCCGTTCTCCGAGTTCATTCAGCGCTGGATAATTTACTCTCGCTAGAGTCGGTGACGCTTTGAACTTTGACGGGGTTAGTCGATGGTCGTCGACGCAAAACAAAAACACACAACAACAAAAAAACCTTTGTCTTCTTGGTTCTTTCGGTAAAGTCACGTAGAAGGGAAGAAATAAAATAATAAAAATAAAACATGATAAAATAATTCTCACGACGTTTCGGCCACAACGCAAGTAGCCGTCCCTCAGGTGAAACCAGGTCTGTCGAGGCGACAGCGTCAGACGCGTCAGACGCTGTCGAGGCGACAGCGTGACTTTACCGAAAGAACCAAGAAGATGAATCCCTGCAGTCACGAAAGCTTTAAATCGGAAAAAAAAACACCTTTGCCGAATATTTTCGTCGCGAAATGTGCCCCCCCACCCCCCCACCGCTTAACTAAACTCAACACCGGTCAAGCAGAGCCAGTCCCCCCCCCCCCCCCTTTCACAGACCCATGGTGATTTGCGTCAACTCCGAGTTCGGGTCCTCGCGTGGCCGAGCCTGGGACGCCAGACTCGACATTTCCACGCCTAGTCACGCCGGCTGCCGAGTCCTCTCCGTGTGGCTGAACGCGGCCGATGCCTGCCCGCGGTTGGGCCTGCCGCACGCACGGCTGGAGCCCTGCAGGTCGCGGCGGAACGCGGCCGGGAAGCAGAACTCCTTGAAGCAGCGCTTGAAGTTCTCATCGAGGAAGGCGTACAGCACGGGGTTGAGGCAGCTGTTGGTGTAGCCGAGCGCGACGCAGATGTACCACGCGGCCGAGACGGTCGGCGTGTCGCTGATGCTTACGCGCGACTTGATGATCACGAACAGGTGGATGGGCGTCCAGCAGATGACGAAGATGGCCACGACGATGAGGACCATGCGCGTGATGCGCCGCAGGTTGCGGTCCTTCTCCTTGGAGCCCGAGAGCAGGCGCACGGTGCGCAGGCGAAGCACCATGAGGCTGTAGCAGACGACGATGATGAGCACCGGGAGGATGAAGGCGAAGATGAAGACGCAGATCTTGAGCAGGTTCTCCCAGTTCACGGCAGGATGCGGGAAGTCGAGGATGCACTCGATGATGCCTGCGCATCGAAAGTGACGGTCGACGTTTGTTAGTGATTCCCGACGTTTTGTATACGTGAAAAAAATTAACCCGTAAAAACAAAGTTTTTCACTATAAATCCTTTATATGCGTGGCGGCTAGAGTCCTCTCGTCATCTGGCTTGAGATGGCTGCCACCTATGGGTCAGATGAATGGCTGCCACCATTAAGCAATTGGTAATTAAATATAATTAATTTTTTCCTAAAAAGTGTAAAATTTAGGAATTTTTTTTTCACGAAAATACATTGTCACGCACAACGAGTCTGTGTGCAAAATGTCAGCTCGATTGCATCACGGGAAGTGGGTTAAAAAACGACCGAATAATTTGCACGGTCATAAGCAAGCAAACAAGCAAGTGAACTTAATATAAAGGATTTAAAAAAGGTGTGAACAGCTTGTATGACAAGATGTTTTTACAGAAAAATTGTACATTTGGTTCAACGTTTGATTCCCTTCACAAACAAAGAACGATAAAGGTGCAGCCCTGCAATTGCTCGCTCACATCACCGCTGATGCAAGCGCGCCTCCACTCGACGGAGCTATCGAGAGGCCCTCTCGAAAGTAAATTTGCCTACTCTTCTACAGTGGCCAGCAAAGGCCATCCCGAGGATACGGCGAATCTGGATGGACGCCCCGAGACCCCTGGCGCTTTGGGGATCTCAGTGCATTGTGGGGGCCACGTGCTTTCCACATCACGGTGTCAGATGTGATACTTCCGGTTTAGTTTGAAGGCATCGGTTGTGATTTGTCCCGGGCCCTGCATGCCCCACGGGGCGGCCACGCTGCCCAGATATCTTAGAAGGGGTGGGAGGATCCAAACTTTACCCCTTCACACACGACCTGCCGTGTATGCTGCTGGGTGGACAGAGGCGAGTGCATTGAATCAACTTGCGCCATCATTTTAATTGCCGTGTCAGGAGCTTGAACAGGTAACCCAAAGTCCAGTGTGCTAACCATTGTACCATGACAGCCTCTTGATTGTGCACGGGACGTAAACTAAGTGTACAAAGAGAAAAGTCTTATCTCGTGTTTGTTGGAGTTCTTGGTTAATGCATTTACTTATTTTGTTATGTTTTGCTAATTGCAATTGTTCTATCGGCATCATGTGATAATATTAAGAATCAATTTGGAAACATTTAAGTGCAGTGTTCCCCGATTGTCAGCGGTTGAATGGCTGCAAAAGAGAAATTTGACAGGGCATCTCCAGGAAGAAAAAAAACCCCGCTTCAAGTGGCCTTTTTTTATTTCCTACAAGTTCAAAAACTAAATTTAATCTGATGTAAAATTGTTGTTGTGCTGAGACCATCAACCGTCTAACACTCGAGAAGCCAGTTTAAATCACGGTTGGCTGAAACTTGGATTTGATCCCCGCATCTTTGGAGTGACAGCTCAATGATAAGACCTCTGAGTCACCCGCTCGTCTCCAGTGTAGAGCGTTTACTTGACTATTGTCAGGCATTGCTCACCACAAGTGTGGCATATGCCCACTGGGCATACCACCTTATATGAACACACCACATCACCGAGGATGTAAAATGCTCTTTTGATTCCAAGAACACAGGATGAGATGTTACTATCCTTTGTGCAAGCACTTCCAAGAGTTCATGAACAGTGAGCCTGGTGAAATTTGGGGAGCGCATCGTCAGTAGTGAACCTTTGGTTCCTAGGGTGTCTCAGCCTTTCATACTATACACCCTCCCCAAAGGCGGCCAGCGACAGTGTGATCAATCCTACGCTTGCGTCCCATTCCCAATTAGTCATAGGAGTTGCCTTGTTGTTGATAGCGAACATCCCATTGTGATCATACAGGGCTTTAAAACTTCAACCCGTCTTTATTGACTGCCTGGGTGAGTCATGCATCTAAAGCACTCCTTGCAGGTTTTCAACATTTACCCGATCTACTCAGTTATAATTAGTTACCTCCAATAGCTTTGATTCATTCGCATGGGCTGCATTTTAACCACAAATCATCCCGGTGATTACTGTGCAATATTTTATGACATCTGTAATCCACGCAATAATGTGGGTCAATAAACAACAGGATATTTACGAGGCGTATTGTGTTCCATCCTGCTGTGCTTAAATCGTGCAATTAAAATGGGAACATATCAACTAATTAACGGGTGGAGCGGTGGACAAGTGGTTAGCGCAATAATGCATTACGATGATGATAAAAAAGAGAATAGGTTTCACCCTTTCTGGCAATAAAATAGGTGTTAAGTTGTTCAAACACCCAATGGATACCTTTTGCAAGGCATCACGTCTGCATTAAGCGCACGTACTTGTGGCAATACGTGCAAACATGCTTCGATAACACTGGTCAACACACTTTTTCTCGCAAAAGGTATTCCAACGGTTTTAATGTAATTTTGGGGTGCTGATTCCAAATCTGGCATCAGTTTTTGTCTATCACATCACATTTTTGAGATATCAAATATTGAATTTTCAATAAAAACTGCAGAAGAAGAATATTAAATAAATGTGGATATCTACATAAAATTATATTATAAACACACTATCCTAAAATTACAGCACCATATTTTAACACTAAAGCAGTCACTGACTCGCAACAACTTGCAATCATAACTAACAGAGTTAATTTCGGGTAAAATCAATGAAAATGGGGTATGCCGATAGCATAAAAATGAGATGTGATAGAGCAAATCAGAGATCAGATTTGGAATCAGCGCCCTGAAATTAGTCTAAAACAGCTGTAAAAGTCCAGGCCAGAAAAAATGTTTTTTTGTTGTTGACCAGTGTAATATATCCATTGTCCTTGAAACCGATTGGTCGACGCCAGAGACAGCCTTCTTCATGGCCTTGTCTCAGCAGTGTCAGATCAGAGAATGCCAAAGGGCGAACACCACAAAGGCAATGCAAGTATGAGAGCATTTGTACCTCGAGTTGAGCAGTTATATCTATGGGACCCAAAGGGTGGAACCTATTATTAGTTTTTCATCAATTTCATTCTGGCAAAAAAGATCACGAAGATAATGCTGTGTGAATCCGGCCATCTCAGTTCGAACAACCACTAACATCAGTGGCGAGGGATTTTAAACTGGACCTTGTCTCCCCCCCCCCCATCACCAACTCTCACTGACCAGCGTGGTGAAGTAGGGTCAAACAACCCCCAGGACCAAAATGGATTGAAAGAGGCCTTCACCCAGCAGTGGATTGGCAAAGCGCTGTACATTTGAATAATAAATGGCTTTACGATTAAAGATGATAAATTAGTCAATCGCTTTTCCAGTCCATTCTATATCTTGAACTGTGCAAATGTTTTTTTTTGGTAACGAGCAATATAAAAAAAATATATAAATCTAATGCAAACACAATTTCTCCAGCATTCTGTACCAAATAAACTGATTGGATGGCGTGACGTAAATATAAATGGAGAGTGCCATTTGAATGCAAATTCTGGGTCCGATTTATGAATAATGATGACGTGGCAGCCCGCTCAGGGAACACACCCACGAGTAGGTGCCCTGCGGAGATGGAGCAATGAAATCGGCACGTTACAGTTGCGAGGTGGATTATTAAATCCAGGACTCTGAGGGATGGTGATGGTCTGGTGGAGGCATTCCTCTGGCAGTGAATTGACCGAAGCACATTTTGATGACTTTATTTAATAAATAGATATGGGGGGGGGGGGGGGGTGGTGGGGGTCTTACATTAATCTCAACCGAGAGTGATATTGAAATGTAAATGCCGGGTTGTAGTATGTAAATGGTTCGTAGAAATATTTTCATGGACAGTTTGGTTAAAAAAAATGAAGCTGCATTAAGTTGAGGCCTAATAGACATTTAAACATACATTTTCACAGTTATCGTTAGCATATTGCCAATACTTCTCCTATGCCTGGTAACTTGTGATAAGAAATCCCACCCAAAGGCAGGACACTGAAAATGAAATTAAACTAAGAGAAAAAAAAACATTCCAAACGCTAAAGTCACCCTTACCCTCCTCTTTCTTGGCCGTTCCCATGACGATGACGGGAATGCCAATGGCTGACGACAAGATCCAGATGCAGATGTTGATCAACTTGGCCTTGGAGGGCGTCCGAAAGTCCAGAGCCTTCACTGGGTGGCAAACAGCGATGTAGCGATCGACGCTCATGATCGTGAGCGTGAAAATGCTGGTGAACATGTTGTAGTAGTCGATGGACATCACCACCTTGCAGATCACCTCTCCGAAAGGCCACGAGCCCATGAGGTAATCGGCACTCTGGAAGGGCAAGGTGGTGGTGACCAATGTGTCTGCCAGGGCAAGGTTGAAGATGTACGTGTTGGTAGCCGTCTTCATTTTCGTATACCTGGTTAGAAACGAAATCCCACAAAGGAGAGCAAGTGTTAATGTCACAATTTCCGGTACATTGCACGAGCCATTTCTCAAAATAACAGCAACTTTTTTCGTCCCTTCTCCAGCTAAAGCCTGCTGTATTAAACATTTTTTTTTTACAAATGTGCACATATGGTTTGCTTGCACATTGGGGATGTGTAAAGGTCATCTCTGCAGACAATGACCTCACCACAGCAGAGATCGCCTTGCTCACTCCAGGGGCATTCATCTTTCTCGTTTTGTCATTCACACTTTCTAGATGGGTTGCAACAGATACGCGCTGGATTTCTGCTCATCCCCAGCACATATAAATCGCTGCAATGTACAAATGTTATATTTTGCGACGATGTTTTCGCGGTTATGCTATATAGCGCGCCAATGTTTTTGTGTTGCATAATGCGTGTTGTTGTTATTTGACATAATGTCCGATGTTAAATGTTCCACGCGTTGGGAGCTTCTTCAGGAACTGATTCAGAATGAAACGTCACACATCATGCCAAACGTTACGGGGTAAAACCCGAAACACACACTTAGGCGAGCAACGTTATATTTTGGTAGGCAGGGGCAACTATGAGCGATATTTCCAACTGTTAATTTGGATTCTAGGTCTGTGGGTCGTGTGAAGTTCCTGCATGCGTGTGCTCGATCATGAACTGGATGCTATGGAAATATTAACGTGGCAATGAACTTGCAAATATTCTATATTTAGGACAGCAGATTAACCTAATTAGGACTAGCGTGTATTGATAGACACAAATGTCAATGATGGCATCAGCCAATGAAAGAGGATGACCATTTCTCGGCTGGCCTCGTCCTGGGGCAATATTTTGGCTGAATTCTAGATTTGAAGCTTTCGTAACTGCAAGGATTCATATTCTTAGGTTTTTTCGGTAAAGTCGCGTAGGTAAAAAATTAGAATTTATAAAAGTAAAATAAAAATAAAATAAAAATCACGACGTTTCGGAGGCAACACAAGCTTCCGTCTTCAGGTGGAACCGTCACAGCACGATACAGCTATCGTCATAGCACGATACAGCTATCGTGCTGTGACGGTTCCACCTGAAGACGGAAGCTTGTGTTGCTTCCGAAACGTCGTGATTTTTATTTTATTTTTATTTTACTTTTAATGATTTTAATTTAATTTGCAATGCCCACTTGGGCACATACTAGTAATAATAAAAATAAAGGAATGTGTACCCACTAGTAAATATTCATCTCGTCTCACTATAATATGTGCACTTTCATAAGCACCAGGCAATATGCTGTGGAATGGATTATAGAAGGTGCTTCAAAACAATGTTAACACTCATCTTCTTGGTTCTTTCGGTAAAGTCATGTAGAATGGAAATAAGAAAAAAAATAGCAGTAAGAAAAGTAATTAAATAAATAACTATTTCGTTATGTTTTCTTTTTATTACTTTATTATTTCCATTCTACGTGACTTTTCCGAAAGAACCAAGAAGATGAATCCCTGCAGACACGAAAGCTTTAAATCGAAATTTAATGTTAACACTTTCTGGGACTATCGTTTTTAATGGAAAAAGAACGGATAATACTACACTGTAACATAATAACAAATTATGTGAATAGCTTCAAAAAGTCAAAGATTCTCCACTTGTTCGCCATCGTTGTCAACGCGTGCCTGGAATTTTCTCCAGGTGGTCTCCTAAGCCCGAAGGCACATTTCTGGTGGTATTGTACCAAATTCTTGTGAGTGTAATTTATTTTTGAAACACCGTGTAAATCCACTCTTAACATGCGCTTTAAACAATCAGGTGTAGCTGCACACATTATTGCTTAATGCTGGCCCTTTTCACACACACACACGATTACAGCGGTGTCTTTGAAAAACGTATTTCTTTCTTTATTTTTCATGCTTATCACTGGTCAACAAAAAAAATACATTTTTTTCTGGCCTGGACTTTTGCAGCTGTTTTAGACTAATTTCAGGGTGCTTATTCCAAATCTGATCTCAGATTTGCTCTATCACATCATTTTTATGCTATCGGCATACCCCATTTTCATTGATTTTACCCAAAATTAACTCTGTCACTTATGATTATAAGTTGTTGCGAGTCAGTGACTGCTTTAGTGTTAAAATATGGTGCTGTATTTTTAGGATAGTGTGTTTATAATATCATTTTATGTCGATATCCACATTTATTTAATATTTTTCTTCTGCAGTTTTTATTGAAAATGCAATATTTGATATCTCAAAAATGTGATGTGATAGACAAAAACTGATGCCAGATTTGGAATCAGCACCCCAAAATTACCTTAAAACCGTTGGAATACCTTATGCCAGAAAAAGTGTCTTGACCACTGTATTCATTCATCTCATCTTTGCCCTATGTATTCCCAATATTGCTGTCGGCAGCATTATCCAATTGGAACTCATTGAAACATGTTGATACTGCTGTTATGGAGTGACTCAGGCTGCCAGCTATGGCTGCAAAGATGGGTCGTACATGTTATGGATATCGTTTATTGTTAAATTTGAACAACAGTTCCTATGATCACTGTTACATTGTTTTTATAGCTGTATATTGGTGATTTCGAAAACGTATGATTAAGCCATGTTTGTTTGTTGAAGTACGGAGATAACTTGATAACTTTAATCTAAATTGTCTTATGGTTGTTATTGTTTGACTTGCATTCCACTGGGATTTTTGCAGACATCGTTGATATACGGTGCTTTTTTCTGGAAGACTTTGCTGTTTTTTCCTGGATGTTTCTGTTGTGCGTCGTCACTTTAAGATGTTCTTTGTTCATGTTTTTGTTTGTTGCAGTTGCACCCGAGTCAAGAGCCGAATGGCTCACAGGGCTAAACCTAATAAATACAACTGAAACTGAACTTTCAGAGCGGTGTGTTACATTGTGGCATATAACTGCCTGTAGGGGGAAGGTATCACAACACTGCAGTACTTAGATTCCTTTAAATTGGCCTTTAAAAAAAAATCCATTTTAGGGACTGCTGCATTTTCCCACATACCCCGCAACGGTGAAATGTTGAGTTCAGTGAAATAATTTCGTTTAAATCCAAAGAGCAATTCCCGGCACAATTATGTGAAATTCAAACGTAAGGTGAAAGTTTATTTTTTTTATTAGGATTATGCACTCTTTAATGACCAGGCACAGAGTAAGACAGCACTAAACTGGACAACATAGCGTAATCACAGTTGGCCGAAACCTAAAATTAAAACTCTGGATCTCAGCCGCACGGCACAAGCAACATTCCCTGAGTCACCTGGCCACATCTAAATATGTATTTGAGCAGAAAAAAAATTCAGGATTGTCTGGACATTTGATTGCTTTCTCCTCAACTTTTTTTTTCTCTCCAAGTAACGTTCTTACTCGTGCGTCCATAAATGACGTCACGCGATTTTGGACGATTTTTTACCCCCCCCCCCTCGTCACACGGCGTCACAAAAAGTCAGACCCCCCCTCAAATATGACGTCACAAAGTTCTGCCCCCCCCCCCCAAAACCATATTTCCATTTTGAAAATAAACATGCTTCAAATCGCTTTAAACTATTGTTATTGTAGTGCGTATTTAATGTGGCGCTGCACTCTGATGTTGTAGGAGAAAACATTTATTAAAAAGTCTATTTAATTAAGAAGAACGTGTCGTCTATATTTATTTAAAGTTGCGCATTTTGATGTGACGTCACATTTCTCAAGCCCCCCCGCACCTCGTCACACATCGTCACAAATGTCTGACCCCCCCCCCCTAGGTGCGTGACGTCATATATGGACGGCTCGATAGAAGAACGTATTAAAGCTTGATTTGCTCTTCATATGTTGAGATACATTTCAACATGCGTTTATAAATAATTGAGCGAGTTGAATATACTGTAAAACAAAAAGACAAAGATCCCCCATATAGCCTGAAAAAACTATTGGGGCAAGTGCTGTTAGCAAGTACCTATGAAACCCGGAACACGAGGGGTTGGTGGCCAACACCACTCCCAGCCGCCTCTGTCTCCCTAGTGGCAATGTTTACACACCACACAAGATACTCATTTGAGACTGAGTCGACCTAGGAGAGGCCCAGGACTGGTTCAGATAATCGTCAGTGGTGTTGACCGTAGAACACTAACCGCTGCACTAACCGCTCCCCGCTGTATACACATAAACACACACATCTATAGACTATAACAATACATACGCAACAGTCAAACCTATTTCTTGTGCTATCTACAAATAGTTGCAATTACATTTTTTAAAAAACCTCACCAATAACACAAACGTGGATTAAAAAATCTGGAAGGCATTGATAAATCAATAACATTTGTACCAAAAATCCCGTGCTTCACGATGTTAAACCATCCTGGAACAATACACGGAATCGGTAAACGAAACGAGCACTTCAGGCGGGTTTTTATTAAAGCTGCAATGCTACCACCTTGTGGTTTGAAGGCGTTCGCTTATTTTAGCTTCGTCCGTATTTGGGCACTCATCCACAATGGTTGGATCACAGTGCCGAGCCCACTTTGTTCACACTACCCAGCTAAAGAAAACAATCGTGTGTTCTGGGCCACTCATGCATTGACGATTGAATGTGCCATGTTTATAATTGCAGCAATATATAATATTGTGTTCTTTAAATTAGCCCACCTCCCTGAGATTAAATTGACTGAGCAGAGTAGTTTTTTGTGGTGTAATCGGCAATTTCATGCGACATAAAATTTCCATAAACGAAACACAGGTGTGTGTGTGTGCTGGGTGAATGCTAAATGTGGATTTTTTCCTTGTTCAGTTGTTGAATAATTCCGTTCTGTACTGTGGCCGATTTTCACAGAATGTTTTGTCACTTTTAAATTATTATTGGTGGTGCCATTGCCACATTCAACATTTCATCTCGACACAATATTGCCTTCAATTGCAAAATATATGAATATATTCCATTGAAAAAAAGGTACGTGAAATATTTGCAACGAAGACTCCAGTGTATCGCATTCGAATGTCCATCTGCTAATGAATCGCTGGGCTGTGATCAAAAGTGGCAGTTGCGACCATTGAAACGATTGCAGTGAAAACGCGAAGAGAATTCGTGACATTTTCTTTTTGCTGCCATTCTGTGTCTTCGCGTCTCGTCAATATGCATACGCGCGCAGACACCTTCGCTAACGCGTCCCAATCTCTCACCAGTTCCCAAGAGTACTGCTGAGGTTGCCATGGAAATTTAAAAAAACATCTCCACAGAAAGGCTCAGATATAATGCACACAGTGTGGACGTAACTACACGCAGCTAATGCGCACCCGGTGCCCCCCCCCCCAGCTGACAACATCACTCGCTATGGCCATTCCCACCACAAATTGGCCACGGCAGTCAATGCAGTTTGGAAACACACCGACGGTCACGACTGCAAAATCTCCATGGTGGTGGTGGTGGTGGGGAGGTTGGTTGTGGTGGGTGTGAGGAACGCAATTTCGCGTGAGAAATTATCTCGGTCCAAAAGAAAATCTGTTAAATGAACCTCGTGGCGGTGCCCCGGGGTACCATAGTAACCCCGGCTCTCGCACAATGTCCGTGATGCAGTCGTTTTGAGTCTGTTGATAAGTCGGCGATGCGGCAATCGACTCATCTCGACGAGCTGTACACGATGCACCACTACGGTGCGTACCGCGAGCGTTCAGGGTTTCGGCGCAGTCGTCCTCGTTGCGTTTCGACTTCGTTGAGTGGCACCACCGATTTCGAAATTGATTGGTAACCCAGTCGCGGAGTGAAGTAACACCCCTGGAAAAAATAGTGTCCCAGAAAAAAAGTATTTAGTTGCCTCGGCCATTCTGTATTATTTGCTACCCCGGGGTACCGCCATGAAGATCAAATGACAGAATAATGTGCAGCCTGCACGGCCCCATTGATCAATCCACTGCTGGATGAGGGCCTCTCCAAGCAATTGCGGGTGGATATGATGTTCTCATTTTAAAATACTTCGCCTCGCAGGTCAATGCGGGTTGCTGAGGATCGTAAATTACAAAATGAATGTTGCTGCGCTGCCCATCTTTTTTTATTTTGTTTAACTTTTTTTTTATTTCCCAGGGAAGAGTCCCCCACTGAGTCTGAGGGCTCAGTTTCAGGAGGACCATGCATTGGGTATGCTTGGTATGATGTCCGATGTGTTTTCGGTTGTACCACGGAGTTGTTTGGTATGCTGTCCGATGTTTCTCTGAAGCTCCCAGCATGCGAAACGATACATGGGACGACTCCAAAACCACGTCAAGTTTATTTCACGTAATCAGTTTGAGAACTCAAGAGACCAACATCGTCTTGTTTGCGATATTGGCCCGGGGGCATTTGTCTGCCAGGAGGGAGCCGAACATTGCGATCTATAATCCCAAATTGATTGACATGCGGGCCAATTTATTCCTTGGCAAATCAGGACCCCGACACGGGAACGCGGTGCCCTACTCGTACTGACACCAGGGTCTCTTGATCGACAACCGTGAGGCCGGGCGGTGCCGCGCTGCTGCGGTTTCGTCGCCCGCAGCGTTAACATCGGTGGTGGCTGTTGGACTCCGAAACGCGATTCGGAACCGTGAACCTGTACGCCAAGCGGCGACGGTCAGAGGTCGCAACCGGGTACCCGATACCCGTACCCTACCCGATACCCAGCTACCCGTACCCGGCCGGGTACGGGTAGCCGTTTGCGACCCTGGTGCGGCCGGGTACGGGTAGGCCGTGAGTCACTGGTGAGTAACCGTTTGTCACTCATTTCGGGTAGGGTACGGGTACGGGTAGGGAACGGGAACCCGTACCTGGCCGGGTACGGGTACCCATTTGCGACCTTGGTGCTGCCGGGTACGGGTAAGGAATCAAAACCCGTTTGCGACCTCTGGCGACGGTGCTACACCGCTAGGCCATGCCACCGCCGGTGTACATCTATCGATAGAATAATGAAAAGAGTAGGAGGATTGCCCCCAACCCCCCACCCCCCCCCACAATTCGGTTACGGTCATAATCTTTGACGGAGGCAGCCAGCCTGTGATGTCGCACGGCACAGCTGTTTCCCACCACTTTGCCCGGGGCAGATTTGGTTATTAAACTCAACTGAATGTGCGATGGGCATTCACATGGGGGTACTGTCACAATAATTAGAATGGGAAATACATGACGGGATTTCACTTGGCTTTTTACTGTGTCTTCTAATATTCAACTTCCCCACACACCTGCGATTAGCATGGTGGACTAAGTACTGTGTAAAAGAAGTTCAACATACATACATGTACAAAATACACCCTTTGGAGTAGTCACTGTTCAGTTATTATTACAAGCGATTTGGGGACTAGCGTTAGGGCTAAAGTAAGTTTGAAGGGTTAGGAATAGGATACCTGGTTGTGCAGGAATGATATAGGACAGGGTTAAGGTCAGTAGTAGAGGATTACATCTTAGAGTTGTTTTTATACAAACATGTGTTAGCCTCTGGCAGTGCTCTTAACAGGAAACAAAACACGCGCACGTGACCTGGTGCTGGACTCATGTCGTGATTCGATTCTGACCAACCACCAATGTATTATCCTGCTGCGTGTTCAAACCGGAATTGTTTAAGAAACTGTACATTCGTTTGAACACTTTTGCATTGCAGTTGATATCCTAGTGCATTGATACTCTTAGTTATTTCGGTAACGTCACGTAGGTAAAAAATGAAATTAAAATTAATAAAGAAATATTATTTGATTTTTTATGAATTTTAATTTCATTTATTATTTTATTTTTTATTAATTTTAATTTCACTTGTTTACCTACGTGACTTTACCGAAAGAACTAAGAGTATGAATCCTTGCAGTCACGAAAGCTTCAAATCTAGAATTAGTGCATTGATGTTTTTTTTAATTGAGCTTCCAGAACGCGTGGTAAATTGTTTCCCCTTGAGCCCACGTGCAGATGTAATATATATCATGCGCATGCATACACATTTTAAACACATTTGACACAATTGTATGATAGCATCTAGTTGGTTTTTGTTGTTGTTTATATAATACTTTTAGCTTGACCAGCTCTGTAATAATTCATCGCAAAACGTTATACCCGATTAATATTTGCAGCGATGTCGCATTAACAATTTACCGTGCACATGAAGTGTGAATCCAATTACGTATCAGCAGGTGGCAGCATATTGCCATGCTCTTCGTAAGATATTCAGGATAGAGTTGTGTGCAACGTTATTTCATACCCAGTAATCAGAGGTCGCAAGCGGGATTTTGATTCCTTACCCGTACCCGGCCGCACCAGGGTCGCAAACGGGTACCCGTACCCGACTGGGTACGGGTAGGGTACGGGTATCGGGTACCTGATTGCGACCTCTGGGATGAAGCCATGTTGCAGGCGCGGGTGGGTTGATTCTAGGAACTTGAATTGTGAGAAGAGACAAGACGTTGGGAAATGAGTGACAAACAGTGACTCACCAGTGACTCACGGCCTACCCGTACACGTACCCGGCCGCACCAGGGTCGCAAACGGGTACCCGTACCCGGTCGGGTACAGGTAGCCGGGTATCGGGTAGGGTACGGGTATCGGGTACCCGTTTGCGACCTCTGCCAGTAATACAATAGTAACAGTGTACTACTGTCGAGTCAGGGGTTGAGCTTAGAACGTGCCTGATTGGGCGATCTCCATGCACACACAGGTTATGAAAAAAATGTAACCCTTAAAAACAACGTTTTTCACTATAAATCCTTTATATGCGTGGCATCGGTTTTATTTTATTATTCATTTCTGTTTTTCTTGAGTAAGAGTTTCATTTTTATCACATTGGTATTTTAAATAAAATATGAAATTTATTTTTTCCTAAAAAGTGTAAAATTTTGGAAAAAATTTTTCACGAAAATAAATTGTCACGCACAACGAGTCTGTGTGCAAAATGTCAGCTCGATTGGATCACGGTAAGTGGGTTAAAAAACGACCGAAAGATTTGCACGGTCATAAGCGCGCAAGCAAGCAAGCGAACTTAATATAAAGGATTTAAAAACCGCCACTTTTAAAAAAAAAATGCATGCTTTGGTTTTCACACCTGATGCTAATTGCTTGTGTTGCAATCGAAACGTCGTGAGAATTTTATTGTTTTATGTTTATTATTTTATTATTTCCCTTATACGTGACTATACCGAAAGAACCAAGAATATTAATCCCTGCAGGCACGAAAGCTTTAAATCAAAAAGTGCTGGGGTGGTTTGCAGTAGATGGTGGTGCAGCGAAATCCATTGTTGTTCTCAATTTCTACGCTTCCACATCCATGCTCCCCCACCTTTACCAACCCCTGTTAGCCGTGAGGTGTGGCGACACAACCCTCAAGGTTGACATGGTGTAGAAAGGCCCTCATCTGGCCATGGATTGTACAGAAAGTGCTGTGCACGTACTGTCAAAGTTGTGTCAAACGCCACTGGTACTAAAAATGTACACAAAGAGTAAACATACTCTTTGGGTCTTTCGGTAAAGTCACGTAGATAGAAAAATTAAAATCACGACGTTTCGATCGCAACACAAGCAATCGTCCTCATGTGAATTTTATTTTTCACCTGAAGACGATTGCTTGTGTTGCGATCGACAGGTCGTGATGTATTTTTTTATTATCTTTCTATCTACGTGACTTTACCGAAAGACCCAAAGAGTATGCATTTCTGCAGTTACGAAAGATTTAAGTCAAATAGTAAACATTCAAGGAAGGACATGGATTTCAAAAAACAGGCACAAAAAATACATATATGCAATGTTTTTCTTTCTGATTTAAGCACAACTGCATGAAGGTAAAAAGGCAAAGGTGCAGCCCAGCAATTGCTTGTTCTTGTCACTGCTGGTGGAAGGGCCTTCACGAGGGGGGAACTCTTGAGGGTATTGGCCTTTTCTTGCAGATGCCTCGGAAAAAGTGGGAGTGTCCTAACTTTAGCTCATCGGATTCTCCCGGATAAATACACATTTTTATAACTCGTTCCATTCAACTCACTGGCGTACCGATGGGTGGGACCGAGGTGCGGAGATTTAAGAAGCGTCCCCATCGTTTCAGCTGTCACGCGGGGAGATGAAACTGGCAGCCTCTGGAGTGCAATTCCAGTGTGATAACCAGCATGCAATTGAGTAAAATCTAAAATAAAAATTGACACCACGTAAATATTTAAAGCATTCACGTGATAACTGCAAGGCCAGCTAAATTCGCCGGGTCAAATGATGAGTTTAAAGACTGAGTAAAACGTAACTGTTCATGGCAGGACGATAAAACAGGAGAGTGACACACCTGTGATACTTTCTTGCAAAAGTGCTGTGATATGCAGTGAAGAAAAAGACATAAAACATTTTTTTTTACCCAGACAGTGCAGTTGAATGGTTTTGTAATTTCTGATGACAATGAAGGTAAGGTCATGAATTGAAGATTGAAGCTGCACAACTCAATCTCGGGCTCCACTATGAAGTGCTGAACATTTCTGACTCCTGCATTCCCAATGGAGGGAGGCGCACAGCTATAGGATGACATCAGCAATGTCAATGTGCAGCGTACATTGGGAATTCATCCGAAGAAGTTGTGCACAGTGTGGTTTCCCGATGGGGATTCGCAACACTGGTTACGTGCATTGTGATGGTGTTGATTGATGCTGGAAATTCAAACCCAGCCGTGTATTTCAGAAGAGTTTTTTTTTTCCTGGTTCCACGAGCAGTTTGAAATCACGATAGGTTCATGAATTTTGCAGGGAATTTCATGTCCAAACACTCGGTGGCATCGCAAATTCTGAGCTCATGACATTATTGTTATGCGCATTGAATACTTTGCTTTAAAGAGCAAACTTTTCAATAAGAACCATTCAAAACAAAGTATATTAAATTACAATGGATGAATTACACTATGAGCTATCCTTAAAGGTCACGATGATAAGCACCGATTGGTTTCTGTAGTAAATAGGGTACGTGGGAAAATGATTTGTAGGCTTGTTAAAAAACGATAGCAATTTCCTTCTTAACAGCGATGTATTCATCACGGATGTCAGCATGCCTGAAGCATAACGAATAATGCATTACAACAGGCAGTGGCACTTAATGTGTCCCACTATCTGGCTTACACTGCAAATCATAAACATGTGCCATGTTGCAAAATGCACCGTTGTTTATGGTAACGCGCACCATTCAATGAAAGCAGTTTTGAGGGCATACGCCAGCTGCAAGATTTGCCGAGAGGGACGTATGTCAGCAGAGAACCTTGTGGTGCGGGGTAGCATTGACCACAATGCAAGACCTTAAATTTGAGCCACACAAAATTCTTCTCGGACCCTGGGTCATTTGTGGCGAGATGATGATTTTATTGAGACGAGCTGCAACTGCCGTCCCAAATTGGCAGAAGGGATTTCAAACAGAACATGTGACAACCATAGCTTTGAGTAATTCGAATATCATTTCAAAGGGCCAACTCGTCCAAGCGTTCTCGCTTCCCCAAAGTGCACAACTTTTTCACCTTGGCTTTGCCAGTGTACCAACGCCACGAAACTAAACTATAAACTCAACTGTATATATTTTTAAATCCTTTATATTAAGTTCACTTGCTTGCTTGCTTGCGTGCTTGCGTGCTTGCTTGCGCGCTTACGACTGTGCAAATCTTTTGGTCGTTTTTTAACCCACTTCCCGTGATCCAATCGAGCTGACATTTTGCACACAGACTCGTTGTGCGTGACAATTTATTTTCGTGAAAAATTTTTCCCAAAATTTTACACTTTTTAGGAATTTTTTTAAAAATATTTAATTACCAATTGCTTATTGGTGGCAGACAATCATCTGACCCATAGGAGGCAGCCATCTCAAGCCAGAGGACGAGAGGACTCTAGCCGCCACGCATATAAAGGATTTATAGTGAAAAACTTTGTTTTTACGGGTTAATTTTTTTTATAATTACCAAGGTCCCACTGAACTATTTATCTATGTTTCAGAAGCGACGTGGACATAAACGACAGCTCAATGAAGTGTATATTTGTAGTTTGCATGTTCTCACGGTGGGAGAGACATGGAAACTCCAAATATACAGGCACCACGGATTATTCTGGCCACACTTATATTTCGGTGACTCCATATCATTGCCTACTTGTGCACAACTTCTCAAATATCCAAAGCACGGATGTTTAAAAGCATGCAAGCCACTTCATCGCATGGCATTTTATCGAACGGTAATACGCTGATGTAAGTGAAATGTAATATCAACTGTACATCTCTAAAGTTGAACCCTATTAATGAAGATGAACATAGGTTAATATGAATAGGTGTGTCAACAAATTTGTATACAAATAAAATATGTAATTAAATGAGCTACCGTTCATAATTACGTCGTGGCTAACCAAGCCGTATTTCTTAATCTCATTAAGATTTCCATCTTTCCTAAGCTCATTTTATAAATTGATTTACGCCACGTTTACACAGCGTATTACTTTCCAAGACTGCAAAATAAAATCCAATTCCACAAACAGATTATGTGGTCAGTTTGACACGGAGGCTTTCACAAAAAAACTGTATTATGGAGATTACGTGGTGCAAGTGTCTTCATAAACACGGACTTAAAACAACCGAACGCTTGGACAATATTCCATCGCTGATTAGGCACTGTGAATCACGGCACAGCAACAAATCAAACACGAAACTGTAATGCAGGTGTCAGGTGGTTTATCGCACTGCGGTATCATAAGAGGTGGGCGGCGGCAGCTTCGGGGAGGCCTTCATCCAGCTGTGGATTGACCATGACCGACGATGATGACGAACACAAATTATAATTGGGAAGCCTGCAAAATCGTTATGGCTGTGTGTTTGTGGGGAGCGGTAGTGTAGCGGTTAGCGCGCTGCGCTATGAACCTGGCGACCCGGGTTCGATTCCCGCTCACGGCCAACACCAGTGACGATTATTTGAACCGGTCCTGGGCCTCCCCTAGGTCGACTCAGCCTTAAATGAGTACCTGGTGCGGTGTGTAAACATCGCCACTGGGGAGACAAAGGCGGTCGGGCGTGGTGCTGGCCACCCACCCCCTCGTGTACCGTTCCGGCCTTCATAGGTGCTCGCTAACAGCACTTGCCCCTACAGTCTGTTAAGGCTACACGGGGGATCTTTGTCTCACAAACATAAGCACATCACGATTTAAAGCTTTCGTGACTGCAGGGATTCATCTTCTTGGTTCTTTCGGTAAAGTCACGTAGAAGGGAAGTAATAAAATAATAAAAATAAAACATATTATTACTTCCCTTCTACGTGACTTTACCGAAAGAACCAAGAAGATAAGCACATCAGTTGCGTTTGTCCGTAGCATTACATTCCTGCCCCGTGACTTCGTCTCCAGGAGGCAACCGATAAATGACAGACTCAATTACGCATGCCTGACACACGCGTGTCTAGGGGTTTTTACCTCTCTGGGGAGCTATGGAGATCCTATTACGCCTGGCCTTGAGATGATCAATAGCTGGAGGTGGAAGAAGGTACCGGGTACATGCTGCTTTAGAAAGCTACGATTTTAGCTGCGCACTAATGAGCCCATTCTCAGGAGCTGGGCCCCACGTAAACAGGAATGCACGGAAGTTGAAACTTAGATGAAACGTCGACCTCTACGCATATTTCTCAACGGTCGCCTTGCAAACGGAACGACGGTGGGACGGGCACTTCAGTCGATTGCCATCGACTGCAGCTATGCGTTCGAAATCCATTACGCTAATCTATGACTAATCGCAGATGTAATAAAGTGACTTCACGTTGAATGCATTCGTATATTGTGACAAAATAGGGGTTTAGATACTTAACCTGGCCAAATTTCGACTGAAAATAGTACTCCGGCATTCACAGTGCACGGTGAGAAGAGTGGTCTTCCTGAAATGTGCCTGTTGTGTAGCTCTGTGTATGGGTCAGATAGAGAGGGCTAAACGAGCGTGGCACGGGCTAGAGAAGAGATGGAGTGATGTGGTACAGGAGGACGTGGAGCTGAGTGGACTTGCCGATGACTGGTACCAGCGATGTCAAGATCGACCTCAGTGGAGGTGGCTCGTGAAGGACGCTACTGGGCAGTGGGAGGCAGTGGCCCTCCAACAACAACGGAGGGCAGAGGAGCGACGCTCACAACAACGAGCGGAGCGCCGGTTGGATAAAACACGGCAGGTTGGCACAGTAGGGGGCACAGGTGAATTGGCCAGTCATCGCAATCAGTCGACCCATAGTATCTGCCGGCTGGCGTCAGACACACCTCACGTGGCCTTAACGTGCACAAAGCCTAGCACAAGCGCTGTAGTAACGTTACAGACACTTAGTGGCGAATGGCGGTTGTTGTTGTGTATTGGGACTGCCTGTCTGTCTTCATGCCTCATCTCCATCATTTCTGATGCAAAAGCAGGGAAAGAGAGCGGTGGCTCACAGAATGTTTACTGTCATGAACTCAGCCACAGCTGATATTCGTGGAGAATTATCTTTTTTCTTAAAATGGGTCCTGCACTCCCCCATAACCAATCCGCACTCGACCAGCATGGCGAAGTATGGTCAAACAATCCCCATGACCATGATAGCATGGGGAAGGCCTTCATACAGCGGTGCACTGACAATGCGCTGTACATTATTGTTGTTATTAAACTATTAACACATATTTGTAAGAGTTAAATGGTGATTTGACAATGTTCAGATGTATTTTTCATCCACAGAACATAGCCATCGATTTATATTTACTGAAAATGAAAGGAAAATATGAACCCCCTAAATATAACTTGCTGAGACCGCATTTAGGCACACAGCATGTCGCATATCCGATTTCACATGTCCATCCTGGTCAATTAACCACCCACACCCATCGCAAGATTTGTGCACGGCGGATCTATAATTTCCACAGATGTTCACATATTGCTCATTTTCACGTATCCAGTTAGATCTCAGTGCCTGGCGAGTTCTTTCCTATGCCTCTTTGTGAGTGAATTTGGAGGTTACATGTGTGCAACGCTGCCCATGTTCAAACACAATCGTGCTTTAGAGTGTCCCCCGCTGCCATGGAGCAATTAGGTTGTTGTGGATAATTGGGCAAAGAAAAAAAAGATTTCGTAATTTAATACTTTCAATGAAATGCAGTATGTAAATAAGGCAGGTAAATAATCTGATTGGGGGGGGGGGGGGCGACACAGCAGGTTAAATGCATTAATTCATCTTCATAGTTAATTGCAATTGCTATTGCGCATGTTTTAATAACGTGGACACTCAAAGTAAAATGATATAACCGTAATTGTGTTGGCGGTTGTTCCACCGAAATTATTACATTAATTAAATGCAATAGCACCCATTGTTTGCATTCGGTCTAATGCTATTGCTATTTAGATTACCTAATAGTTTGTGGAATTACGTAATCCAAAAATAAATCCAAATTATCTTTTAAACAACCTCATTTACATTTCACTTTCCCTCACACAAAAATGCTGCATACAATAGACCAAAACTTGGCTCCTAATGCATTTATTTATTTTTCTCTCAGCCCACCACAATCATACACGTTTTAAATGTTTAAAAAAGCGTCCCGCGAGATCACTAACATGGCGAATGATTGCTTTTAAGATGCGTCCGCCAGCCTCGCCTGCTTTACAATTCACTCGGCGCACCGCGACATCCGGAGGGAAAACTTTGCCAGAGCATTAATAAGGGGGGGGGGGGGGGCAAAGCCAGCTTACATCTACCTACAGTGATACAGTGATTCGGGCCGTGCTAAATGTAAAACGCCAAAAGTGCTGCCCTGCAAATGCTCACTCATTCGACTGCCGATGGAAGGGCCTCCAATAGATTGGAGTTCTACATAGCAGAGGTGGGACAAAGTCATTGTTATGCAAGTCACAAGTAAGTCTCAAGTCTTTGCTCTCGAGTCCCGAGTCAAGTCGAGTCAAAGATGAGGCAAGTCCAAGTCGAGTCTGAAGTCATCAAAATCATGACTCGAGTCTGACTCGAGTCCAAGTCGCATGACTCGAGTCCACACCTCTGAGGTGGGACAAAGTCATTGTTGTGCAAGTCACAAGTAAGTCTCAAGTCTTTGCTCTCGAGTCCCGAGTCAAGTCGAGTCAAAGATGAGGCAAGTCCAAGTCGAGTCTGAAGTCATCAAAATCATGACTCGAGTCTGACTCGAGTCCAAGTCGCATGACTCGAGTCCACACCTCTGAGGTGGGACAAAGTCATTGTTGTGCAAGTCACAAGTAAGTCTCAAGTCTTTGCTCTCGAGTCCCGAGTCAAGTCGAGTCAAAGATGAGGCAAGTCCAAGTCGAGTCTGAAGTCATCAAAATCATGACTCGAGTCTGACTCGAGTCCAAGTCGCATGACTCGAGTCCACACCTCTGCTACATAGCCCCTTTTAGAGGGATGTTTGACGTCCATTCCAAGCTGGCTAGTGTAGCCGGTCCACCCTTTCCCCTCTCCTCCCATTATAAGTCCATTTAATGGGTAGGGGGGGGTGGGGGTGATATGGTCGGCTAAATAGATAACAATAACAACAATAAAACATTATAAAGTTCGGAGACGATGAGTACACTCTGCTTTGTGTTCTGTCCTCCGAAGAAGTTGGCGACTCAACAACAGCTGAACACCGGGGGGGTGGGACAGGTTTGTGAAACGGCACAACTTTATTCCAAATGTCCTCTTCGGAAGGGCAATTGCATATCTGCAATAGCGATCGGAGATACCCTCCACCTCACAACACCGCGGCTGAATTCCTCGGTCCAAAATTCGCCCAAATCTAACGTTGGGGCGTGCTTCGTACCTCTCCTGTGCACGTTGGAGCTTGGAGTTCAATCTCCAATCACCATTCGCCTGATGTTAAATGAAAATTAGATTAATAAAAAACACACCTGGCTACCCCGTAGATATATCTACCCCGTAGATATGCAAAATGGTGTCTTAGGTTTCCATATGCTACAGAGCACACAATTTTACGTGCGATTAATCGTAGGTGAGCTCACACCGGCAGCATCTATCACCTTGGGAGGGCATGGGAGTACCCACACTTTACCCCACCCCACGTGACCTTGCGACTGACGAACTGCAGTGTGTCTGTTTATACTTCTGGGTGGACAATGATGGGGGATTTAAAAAAAAACGTGCTCATACTGTAGCATGTTCATACCTGTCAACCCATACGGTTTACCCCGTATTCTTGTCCAGGGAAATTGAGTTTTCGGGTCCATACGGCGTACAGCCGTTTCAATACGGGCAAAAAGAATGTCTACAGTATTTCATCTTGATTTGAAACTTTCGTGATTGCAGGAATCAATACTATTTGGTTCTTTCGGTAAAGTCACGTAGTTAGAAATAAAAAAAATAAAACAAATCACGACGTTTCGATCGCAACACAAGCAATCTTCATCAGGTGGAACAACCACAGCAAGAAAATGCTGAAGTAGGCATTAGTTGAACTAGATATGTTGTATAATAAGTACAGTTTTCTTGACCATCTAACTTTTGGGCTACCTTGCAATTAGATAACGTAATAAAATATATTATACGTTAAAAAAACACGATGTTGTGTATTTAATGGTAACTGATAAAGTTGTGTCATACACAATTAACATTGTTTACACACTACGTTTAAATATTTGTTCAACAAGATTTGGTTGGCCGTAAATGTTACATTTATATTTATTGTGTAATCTGTCTTTAAAACGTACATTTGTTGCAGATTTAATTAAGAACTGCATATAATTGTATTGGACTTGGCATGCATTGTCGTGAAGAATTATGGGTAAAGACATACATAGTATAAGCCAATTGGCTGATTTATACGTGGCAATAGTTCTGCTGAGTTAAACATTCTATTTCAGACCACTTACTGCCTGCAACCAGACACAAATGATTATATATCATATTCGTTCCTTAAATTACCAACAACACTCTCAGCATTGGATTAATCCATTTATGCTAATGCTGATGGCAGTGACCAAGTTTCTCCTGTAAGACACGCTGATTGAGTACACGATTACAAACCGGCTTTTCTAATTGTCGGTGGAAGCCATCTGTCTTGCTGGCTTTTCGCACTTTTCTCCTGACAATTTAATAAACTTTCATTTCCCCTCTTAGAACATTTGAGATTGCATTGCAAGCACAGATTAAAATTTTAAATTGGACTGCCACCCCAATTTTCAGGCTTGTTTATCCCAAGTTCACAACCGGGCAGCTGCAAGATACAGCAATCAAACATATCTGCAGATTAAGTTAACAACCATGGAATGGGTTTGCCAAATATATTTCCCGCATTCGGCAGGATATCACATTGAATTTAGAAAGACGTTAATCACTCACGGCATCTGACCTACGGTTTTAAAAAAATATGATTTAACTTCATATTGGTACAAATTTTTTAGTTTTAACTCAGTACAACAGTGAGAGTGTATTCTCCCTTTATTTAGTTTGTATCGTTGTGCTGTGAGTGTCACACTGTCAGTTGCAGATCCACCCTCGGTTATACGAGCAACCAATTGCATTACTGAACACAATTCCTGGAAAAGTGCAGCCCAGAATCAACACGCTGCTCCCAATATGTGATCGATAGACCTTTTCACGGCCGATTAGGATCGCCATGGCTATATTCTCAACAGCACCCGAATTGTCTGATGCCGATCCTGATCCATGTATTTAGACTTTGAAAATTGGCCCAGGCTGTGTTCGATCCGAGCTGGAGATGATCGGGTGCAGAAGCTGGATTGAGATAGCCTACGGGCATCGACCTTCGCTCACTCATTGATATGGAGCCCAGCTCTCTGAACGACATTCCGGATGGTGACCAACATAATATGAACACTTTGACAGCTATAAAGAAATAAAGAACAATTATTTAGAATTAACATCACAATTTTAAAATACTTTCTATTGATTGCGTGTAACTGCACATTGCTATAAATGTTCACAAATCTGGCCTTTTCACACACCCACCAATATGCAACTTTATCGAACATCCACCGCTACCTCAATTTCGCAGCTAGTTGGATATGCAACATTGTACCGTATAAAACAAATGTGCATGACTTTAAAAGTTAATATTAAACACAAGTCATCCAGTCTTACCATCAGTGTGTTTTTGTTGCTGTTGTTCACACACCTTAATGCCTTGGGATAAAAAACTAATCTCACTGTGCATTGCCACTAGAACGCTTTAGGAATATCCATTTACAAAGAGATGTGTAGATATTCAATTTTTATCGTTCTACAGGTAACCAATGGCAAAATGTTAAACATTTCAAGTGTTCGTAAAGCCAAGTACACAATCATATAAAAGTATGACCCACGATGCAATGAATTTTAGTCGTAGGTGACTGTGCTGAAATGAAACCATGAACCTTTTTTTAAAGTGGGAATTCTTCCAGACTCTTAATTCTAGATTTGAAGCTTTCGTGACTGCAAGGAATCATATTCTTAGGTTTTTTCGGTAAAGTCACGTAGGTAAAACATCAAAATTAATGACTCCTTACAGAATTACTGTTCTGCCTCATACACACAATTGTCCACACCACTGCAGATCCCGACACTACCCTTTCTGCTTCTTCCCTCGCACTGCTCGACATTGGAAGTGTCTCTGCATCCTCTCTTTTCCCAAGCTCGTACTAACCTCGCTAAATTCAAGGAACGTGCTAAACCTTTATCTATTACAACTTTGATCATGTTGTGTTGATGCTGGCCCGTTTGACGTTTTCGAGCCTTTGGGCCTATGCCCAGCAAACTGTGCAAAAAAAAGTATGGAAGATACAAGTGTTCTTTCTTCATCTGCCTAGAAGCTTAAATGCTGGAGATGTCAGCAATGCTGCTACAGAGTTATAACTTGAGTGTTATCTTGTTAAGCCTCCCATCAAAGTATCCCAACGCCAGAAGTTTAGCCTTCATATCGACACTAACCCCTAACAACAACGCTCACGCATCTTCGGGTGGGAAAAAAAACTGCGTGAGCCATAATTTCATGGTAATAGGTTTTCCCCTTTTTTCTGTCAACAAAACAGGTGTTAATATGTTAAAACACCAAATTGAAACCTTTTACAAGGAATCATGTCTGCATTAACCACAATACTTGTGGTCAGAATGAAAAAAAAAACATCCTCTGATTATTTTCTTGTTGTGTTTTTCACACCTTATGATGATTGCTTGTGTTGCAGTCGAAACGTCGTGAGAATTTTATTGTTTTATATTTTTATTATTTTATTGTCCCCTTCTACGTGACTTTACCGAAAGAACCAAGAATCCCTGCAGTCACAAAAGCTTTAAATCCAAAAATACTCTGATAATATATGCATTGTCCTTGAAACTGATTGGTCCACACCAGAGACAGCTTTCTTTTGAGCCTCGTGTCAAAAAGGTGTTAGACCAGAGGACGCCAAAAGGCGTTAGACCAGATAACGTTTTTGTTTGCATTCTGACCACAAGTATTGTGGTTAATGCAGACATGATTCCTTGTAAATTATTTCAGTTTGGTGTTTTAACATCTTAACACAACTGTTTTGTTGCCAGAAAAAATGGGAAAACCTATTCTCATATTTTGGTACTGGCAAAGGAGATCCATGATGTAACCATCATTTCATTTGAGAGGTATGCTACAGAGTAACCCACTGAATGCACGTGGCATATTGCTTCTACATAGCTCGCTTATTGCCCAATGAGTTGTTGTACAATAACTGTATTTCTTGTCTTCCTCGGCATCATTAGGCGTTCTCACACTCATCATTCGGTGTTTTCACACTCATTTATTTCTTAATGTGCCACGTGTTAATGGCCAACTGTTTACAAAGAGCAATGGTCCAACATTGAGCAGAGGCCCCACAAATGAAATATCATTTCGATTTAAAGCTTTCGTGACTGCAGGGATTCATCTTCTTGGTTCGTTCGGTAAAGTCACGTAGAAGGGAAATAATAAAATAATAAAAAGAAAACATAATAAAATAATTTTATCATCTTCTTGGTTCTTTCGGTAGTCACGTAGAAGGGCAATAATACAATAATAAAAATAAAACATAATAATTATTTTACTATGTTTTATTTTTATTATTTTACCAAAAGAACCAAGAAGATGAAATATCATTGTCTACCAATATTAACACTTCCCTGTGCTGTCCTCAATTATCTACTTTAAAATGACACGTTTGCAATTTACTAAAATGGCACTTAAAATGATCTTCTTAAAATGAAAACTCTTGTGGAGTCTGATGGGATATATTTTCAAATTTCAAGTAATTCTTTACTCGAGGGGCAGGGATGGGGGAGGGGGGTGCCATATTGGTTATCGCACTGCGTTATGATACAAACAGCAGTGGAAACTTTTACGTGGAGTGGTGCTGGTCTCTATTCGCCAACTGAGACTGAACGGCAAGGTTAGGTGTGGTCAAGCAGTCTCCATGACTACCATGAAGCAGGGTTTTCCTTATCCCACACACAACGAATACAAAATCTGTGAATCATTGTTAAGTCCGTAAGTACACCATTTTTGTACAAGTCATCATACTGTCACATTAGAAGGCATTAAATGACAATGACATGTAAATTAATAAGTGCTGCAAAATAATTGACGGAGGGAATTACTTCTTGAAATTGAGTACGTGTTATAAATAAATAACGCTTCATAAAACAGAAAAAAAGTGCACAGTAAGAATGGCCACTGGTGCTCTATCATATAGAGGAGAATTCCATTTTCATGCTAATTCAATCTCATGTCAACCAAACCTGACCTTGGATTTTCATATAAAGTTATCATCACAGATGGCAAAAAAATGGCATAAATTCTTTAGTAATGCCTCGGCTGCGAGGTGCCCACGTGACCAGGAATCTGTGTTGGCAGAGTGGTAAGCTAATCGTTTCCCAGCTGCGAGCAAAAACACATTACGATTTATATAAGACTCCATCTGAGTGACAATTCTAGCTTTAACTTTTGTCAAAAATAATCATTCAGAACTGCCACAACGCCACCAGGGAAAATCCTCGCCTTGACCACCAACCATTTGCCCCAATCACTTGCTTCGCTGCGCAGAAAATCTTATTAAATTTTGGGAAGTTTTTAATTAATTCCACCCACATACGGGAGCTCGGTGTTTGTTGTTTTTCACGAATCCGCATTTAAGGATCGCGAGCTACAATGTGAAGGCGTCAAGTGAAAAGGTGAGCACGATTGTAACAAAAACGTTTTCCAAGTTGTTATACGGTTATACGATTAACAGCTGTAAATCCATTAGGTTTTAACAGTTGTAGGACACATTTCTGAAATGGGCCATTAATATTGGCTTCTGGTGGCCCAGATGTGCGTCATTCTGCAACCAAGTAATGCCTTTAGCTTTCCGTACAAGATCTAATCACAATTACATAATGGTAGGGATTAATCAAAACATCTGATAACATTGGTTCTTTTTCCTTTCCATATCCGCGCAGGATATTTTTTACAACGACCAAATTAATTATTGCGCTCATTAAAGTATCATATTTGGTCAAGTTTAGAATTGTATTCAAGCACTTTAACCAACCAATGCTATAACCTATTGATTGTACAAGTAATTTCATGATAGATTGCAAATTATGTCATTTATATTGTGTCAATTTTAAAATATTACATATCACAAGTACAATGTAAATGTAAAAGTATTTTTTTTTTATAAATGGGTAAACATTCATAGCGAGTTCACATACGCACATTCACAGCCCAGATAAGACAATTATCATTTATCATAAAGAGTGCAGAATGTATATACACTAATGGCAATGCATACAACCATATTCACCACTATATTTTATCAGATACGTTTTACCTGTTCATTAAAACAGCAGTTATCTCACTTCAATGAACTTCAAGGTACATTATTCCGAAGTGTATGTAATTTTGCGGTAAAGAAACTATACTCTTTGGGTCTTTCGGTAAAGTCACGTAGATAGAAAAATCATTTTTAAAAATCACGACGTTTCGATCGAAACACGAGCATTCGTCTTCAGGTGAGAAAATACTGCAGGAGAATTGCTGAGACATGAGAAATATAGCGGGAGAGCTGCTCCAGCAAGAGGTTATGTTGGTTTAAGATGGGTGCAACCCAAGGGTAAGTGAGCGGGGCTAGAGATGTAATTTGCATGTAAATGTTAGATCGCAGAGCCAGATATACCCCACGACTACGGTGCTGAAGAGGCGGCCATTGTATTGCTAGAGATTAGCATGTCAATCTGTTAATGTAACCCCACGACTACGGTGCTGAAGAGGCGGCCATTGTATTGCTAGAGATTAGAGATTAGCATGTCAATGTGAGACGGCTCCCGCAATCAGCGGCTGTGTTAATGAAAAGATTGGCATGTCAGTGTCAGAGAACCGGGCACAACGCCACCTCGTGGGCAACAATAGGCCACTGCACTGTGAGAGACCAACATGTCAACGCAAGAGAACCACCGCAACAACGGTGGCCGTGCCAGTGAGACATTCAGCCGATTAAACAACGAGAGCCACCGCCACATCGAGGAAAAAGGGAGCAGCGGTGATGTTAGTGAGACATTTAGCCCGTTAATGTAAAGACATTTAACAAGGTAATGCAACTCAGACAGTCGGAAATAACTACTAACATGGGCAGGTAGGATGAAAACATTACGGCCAGTTATGACTTTACCTGGTTAATAACGTCCTTACAATGATTGCTCAGTTTGTACCCATCTTCTCGGTGGAAATTTTGTCTGTGTTTATATATCTGGATGGCTTCATGAACAAATCTTTGTTGATAGCCAGTGGGTTTGCAGAGTACCTTCGTCTTGGAGAAATAAATTTCATGTGTGCCCACAGTGTTAAAACAATGATCAGCCATGGCCGAGGTATTGGTCCTACCGTGTTTCAGATCCGCCTTGTGTTCACAAACACGGTCTGAGAGATGTCGCTTAGTTTCCCAATGTGACTACTGCCGCAGGCACAACTTAGTTTGTAGACACCGGGGTATTGCATGTCAGGGATCACATCCTTCACAGATGGGATCAGATCACGAATTTTATGTACTGTGTTGAATCGAACCTGGATCTTGTGTTTGCTCATGATTTGGGAAATATTTTTGGTGACCCCAGCTATGTATGGCAAGGTGATGGTTTTGATTGGGTCCTCAGATGGTTCTCTCCAAACGGTTGGGGTGACAGCTTTACGGAATGTGCAGTCCGAATATCCATTCATCTTGAGGGCCTAGTGTACGTGCCCCAGTTCACTGGCTAGGTGGTGATGGTCGGATATGCAACGAGCCCTATGGTGTAGAGTTTTGATGAGGGAATTCTTCTGGGCTGGATGGTGGTGGTAGTCAGGTTTTAGATAGGCATCCGCGTGGGTGGCATTCCTGTAGACATTGTCCCAATGAGCCATCTGTCTACTGTGACTTTACCAAGAGTATGAATCCCTGCAATCACGAATGCTTTAAGTCACGAAAAGAAACTCACTTACTATTTTGGAAAATAATTAAATCGGTTCATGATAAAATGATTATAAATGCATAATTGGTGTAATTTGGCATTTTGTAAAATTGTAATTATTTGCTATACACCGGCATTCATTTTCTGCCAAGATTAATTTACTTACAAAAGGACCCAATTTCATTCCATTATGTTATGTAGTCATTTCAAGATTAGATTTTACGTGAATTTTGTTTACCTTCTAAATTTTCAAGTGTAATCAGTTTGTAAGCAGACTACGTAACATTAAAGCACATACTTGAAAATTCCTAAAACCTATTATATTGCGATATCTAACGTGCAAAGAATTCAAAGGAAGGTAAAACCAGTAGCGTCATTAACGTATATGCATTCAATTAGGTAATGTTGATACAATTTTCACACATGTTGTCAATTATGTGAGCATCTTGGATATATTTTATGTTGAGGTGAATGCCATGTTTTACCTTAAGCTCTCCGATGTGTTTTTGGGTTGTACTGAATCTTGTTTGACATGATTTCCGGCATTCCACTCATTACACACAAAGTGCTTGCCAAAAGTGAACTAGAATACCTTGCCGATCTCATCAAGAAGCATAAACCATCACGCTAACTCCCATCATCCTCGCACCAGAGGTCGCAACCGGGTACCCGATACCCGTACCCGGCCGGGTACGGGTACGGGTACCTGTTTGCGACCCTGGTGCGGCCGGGTACGGGTAGGCCGTGAGTCACTGGTGAGTAACCGTTTGTCACTCATTTTGGGTAGGGTACGGGTAGGGTACGGGTACCCATTTGCGACCCTGGTGCGGCCGGGTACGGGTAAGGAATCAAAACCGGTTTGCGACCTCTGCCTCGCAGCGACTTTTGGCTGCCCATCGAACAAGGATGTCTTTTGTGTTTAGTTTGTTATCCTTTCGCACGCCTCCGTTTAGCACGGTTGTCTCTGTATGGTGTGAGAGACGTTCAACATACATACAACCGCTTCAGAAGTTCCCAGCACGTCGAGTGAAACTTTGGACATCACACCCAACAATACGATGTACATATTCTTAGGTTTTTTCGGTAAAGTCACGTAGGTAAAAAACATTAAAAAGTAAAATAAAATAAAAATAACAAAATAAAAATCATGACCATTATATAAACGGAGTGGTAGCTACTGCAATCTCTCATTTACTTGATACAGCTGTCGTGGCTGTGACGGTACCACCTGAAGACGGAAGCTTGTGTTGCCTCCGAAACGTCGTGATTTTTATTTTTTAATTTTTATTTTATTTTACTTTTTAATGTTTTTTACCTACGTGACTTTACCGAAAAAAACCTAAGAATATGAATCCTTGCAGTCACGAAAGCTTCAAATCTAGAATTAATACGAGGTACAACCCAAAAGCCTCTGCAGCAGAATTAATATTTGCAGCCATTTCGGTCGAATGATTTAATAAATAGCCACAATGTAGACCCGTGATCTGATTTTTTTTGTGGTCAATGTGGCTGTCACTATTAGCTTCATAGAAGGTCACAAGGACCCATCACAAATAACATTTAAGAATCGAAAAAAAACTCACTTAAATATGGATGAATAGGTGCATGCTTTTTGCTCTATTTTCGAATAAAGTATAAAAAATAGGCATAGACATCTACCGTTTTTACAAGATACAATGTGATAAATTTTTCTATACCTCATTAAGAGGGATATTTTACAATGAAAATACAGTATTTTATTTCATAACCTCCACGCCTCTCCTCCTGCACATTTCAATACACTGATGCAATATTTTTACATTCTTCTCCAATATATGGAGCCATCAACTGTACAATACATGCAGAATTCACAGTACTCAATCACCCATTCAAAAGTAAAAAGTGTCATTCGAAATCAGTGAAGTATTTCTAAATGAATGACCCGCGTATTATACAAAAAAATGTGATACTGAATAGGCATTGGTGCACAATAAAAAAAAACGCTACACATTTGGCAATAACACTGCCCTAAAATGTAATATATCTGTAAAGAAAACTATATATTAGTGAAATATTAATATATGATAGGCGACACTTTTGGCAATGACCCTTTCTTCTTAGCAGAGCGATCATGATAATTAGTTCCGGGTGGAGCAGGGGTAGAGTGGTTCGTACACCCGGCTGTGAACCCAACGACCTGACCATGCCTGACATCTTTGGCGAGCGAAATCTAAACCAGTAGCGAGAGAGTTGCCTCTGATATAACGATAATAATTAATCAGCGTTGACGAACTCGTTTTTTTTTTATCGGGTCAAACAACCTTCAGAACCGAAAGGTCTGGCGAGGCCTTAACACGGCAGTGGATTGACAAGAGCCTCCAAGTATAGTTTCCATTTGAAGAACTATTTAATGAGTTTGTCCCATTGCATTCGTGAGTTACAGCAAACACGCAACTGTTTTATGCTTTTAAAATTATGGCAAATTGGGCATTGCACCCGCAGAGCAGAAAACAATTACAACTGTCCCGCTGTGTCCGATTCAGCGGGATAACAATGCCACATTTGGTACGTTTGGTGAGTTTAATTCAGCAGCGGCCCGAATAGCAGACGCGATTTGAAAGAAGAAAAAACCTATAAATCCGCAAAATTGCAGAACTGCATACTATGAGCGAGATCGTTTTATTTCTTGGATCTGCACACGAAGGAACAGCAAGTCAGCAGTGTCCTCTTCACTTTTAGCAGTGGGTACACAAGCCAGTGTAGAGGCTATCTTCATGGTAAAAAAAAATCGCCTTGTGGCAGACCCACACTGCCTGTCATTGTTACCCGAGTTGCAACAGGAGAAATGGTTAGCACACTGGGCTTGCAATCCAGAGGTCACCGCTTATTTTTGATCTTCTGGCGTGGCAGTTCAAATAATGGGGGCAAATCCGCCTGCCTCTATACGCCGAGCTGTATAAATAGGTATACCACGGCTGGTCGACTGACAGGATTGTGTGTGATGGGATAGAGTATGGGGACTCCCACCTCTTCCAAAAGCTCTGGCCAGAATGGAAGAATAGATTAAAATACCATCGAGATGGGCGCTCTAGAGCTCCCTCTAATGAAGCCTTTCTATCAAACGAGGCAAGAGCCAGGCATTTCGTGGCTGCACCTTAACGTTTACCCTCATATGGGGAACTGAACAGAACGCTACACCAAGGCCTTTGCTTTGATGTATTTTGTGTTATTGTTGTTGTACGATAACACACTGCGTACATTTTGTCTATGGGCAAACCAGCATTTTTTTTGATAAATGTTTTTTGAACCAGAATTTAAGAGGCCCAGTGCTATTTTCGAGATACTGTATACTGTGGCGAAGGGCCGGGTTTGGAGTTCTGTTTAAAGTGAGGTTCTGTACAGAAGGAACCGTTGTCATTTCAAAAAGCAGCCCCTCCATCTGGATTACGTGTTCTCCATACAGCGCTGAGAAAATAAAATAAAAAAAATGTACGGCTGTGCTTTTTGCATAAAGCTGTCTGGCAGATGTCTGGCTGCTCTGATGGTTGAACTTTCGGTGTATAAAAAAATTACGGCTGGAATGGATGAACAGCTAATATTGTTGAATTGTCAGGTAATACTTGAAATATAACTGTGGTTCATGGAGTGCCAATGAGCAATCGTTGAAGAAATTTACAAAATCAAAAAGCACAAATATCACCCACATATAAAATCACCATTTAATTTGGTTATATCACACCTAATAGCAGCTACTGCATCATTTATGGGACAGACGCATCAATTTCGTAAATCAGGGCCACCTAAAAATAAAAACGTAAAAACACCGGTGGATGTGCAACTGTAAACAAGACCGTTTGTTTTTCGAGACTTGTATGTATACGATGCATTTGCAATGCAGTGTATTTTATGAGTAAAACAGGCTGTGTGGAGCGATAGTGTCGTGGTTTAATGCACAATGCTATATACCTGGAAACCTGGGTTTAATTCCGGGCCATCAAGTTCAAGTTTATTTGTTTCACCATGTGAGATAATCAAAAGACCAGTATTGTCTTGTTTCCAACAGTGACCCTGGGAATGTATGGCATTGGTGGAGTGATATCCAAACCTTTCCTCATTGACCTTTGGCCTTAAGCAACCCGCAATGACCAGTTTGGTGAAAAATGATCAAAACAACCCATGATCAAATGGCAAGGGGATGCCTTCATCTACCAGTTGATTGACACGATGGGCTGTAAATCTAATTAATTTCACAATTATAAAAAGTGTAAAAATAAGTTTCACTAATATAAGTTTGCCATGCTTTAGTTTGATTTAGTTGGCTCTGAACTTGCACGATATATTTGTCAAAAGATTGAATCAGCATTGCATGGGCCCAACGGTGCAGCCACGCTGTGGGGGCTATATTACAATGGCGACTATAAATTTTGAAGCGATGTCCTTTCGCGAAATTGCAACTAATCAGAGTAATTCATTATCCCCAAAGGGGTAAGCACCCTACAGGTCTAGGTGATGTATGGTTGGTGAGTTACAATGCAGCTGAAACCAAAGTATTGATCATCTTACAGAATATAGATGCCTGCATTGGCCAGCATTCCTTGGCATACGACTGAAATCCAAAAGGTTGAGGAATAAATAATCCCGATTTGCACCACACACACATTATGTATTCACTTAAACAGGGACATCACTGCCGTATCATGCACGATATAATCCATGTAAACAATCACCACCATTACATTTTCAGACGTACTTATGCCTACGACCATGTATTGCTGAATGCACCTGATATAATCAGTTCTCGTAAGTCAAGCATAGTCGAGAATATATAGGCAGATAGTACATCTCCTGCATATATCGGTGCCTCTGCGTCAAAAAATAAATCACATATTTTTACACATCTCACCAGCCACACGGCCTTCTTTAAGCGCATACTTTCAGCACATTGGTCCAATACAAGCAAACACTGGAATGGTTTGACATAAACCAATGCTAGTCAACTGCCAGATGCAAAAGACAAGAACCCTCTCTTTAACAAATGGGTCCAAGTTCTACACTAAATTATATGACGCAATCATTAGCGTCTTCATCTTCTTGTACAGTATTTACTAGATTTACTCAGTCTCCACAATTTCAGTAAAGCTTATTCTAAATCGATGAAGATTGGTATTGTACTTGCGTGGGTCACCTCAGCTGTTACCAGGTGTTGGAGGCATGGGGCTGTAAGGAGATGGCAGTGCTGAGTCTCGCAACCTCATGTGCATGTTCGGGTTTTTTCTCTCTCCAGGTAATCTGGTTTTAACAAACCGGTCAAACACCTCATCAATGGTCTTGGCCAATCATCCAATGAGGAACCCTCCTGAAAAAAAGAGCCTGGAGACTGTGAAGCTTTCCTGGGTTAATAATTGGCATTTTTCACCATCGTCAGCTCGCCTGGTATGCAGGAGGTTGTGGGTTCGATCCTGACCCTGATGCCTGCTGTATATTTGGAGTTTGCATGTTCTTCTCGTGGTCGTGTTTTTTTCTCTGGGTTCTGCGATTTTTTTCATCCACATTTAGAAAACGTGCGATTGAGTATTTGGCTGCTATAAATTTCCACGTGATAAGCCACTTTGTTGAGCCATCATTTGTGGCCAGGTCACTTCTAAAAACCAGGTAAGGCCCACTGAGCTACATAGCTCAGTGGGCCTTACCTGGTAAAATACAAAAAACTGTTTGCTAGTTAAGTTTTATCTATGGCTGGTTGAAGGCCTGCCACACACAATCCCCATTCATTGTGGTTTTGGAATGGCAGATAAAGCTGACATAATCACGCCATTCCCATGATGATCATCCTCTTGGCTGTGTTTTCACCTTTGGCTACTAAACACATCACCAGTCCTGTCAGTCGACTCTCATCTCTACCCAAACCCCACACGGGTTTGTTGACAATCAACGTGATGCCTCCAACAGTAAGTTATGTTTTGTTTTCTCATCTGTGCGTTCCTCTTTCTGTCTCTCAGTGTCATGGCAGATGCGGATACCTGATGCACAAATGGAAAATTAAAAACTCCCCAGTAATATGTGACTGTGGTCATCCAGAACATACAACACACATAAAGATGCAATGCCCCGATACACAACAAGGAAGGAGACATCACAGCGATACACTCCTCTGCTCCTGACGCGGTTATCGGGCTTGGCCACCTGGACGTGAAACTGCTGTTGTTGCACTGCGTCTACATCATCCGTACAAATGAAGAAGTCTCATGACAAGCATGCATCTCTCCATGGTCCTTTGTGCACTTTATGGCTTTTATTTCGATTTAAAGCTTTCGTGACTGCAGGGATTCATCTTCTTGGTTCTTTCGGTAAAGTCACGTAGAAGGAAAATAATAAAATAATAAAAATAAAACATAATAAAATAATTCTCACGACGTTTCGGCCACAACGCAAGCAGCCGTCTTCAGGTGGAGCACAGGTCTGTCGAGAAGGCAGACCTGGCTTTTGTTCCATTTTCTTTGTCAGCGCCCATGTTTTTGACCCATTTGTCATGGCAGGCAATATGCAATATTTAAAACAAAACATATTCAATAGGCACATTATGAACCCTACGTAGCATCAGGCCGCAACAAGCCAACACCATGCCGGATGGTCTTTTGAGGCTTTCTCTGCTTCACCCCAAGACAGGCCCCCCATGGTCTTGGGTTGGTCTTGAACGGTGCGTCGCCTTGTGGTCTTCCGCCTGCCCGTGGTCTTTTCCCTTGTTCCAGATTTGAAGCTTGATACAGCAAATCTGGCTGTGACGGTGTGACCTGATGACGGAGACTTGTGTTGCCTCCGAAACGTCGTGATTTTTATTTTATTTTAATTTTACTTTTATTAATTTTAATTTTTTACCTACGTGACTTTACCGAAAAAACCTAAGAATATGTGTACTTTTCCCTTGTGTTGTCCACCGTAGGCAATAGGCACATTAGTATCTTGCTTTCTGTTATCAAATTCGGTTACCTAAAAGCCATCCATATTGCTCTTCTGCACCTATTAATGTCATCCATTTTCAAAAATGTCCCACGATATACGTATTTTGTTGTATTTTTAAATAATGTATCTGCAACAATTATTACCTTTTGTTGAGTTTAACTTTAGTTTCATTATCATTTATTTTAGCCTAATTTTGCAGCATTCCCCTTTACGTGTTTCAATCAGTTACCATAGTTAATTTGCAATGATTTGTAAAATAACTATGCAGTCAAATTATCGGAGATATTCATGCCTTTATTTCTCCAATCCAATTTAATTTCTCAAATCCAATTTTCTATCTGCGAATAGCATTGGTGAGAACATACCTCCTCGCTTGACTTCTCTTACGATTTGCATTTAGTAGCTATTTGATTTCACATAGTTGCCACTTGACCAATGGAATTTTATAAAGTATTTCTTTTGCAATTGAATCCTTGTTCAAATTATCCTTTTGTTCATGGTCTTTGTAGATTCCGAAAGCATGTTCTTTGCATTTTTATTTTGCCTCGATTTATGGTGCACTTGGTCAGGTACAATATTAGTTTGTTTCAGCATATATGACATCCACTTTGTCATTTTGCTACTCTAGGAATATAAATTTTGCTTGAAATCAGTATAAATTTTACCATCTCCTGACCGAGATGTTTGATGTAAATCTTCTTGTTTTTGGATGTTATTATTTCTTCTTACCCTTTCACAATGTTGAAGTGTAACCTGTTATCAACTCAGCCTGTGTTGAATTTTTTTCGAGAACAGAGACATCTGAAACAATCTGGGGTTCAATTTTCGATTTAAAGCTTTCGTGACTGCAGGGATTCATCTTCTTGACAGACGCTGTCTTCTCGACAGACCTGTTCTTCACCTGAGGACGGCTGCTTGCGTTGTGGCCGAAACGTCGTGAGAATTATTTAATAATGTTTTATTTTTATTATTTTATTATTTCCATTCTACGTGACTTTACCGAAAGAACCAAGAAGATGAATCTGGGGTTCACTTCGATTATTTTGGTGCTATAAATGGCCATATGATAGGCCATTTTTTTGTTGATCTATCATTTGCGGGGAGGTTGCTCCTGACAAATAAGTGTATACCTCAGTGGGTTTTGCCTGGCAGGATGGGGATGATTTCGTGTTGTATTTGTACGTGTTTGGGTGATTTGTTTACCTTTCTTGTACTTTGCACTGCTATCGTGTTTTAGTAATGTTTGTTCATGTAACGGTCTTACCCCGTGCCCCTACCGGACATCTGTGAAATAAAGGTTTATAGCTCATCGGATCCCTCCAGTATGAATACATATTCTCATTCTGTGTGTCTGTCGATGAGTCAATTGTATTTGTAATTTCCCCATTTGGGCTCCTTCACGTAAAATGTCTAAAATCTTTCTATTGGGATAAAAAGCCTCTTCGTTATTTTCAAGTTTCTGCTGGCTGAATTCTAAAAAAATATTCCCCTTTCTTGTACCTCACATCAATGACACATTCACTACTCGCCCTCTCATCTCTGCTGCTTGTTCTACCTTTGTATTTTAGTTACCCATTATGGCACTGCAATGTGTTTTTACCTCGTTTATAAAATTATTAATTTCTGAATACATTTTGTACATTTCTACATATTAATGGTTTGTTGTATGGGGTGACATTTTAATTGCCCTTAACTTGTAGTGGTGTAGGAGTCTTGTCATTACCTAGGCAACTATCTGTAGCACTTATATATTTTCCAACAACATTTTCTTGCTATAAAAAGTCAGAATTATACTCCTCCATAATTACTGTAAATTCTCCTTCAGTGATAAAAAGCTTACTAAATTCTGTACGGAATTAATTTATTTAATTTCCACTTCACCAAGTCCTACTTTGTTTCCATTTAATTTATTTTAGCTCGACCTTCAGTTTGGCAAGGTTTGAATCACCAGACAAGGTTTTAATCACCAGATTAATCACCAGATTCAGACCTTGAGTCAATGGTGATATGGTAACACCCTCGTCTGGCATGCAGGAGGTCGTGGGTTCGATCCTGACCATGATGTCTCTATATTTGGAGTTTGTGTGTTCTCCTCGTGGTCACGTGGATTTTTCTCCAGGTCCTCTGGTTTTTCCTTCCACGCTTACAATCAACGTGCATTTAAAGTATTTGGCTGCCACTTTGTTGAGTTATCATTTGGGGTCAGGTCGCTTCTGAAAAAGAGCTTATATAGCTTAGTGAGCCTTACCTGGCAAAATACAAATAGTTTATAATTTAATTGAGTCCTTGAGTTGTGTATATTGAACACATTCCTGCGGAGGGAGCTGGTAGGAACGTTGGGTTGCTCGGTCAATGGCCAGGGTCAATGGCGGCGTGGTGTATTCCGCAAATATGGCCGACTGTGAGGGCGGGCACAAGTGAGTAGGTTTAAAGGTTGAGTTTTATAAGGGCACCACGGGGTGACCAGCCCCTCCCCGCCCTCCCCTCTCCACCCAGTCCCACCCCTCCCATTTTTGGATGCACGACGGACGGACACAATAATCCCCTGTGGGCTGGTGTAACCAGGAGGTTCCTACCAGTATGATTACATCCAGAAAGTGTCCTGTTCACACCCAATGACTCTGAGAACCCAAAGCTCCTTCACCTATTCAGCCAATGCTAGGGGCGTTGTGGACTTGGGGCCATTGTTTAATCTTGTCGGCCAGGGCCTATTGACCACACTTTACCATGCTGGTCAGTGCAGGTAAATGATACCTAAAAGATGGGCATTGTCTTACATTTCTCCCCAACGCTGTCCACCCAGGAGTATATATATATGGTTACATGACAGTTACACGGAAGGTCGCGGAGTGTGTGGTGAGATAAAATGTGGGTACTCTCACCTCTTCAAATATGTCTGGCCAGTGGAGAAGAGTAGGCCAAATACCCTCACAAGAGGAGCTCTATTGAGGAATCCGGTTTGGATTAACCACACGTATTTCTGGTGAACATGCAAACAAAACATGCTTTGATAACACTGGTCAACACACTTTTTCTGGCATAAGTTATTCCAACGGGGTTAAGGTAATTTTGGGGTGCTGATTCCAAATCTGGCATCAGTTTTTGTCTATCATATCAAGTTTTTGAGATATCAAATATTGCATTTTCAATAAAAACTGCAGAATAAAAATATTCAATAAATGTGGATATCTACATAAAATTATATTATAAACACACTATCCTACAAATACAGCACCATATTTTAACACTAAAGCAGTCACTGACTCGCAACAACTTGCAATCATAAGTGATAGAGGTAATTTCGGGTAAAATCAATGAAAATGGGGTATGCCGATAGCATAAAATGAGATGTGATAGAGCAAATCTGAGATCAGATTTGGAATCAGAACCCTGAAATTAGTCTAAAAATAGTCTAAAACAGCTGCAAAAGTCCAGGCCAGAAAAAAATGTTTTTGTTGTTGTTGACGAGTGTAATATAATGGCATTGTGTTTGAAACCGATTAGCCTACGCCAGCGACAGCCTTCTTCATGGCCTTGTCTCAGCAGTGTTAAACCAGAGAACATCAAAAGGCGAAGAGTCAAAAGGCGAACAAAGTCAGAGCATGTTTGTTTGTATGTTCACCGCAGGTACGTGTGGTTAATGCAAACTTGATTCATTGCAAAATGTTTCAGTTTGGTGTTTGAACATTTTAACACCTGTTTAATTTCCAGAAAGGGTAAAACCAAGTCTTATTTTTCAAACTTTGATACTGGAAAAAAAACGGTTCCATGATAAGCACAAGCAGCATGTTACTAGTTTACTACATGAGAGCACGATCACGTTGACTTAAACTATGAACTATTCCATGAATACTCTTATTACAGCTCCTTGCAGGACTAATACTGAAATCACAACTACTATAATCACCCAGGAATGTCTGTCCTTAACGCTCGTGACGTCACTCCACATCGACCAGCCCCCCTCATGAATATTCATGAGCAGGTGACGTCATCCAAATGGACACCACCCCACCCCTCCTCATTCATAATCATGAGTGGGTGACCCATTCAGACGCTGTCGCCTCGACAGACCTGGTTTTCACCTGAGGACGGCTGCTTGCGTTGTGGCCGAAACGTCGTGAGAATTGTTTTATTATGTTTTTATTATTTCATTATTTCCCTTCTACGTGACTTTACCGAAAGAACCAAGAAGATGAGTGGGTGACGTCACTCATTATGGAGTACTCCCCCCCCCCCCCTCACTAATAATCATTAACAGGTGAGGTTCTCCAAATGGACCCCCCCCCCTGCCATTCATAATAATTAGCGACTGACATCACTCCACATGGGGGGGCGAGGCGCCTCCTCCCCCCTCCTCGGCGTCAACTCACAACCCTCACTACAAAGGCAAAACCCTCACTACGTCACGTGATCTCCGTCACGCTGTTGAGACATCAAAGTAAAAAGGACGTCATGATGAACAAGGGATTAGAACCTTAAAATGAAATAACTCTGTGTCACCGCGGCCCTACAAATTGCACACGAATTGATGCAATGAATATATCACGTCGCGGTCTGTTTTTTGCTTGCAAGTTTCAGATTTATTGCAATACACCCGTCCTTGGACGGGCAAAAGGCTCGTTATAATAAAAATGAAAGAATCTAAATATGAAATAAATTGTGTGCCAAACATGTTTTAAAGGTCACATGATGAGATAATAAAAAAACATTTTGTGCTTTGGAAGATAATGTATGCCTTGGAATGTCTCTGGTAAAGGTGCAAAACTAATTAATCACTTGTCATATAATAATGTGGCAAGAAGTGTGATAAGAAAATAATGAATCACGCACCATGGAACGTCCCCCGATAATTATTATTAGGTAGGGTCGTTACTTCAGCAGTTTTTTTTCTTGCTGTGTTTGTCCCACCTGATGACGATTGCTTGTGTTGTGATCGAAACGTCGTGATCTATTATTTTTCTAGCTACGTGACTTTGCCGAAAGAACCAAATAGTATGGATTCCTTGCAGTCACGAAAGATTCAAATCAACTTGCAACCATTGGAGACTTTTGTCCTGCAAATCCAATGTGCTAAATATTACACTCCATGGCATTGCCATGATTCGTGATCGGTATTTAGAGGGAATGCAATGCTCTGATACGTGCATTGTCTTTGTACTGTTCGCCTTTTCGCGTTCTCTGCTCTGACACAGCTGGTGAGACTGGGCCATGAATACGTCTCTAGTGTAGGTCAATCACTTTCAAAGACAATGCCCATATATTATCAGAGCATGTTTGTTTGCGTGTTCACCGCAAGTAAGTGTGATTAATGCAGACATGATTTCTTGCAAAAAGGTTTCTATTTTGTGTTTGAACATCTTAACACATTCTGTTTTATTGCCATGCAGGGTAAAAGCTATTCTTATTTTCATGCTTTAACGGTGTTTGCATGTGCGGTTGCACGCCCCTGAAACGACTCACTGTTATATGCACTTGCAAAAGTGCTGACTGCTCATGTTCTGCACAATCCCCGAGCGAAAATCTCTCTGCCAAGGAAAAAGACACAAGGTTATTCCCTTGTGGCAAAATAAAGCCTTCCTTCAAGATCCATCGGAATTAAAGATGCAATTCACGTTTGCAAGGCTGCTTCAAATAAATGATAAAAAAAAATTACACGATATATGAATGCATGCCGTTCGTTTTGGTTATTCAAACATTTGCAAGCATTTTTCGGCTATCCGTTTATGTTCAGCAGTGTGAAAGTGATGGTGGTGCAAGCTTTGTCAATTTTTACAGAGCACATGGAAAGCTCCAAAGGAATGTTGTGGATACGGAGCTAAAAAAAGATGACATGCGTATTTTTTTGTTCACATTCATCGCGGTTGCAGATTTAAACAAGAACGCGAGGCATAAACGAAGGATGGCGAATCGATCCCACAAGATTTGGCATCGGATAAAGTGAATGTACTCCCTATATATTGTTTCCAACTATAAAGCGAAACATTTAGAGGCGCAGCCCTGCAATATCTTACTCATGCCACTGCTGGCAAGGGCCTCCACTAGAAGGAGCTCAAGAGGGCGTTTGACCTTCCTCTTCCACTTGACTCCACCACATTTGAACTGCAAATCAACTCTGGTGCACCGATTTGTACTGCTGGGTGGCTGGCTGTAAGGACATTGCTCATTGTATCAACTACCATGGTGGAAGATAAAACTGGCAAACGCTGGATGTCCAGTGAGCTAATCATTATGCCACAGTAGCATCCCCCCAAAATATGATGCGTATAAATCTATAATTGAGACATCACAGAATTGTCTATATTTTTTATGTAATGAAGACCAGCTACGCGTTTCGAACAACTCTCCCATAAAATCATGTCATTATAGAATAGTAACAAGAATACAAATGCTAATGATTTCCTACAAAAGCTCTACTGAGTTTCAAATAATACTTTTCAGGAGGATCCTGTATTGGGATAAACAGGCAATTATATTTAAAAAATGTTTTTTACAATTGCTGTGCACGGACACGAAAAACACATCACAGAGCTATTTATTCAATCTGGCCCTTGAGCCTTTGAAGCCTGCCACTTCTAAACGGCTCGCAACCAATCTTCATCCATCACTGCAAACATCTTAGCTGCACTAATCGGGTGTTAGAGGGGAATATTCTTGACCTGGCAACATCATGATCCTAATTTTGGTACTCATTCGCTTCTATGACGGCAAGGGCCTCTCATAATCCTGCGTGATGGGATGGCCAAAAATCAACTCTTTGAGGTGTTGGTCTGAACAATATTGGTGCCACATGTTCAGTCCATTTGAGGCTGGTGGAGCAGAACAGGACCGAAAACATTGTACGTTGCAATGTGGTAACCACATGGTATTCAAGGCCTGATCGGAGTCATGCCTTCCTACACACCTTTGAATGTTGTTATTTCTCATTTCGAAAAGGGACGGAGCACATCTGAGAGGGCATCAGCCAAGTGTGCAGGCACTAGATGGATTGTTACATCACAGGATCGTGTGATGATCATTTATTTGCTGGATGGGATCTTACCTGACTGGCCGTTCCAGCTTCGTAAAACATGGACAAGATATATCCAGCATTAGCCTGCCCCCTGCTCGTTGCAGCTTACAGGTATCCAGTAGCCAGGCTCACACAGCTCTAACAACCCATTGAAAACCTCGGGTCCTGATTCAATACATCAGCTCTACAACACTGGCTGATGCTCAGCAACCTACGACTCAACCCTTCAAAGTCCGAGGTCATGATTCTTGCAAATTGTTTCAACGTACCAGTTTCCATCGCCATGGCGAGATGATTCACACGTAACAACCTGAAGCTGTTTACGTATGACATTTGAAAAACATCTCACCTTTGAATCACGTATCAGCGAGCTGAACCGGTCGTGCATTCGCCACACCCGCGCTCTACGTCACATCAGACATAGTACAGATAAGGATGTCGCTGAAGACCATCGCGTGGAGTGCCGTTTGCTACACACCTTGACGATGGAAACTTTCTGCCGTACAATATTAGGAAGCCACTGGAGCATTGCAACTTTTTCATCTAGATTGACAACTAATTTATTTTGAACTTCTATTCGTGTTTAGTTTGTTGTTCTTCCCCCACACCTCCAATTACGTGTTCTGTGTGTGTGTATATATGTATGTTGAACTTATTTCACAATGTACTTAGTCAACCGTGCTACATACAGGGAGGGGGAGAGGAGAGAACAAACTAAACACGAAAAGCACTTCTAAAGAAATGAGTTGTCAATCTAGATTTAAAACTGCATAGCACCAGTGGCATCCTAATATCAGAAGGAAGAGTGTTCCAGACGGGAACAGAGGTGCATCTGAAAGCGCACAATGCAGTGACTGTCTTTCTTCAATGGCTAGCCAAAAAGCCACTGCGAGCATGACTGGAGTTTGCCTGATGGTTTATGCTCTTTGATTGATAGATTTGCAGCCTTTCATTTATAATCATATTTGCATTTAATTTCCATCTCTCAAACTAAGCCATACCCGTGTTCTGAATGGAACTTTCACAACATATCATCACTTAAAAGCTCTCTACAATGAATGATATTATCAAGTGGGTGGTAACAGCTGTCCAGTTCTGGTCTTCTTCTTCCACGTGTTTGTCCCACTCATGTGGGGTCTGCTGTCCTTGCCAACCCTTTCCACGCTGTCCTGTCCTGTGCCATCTCTCTTTCCACTCCTCGGGCCACCGTGTCCAATCGCACCACATCGCCCCACACCCCCCATCTCTTCTTCTCCTGCCTTCCTCTTGATCTCTTTCCTTCCACTTGCATCACTTGCACCTTCTGACCCACATTATGTTCCTGTTGTCCCAACACATGACCGAACCACACCAGCCTTTCCTCTCTCATCTTCTCTGTGATTTTTACCACCTTGAGTCTTCCTCATTTCTCCATTTCTCACCCTGTCCTTCCTTGTTAAACTCAACATCCACCGCAACATCCTCATCTCTGTGACTGCCACAGCTTGGTCCTCCCTCTTTCTTGTGCCCCAGCACTCGGCCCCATACAACAGCACCGGCCTTACCACCGTCTTGTACACTTGTCCCTTCAACCAAACTGGGACCCTCTTATCGCACGCCACACCAGTCATCTCGAGCCATTTCAGCTATCCAGCCCTTGTTCTCATCTCTCCTCCTAGTGATCCATCAGCACACATTGTTGCACTCAGGTACTTAAACTCGTTCATCTTCATTAACTGATCACTTCCAATTTGCAATCCTCCTTCTACCATGTACTCCGTCTTTGTCCGACTGATCCTCAACCCATTCACTTCAACCTTGTGCACCAAAATCTTCAAAAAAACTTCCACTACCCCTCTGCTTTCACCGCATAGCACAACATCGTGTCCAGCTCTGGTGTAAAGAACAATTACCAGATGTAGCTGTTGCTGGCGAGTCGCTGAGTTGCAGTCATTGAGACAACCAGCAAATTGAAATATATTTCACGAGAAGGTCTGCAACGGCCAGTCGGTAAGCTGAGCGTATGTATGTGTAGTGATGTATATTGAGTCACTATGGAGTCTAGCGCCAGCTATTGGAAGAAGAGTGGTACTGTGCATGTTAGCATCTCTCTCTGGCACTAGAGTGTGTATGGCATAAAAGCGGGCCCGAGGGGGGAATGCTTCTGGTGACGGCCAGAGAGGGAACTTGAGGACATGATATTCTGGGTGAACCCGAGAGGGCACGTGACCAGGAGAGGGTAGCGAGGGGGGCCAAGGGGTGGCGAGAGAGACACGTGACATAAGGCCCAGAACCTTCTAGTAGGATCTAGAAGAGGGTGTGGCCTAGGGCGGGGCCAGGCCATGCTCAGGGGCATAAAAGGGAAATCCCGAGCACTGATCCAGGCCGTCTTCTGGAATCAACCCGCCGTGCTATGTCTCCTCGATCTTCGGTCGAGGAGACAGTAGTACGATACTGATCTGACCCGATTATGTAGTTTCCCGTTGTGGTTTAGTCGCTAGTGGAAGTTAGCTACCACCTATGTCGTTATCCCGTACGTTTATGTAGTTACCCAGTCGGGGTGTTGTAATAAACGTGTTGCCTCCAAGTTCTAGTGTGTGTCTCCATGGATGCCACTACATTTGTATTGATAGTGGCAGAATACTGGCATACAGAGCTCACCACAATCTTGAAACACTGATCAACTATTTTATGTAATTTAAATTGCAGCAGATACCTCTGGTTCCACTATTCAACAATAAATCTGTCCCTCATGTAAGAGAAGCATGAGAGTGTCATCCAGGTCAAGGTTTCATTGTGCCCATTTTGTGGTTTCAAAGGCTCATTACCGTGAATCTGAAGGGCCCCCTTTTATGATTACAAAAAGGTTCCTATTATGCACTCAATGGACACGTATTGTGCTATTTTCGTTGAAGATAGTGCTACTAAGGCTGGCACCCCCTCTGCTCCTCTGTCCATGCTAACTCTAGCCTTTCACCTACTCTTTTTACCTCCATTTAGCGCTTCCCACTCTGCCGTCTTCTTTTTATTGTCTTCCTTAGTCTATCTTTCCACTTTTAAATGTTTTTATTTATTTTACCAGGTAAGGCCCACCGAGCTATATTACTCTTTTTCAGAAGCGCCTTGGCCACAAATGATAGCTCAACAAAGTGGCTTATCGCATGGAAACTTATAGCAGCCAAATACTCTAAATGTGTGTTTAGAAATGTGGAAGTAAAAACCGGAGGACCTGGGAAAAAATCCACACGACCACGAAGAGAAACATGCAAACTCCAAACATACAGGCGTCAGGGTCGGGATCGAATCCACGACCTCCTGCATGCCAGGCGAGAGAGTCAACATCTCGCCACTGTGGCACCTCTATCTAAAGAATGTGTAGTTGCATTTATGTTCCTGTGCTTCAAACGTTTTTAACATAATCCATTCCTTATCCTCTGTCTTCTGACCACTCAGCCTATGATATTCAAGTCTATCTTGATCTAACAGGCATGATGATGAACAAACTGGCACATCTAAAAGTTTAACCGGTGGCTTGACCTCACCCAATACTAGGTGGCTCTCTGCAGCTGCAGTCAATGCCAAATGTACTATACGACACATTGAAGTCACAAACTCACGCTTCAGCCGTGACACAAACCAGTCCCCTTTACCATAAGGCATGCAGGCCCACAAACAAGCTACGGCCTCACGAGTGTCATTTGTAAGTGGCAATATCATCTCCACCGCTGATCACCCCCTCCAGCATTGGTCTATACTCAACGTGCTTCTCCATCCTGGTTCAGAGATGGCCCTGAGTGTTCACCACATCTCGTCACAAACCTCTTGTTTACAAACAAAATCGTCAAAATTTTTATCACCATCCATATCTGCCTATCAAGATCAACCACTGGTGATTCCATCTTTCCCAATGCCTTGTTCACCATCCTCTCTCCCACCTGTCACACCCCTCGGGGGTCAGAGCTCTGATACTGGAGTCACCAAATAAAGCATCACCTCTTGACTTCTTACCTGTTGTTACCTTTGAGCAATGTGCAGCTGAATTCGTAATAATGTTTAACTCGTATTTCAAGCACTTTTTTAAAGTCTGGTCCATTGCCTTCTTCTCTAAAGCTTGGTCAGGTGACCCCCTTACTTAAAGAGCTAGGTTTGAATTGCTAACCATCCAACTAATTACCACCCCCCATCACAAATGTGTCAAAAGTCTCAAAAACTATTGGAGTCCTGTGGCAATAATTAAGAACCACTCCATCTCACCCCGAAGTTCCTATCCTTTTAATAATCTTATTGTTCAGGTCACTCCATGAAGACTTCTTTGTTCCAGATCTTTCATGACATTGTATCCCTCATTGAATGCAAATCCTTCGTCGCATTGGCTGCGCTCGGCATGTCCACTGCTTTTGATAACATCAACCACACTAAACTCTTCTAGCGCCTGGTGACTTCGCCATCATTGGCCTTGCGCTTCTGTGGATTAAATCCTATCAGAGAAGACGCTCCATTATCACAGTTGGCAACTGTGTATCCACGCTCTCCATATTAACTGCTGAGGTCCCACTAGGATGTGTACTCAGCCATTTGCTTTTCTCAACTTACATCTCACCTATTGACAACCCTAATTGACAGCTAATATCACATCTACCCCACATGGCACACGCATTTACACAGTGTAAGTTCTGGTTCATGGGCGACTGAACAACAAACTTACAATGCTGGTTTTAGTCTCAACACCTCTTTCTGAATGCATCTAAGTCCATAGTTCTGTTTCTGGTTATAAGACGAACTCTCCAAGTTTACTCATCGCTGGTCTTCTGACCCCTCCGCCAGACCACCTCAATATTCTTGGCGTCACTGTCGACTCCACCTCATCAATGAACAATAATATAATCGGCTTAATCAAATCGTGCAACTACCATCTTAGGGACTTCTGGAATATCTGTCCATTACTGACTCCTACCTCGACAAACACCATGGCTGCAGTACAGTATTATTGGTTCTCGTCTTGCATACTGTAATGCCACTCATATCATGCGGGCATCAGCCAAAAACATAGACTTCAAAGACTATGAAACAATCTCTGTCACGCGCTGTCCTGGGTATTGCCAAGGTCGCACAAAACCCTCCTGCTGCGCTCAAACACTTGCACTGGATGCCCATCAATCTAGGGATTGAAGTTCAAGATTGTCGCCTTTTGTCATCATGCTCCAATCCAAGGTCTTCCACATTATCTGGCTGTCCTCCTCAAAAACACGGGCCTTAGTCAAACCCCCGTGTAGGTAAGGACCTCGTCCCTCAACTCGCTTGCTGTGCATCTAACCAGGACTGTTTTGGCCAAGCGCCTTTTCTCCTTGGCTGCTCCCTTGATCGTTTGGAATTGCATCCCACTATGTGTACACATAATCACATCCACCGCTGCTTTCGAGAGACGGTTGAGGGCTCACCTATTCCATCGGCCAAATGAGGAGGCCCTGAGCCGGGCTCCGGGATTCCTAGTCACGACTGGAAAACTGTCTTGCCTCTTCATGAAAATGTTCACGTTGTAAATCGTTTCATTATCTCTTCATTCAAAGCTTTCGTGACTGCAGGAATTCACACTCTTGGGTCTCGATTTAAAGCTTTCGTGACTGCAGGGATTCATCTTCTTGGTTCTTTCGGTAAAGTCACGTAGAAGGGAAGTAATAAAACATAATAATGTTTTATTTTTATTATTTTATTACTTCCCTTCTACGTGACTTTACCGAAAGAACCAAGAAGACTCTTGGGTCTGTCGGTCAAGTCACGTATATACAAATAATAGATCGCGACGTTTCGATCGCAACACAAGAAATCGTCTTCAGCTGAATCATCTTCTCCCGAAGACTTGACCAAAAGACCCAAGGGTCGATACTCTTTGGTTTTTTCGGTAAAGTCACGTAGGTAAAAAATAAAATTAAAATAAATTAAATCACGACGTTTCGGAGGCAACACAAGCTTCCGTCTTCACTTGATCCAGTAATTTTGCTGTGACGGTGCCACCTGAAGACGGAGCTTGTGTTTGTGATTTAATTTTTTTTTACCTACGTGACTTTACCGAAAAAACCAAAAAGTATGGGCCCTTGCAGTCACGAAAACTTCAAATCTAGAACCCAAGAGTACGTTTCATTATCATTTCATACTTTGTAAAAATAATGTTCTCTAGATATCGCCTTTGGGGTTCATTTAGTACATTGTTTTTTAATAATTGTCTTCCTTGTGTTGATATTGAGAGACAATTTTCACAAATTCGCTGATTGTGGTTCTGACTCATAGCTTCCTCAGACAAATAAGACAAAAAAACCTCCGGTAATAAGACCATGCCCAGCGAATGGAACATTATCAATCAGAGCAATATTATACAAAAAGGCAGCTCCATGTCATGCAAAGTAATGGGGAGTAAATCTCTCCCACCCACACAAAGTGTGTTTTTTTTTGTGTGGCAAGGAAAATGATTGGGACAAAATCTCCTAAAATTGGACGCCCCAACATTGTCAAGGTCTAAGCATCATGATGGATACACACCTCGATGTGTCCACGTGGCTTCCTATTCTTCTTTAGACCTGTCAATTCCTTTCAGTCTTGACACATTTCTCCTTCTGGGGGTCTAAGGAAGTTCAAATTGTACGTATTTATAATATGTAGGGAGTTATTTATTTATTTGCTGGGGAAGACTTCTGGCTATTGATTTGACCCAACTTGAGGCCGACCACTGTGACTTAGGAGGTTTATTGCCACGTTTCCACTGCACAGAAAGTCTGTAAATTAACTTTCAAACAAATGTTTATCCCCAGGTTTGGCACACTGAGCTACATAGCTCTTTTTTACAAGCGACCTGGCCACAAATGATAGCCCAATGTCTTTCTACGTAAATTTATAGCAGCCAAATGCTCTAAATGCACGTTTCTAGATGTAGAGGGGGAAAAACAGAGATCACGGGGGGGGAGAAAAACACGCAGCCTTGGAGTAAACATGCAAACTACAAACATACAGGCATCAGGGTTGGGATTGAACTCACGGTCTCTTGTATGCCAGGCGAGGTAGTTAACATCTCGCCACCATGGCGCTCCAAGCAATTGACCAACTGAAGTTTAATTCAAGTCGACCTTTGACATTGTCTAGCCAAGCTATCGTAATTGAATAACATCTAGCTCCATACATGAGAATTGCGATGCCATCATGCTGTAATGGTTCGCACATTGGACTAGAAGTTACTGGTTCAATATCATGCCATGGCAGTTGAAATTTTAAATCCCACTGTCCACCCAGCAGCATACATGGGTAGACCCACAGTTTGATCGGCGGGTTGCGTGTGGTGGGTTGAGTAATGTGCAGTTACTCCCACCTCTTCCAAGACGTCTGGCCAGTGTGGAAGAGTAGGCAAAATACAATTCATAGGAGCTCTCCAAAGCTCCCTCTAATGGTGGCAATTCTACCAGTAGTGGTGTGAGACATTGCAGGGCTGCACCTTTACATGCATCTTACATGGAGACTTGCTCCTTTTTTACTGCACACGTGTGACGGGAAAAATGGCACTTTGAAAAAGTGACACCATTTTGATCGGCATGCCTGAATTCAAGAAAATTAATTTTACAAATCCCAGCAAACATGTTTTTCATGGCGTGTGCTAGTTACGTTATCATATACAGTACGCATAAAATACAGTTGCAGCAATGTTATGAACAATTGCCCTTCTTTCCCGAGTGAGAAATTTCCATCCAAAAGGACATCTTCCCAAGTGCTCGTAAGGGTTTCTTCGGCAAATTGAATCCCGCACGTAACACAAATAACAAGTTCCCTAGCGGTTGAACACAACACAATTAAAACTACTGAAAATTATATGAACCAAAAAAAGTTACCCAGTTTGTAAATGTCGGCTGTTGAAAGAGAAGATCATAAACATTTGAAACATGATGAACAAGAGAAGTCATGTAAAACGATAATTGCGACAAGCGGGGAAGAACATTTTAATATACACAGTTCCTCCAGCGCGCCTGCAATGAAGCATTGCACAAGTGTAAGTTTGCATGAGCTAACGTCACCAGATATTCTCCCACTTATTAAACTGACAGACCTTTCAAGGCATAGTGAGACGTGGCTGTAAAAGCAAGGGCCAATAAATATAGTTTTCTAAAGTCCACATGTGGTCCAGGCATCAGGGACTGTTCTTTGTGATACGCAAACCCCCATGTCTGGCTAAAGGTCAGTTACGTTACTTCGCTGGATCCTGTCTCGGAGAACCGTGCTTCCATTTACCCTCCTCAGTGCTGTCAATTCATTTCCTCATCATGTTTTACAGAACATTTTAGAATGCAGACCATGGGTGTTAATTTTTTATGCTACATTTTTTTTACATTTAGTTGAGTGTTAATGTTTTTTGCTGTGGCAAAAAAATACATTATTCAGATTTCCTAAGTGTAGTACATTTCAAAATGTTGTAATGAATAGATTACATTATTTAGTGTCAGTATGTAAGAATTCAACATATTTCCTTACTTGTTATAACTTATCACATTCAGCACATGCATGGATATATGTTGAACTTATTTTGCACCGTCTATAGCCAACCGTTCTAATTGGAGGTGCAGTGATGCATATATATTATTCTGAAGGTCAGCATTTACATTTTATAATCCTTCATTAGTATAGATTATCAATCGACAGTCTTTTTACACGTGTAAAATGAATAGCTAAACACAATTTGGAACATTTAAATGGGTTCCAATGCATTTATATTCCCTTGTATAAATTGTGGACAAATTTACAGATTTGATCCACCCCATTTTGACAGAAGTTATGGGGGTCACCGCTTCCAATGCGTTAAATTGCCATTACAAAAGCATTACATCTTAAATACCACGGTGGTGGGCTATAATCTGCAAGATCAGTGCCAAAGCCGGTGGCATTGGTTGCGAGTGGCTCCCTGTGGCAAGTAAAATGCTCCGTAGCTCATTGCGAGCAGCTGTTCCCATTTTTGAAAGCTGTCGATGCATATGCAGCCGACACCGAAGCGTGCGAAAAATAAGTTCGGCTTATTGTCGACAGCCGTTGGGCTTCACGCGAAGTCGCCGCGCAAACACCTGGCGCAGGTTGTACGTCATCAGCACGCTGTCAAGCTGATAGCACGCATCATAACCATGACAGCTGCGGGGCACTTAGTGGAAATGAGTCAAAAGGTCAAAGTGATTTCCTGATCAAATGCGCATTGAGGCAGTGCTCATATCTTGTTAAAGCCGCGAGAGGCAGTCGCGGAAAACAAAACATGTCCACGTTTCTCTGGCGGGGGGGGGGGACGAGTGTATGCATACGGCAAACACTGCTGATTTCCACACGCAAAAAGTGCCACTCATTTGAATGACCCAGGAGGGACAATGGGCCGAGTTAACCCACACGAAGTGAACCACTCGCTCTGTCGTTGAACTCTACCTGGCAGGATAACGGAGGTTTATGCAATGCAAAGGTGACACGGGCGCGCACAATGGCTGCGGATCAACTAGCGAGATGCACATTTCGTGTTCAAAGTCATCGCCCCGGTTTTTAGCGGCGACAACCCATGGTGATAACGTTTCGCTTGCATAGCCTTGGCTCCAAAAAGTTGAGGTACGGGTGCAGCCCTGCAATAGCTTGCTCACACCACTGCTGTTGGAAGGGATCTCCACTAGAGGGAGCTCTAGAGAGGCCCTCTAGAAGGCATTTAGCCTACTCTTCTACAACGGGGAGATATCTTGATAGAGGTGAGAGTGCCCACACTTTACCTCACCACACGCAATCTGCCGATGGAGTGACTTTGGTGTAACCATTTATAGGTGCTGGGTGGACGGAGGTGGGGAGATTTGAGAAACTTTGCAATGGTGGCAACTGCCGCGGCCGGAAATTAAACTGGCGACCTCTGTATTGCAAAGTCCAGTGTGATAAACCATTCGACCACAGCAGAATCCACCTACAACGTACATGCTTGAGAAGTCACTTTTGATGTTAAGTGGGATTCTCCCGTTTCTATGCAAGGGAGATGAGAAAATGTGACCGATGGGTGATGTGCTAGTGAGTGACTGGTCAAGTATTTAGAAATGTAACGGAAATTGCTAATATGTTTGAGCCGCACTTGATCGTCTCACCAACATTTAAGAACACATTCGTTTAAGAATAACACCGTGCAGAGAAGCTGTGTACAAGAGATGTGCTCCTGATTTCTAGATTAGTCACAAAACGTAGATTTCGGATGATCCAAAATAAATGTAGTTGCGGATTGATCCAAAAATGTGACGCCACAGAAGTGACATCACCTCAATAGTATAATGTGTCTGCTTTTGCTCATGTAAGTGCTGTTGCCGGACATGATTTTTATAATCTGCCAAATATCTTTCGCGTAATATATTAAAAATATGTAAAACGCTTCACGTAAAAACGTATGTTTTACGAATGACACTTTATGTAAAATATTACAATGAATGCATTAACGTCTAAAACGACAACAGAAAACCTTAGTAACATTCCATAATTCGCATAAAAACCATACTAATGAAATCCAAAACTGGGCATAGTAATACATATTTTTGTTTAAATCCTAAACTCATTCCTCATCTGTTTTCTTCCATTGTTTGTCGGGAACGTGCACGTGTTTAAATGAATGCATTCAGCTGCGTAAGCAAGCAGCCTACCTGCCTTGTGGCACGCCAGTGTGCAAAAATTAATATGCATCATGTGATCTGCTCGCTGCCTTTCCTACCAACCCCATTGATCAACCACTCGCCCACAACAAGTCCACCTGCATTCTCATGCAAGGTCGTTTCCACGCGCCTGATGGTTGCTAAAACGCGTCCAACGCGACTGTGCAGAGCGTTGATCAAATTGCATCGTGCTCCCTGCGTTATTTTGGGCAAAGACAAAGATCCCCCAGATCGACTTTAAACGCAACTAGTAGGACACGTGCTGTTAGCGAGCGCCTATGAAGGAAAGCACACGGCACCCACGCATGTTATGACCCATGGGGAAGATGCAGTTTTGTGGCTACCGAGTGCAGTGAGGGAGAGAGTGAAGGGAGAGCGAAGAAAGAAGGGAGAGAGAAGGGAGGCCGGAATAGATGGGATTAAAAAAAAGATGCGGGGCACAGAGGGGAGAGGCAGGCCGTAGAGAGAGAGTTAACGTCATGCCGTAGAGACGAGGAGAGAAAGGCACAGAGACACGGGAGACAATGAGACAAGGAGAGATAGACACAACGGTTGCGAGAGAGAGAGAGCGAGACAGACAAGGAGAGAGTTTAAGTTCACATGATTTGTTACACGTGTAATGAGTGACTTCCACGACACATCGTATAGAGAGTTGTTATTCTTTATTCTCACACTGGGCACAACACAGGCCAACGCTGGTTCTTCCTCTCACCGAATATAGCTCAAGGCAATAACACCTCTACCGGCTACACGCACAGCCGATCACTCAGCGGGGTACCCTCGCCCTCACTCGTCTCCGCCGCTGGCTGGCGGCGTGACGATGACGGCGATGGAACTCACGCAGGAGATCTTCCACGTGGCCAGACGACAGAGAGAGATGTCGGCGAGCAGCGACGTAGCCAGGAGCCAGGACTCAGGACCCCACACACGAGCCCCGAGCTCCGGGTCCGCTCCCCCTTATATCCCCCCAGGCGTGGCTAAGCCCCGCCTCCGGCCACGCCCTCTCGTGGAACCTTCGAGCAGGTTCTCGGAGCATCTCGGTTAACCCCACCTGTTACCTTTGCCCCAGGTCCGCTTCCTTCCCTGATTGGCTGCTACCTCTGTGCCTGCACCCGTGAATCCCTTCCCAGGCCAGCAGGTGTCACTTTGTCATGTCAGCAGGTGTAGCCCTGTCATTACACACGGATGGTCTGGTGTAGCCAGTCACCCGGCCATGTTACGAGTGAGATCCGCGGTGCGTGAGCACAGCAACGACAACAGCCGACAACGACGTCGATATTGCAGAGAACGAGTACAGGGTCCATTAGGGATACTGCACAACTACCAAACGAGGTGTTTAACGGTCATAAACGAAACTCACACTCAAGTAAAAAAAACAGTGCAAGTGAAACATGAAGTGTTAGGTTCATGTGCACATACGTCTAACAGTGACATAAACTCACGCAAATCTAAAAATACAGTGCAAACGTGTGGGAACAAGAGGGGCCAGAAGGCGTTCGTCACAGGTGCGAGTATGCTCCGTGCTTTGGTTTAATATTGCAGTAAAGAGTGAGAGTGGTGGGAGGATGGGAGATAAAGACACAGACAATGATTCATACTCTGAGTGCAACGTCGAAATACGGGAATGAGTGAGATTGGGATGCTGAGTTAGTGGGTGCGTGTGGGTGGGGAGAAATGGATGGAGGCATAGGGGGAAAGACAAAAAGAGTGGGAATTGAGGCACCTGGTGAAAGGGAGAGTTTTGGCAGGAGACGGAGGTGGTCTTCATTTTATGAAGTAAGTGGTGATTCTTGGTGTTGGTGAATTGGACGGTGTGTGCATTGACAAAGCCAAAGTGAAAATGGTGAAATGGAGGTGGTGTTACTGACTTTGAGCTAAGTGGCGATTTTTGATATCGGAAAATCTGAAGCAATATTGAATCCATATTCTTGGTTCTTTCGGTAAAGTCACAACGCAAGCAGCCGTGCGTTGTGGCCGAAGCGTCGTGAGAATTTTATCTTATTATGTTTTATGTTTATTATTTCCCTTCCAAGTGACTTTACTGCAAGAACCAAGAAAATGAATCCATGCAGTCACGAAAGCTTTAAATCGAAATTAAATATTGAATCGTTGCAGAATCCAGGCTTATTGTGGTGATGCTGTATATATTATCGAATCATTGCAGGGTTTGGGATTGCTGAGACGAAGCCGTCTACAATACTGGATCGTTGAGGAATTTGGAGTTTGTCGCTGTGCTGTATATATTATCCAAGTGTGGCAGAACTCAGTGTTATAGTATTGTGGGACCTTACATATCTGAGAATTGTATGGCCACTGATCGCATCTCATTCACGCGTGTCGGGGAATACGTTTTTCTTTTACATATAAAAGGGGGAAAAGGGAAGGATCGACTCGTACTCAATACGAATAAGCATTGGTAGCATATGTTATCCGCAAGCGAGCAACACTAGACACAAAAAAGCAAAATGTTTACCACACACAGAATCTCTTTGCATTTGAATGAGTGCCCCAATGTCACGTGCGACGCACATACACAATAGATCTATGAATGTTCCCATGCATAGCATGTGACGAAGAAAAACAGAGCCGTGACATGCTGTTGGGGCAAGTGCTGCTATGCGAGCACCTATGAAGGCCGGAATGCCACACGAGGGGGTGGCTGGCCAGCACCACGCCCGGCCGCCATTGTATCCCCAGTGGCGATGATGTTTACACACCGCACCAGGTACTCATTTGAGGCTGAGTAGACCTAGGGGAGGCCCAGGACCCGCTCAAATAATCGTCACTGTTCTTGGGCCCGAATGGGAATCGAACTCTGGTCATTGAATTCGTGGGGCAGTGCTCCAACCGCTGAGCTCACCACTTCCCTATAATATATATGCACCGTATGTTGAACTTATTTTGCACCGTACGCAGCCAACCTTGCTAATCGAAGGTACGGGGTGCAGGACAGATAATGTGACATGCACACACACACACACTCACAAGGTACCTATCAACCTGTGCTCTTATGTCATAGTGGGACAGGTACGCGTAAGCACACACCCACACGCGAGACGCCTGGGCAGTTTAATCAGCACGTGGGACACGTTTTGCAATCACCGGTCGAAAGCAACGACTCAATTTCTAACGTACAAATGAGAGGAGGTTTCAAATTGGTAAACTCGGGGAGGACTCATCCGTGGTGGGTCGCGAGAATTGCAGTTTAGAGAACCCCTTGCTGCCGTCGATAAAAAACAAAAACCATGCGCACGTGCGGGGCTTGAATTCACCTAGCTCTGGAAAATGTCCCTGCCCCACCTACCCCTCTTCCACCAGCCCTCCCCCCCTCCCCAAGTTTTGTAGGAATGGTGGAGGTGGGCGGGGGAAGGGGTGGGTGGGGGTGAGCAGAATCTATCCCATGACAAATGTATCCCTGTGTGTGTGTGTGAAAGCCGTGTGCGCGCGGTGTGTGTGTGTGTGTGCGTTGTATGTGTGTTGTGTGTGTGCGTTGTGTGTGTGTGTGTGCGTTCTGCGTGCGTGGCATCTCACCTGACGATCACGTACATGACCAGGATGTTCCCGACCAAGCCCACCACGCACACGATGGAGTAGAGGGCGGTGATGACCACAGCCACGACCAGCGAGGTGACGTGGGGGTCGTCATCGTAGTCGTCGTCGTCGTCAAGCATGTCGTCGCTCTTGTTGCACAAGAAGGCCAGCTGGTGGTGAGGTGTGCCGTTGTCAGCCAACGACGAGAGGTGATGGCTTTGGTTGCACTCCCACGCGTAGCCCGGCCCGCTGTGGGGCATGTGGATGCCTCCGTGAGAGAGCGCCGTGCGCCCAACGAGATCCGTGAGGTTGGACATCTCTGTGTGTCTGTGAGTGTGTCTCTCTCTCTCTGTGCGTGTGTGTGTGTGGAGACACAAACGAGTAAAACATTAAATAACGTGAAACAACCTGCACACGAACCCCCCCCCCCACCACCATCCACCCCCCACTCACCGATTGTCGCAAAGAGGAATGAAATGAAGGAACGCATGCCCCGAATGATTGCACGAGGCTGCAAGCGGGCACCGCAGGCGAACGGGCAAGATGTAATGGAGTGATAAGGAGGCACTCTGTTGGGGAGCTCAATTCCTTAAGGGTATTTCAGGGATTCTATTTGCATGCTGGTTTTTTTTTTCTAGTACGTTAATTGCACGATTACGCAGTGAATTTAGATTTACGAATTATAACAATAGACTGTATGTACTGCATACTATAGTATTCCTAACACCACCCCTCCCCTCCTACCAAAAAACAAACAGCCCCCCTATTTCCCCCATTAACTCCCTATTCCCTCATTTACCCCCTCACCCTTGCAACAGTCACCCTTCTTTGAAGATCCAACCTGAATAACGAAAGCTATTTGGGGAATAAGTCACCACAACGACCATTCAAAATCCACACTCAGCGCAGGGTCTGGCATTTTACTCGCTCGACAATGTTCCAGCATCGTACGCCAGACGAAACTCAATTGATCGGCACACAATCCGAACGGGGAAACACAACATTGCGCGGAAGAAGATAATAAGATGATGGGCTTTAGGGGATAACACATGGAGAGAGAAACCACCTTTGATACAACCGAGAGCAAAGATGATCGGAGCAGTTGCGGCTGTATTTGGAACCCGGTCGTCAAAAAATAAAAATGTGTGCATCACACGCAACGCCGGCAAGCACACAGAAGCTACACACAGCCGGCAGCGATCCTGTATACACCTATAATAAGCACTTCAAAGAGTCACCCATTACTAGATCTGGCATTGCAATGCGCATTGCTTAGCTGTTATATGTGTGCGTGCGCGTGTTAGGTGCGTGTGGTTCCTTACTTGACGAAACACTGAGCAGCGGACCGGCAGACGCAGGATGAAGACGGAGGTGAGGGGGGGGAGCTGAACTGCTGGCGACAAATTTTCACACTTTGAGAATTATGCGCAGGAGACACGCACATACGTGAGCGAGCAGCGATCAAATAAACAACTGCCGCAACGCCGCTCGAGGAAGAATATTAGCAATAGGCTGGGCGTTGGGGGGTGGACGTCCTCGTGGAAATAGGTGGAGGAAGACAGATTCTCTTGACACAAACAATACACCCCCCTCCCTCCCTCCAACCCCCACCCAAAAAAATAATGCGTCTACTTTTTTTGCGTCTTCTATTTATTTTGAGAATTACTGCGTTTTCTTCCCAAATGTTATTTTTGCCGTGGGGATGGCCCAACGCCGGGTGGAAGCCAGCCAGCGTGCGAGCGAGGGATCCTTTTTTTTGTTGTTCGCGAATGGAGCTGTGAAGCCTTGCACGGAGGAGGAGGGAGGCGCTCCCGAACAGCTCCACACTTTATAGGGCGCGGCGGTTGGGGGGGCTCCGTGACGCGGCGCGTTAGATGCCCTCTCCGCAACTCTCTATACAATTCATCATCGGCAGCAGCAGCAGCAGCGGCAGCGGCAGGCATCATCATCAGCCCAAGATCAATCCACTGCTTGGCATGCAGGTTTCCCCAAGCCGTCGCCATCTCTCACGATCCTGCTATGTTCATCATCATCATTGCGATAATTCACCGTTTATCTCATCGCGTCGTCTCATCCGTTTGACGTCCTCTCGATCGCGTTTCATGACTTGGAATGGGTGCAGCTGCGTTATTTATTATTGGACCATCGGCTTTCATCCCTTCATAATACTCAGCCATGGTCAATTCAATGCTAAATGCAGGCCGTGACCATCTTTAACGATCCTAAGATGTAATAATCAACCTACTAATCCACCTAGCGCCTGCTGATATCATCATTTCGAACGCATTCCGTTTCATTCCACGGCTGCTACTGCGTCATTATTCTTGACTACCAACCATCATGTCGAAATATGTATGTTGAACTTCTTCCACACCGTACGTAACCAACCGTGATAATAATCGGAGGTGCGGGGAAGGACAACAAATAACCGCCCTTAACAGTTTGAAGGATATAATTAACCTTTGTTTTCTAATCAATGGGTTCCTCTTTTTTATTCCATCCTTGTCAATGACCACGTTTCTGAACGACGTCGTACAGATACAGGGGGTACAATACGGGTGGAATTGTTTACCTCTTATCCGCGACGAGTGTGTGTGTGTGGGGAGATCCCATTGTGGATAAGCAAGTGAATTCGAGGCGTCACATCATCTTGCCATTTACGACTAGAGCCACACCATCGCAGATAATAGTGTGGATATGTGAATAAAAGGGTTAAACCATCAACCACACCCTCAAGACATTTACGAGTTGTTAACAGGGCTGCTATTCTGGGGGGCTGTATCAGTTTTTTTTTTACCCTGCTTCTCTCCGATTATTATCTGCTATATTAACCCCACATTGTCTGGCTGATCTGCTAATTATATTCCATAATCTGTGGATCGGCCTTCCGATTACATCCACGATTTTGCAGATAGATATAAGGAGCCAAACAATGGCCACTAAATGATTCCTATAGTTTTCACAGACTGGTGAATAATTGAATATAACATTACCCAGGCATATCAGGAAAACAACTCCTTTCACCCCCCCCCCCCCCCCCGTTAACTAATTTAGTTGATATGTGATGGGATTCCCTGACATTGTCGTGTAAAATAGGAGCTCCATCTCCATTAAATATACATTCACGTACATCAATTTCAATGGCGCAGTGCTCAGTGTGCATGCATCATTGAACCCCTTATCCCACTAGGGTAGATAAAATCAGTACTACTTTGGCGAGTCAATGTTTATGGATAGTGCCCTCTTATTTTTCACCATGATCCTCCCTCATCACAGGAATGTGGAATTACCATCAGTGTATGTTAACAAGAGATGAGCTCCTTCGAGCAGAACATCTTAAACTACAATATCACTATACTCTTTGGTTCTTTCGGTAAAGTCACGTAGGTATAAAATAAAATAAATCACGACGTTTCGGGCGCAACACAAGCGTCCATCATCAGGTGGGAAAGCATGATCTGCTGCTGAGGCAGTACTGTTGTTAAAAGGTTTGAAATGGGTGTAGCCCAAGGGTCATAAAGAAGTGGCCGGAGCGAATTATGTTAATGTGAGAAAATAGCATGATGTTAATGTGAGAGATTAGCATGATGTAAATGTGAGAAATTAGAGGGCACGGAAGTGGCTATGTTAATGTGAGGGATCAGCATGATGTTAATGTGAGAAATTAGCATGATGTTAATGTGAGAAATTAGCATGTAAAAGTAAGCTAGGAGAGTGGCCTCTTAGACGAGGGCGCAGAAGTGGCTATGTTAATGTGAGGGATCAGCATGATGTTAATGTGAGAAATTAGAGGGCACGGAAGTGGCTATGTTAATGTGAGGGATCAGCATGATGTTAATGTGAGAAATTAGAGGGCACAGAAGTGGCTATGTTAATGTGAGGGATCAGCATGATGTTAATGTGAGAAATTAGAGGGCACGAAAGTGGCTATGTTAATGTGAGGGATTAGCATGATGTTAATGTGAGAAATTAGAGGGCACTGAAGTGGCTTTGTTAATGTGAGGGATCAGCATGATGTTAATGTGAGAAATTAGAGGGCACGAAAGTGGCTATGTTAATGTGAGGGATTAGCATGATGTTAATGTGAGAAATTAGCATGGCATTAATGTGAGAAATTAGAAGGCACGGAAGTGGCTATGTTAATGTGAGGGATTAGCACGATGTTAATGTGAGAAATTAGAGGGCATGGAAGTGGTTCTGTTAATGTGAGGGATTAGCATGATGTTAATGTGAGAAATTAGCATGATGTTAATGTGAGAAATTAAAGGGCACGGAAGTGGCTATGTTAATGTGAGGGATTAGCATGATGTTAATGTGAGGGATTAGCATGGTGTTAATGTGAGAAATTAGAGGGCACGAAATGGCTATGTTAATGTGAGGGCATGATGTTAATGTGAGAAATTAGCATGTAAAAGTAAGCTAGGAGAGTTGCCTCTTAGACGAGGGCACGGAAGTGGCTATGTTAATGTGAGGGATCAGCATGATGTTAATGTGAGAAATTAGAGGGCACGGAAGTGGCTATGTTAATGTGAAAGATTAGCATGATGTTAATGTGAGAAATTAGAGGGCACGGAAGTGGCTATGTTAATGTGAGTGATTAGCATGATGTTAATGTGAGAAATTAGCATGTAAAATTAAGCTAGGAGAGTTGCCTCTTAGACGAGGGCACGGAAGTGGCTATGTTAATGTGAGGGATCAGCATGATGTTAATGTGAGAAATTAGAGGGCATGGAAGTGGCTCTGTTAATGTGAGGGATCAGCATGATGTTAATGTGAGAAATTAGAGGGCATGGAAGTGGCTATGTTAATGTGAGGGATTAGCATGATGTTAATGTGAGAAATTAGAGGGCACGGAAGTGGCTATGTTAATGTGAGGGATTAGCATGATGTTAATGTGAGAAATTAGAGGGCACGGAAGTGGCTATGTTAATGTGAGGGATCAGCATGATGTTAATGTGAGAAATTAGAGGGCACGGAAGTGGCTATGTTAATGTGAGGGATCAGCATGATGTTAATGTGAGAGATTAGCATGTAACTGTAGAAAAGGAGAAGAAGAACGGCCTCCTCTCCGAGGGAGTGCAACCCAACGGGTGTAATCCAAAGGGCCTGTGAGTATGAGAGTGCAATCCAAAAGACATGTGAGCATGAGAGCGCAATCCAAAGGAACGAGAGTGCAATGCAACGGCCATGTGAGCATGAGAGATCTGAGAGAGAGGCATAGAGAGAGAGAGGCACAGAGAGTCGAAATAACAGCTGACATAGGCAGGTTGGATGGAAACATCACAGTCAGTTAAGACTTTACCTGGTTAATAACGTCCTTCCAATTACATTATTACTAGCCTGTATTAATACGTACATACATCCAACCTCCCTCCATGATACATCTATAAACACATCCATCCAATTACACAGTTGATGTATTAAGCATGTAAATGCAACGGCATCTCGATAAATCCATAAGCCATTCAATAAATCCACCTCCCAATATAACCATCAGTTCATTCATCCAAGCATCTATATAGTACGTACATCTGGGGCAATGGCATGGCTCATTAGTAGCATGTTTGCCGCATGTAGCAGAGGTTCGTGGTTCGAATTTGGCAGGTGGCCCTGGTTATTACTGCGTGTGTAATAACCATAATTTACGCGCCGTCTGCTTCATTACAAAAGTTGTAGGCCATTGTGTGCTGGCACCATGGTCAAAATGTGTCAACTTTGAAAAATTACCTGCAAATCACTCACTTGGGATTGCAACGTAATTACATCAACCTCGACTGTGACAACTGCTGCAGACGATGGACGTGAAACGTAGCACATCTCGTGGTGGTAGCCTTACGCTATGAGATATGCACGGATATGAAATGTACTACATTTAACATTTTCACCGATTGTGGCATACGAACACGATCGAACTCAACAAGAAACCATGAATCATAGAGGGGCAGCGTTCGGGGCTGAATATGTACGTATGGAAACGATTGTCGTCCCAAAAAATAATCGCAGGAATTTGTAATAATTAATTGATATGCGTGTTTACAGTCGAGAATTTGTTGATACGTGATGGGATTCTCCAACAATTTTTTTGGGTTAGATCGCGTAAATATAAATTTGTCGTTAAACCCTCCACCATCGCACACAGCCAATTAGTAAGGTTTGTCAATAAAACAGAACGTGCCAATTCGTTACTAGTACAGCACACCGGTGTGTTGGAGAGCAAGTCATTGGAACTAGCATCATCAGGCCGACAATCAGACAGCCACCGATCAGGCGAAACGTCGTACTCAGATTGTAAATGTTGTGGATTTGCTCTCCAACACACCGGTGTGCTGTACGAGTATCGAATTGGCACGTTCTGTTTACGTGACAACCCTTACTAATTGGCTGTGTCGGGTGATGGCGGGTTTAACGACACATTTATTTTTTACACGATCTAACCCAAAACACCGACATTATGGAAACTATTGGTCCCGAAACCCTACGTGTTCAACTGTGTTTACGGTATTTATACCTATGAGTACCTGGCTTGTAATTGTCCTAAACATACATATTACTATTTATGAAAATGCACGTGGAAACAGAATGGTTGTAAACATCTTATGCAATGCACACAGCCCATAGAATTGGCCGGTAATCACTTGTAATTATTTATGAAAATTGATCCAACCTTTAATGAGCCTGTGTATACACACACGCATGCACTCAATATACATATATTACATGCAGATTATATACTGCATACTTCAGCAAAAGTTGATTGGGTCATTGATCTGGTTGCGCAATGGTTCACTGAAATGTGAAAATACAAGCATTTAGAATTACTCTTGTGGGATTTATGCCTCGGTGAGGATTAATACGAGAAGCAACAATTAACTAAATTGGCATGCCGTGAGCAATCCTCTAACCAGAATCATTTCAACATCATTCGAGTCACATATTAGTATTTTCAAAAGTGCATTTTTCTCTCTCCGTGTTATATCTCTACAGATATTCCAGTCGTGCATGCGTCATTGACCTCGACTTGTATACGTACTCTGTAATGTTACGTCCTGCGTGTTAGAATTTGGTCATTATTGGTTACCAAGGGGCACCCACCCCACGTTTTATTTGTTGTTTTTTTTCCAGTGGGAGGGCACAAGTGGCGCATTGGCCAGGTGGTGTTTCGTGATTTATTTGACATCAAACACCACGACCCTGGCCAGCTGCGATGCTCCTTCCGGGGAGGTTTGGGTGGTGATCATAGACTGGGAAATTGGCAAGGATGATTGGTGTTACTCACCCATTGGGAGCCCTTAGCAGAAATTATGTTTGTGGGCCCCCCTCCCCTCCCACGCCTCCCATCACTTACCTTTCAAGTTATTAGGTCCCAGCTAGATGACAGAAGACATGTAGACAAGTGATGTAGATGTAGTGGTAGAGAAATGTAAATGAATAGTCATAGAGGAGAGCTATTCGGACGACATGGTGCAAAGAGATTGATTTACTTGTCATCGTGTTGATCAAGATTGGAATTTAAGCTGATTTTTTGTACGTATCCCTATTTCGGTAAAGTCACGTAGAAGGGAAATAAAAATATATAAAATATATATATAAAACAATATTATTTATTATTTCCCTTCTACGTGACTTTACCGAAAGAACCAATAATATGAATCCCTGCAGTCACGAAAGCTTTAAATCAAAATATATCCCTATTTGTTTCTTGAATCAGGGACTCCGTGAGCACCCTTGGGGACCCTGAGCTTGTGTTTGGTGGTCCTTGGCGAGGATCCAGATGTTGATTTGGAAAACTTCTGAGCCAGTGTGTTTAAATCGGCAGGGTGACCACGCCGCACAAGCCACCACACCCCCGAAGCATTCCCTGAGACTGTTTCTCGGATATCTCCGAAAGCGGCCAATCCTGAGTTTGACATTCCATTGACGTTATCACGTGAGGCATCAAGTCGTTTTAAAACTAGGGGACACGTTGCATCTAAACGGAGAGAAGGCAAGTGACATTATACCCTGTCAAACAATTATCACCCCCCACCCCCATTCACGAACGGCTTTAAAAACACACACACAAATGGAAATTACATAATACCAGGCATTTACACTGAATTTATTAATTGGCTCAACTATATCTCTGTTGTTCGTACATTCTTTATGCACATTCCGTATCGCATGATGCTATTTGCAAAGGCGTTTCTAATATCTTCTTGGTTCTTTCGGTAAAGTCACGTAGAAGGAAAATAATAAAATAATAAGGCAGACTCTGCCTTCTCGACAGACCTGTTCTCCACCTGAAGACGGCTGCTTGCGTTGTGGCCGAAACGTCGTGAGAATTATTTTATAATGTTTTATTTTTATTGTTTTATTATTTTCCTTCTACGTGACTTTACCGAAAGAACCAAGAAGATGAATCCCTGCAGTCACGAAAGCTTTAAATCGAGAATTATTTTATAATGTTTTATTTTTATTATTTTATTATTTTCCTTCTACGTGACTTTACCGAAAGAACCAAGAAGATGAATCCCTGCAGTCACGAAAGCTTTAAATCGAGAATTATTTTATAATGTTTTATTTTTATTATTTTATTATTTTCCTTCTACGTGACTTTACCGAAAGAACCAAGAAGATGAATCCCTGCAGTCACGAAAGCTTTAAATCGAGAATTATTTTATAATGTTTTATTTTTATTATTTTATTATTTTCCTTCTACGTGACTTTACCGAAAGAACCAAGAAGATGAATCCCTGCAGTCACGAACGCTTTAAATCGAGAATTATTTTATAATGTTTTATTTTTATTATTTTATTATTTTCCTTCTACGTGACTTTACCGAAAGAACCAAGAAGATGAATCCCTGCAGTCACGAAAGCTTTAAATCGAGAATTATTTTATAATGTTTTATTTTTATTATTTTATTATTTCCCTTCTACGTGACTTTACCGAAAGAACCAAGAAGATGAATCCCTGCAGTCACGAAAGCTTTAAATCGAGAATTATTTTATAATGTTTTATTTTTATTATTTTATTATTTTCCTTCTACGTGACTTTACCGAAAGAACCAAGAAGATGAATCCCTGCAGTCACGAAAGCTTTAAATCGAGAATTATTTTATAATGTTTTATTTTTATTATTTTATTATTTTCCTTCTACGTGACTTTACCGAAAGAACCAAGAAGATGAATCCCTGCAGTCACGAAAGCTTTAAATCGAGAATTATTTTATAATGTTTTATTTTTATTATTTTATTATTTTCCTTCTACGTGACTTTACCGAAAGAACCAAGAAGATGAATCCCTGCAGTCACGAAAGCTTTAAATCGAGAATTATTTTATAATGTTTTATTTTTATTATTTTATTATTTTCCTTCTACGTGACTTTACCGAAAGAACCAAGAAGATGAATCCCTGCAGTCACGAAAGCTTTAAATCGAGAATTATTTTATAATGTTTTATTTTTATTATTTTATTATTTTCCTTCTACGTGACTTTACCGAAAGAACCAAGAAGATGAATCCCTGCAGTCACGAAAGCTTTAAATCGAGAATTATTTTATAATGTTTTATTTTTATTATTTTATTATTTTCCTTCTACGTGACTTTACCGAAAGAACCAAGAAGATGAATCCCTGCAGTCGCGAAAGCTTTCAAGCGTTTCTAATAGTCTTCGAAAAAAAAAACAAGTCAGAATTTCATTTTATGACAACAATGGATGGCAATGTCAGGATGACTTGTCACGAGGTTTGTAAAAACACTAAAATGATAATGACTCCAAGCTGGTTGTGTCATCATCGAGAGCCACTCCTGAACAACATTTGCAGAAGAGCTTGTTGAATGGATAGTGTGGGTGATTGCAGATGCCATTCGTTGCCTGTAAATTGGCCATTAGTAAATCCAACGTCAGTTAAAACTGACATGGTTGGTTTGTAAATGTGAAATGTGTGACGACTTCACACGCGAGTTGTTACCATTAAGCACTCTACTTTCAACAGCACATCGCAGTTTAATTTCAATTTTCAGCTTGTACGAGATGTGTTCAGTCTTTGTTTGTAAAAAACCGATGATATTAATAACAACAGTACATTGCAAAAGGAACATCTTGGATTAACCACATTTTATTATTGACGTACTTATTAGTCAACCTCTGGCTCTGTACACCCCCTGCTTTGCGGTGAAAGCACATCGAGTCGGGATTGTCAGGGTGAGTCATTGTGCGAGGCAACTTGCAGCATGACGTGTACTTTCAGGATTCCGTTAGTCAGCATATATGTAACAAACAACAAAATTACACCAACAAACTGAACGATACCAGCTCCTCGTGCTAAGAGTACGAACTCCTCACACGCTTTCATGTGCACACAATTGACCGATTGCACATCTGCCCCCTTGTTCTTAACGACCGTGATATTGCAGACTTAGCCACATGCACAGCTTAGTATGCTACCCTGGCAACATGGGCATTGGACACGGAGTGATAAATGATCAACGGTTGTATGTCTGCGGAACAAACGTGGGACAACGTTACAGCGAAGAGTAGCACGTTCGTCTACGTACGGTGGGAAATAAGTTCAACATACGTACTATACAACAGCAATGAAATGTTAACCATTTACAAAAAAAAACTAATATCTAACAGCGGGTATAATGAAGAGGTGTACTCATGCATCAGTTCATCAATTGATATTCTTTATTAAGCTCACGATGGCGTCGTGCATTGAGGCGCATGTGTAAGTTGCAATTATTGTTTTGTATTGTTATTCATCGACTCGCGATGACGTTGAGAGGGACCTCATCCAGCAGTGGATTGACAAAAGGCCGGACACGAACATGATGATGACATGTTATGGAGTTCATGGCATCCCTCGAGGGGGTTGGAAGGAATGGGCCCGGGGTTGGGAGCGGGGGGGGGTGAACAATTGCACGCATTTAAATTTCGATTTAAAGCTTTCGTGGCTGCAGGGATTCATATTCTTGGTTCTTTCGGTGAAGTCACGTAGAAGGGAAATAATAAAATACTAAAAACAAAACATAAAAATTATCGAAACGTCGTGAGAATGTTATTGTTTTTATTTTTATTATTTTATTATTTCCCTTCTACGTGACTTTACCGAAAGAACCAAGAAGATAATTGCACGCATGTTAATGAGGCGATTGAGGTGGCATTTTAAAAGTGTCAGATTAAGCTGAGAACCTCACAAAGTCAGATCTGGCTACACAATCACGATATCGCGATGGGCCACTTTGATACAGCGTGGCAACCTTACAGCTGCATGAATCGAACCATTGTCAATATCAATGAGCGGAGTGAGATTTACCCTGTATTGGCAGTTCACTGCCGTTGGGTCCTATCGTAAGAAGACAAAGGGGGTGCTTCAAAAAAATGTTAACACTTACATGGGACCATCAGTTTTAATGGAAAAAGAACGCGTAATGGACTGTAACATGATAACAAATGTATGTCAATAGCTTCAAAAAGTCAAAAAGTTCTCCACTTAAATTTCGATGTAAAGCTTTCGTGACTGCAGGGATTCATCTTCTTGGTTCTTTCGGTAAAGTCACGAGGAAGGGAAATAATAAAATAATCAAAATAAAACATAATAAAATACAATTCTCACGACTTTTCGGCCACAACGCAAGCAGTTAGTCGGTCGGCAGAATGTGCGCCGTGGGGTAAAATGTAGGTTCTTCAACTTCTTCCACAACAATGAGATAGCGTGCAAGCGGAGGTCAAATGACCCCCCAGGAATCCTTGTAGCGGAGGCCCTTCCGCCAGCAGTGGCATGAAAGATGGAATTGCAGGGCTGTGCTTTTCACGTTTTACACAAAGCTATACGAATTTTTTTTATTCAAAAAATAATTCAAGTAGTAATCTTACACATTCCATTCACCCCCATCTGGAGTGTGAATCATTATTAGGGCCAGTCACCTTTGGATGAAGAACTTCCCATGCTGTGTCAGTAATGGGGGATATTTGATCATATCCCACGACATGCATGTTGCCACTAATGTCCGCCGTGGCCAGGACTCAAACTCACCTTTCAGGGTTCATCATGCAATCCGCTAGTCACCGCGCTATCGTTCACGTCAGCTTCAGAATGTTTACAATAACAATGTGAGAAGAGACATAAAAGCGACCAATGTAAGACTCTTTATAATACGGCATGACCCAAAGTATACACATGTTCATGCTTGTGAATAAATAGCTTTTGTTTGGACAAATCATAGACGATGCTTTCAGACATTAAGTCAATCCCTTGAGGGAAACAATACATTGTATACAGTATTCACAGATGCTTCCCGCAGAGCGTGTTCAAAAGACCAGGTATTTTAAAATAATCACTCAAGCGGTACTGTGTCCGTGTGAATGTCAAACATAATACTCTGGTTCAATTCGCGCTTGTGTTAGTGTATTGGACGAGCTCTGTAAAGCCTGAACACCAAACAAAGCACACACATTCTAAACGTTGCACGTGGCATGTGCAGCCCATAACCACAGCAATATTGAGAAGTACTTTATCCCTAATTAGTCAGCTCAAGGATCAAAACATCATACAAGGATCTTGCAAGTGACACTTTCATCACTCGCCAGGGCATAACCTCCTTTCTAAATGTCAATACGTTGGATACTAATACAATATAAATCTATACAACATGCGTAGTATGTCGCCAAACCGTTCACCAATTTCTCCTTTTTGACCAATTACTGCAGTGTTGTCCTCTTTAGCATCCAGTATACCCGAGGATAAATTAGCAATAGTCATTGCGAAACAAACACGGCTGTGGACCCTCGCGAGGAATATCGGTCAGCCCGCTTAAACGGAGCTTCCTTCCCATCTCGCTGCCCTTTCCTTAATCGTTAACCTTATCCCGTCTGAACGCGGGGGCTTCGAGCAGCCGAGAGCCACCCGTGGGGTCAATTCTATATTTAAACGTGGCAGAGAGCAACCAGTGCACAGTCAGCCTCAGGGGTTCCGGGGTCCCGACGCAAAGTCAATTGATAGTCTCCAACCTCGGAACGAACATGAGTTGGGGAGTGGTGGAGGAGGTTAATATGCTCTTATGATTGGCTAATTTCCACATTCTAGATTTGAAGCTTTCGTGACTGCAAGGATTCATACTGTTAGGTTTTTTCGGTAAAGTCACGTAGGTAAAAAATAAAATTTAAAGTTAATAAAAGTAAAAATGGGAATAAAATAAAATAATAAATCACGACGTTTCGGAGGCAACACAAATCTCCGTCATCAGGTAGGACCGTACTGCATCACTTGATGCAGTAATTTTAGCTGTGACGGTCCCACCTGATGACGGAGACTTGTGTTGCCTCCGAAACGTCGTGATTTATTATTGTATTTTATTTCCATTATTACTTTTATTAACTTTTATTTTGATGTTTTACCTACGTGACTTTACCGAAAAAACCTAACAGTATAATTTTCACATTCGCTCATGAGTCAGTTTACTGTCGATGTCTAGCTCTGGCATCAGTGGGGAAATGTAGCTCTTATTGACGGGAAGGGGACTCATTCAAATGGTACACAGAGTGACCCACCGCTCGATGTGGAGTTGCCCTTGCATGCGAAGGCCAAATTTGGTAGGAAAGCGCTGTTGATTGTGTTGTGCGTCGTGCAAAAAAATTGCATTTGGGGACCGACCTTGACAGCGAGTTCTGAAACTATAAAATAAAGTCTAACCCTGTATTAATACCTATCCGATACACACGCCTCACTTGTTGAATATACAATTAGTACGCTAATTGGCCGGTGTCATCTCTAATTATCACAGTTCGTACAAACACTGTAATGGGATTCACATTGCAAGCAATGGCTCAATGCAGAGACAATGGAATGGGATAGCTGAGTTTTAATTTCCAATTTACCAATTCAAATGAACTTTAACCTCATGGAATATATATGCAAATATGTTTTACCGAGTGGATTGGGAGAAGTGGGCACAATTTTCGACACATTCTGATGTAGCTGACTTATCCAAGCAAAGCATGGATTATTGCAGTAATATAACAACACGACACCTCAAAATTAATTAAAATGCACAAATGTTGTTGATCAAGTATGATAAATAAACAACACTTTTGACTGAATCACTCAGAACGTACCCAAAGTTAAGCAGGCTTTGGCCTGGATAGTGCTTGGATAGGGGATCACCATGCACACGTAGAGGTTGTCACATGGCTTGATGGGTCAGTAGAGGGCAGAGTAGCAAAATCCATTGTTGGAGATGTTAACTCTTTCGCTGTTTTGCAGGATGCCTTGGTTTAGATCCCGACCCCGACGCCTGCATATTTGGAGTTTGCATGTTTCTATCCCCGTAATCGCGTGAAATTTTCTCCGGTTCCTCCAGTTTTTCCCTGCTAATTTTAAAACATGCTTTTAAGAGTATTTGGCAGCTATAAATGTCCATATGACAAGCCACTTCGTTAAGCTTTCATTTGTGGCCAGGTCACTTCTGAAAAAGAGCTATATAGCTCAGTGGGCCTTACCTGGTAAAAGAAAATTAAAAGTTTAAATAGTTTAGTTTCATATTCTCAATACCATTACCAACCAACACTTACCACTCTGGTGAAGTATAGTCAAATAATGAATCGCACAGACATGTATAGGTCATAACCAGCTATGGACTGGCATGTTCCGTGCACAAACAAAGGAATATGCAATTTACACAAAAATTGTAACAACACTTCAAATTACAAAAGACTGTTTTAAGGATTATTTAGACCATTGTCGGTTCCCAAACCTGACGTCCCCGGTCCAATGGTGCTCCACAAGCTCGTGGGACGTAGTCCATGGAACTGTTTCAGAAGCGATTTGCATGGTGTTTCACAACACTTTTGGTTGATAGCGGTGTTAGGGTCCACAAATGTTGGAAACCACTTCCGCAGTCATTAACTCGAGGCCTGATATTGCATTTGAATGTGGTCCTGGTGGATTTGACCAGCATGGTAAGATATGGCCAAACATGATAAAATACACAGCAGTATTTCAATTTAATTCATGAATCAAAATGTTTGCTTACCCAGTTAAATGTAGATACTCCAGAAACGGAATCATAATTAGAGTGATACGGTGACAGAGAACGTATTAGTGCAAACCACAGTCCACTTATCCAACTATTTTCTAGAGTGGACAGAAACCTGAGATTATTACTTCAAGTTTTTGTCTTATCTTGGTCTCCAGCTGCTATCCAGACCCGCCCCACCACGACCCAATCCATCCCACCACATATGCTACCACAGCACTATCCACTGACCTATTTCTCAACACGTATCTACCAACAGTCAGTGAGGCACCCAGTTAAACAAAAGGAAATCATAGATGGCAAATTGTTCAAATATCTATTTACCGTATTAATTTTTTTTTTACCGTTTTACATATATATGAAATAACGGCACGCGTTTGTTTTAAGGTTACACCACGTGTTGCTTGGAATGATGTCGGATGTTTCGCTCAACGTGGACGAGAGCTTCTTCATTGACCTGGAATTGAGATTGAAAATATCCCGTCATGCCAAACTGCACGTGGGGTACGGCCTGAAAACACAGCAGGCAGGCAGCCGCACGGCACGACCACGAAACCCTTCCGTGGTCATCGTCGCAACAACAAAAACATGTCTACGGCAGCGGTCCCCAACCTTTTTTGGCACCAGGGACCGATTTCGTGGAAGACAATTATTTCACGGACCGGGGGGGGTGGGGTGGTCATCATTGGGTCTTTCCCCCTTTTCAAAGAAGCTCTCCAGCGACGTTTGTTTTTTTACTTTACTCATTTTGGCTACTAGGGTGAGCTTGTGGGCTTACCAAAACAGTGCAGGGAAAGAGGTGCGGACGGAAGTGGTAAATTCTAGATTTGAAGCTTTCGTGACTGCAAGGATTCATATTCTTAGGTTTTTTCCGGTAAAGTCACGTAGGTAAAAACATTAAAATTAATAAAAGTAAAATAAAAATCACGACGTTTCGGAGGCAACGTAGGTAAAAACATTAAAATTAATCAAAGTAAAATAAAAATCACGACGTTTCGGAGGCAACGTCGTGATTTTTATTTTACTTTTATTAACGACGTTTCGGAGGCAACGTAGGTAAAAACATTAAAATTGATAAAAGTAAAATAAAAATCACGACGTTTCGGAGGCAACGTCGTGATTTTTATTTTACTTTTATTAACGACGTTTCGGAGGCAACGTAGGTAAAAACATTACAATTAATAAAAGTAAAATAAAAATCACGACGTTGCCTCCGAAACGTCGTGATTTTTATCTTACTTTTATTAATTTTAATGTTTTTACCTACGTGACTTTACCGAAAAAACCTAAGAATAGGAAGTGGTAAATAACAAAACAATGGGGGCGGGCCACGCGCTGACTCACCGCTCACCTCCTGCTGCTGTGCGGCCCGGTTCCTAACAGGCCACGGACTGGTACCGGTCCTCTGTTTTTGCAGCCGTAGACCAGGGGACCGCTGCTCTACGGCATATCGGCCGTCTTAAAATGTCAGGGACAGAGGCCGAGTGGCAGCTGTGTTCCTGGGCTCACCCCTTGGGTGCACCTCTGCCCACGGTGTAGTTAATATTTCACATTCTTTACTTGAACGGTCAACATTTTTGTGAGAGCTCAAATACGTGAACGTGAAACACTAGCTTCAATAGCCTCTCTGTTTTTGCAGCGTGAATTATTGAAGCAAAATCAATATGCACTGTAATACTATGAATGCATTGTAACCGATCCTGCAATTTCATGTCTTTGGCAGACGGATGTAGATGTTTTCGTGGAGAGTGGTTGCCTCGGTAAATAGGTGACACTTCATGGCTCTTTGTCAATCTACTTCTGGATGGAGGCTCGCTACATTGTGCTGATCATGGGGATTGTTTGGGGAGTGGTAGTGGAGCGGTTAGCACGCTGCGCTAGGAACCCGGTGACTCGAGTGCAATTCCCGCTCACGGCCACCACCAGTGGTGATCGTCTGAACCGGTTCCTTGGTCTCCACTAGGTCGACTCAGCCTCATATTAGTGTGTAAACGTTGCCACTAGGGAGACAAAGGCAGCAGGGCGTGGTGCTGGCCAGCCACTCCCTCGTGTGGCGTTCCTGCCTTCATAGGTGCTACTCGCTAACAGCACTTGCCCCAACAGTCTGTTAAGTCTACACAGGGGAGATTTGTATTTGTGTTTGAGCATACTTCACCGCATTGGTGAGTGAGGGTTGGGGAGGGGGGGTAAGCACCCGCTCAGAGTGATGTTTCCATTGCCAGGAATTGAACTTGAATTAACTGGGTTCGGCGTACAACACACTAACCACTATAGCTAAATACTGTAATGAGTATGATTTAGGTAACAGTGGTTACCTAAAAAATGGTTATGACCTAAATGATGAGTATAAGCATATATAGAAGATATGCAGGATACATACAGCTGAAAGGTTAGCGTTTTTATATTTTTTATTGTAAAGTGCTTGATTGCTCACTTCGATAAAAACTACTTTGAATGCAATGTGTCACAAATATGAGTGATGGAACCTATATGGATATTCCAGCATTGTACGTACATGTGTGAGCGTGTGTGCACATAACATATGACAATAAACCCACTTGGTTTTAAATTTGATGGAATCTTTTTTCCCGTTGCTCATAGTTTAAATGGAAATTGCTTATTTGCCAAAAAGTGTGGCGTGTTAGATGCAACGAGAAGAGATCTACATATTCTGTTGTGACCGGAGAAAAAAACTGATCATAACAGAATAATAGTGCAGGACCAGAATGCACTTCTGTAGAAGGACCAGAATGCACTTTTGCAGGAAATTAAGATAGCTTTGCATATGCATATAAGCTGTGTATTTTGACACTTTTTGTTTGTTGTTTGATAGATAGAAATTAACTGAAAAATAAAGTAAATTTTCCACATACAGAATTGTACAAGTGCAACATATATTCCTTTATTATGACTTTGTCATCTTGCGGTAAGCATCCGAGTTGTGTTTTGTAACCATAGCATGTATCCTGCATCTCAATAAATAAAATTACACTAAAATAAAGAATCAGTTGCCCATATATTTGAAATGATTATCGCTTTAAAATGTACCGTTATTTTAATGCCTTCTTGCATTTGTGTGTGTTTTGTGGTGTTTAAATGTGCTGCTGTGTTGCATCACTGAGCATCCATGCACACGTGAAGGTAAAGGCGCGGCCCTGAAATGACTTTCTCAGACCCCTGCTATAGAAGGGCCGCCCTCTAAGAGAGAGCACCAGAGAGCCTTGGCCAGGTATCGTGGAAGAGGCGAGAGTACCGACACTTTACCCCACCATAGGCAACCTGCCAATCGACTACGGTGCATCCATTTATACTGCTGGGTTAAAACGATGTATCATCCATACACACGTATGAGAAAATGTAGCATCATTTTTTAAAATATATTTTTTATTAATAGCTGGAATTAATTAATGAATGCATTTTACATGTCTATTTATAGACGTGATAATATACATTAAAATTATTCTACATGGAATACAACTGGATACATATTTGCTGATTCATGCTCCATCCTCACATCAAAATTATTACACGGACGTTAATGTTCATCACACACTGGAATAATACACACTAACGCACGACCCTAGTATGCGTACACAAACATGGAAGTTTAATTAGCGTTTTACGGCACGCATTCGATGAGTTAATTGAATATATTTGTTCGTATGTATGCATGCATGTTGAACTTCTTTCGCGCCGTACGTAGCCAACCGTGCTAATCAGAGGTACTGGGGAAGGACAACAAACTAAACACGAAAAGCAGTGCTAAAGAAATTAGTTTTCAATCTAGATTTATACACACTGTAAAAAAAATCCGTACAAAAACAGTAATCTATATCGGTGTGTTTTAGGGAGAGAAATGCATAATGAGGAGGTGGCCGGTGGGCTGAAATGTTAAAAGTGTTGAACTGGCACGAGTTGGAATTCAGACGGCCGCCTGTGATTTAACTGGCTTGCCAAGCGCAGTGAGTTAATGGTTTCAGCTCAGTCACCAATTACTGCACGGAACCCATCGCTGTGACGGTCCCACCTGATGACGGAGACTTGTGTTGCCTCCGAAACGTCGTGAATTTTATTTTTGTTTTGTTTTATTTTACTTTCATTAATTTTAATATTTTTACCTACGTGACTTTACCGAAAAAACCTGAGAATATGAATCATTGCAGTCACGAAAGCTTCAAATCTAGAACCATCGCATTTCGTAGGGATTTGAACTTAATTTGAATTCCGGCTCCAAGAATTAAACAGTATTCGTTTTCGATACAATAATTTTGCTGTGACGGTTCCACCTGCAGATGGAAGCTTGTGTTGCCTCTGAAACGTCGTGATTTAATTTATTTAAATTTTTTACCTACGTGACTTTACCCAAAAAACCAAAGAGTATGAATCCTTGCAGTCACGAAAACTTAAAATCTAGAAGTATTCGTTTTATTCTGAAGGGACGAACGTTACGTAGCAAACCGCACTAATCGTAGGTGCAGGGAAAGGACAACAAACTAAACACAATAAGCAGTTCTGAAGAAATTAGTTTTCAATATAGATTTAAAAGTCCAATAGCTCCAGTGACTTCCTAATATCGGAAGGAAAAGCATTCCAGATGGTCACAGAAGCGCATCTGAATGTGCCCGATGCAGTGACTGTCTTTGTTTGATGGCTATACTAGAGGTCACTTGAAGGCATCTTAGAAGTAGTTCGGTGATGTCCACTTTCATAGGCCGCTTTTATACCGTCAGATAGATAAAAATGGCATATCGTGTAACATTTGCAGGCTGCACGACTGCCACGAATGCAAAAGGTCAAGAGGAAGACAAAGATGAAAACGCTAGAATGACATCAAGGAGCCGATTCAGCTCAGTAAAGGGAACATGGTGAAAGCTTGTACCAAGAGAAAGTGCTGGCATATGTTGACAGTCAACCTCTGCACCCAGAGCTGACATTGATGAATAGATGGATGGGCTGTTCTCTAACATGAAGGGTTGTACTTGTTTGCGCGAGATCTAGATGGATACTTCATATCATGACATAGCACAATCGGGATACAGTTTTGGAGAAAACGACAATATGATGCATAATGAATTCGAAATAACCACAGTGGCATTTCTGCATAGAGTTTTTTCAGAACTTTCCACTAGGTGGCAGATGTATCACATGATCAAAAGGTGGTGGTGCCCTTGCACAACTGCACGTGAGAAAAGCAGTGAGCTACTGTTAGGTTTCCAACCTTTCAGGGTGTTAAGACAAGTGAATTCAATTGATTAATGAAACTGCAATATGCTGAAAACTATGAAGTGCAGTAATGACTACAAATGAATCATGAAAACTGCTGTCAGGACTTGCATTGAGATGATGATTTTGTGTTAAAGGCTAATATGAATAAATGGCATATAACCAAATCACCCAGAATGTGCCCGATATTGGCAGATCTCACAAGCTAAGGAAAATTTGAGCCAGTTTAGTGCATATGTGGGCAACGACCACTCACACAAAAGATATGTGTAATTGGTGTTGTGGAAAAGAAGAGGCAGTTCAGCCAAAGGAATGAAGCACAAATCAGTGGCTGTAGGGAAAAGTGTGGAGTGAACATTTCATTTTGTAATCCATAAGTTGCATTTCCTGAAAAAAATGTGTGCCCATTGGGGGCCAAAAATGTGAGAAGACCACAGAGCAAACAAGATAAATGTGTTGTGCATTATTGCCAGATGCATACATGAACACAACACATTTTTGCCTCAATGGAGCCATTCCACTATATTGTAAACATCATCATGATTCATATAGTTGTCACCCTATTGCAGCTTATATATTCACTTAACTTGTCTGTGCACTGCCAGATTAAGAAAAAGGAAGAACGTCGTGTTGCTCTTCTACTATACAGTTGGGCAAGGGTGCCACCATCTTTGATCATGTGACACTCCTTCCATTTAGTGGAATAATCTGGATAAATACAGGGTGTTTAAAAAAATGGACCCAATTTCAAAGCAGGATATTTCACGATGGTAACATGTTACAATTACACAAAAAGTCACAAACGGTTTAATGAGTTATCAAGTTTTACTAACCATTTTATAAATGCTCTATGTGCCCTCCACCTGCTGTACGGACAACATCGAGACGATAGTTGAATTCGTCCCAAACGCCTCTCTTCTCACGTTTTCCTCTGAGGTGCGTGGTCGCCCTGTGCTCTTCCCCTTACACAAACAGTCTGCTTCCTCAAATTGTCGGGACCAACGACGAATGCTCTTTGACATTGGCGGATCGATGCCAAAACGCCGTTGAAACGCGCACTGCACCGCAATTACGGATTCAGTCTTGCTGAACTGCAGAACGCAAAACGCCTTGTGTTGTGGGGTCGCCATCTTGCGAATGACTGATGCTAGGGGCTGTTTGGGCGCTGGGAGATGCATCATTTGAAACTCTACGCCCCGCCCACTTTATGCCCCGCCCTCTCTATGCCCCGCCCTCTCTTTGCCCCGCCCTCTCAAGTGGTAAGAGTTTCATTCATGGGCGGTTCGTGGTTGCAGAGATATAGCGATTTCAAATTTGGTCCATGTTTTTAAAACACCCTGTATATTACAAATGGGTACCAGCATCAACTAACAATTACACTGACGTAATTTACATAATTATCAAGTCTCTTTACATTATTTTAAATACCCTTTAACACAATTTTGTTCCAGTTAAACAGTTTTTTTACGATTAAATTATTTTGTACGGCCCAAACATGACACTACAGTCCCAAAAGGGTGCTTAATGGTATCCTTCTCATTCTATGTCAGTCTTAACAACGGAAGTTACTTTAATGAAAAAAAAAATCTATCGATTGTGTGTAAGAAAAATGTGAGTAAAAGCATCAGTATTCATTATTTTTAAAGGCCACCACCTTTGGACAAAATGCTTTTACCACAGATAAACACGTAGGCTCATTTATTCAACTGTAGGATGTAGATAACACCTTAGATTGCACTCACACCCACTTGACAGTTTACAGATATATGAACATTAAATTGTTTTTTTCATATATATATACATTGACATTACAATTGCTAATAGCATCGAGTAAATTGTAAGCATTAGATACATACACGATAGGCGTGACATTCACAAAAGGGGAATTGCAATGTCTACAGGAAATGAAAAACCCATGCAAGGGAAAAACATCACGTTGGTCATCGTTTTTCCTTCAAGACTGAATTAAAAAAACAGCATTCGTACAAATTATTTACCCAGGGAAGCACCACTGAGGGCAAAGCGTGTCCCTGGTGGCCAAAGAAACTGCGCTACAAAAACGTCCTTAAAAATACACCTCTAGGCAGACAAATATCAACGTGGACACATTGCGAGGAAATGTCAGCAGTGGAGAGAAGTGGCTGCTGTAGCCGACTCGTTCAAGAGGGTTGAAGTCAAATAAGTAATAGTTAAAAGAAACTTTTTTTTAAACACGCTTTAATGAAATGTACCGTACTAGAAATGGAAGAACTCCACGACTCCAGGAAGTGGCCCCGAAGCTTGCCAGAACGTAAGGGGCCCGTGGTCAATTAGAGCCAACGTCAGTTTACCGTGGACAATTAGACCCAAGCCGAAACATAACATATAAAAAAGATTGTTGATTTTTTTAAATTCTATTTTTTATGATAGAACATAGTATGGTCATCAGTATGACATAAGTATACCAAGTTTGCAGTCGATACCATATTGGGAAGTGGGTTAAAATTGAGTTACAAGATTTGAGGATACAACGACAACAACAGCGTGTAAAAAAAATGGAAAAATGCCCTATCAGCATCGACACCGCCAGCAGCAGCAGCGGCGCCACATCTCGAATCCCACTCAGCAGAATTACAGCAACTCTTTGCCCACAACGCGGCCGATGCTTCCGCTCAAGGACTGGGACCCTTCATCATACCGGCGCGCGAGGAAACGCTGCTGCGAGCTGTTCTCCGCAGTCATCGTTGTTCGCGACGGACAGCTCGAAGAACGAAGACCTAGTCTCAGCTATTTTCTATTTTCACGAGGCTTCTGCTAAGTTATCACAGTCGGGGCTGGCAAACTGCTATGTCTCAATTTTGGAGCATACACGATAGGCGTGACAATTTTGGAAAACTGCTATGTGTTTACCAATAAGTAATTTGAGTTTTTCTTGTTGGTATTCTTCAGCAAGGCCAAGGGCTTAAAATGATTTTTACACTTACTTTAACATTTTATCTACAAAATTACACCTTGCCGTATTTACAATATGTTACCCTATCTGTATTTTTGTATTTTAAGATTGTATATTACGGCTAGTTTACATTTTATATTGTATACTTATTCAAAATTGTACATACTTTAGCCCCTGAGTATTAGTTAGACTTTGTAATTTTAGTATAGTTAGACTGTATACCAATTATTTGCACCTTCCTGCCATAGTAAATTCCTTGTTTGTGCAAACTTTCATGGCGAATAAAACCCTTTCTGATTCTGATTCTGACCTTGTCGTTGGTGCGCAATGGCCTACTCTTTTTTAAAATGACGTTATCGGATTTTTAAAGCTCGCTGTGCAGCAGACTGCTTGTATTTCATGGTTAATACACCCACAGTAATAACCAGGGCGGCCTGCCAGGTTCAACCAGCAAACCTCCGCAATGAGCTGCGAACTCGCTACCCCTGGGCAGTGTCACCACCAGTATGAGGTTATAATGCACTGGCCCAGTTCGCTGGTGCAATTCAACAGACTCTTTTTGATTACGACTGTCACCTAAATGCCATTCTTATTAAACTACAGTGTTCACAAAGTGCACATGCCGCATTAGTGTCCAATGACTTTGACAGTGTTGCAACGAAATATGAATGAATTAATAAATGTGTCCGAGTGAAATGCAAATACATGCGCTTGATGCAATCTTTTTAAGCGTCAATCATGAAACTCAGTTTCACACGTAGGCTTTCGTGACCAATATAATCCATCATACGTGTTTTTTTGGGTTAGATCGCATAAATATGTGTCGTTAAACCCGCCACCACCCGACACAGCCAATTAGTAAGGTTTGTCACGTAAACAGAACATGTCACTTCGTGACTACTACAGCACACCGGTGTGTTTGAGAGCAACTGATTGTAAATGTTGTAGATTGGCTGTGGCGGGTTTAACGACACATTCATTTTATGCTATCTAACCCCAAAAAAAATCTGTATTATGAATCATGAAACTGCTCCGTTTAAGTGTTTTCGATTGAAAAACTCAACCTCTTAGCGAGACACAGGATGCGCCGACTCTTTGTCGCATAACTTAGTTTGTTTTGTCCTGTCGATATCCTTCGATGAGTATTTTTTTGCTTAAAGATAAACAACACCAAAGTCATCAATACTGTTTAGGATTGCTTCCAGCTGGTTAGTACACCGTGAGTCAGACGAGAAAGGATCAAAGGTGAAGGACAGAGCGGAGCTATTAGAAGCTGGTTAACTCAAGTACATCACCAGATGGTTTGTAAGATGTTTTCCTCCCCTCTGGAGGAACGATGTGTTTCGTTGTCGCTGCGTTGTCACGGGGGCTCAACTGAGGGAAGAACACATGGCTGTAATAGGTTTAAGAAACACAATGATGCTAAAGGCTGGAATTTATTTCTTTGCATATCCACCTTAAGTTGCGAGACGCATTAAAGCATTACATTCTATTCTATTTAGAATGTATGTCGCGCCCTTTCCAGGGCAAGTATATTGGTGTTTCCCGAGAGGACGTCTACCAAGGAGATGGAGCGATACAATGAGCTCATCTACAGCTGCGAGCTGCTTCACCGTTGCACCGCAGGATTGCGAGAGGTGGCAATAGATTGATCATAGCTGATGATGATTGGCCATTCAAATTTGCCATTATTCAGAGCACATACTCTTTGGTTCTTTCGGTAAAGTCACGTAGGTATAAAAAATGAAATAAAATAGATCACGACGTTTCGGGCGCAACACAAGCGTCCGTCATCATGTGGGAACGCATGGCCTGCTGCTGATGCAGACTGTTTTTTTTTACTTTTTTAAACAGTCTGCATCAGCAGCAGGATATGCTTTCCCACCTGGTGACGGACGCTTGTGTTGCGCCCGAAACGTCGTGGTAATATTTTATTTTTATACCTACGTGACTTTACCGAAAGAACTAAAGAGTATGGATTCCTGCAGTCACGAAAGCTTCAAATCAAGATTATTCATGGCACGTGATATGCTCTGAAGGAGCATTGCCTGAAAACGTCTCCTATTATATGCTTACATATCTTCCTTCTCAGGCAGTGTTATTAACAGACGCGTTGAGTATTTTTTTGTGCACCACTTCCAATGGAGCGTCACCAAATACACAATTTTAGCTGATTGGCACAATCCATCACCCTCATCATGACTGTGGACGCCAGAGTTTCTCCATGAGCTGTTCGTAATCGTCAGCGGTCATGATCAATCCACTGCTGGATTGAAGGGCTTCCCAAATAATCATCGTCTCTCGCCAATCTTCCGATGTAATAACGACAACGGCAGTCGCCATTCGCCACTAAGTGGCGGTGACGTCATCACGGCGCTTGTGCCAGGCCAGGTGCACTCCGAGGCCACGTGAAGTGTCGAAGGCTCGCTGACAATGAGGTCACGGGACAGACCCAGGTGCCGTGGGTTGACGGACTGTGCCAACTTGCTGTGTTTTAGCCGCCCGGCGCTCCGCTCGTTGTTGCGAGGGTCACTCCTCTGCCCTCCCCTTGTAATAAGACACTTAAGCACCAGCACACGAGCTGATTTCATCGCAGGCTACGGCGATGATTTAACTTGTCAAGGTATGAAGGGCTCAATAATTGTGCTTTAACTAAGATGCCAAGTGTGTGCTCACCATTGACGGGCACAGATACAGCCCGTTTCGTCGATCGGCAGATCGGGTGTGTTTAGTCAGCATGGAAGAGTAGGCCAAATGCTTCGCCGAGTGGAGGCCCTTCTGCCAGCAGTGGCATCTGCAAGCAATTGCAAGGCTGCAACTTTACCGAGTACTGTACTCATAATTATATCTGCTGCACACATATCGAGAGAAACGTAAAATATGCATATTATATACTTTCAGTATATTATTTTTACGTCTGTCAATTACCGTTTGCAATTAAAACACTGTCTGTATTTTCGGCATATTCTCAATCGTGCTTAATTTGATGATAAAATAAATAAATTGCAAAGCATGTTGGAGTATGAATGCACATTAGTCGCTTGACAAATACAGAACCAAAATGTCACTTTGACAGAAAGAACATATTTGGCAGTAAGAGTGAAATATTACCCTCAAAACAGGTATCTCTGATTCTATTCCAAGCATTTCAGCTCAAGCAGATCCGATCATTTCTCATACTGGACTGACAGTCACGGGCAGAGCACGTGAAATACGAGGAATGTAATTCGAGGACTGTGTGCTTTGCATGCCAGGCATACATACATCTATACATGAGTAATGCACGGATAAAGGTTGAGCAGTGTTTCACGTCACTCCACCAGAGGGAAGTCTACAGGGCTCGTGATTCTTTGAATCGATCTACGTGACTCCACAGGGCTCATACAGAGCAGTTGGTGCTCCGAGTGTGGTGCAGAGGTCGCAAACGGGTTTTGATTCCTTACCTGTACCCGTACCCGGCCGCACCAGGGTCGCAAACGGGTACCCGGGTATCGGGTAGGGTACGGGTATCGGGTACCCGGTTGCGACCTCTGCTGTAGAGGTGGTTCAAACCATCACGCTAACTGCCATCATCCTCGCAGCGGCTTTTGGCTGCCCATCGAACAAAGATGGTTATCGCATCGCGCGCTTTAATATGCACTGCTTCTGCGGCCATCTGGAACACTCTTACTTCCGATATTAGGAAGCCACTAGAGTTAAGCACTTTTAAACCTAGATTGAAAACTCATTTCTTTACAACTGCTTTTTGTGTTAAGTTTGTTGTCCTTTACCCGCAGCTCCGATTACATTTATTTCGCACGGTGCGAAATAAGTTTAACACACACACACAGGAGGGCACGTAAATTAGAAACACCGTATGACTCTCGTATAAAGGTATGTGGTCTTGAACAGGACACTTCCCGAGAAAGGATTGTGGCTGATGGTCGAGACTAATGCAGGAGTTGCACCCAGAGGAAAGGAAATTGCCTGAGAGTAAGTCCACCCACTCAGACTGAGCACGAAAATCACCTCTCACGTAGGGATTATACAGTATGGATTGTTACATAGTCGGACTCTGAGAGATGGCAACTGTTTTGTGGAGAACTTCATCCAGCAGTGCGTTGTTCATGATTGATGTGGAATAAAATATATTTAAAAATGATTTTAAAAATGTTCATGTTTATGCAATCAATTGGTCCAAAAACCGTTAAGAAAATGCTGCGCAATTATAAAATCGCTATGCTTAGTTTTTAAAATATAATAATATGAAAAACAGCCATACACTTAGGATTATTACAAAAAGATAGATATTTTAATTATACTTATATGTATATACCATACGTGCACATTATTATCAATATATGCACGAGTGTTGCATATTATATATATTTTTTAATTAGAAAAGTACTCGGGCTTACTCTTTTTCAGAGCTAGCAACTGTTAAAGTAAAGCAATACACTTTGCGTCAAAATGCAATCAATTTAAATGTTTAAACGAATGGAATGATGTCTGTGTTGAAATCAATTTATGGAAAACAACAACAACAACCGTAATTATTGAAATGAAACATTCTATGCATTTCCAACTTCCCCCTTATCTCCCCCCCCCTTGTGGCACGCAATTATAAGAACCCAATCTCATGCTTTGAATGAGTGACATGAGATGCATATTCTTAATAAGCAATTTCAAAACCTCTAGAGACAACCTCTGGCAGCTGCTGGTACATTGCAATTGGGAGCGTAATGTCCATGAGGTCACCTTAACGGTGGTTTATTAGACGTCTCTTTTAATCTGCCTCACAAATAACATGGGATGTGGGAGTGCCTGGCCGGCAACTTAAGTTAGACAAAACAGAACAATGTGTGCAGAAAAAAATATAATACGGTATTTTTTGGGTTAGATCGCGTAAATATGGCAATGTGTCGTTAAACCCGCCACCACCCGACACAGCCCATTAGTAAGGTTTGTCACGTAAATAGAACATGCCAATTCGTCTGTTTACGTGACAATACTTACTAATTGGCTGTGTCGGGTGGCGGCGGATTTTACGACACATTTATATATTTACGTGATCTCACCCAAAAAAAACCTGTATTATGGATATTTTGGAAAAATAAAAATTATTTTACTTTATCGCTGACAGCAGCGGCCACTTGGCAATTTTGCGGACTTGTGTTCTTGAAGGAAAAACTTGAGCCTTAAAGGGTCACGCAGTACATTACCGCACTTCAACCGTCAACTGTTTAAGACTCATACGTATGACGTGAACTCTTATTCTTTGTTCTTTCGGTAAAGCCACGTAGAAGGGAAATACAAAAATAATGCAAATAAAACAATACAATTCTCACGACGTTTCGATTGCAACACAAGCAATCATAATCAGGTGTGAAACCACACCTAATGATGATTGCTTGTGTATTTCCCTTCTACGTGACTTTATCGAAAGAACCAATAATATGAATCCCTGCAGTCACGAAAGCTTTGAATCGAGACGTGATCTCTTGTGGAAAAAAAGAAGCGGTTGGTGAAGTCTCAGCGAACATCCCGCAGCGTAGTGTTTAATCGAACGTGTTTGTTTTTACCATTTCAATGGGGTTAATCTCAATGTAAAATGTAATCTTGCAAAAGCGTCGTTGAATTGTTCGAAGCTTTTAAGTTGTTTGCCATTTCGAGCATTCGCAAATCTCACGCTATTATGAGTCCAGCAACAATGGTGAAATGTCAACTGCCCTTTAATCAACACAGACAATGTGGCGCAAGTGCGCGATGATGTTTATGAAAATAATGATTAAAAACCTGTCAACTTGTAAAGCGCACAGCATTCGCTCGCTCTCGAAGAGATAAGAATAGATTTCCATTGTAATTTATATGAATACATTGACCCCCAACCCCTCTGGTATTTGCACAAGCGACAACATCACATTTCCCCCTCTAACTAAGAACGAAACAGGAGGATTTATCCTCAACTCAGGCTGTCGCCTGATGCGGCTGGTTGTAATTCCTGGCGAATCGTCGTACTCGAATTGTAAATGTTGTGCGTTTACTCGCCAACACACCGGTGTGCTGAACTAGTAACTTATTGGCATTTGATTGTTTACAGGACAAACCTAATTAATTGGCTTCCAGGTGATGGCGGTTTAAACGACAAATTTACATGCATTCATATTTACGCGATCTAACCCAAAAAAATCCTCTATTGTGGAGAAGGATTCATAGTTCAGTGACGCGAGGAACCACAGAGAAGCGGGAAAGTTAGCCACGCAGTGAGCCAGCTCCACATTTCCCCTAAGCTCCTGAGGTCATCTATATAACGTGTTCGGGGAGCCCTCGCCAATGGATTTCATCAGTCTCCACCCAGGTGTTTCCTATCCACGATTCCAGCACTCCCACCCTGCTCTGTAGTACAACTTCTCGCCTCTCGGTCTTGGGTGCTTGAGACCATTCCTCAGCCTCAAGGTTGACCCGAGGACATTCCTCAACACGCGTCCTTCACCTTGGCCTCGGTCTCAGGACTTGGCTTAGCGACGCCGGCCTTGAAATTGGCCTCAATCTAGGGGCTCTGACCTTGATACTGACCTCCAGCTCAAAAACTCTCGGCCTCCACCTCAGCCGTGGCCTCGTTATTCCCGTGGTCTTGAATCCAAAAACTGCCTAATTTCCACATGCAATCAATCAATACATCATTCGTTTAATCAAGGCCTTTTATTTACAAACAGGCAGGAACGTTTTTGGGAAAAGGGTCCCCTTTTCTATTTTTGTCTCACTCAAGGTCTCGCTCTCCTCTGGCAAGAAGCTTGCCAGGCTTCCAACAAGGCTGCCTTAAAGCTGTGCACAGTATGATCTGACATAATTTACACATCTTCCATTTATGCTTAAAAGTACACCAATTCAACCTTCGCATCTGTCCATTCGACATTGCATTGCTTTTGGAGCATTGATAAAAAGTAAGAATTTTACAGCTCTTCCTTAACTGCTCGATGAACGACTCTCCACGGAACCATTATCCGTCGTGGTTTTGCGATGCCATAATCTATCTCGCAACCGCACGTGAGCTGGCTGATCTCATCGCTCCATATGTACGTGGTCCTCCTCCCTAGCACGTGTCCTGCTTCATTTGACATCACCAATGCTGTCCGTGGGAAATGAAAGAAAGAGACCTTTATTTACATCTCTGCTTTAACACGTAGAAAGAGAGTGAGTTTTAGTCCACCAGCCTCTTGTATTCCTAAACCAAACTATTATCCAGAACTTTTTCAAATAAGCAAATGCTAGACCAGGTTTGGCCTTTAGGGTCTCATCAGCATAGTTATGCGTGTTAAACAAATACTGCTGGGCTACCAAATGTTGTTGGCCAAAGCAATTTCCATAGCAAAAATAAATCACGTATTAACACTCATTATGCATTGTTGTGGCATTATGGGTAATGGGATATAGAATTAGACCGTCAATTTAGAATTTTTATTTTTGTCTTGCTATGCAATTTCCTGACCAACATTATCGAGCAGAATATGTTTGAACAAGCACACACTTGGCGAATTTTGACCCTCAATGTATCATTAGCAGAGTCAGAGATCTATATACGATTTATCCCTTCCGAAGTAGTTATTAATGATGGATTAATACACCTCTGCTTCAGATATTTAAGCCCTTTAAATTGACCTCTGACTTCGTGTTCGTCCTTCTCGTTTATCAGACCACTCAAAGGATCTTCGACCAGCGGTCATATCACCACGATGCTTGAGTTACACCAAGGTGTCAGGAGCTACTATTCTGGTGAACAAAATTGAAATGCATTTATCCTTTTAAAACATGCGTGTTTACATGCCTGGAAACGACTGAACCATCTATGGTGTGTAAACTAGATTTGTACGCAAGATGATGTTTACTTTTGGTCATGACTGGTCATCAGTGGCCACAGGGTCGAGCAGAAGTGAGTTTGTGAATGCTGTGAGTCTCTCGGTTTGAGTCCAGCAAATGTCGCGGTTAATAATCCAGGTGTACTGCAGGTGCATTAACCATAAAATCGTATCTATGCTGTCTCCTTCGCCGCGCACGCTAAATATCACGTGATGTGACTCGAAAAATAGTAGGTCATGCGCACCAGCATCTCGTTTCAAACTTTCCAATTGGAACATCATCCGCAAATTACTAATATGGGTAAAACAACACAGCGGCATCAGCTCCCTACTGCAGACTATACTTATATGTGAAACAAAACACCTTCGTAATTGATTAAAGTCTTGCTTTGTAATAACGTCACGAATACCAATTATTTATTTTGGTTGTTTACAAGACATAAACCTGGCTCTATTATGATTTCATGTAGAGTATGTGATACTTTAATAGACCATACATACGTACATCGTATTTCAATTTGTCTTTCCTTAATGTGGTATTGCTTATCTTTTAATAATGAAAAATATATTAGAATGTTTCAAAAAATCATAAAAAACTCCAAATCACAGTACTATTTTTAATGTTCCCAGGTGGAAGTGTATAATTGTACACACATTTGACTTTGCACGAAGTCATATTGCAAGCCATTTATGACCACATAATTAAATACAGTTTGTAATTACTCGTCTAAGAAAATTCATATCCAATACTTTAGCCTAGTTAAAACAATTACATGCCACTCTCTAAACAATACCTTAACTGGATTGAAAACTGTTTGGTGCGCATTCATGAATTACAGTTAGATGAATTCCACGCTGCTGCTGTGTAATGGTTAGCACACTGGACTTGCAACCCGGAGGTCACCGGTTCTGTTTCGTGGTGTGGCGGTTGTAACAATTTGCACGTTTCTCGAGTCTCAGGTTGTCCCTCTCCACACAGCGTTGATTGACAGGTCACGTGTGGTGGGGTACAACGTGGGTACGCCCACCTCTATCTATTAAGACATCTGGCGAAGCGTGGAAGAGTCAATCAAAAACAACATTCTCCGATGAGTTATCTCAAACCTCCTCTCGTGGAGTCCCTTCTGCCAGCAGTGGCATTTGCGAGGAATTTCAGGGCTGCACCTTTACCTTGTAAAGACTCCATTACTGTCTTCCCTCCTTACTTTGTATGTGCGTATGTATGTTGAACTTCTTTCGCGCGGCATGTAACCAACCGTGGTGCGTTGTTAATGAGAAAAACACGGCACGATAGCTGCGCAAACCCTCACCTGCTTCACACCCCCCCTCCCCACCCTCTTCTGGGTCAACTGCACCGCGCGTGACACCGCACAGGGAACACCGTTCGGCAATTTCATCTTGAAAGATAACACAGCGAGCGGCACATGAAGGCGAACAGGTCTTTTCAAACATGCTATGAAATTCATTAGAAATCAGGTGTGAAAAGTGTCGACTCGTTTAGCTAACAAACTACGGAACGTTGTATTTTATCTCTGTAAAATAATCTCAGTGTTGCATTGAGATGATGCATCCTTCGACCAGGGGACTGAAAATCGTGACGGTTGAATTGCATGAATCAAATTCGTTTTTGTTTCGCCAGTAATAATACTTGTTAAGTGTAATTGGCAATGTCCTTTTATATAATCACGGTTCTGCAAAATAAATAATACTGTCAAAAAATTAAATAAGCAATGGAAAAAAAAATTGCTTGTCGCATATAAATGCCCCGCACAGCATCTGCCAGCTGTATCAAGTGTCACTTGTGTTGCAGTGTTTGCGTCAGCGCGTTGTTTACTTCGGGCTATATCATTGATTTGCATCAGAATTGTGGGTCTCACAAGTAAACATGGAATTGGTGAGATGATTGGATCATTGTGATCTGAACAAGTGCCATTGTAAAATAAAGGTAGATGGGTGAGGGCACAGCCCTGAAGTTGTTTGCTCGTGGTGGAAGGGCCCCCAACACTCGACGGTATTTGGCCTACTCTTCCACGATGGTCAGGCATGTTGGAAGAGGTATGAGTACGAACACTTTACCCCACCAGACGCCACCTGCTCAACCACTGTGATGTATACTGGTGTGTGGACAGAGGTGGTTGATATAACATGAATTGCTTAATGACATTTGAACACTGTTACTAGTAGTGCACAGTATTGTGAAGTTAAAAACATCCTATTCGTTTCTCATTATTATATTTTAAAAACAGCCTCTCGTAGCAGCCAGGATCACTCTATAACTTGGGGATTCACTGTCCCTCATTGAAATAATGCAAATGTTCAAATAAAGCCATGGTTTGTGTAATGTCCAAGCACCACTCCTTTCCCCCCCGTAATATTTAAACAATTGTTGGTTGGAAAAACATGGCAGTAATATTTAAACTGAATTTATTTTTTACCAAATAAGGCCCGCTGAGCCATGCAGCACTTTTTCAGAAGCGACCTGACCACAAATGATAGCTCAAAGCAGTGGCTTTTCACGTGGAAATGTATAGCAGCAGCCAAATATTTCGATTTAAAGCTTTCGTGACTGCAGGGATTCATCTTCTTGGTTCTTTCGGTAAAGTCACGTGACTTTACCGAAAGAACCAAGAAGAAGCAGCCAAATACTCGAAACGCGTGATTCTAAATGTGGAGAAAAAAAATCGGAGGCCCCAGAGAAAAATCCACACGACCACGAGAAGAACATGCAAGTTTGATATATACGGGGGTCAGGGTCGGGTCGAATCCATGATCTCCTGTACACCAGGCGAGGTAGTTAACATCTCGCCATTGTGGCGCCCCCTATATTTCGTCGGAACACAAGGACATAGTGTCGTGACAATACAGCAATCCTGTTTACGTATCTGGACATTGTGGCAAAGTGATCACATATTACAATTGACGAATGTATTGTGCCCACACACTGATTAATTAGCAGTATATAGACAATTAAACCCATTACAAATTAAAATAAGCTGATAATTAAGTTTTAAATGCTTCACAGCTCCTATGTTTGAAATGTAAACTATATTACGATCTTAATTGCATCGCATAGTGCAATATTGAATGGCGCGTCTATGACTTGTAAATGATGCGCATGCTTTTCTTTTTTGCATTTACTTGAAATGTAAGCGTCAGAATGGTCACAGTGTACCTTGGCCATTTTAATGCCATCACCTTAATTCTTGCACACAGGCTACACAAATGTTTGTTTTAATTAAATGATAAAACGGTGGTTAAGTACACGTAATATAGAGGATTAATGACAATGACATTGTTAGCATACATTACATGATAATTATCAATCATCAGAGATGAGGCAATTAGATCCTTGTGCGGTTCCATATAGGACGTAAGGTCAGATAATATATGCTGTCACATACTGAAGAGTTGGTATGTAATTGATGCATTGCATTGGTTCTATACGTATCGCAAAATATAACAAATAACATATGCTGTGAACAAGATTTATAAGGAATTATTGTCATAGCATAGCTTGTGTAATGTAATACATTATTACAGCTGACAAGTGATTAATAGGACCAATTCAATTAATAAATTAAACCCCAGGTCCCAAATATTGCTACAGTGTAATATCTATTTTAAATCAAGCACTCTGAAACGTAATTCTGAAACACATTGTCAAGAGAAATTATAACATTCGAATTTCAGGGTTAGATTTTCGTTTTAAATCAGAGCAACGTTTGGCTATAGCACAAATTCCAACGTTGATGTTTTAATTCCTCTCACGTCATGGGCATCCCTAACCACATTTCATCGCTCTTAGCGCGACATTTAGTCATTGAGTGTTCAGCGACACCGAGAAGCGACACTGGTACCTAATTATTTCACTCAAATGATTGAACAGTGGCTCTGGAGGATTAGTGATGCATCCAAGCTAAATGCTCTGGGCACAGCACCAATGGGACTGACATTTAGTCCCCCATCTCTTGGAAAGTCTCCATGCATGCGGAAGTGGCATTATTAGCTTTAAAAATTAACCCGTAAAAACAAAGTTTTTCACTCTAAATCCTTTATATGCGTGGCGGCTAGAGTCCTCTTGTCCTCTGGCTTGAGATGGCTGCCACCTATGGGTCAGATGATTGTCTGCCAGCATTAAGCAATTGGTAATTAAATATTTAAAAAAAATTCCCTAAACAGTGTAACATTTTGGAAAAAAATTTTCACGAAAATTAATTGTCACGCACAACGAGTCTGTGTGGAAAATATCAGCTCGATTGGATCACGAGAAGTGGGTTAAAAAACAACCGAAAAATGTGCACGGTCGTAAGCAAGCAAGCGAACTTAATATAAAGGATTTTAAAAAATACGTTTAATATTTCAACAGCAAGGAGCAACAACATTCACCTTCAGGCCAGTGGTTTTGTGGGCAGTGTTTTATTTAATAGTAATTAATTGTAAATTGCGCACCGTGTTTTTTTTGCTATTGTTTGACTTTTTTTCGCACGAAACTGATTTTTTTTTATTGTGAATGCAAAATTGATAAACAAACGTGAAAGTCTGTTTTCATAAAATTTCATATTAGCTCTCGATCAACTAGACTGTTGTTGAACTGTTCTTAAGCTTACAAAGGCTCGATGCATAATTCACTGTGCAAAATAGTTGTGCAAACTAGATTCTTAGTTTTAAAACAAAGTAAACAGTTTGGTCAACACAATGGACACAGTAATGCAAAACATGTCCACGTTAATAATTTAGCTCAAAATGCTTTGCTATTTAACAATGACTGAACGTCCCGTATGTTTGCACATTTTAGAATCGTTCTATCAACACAAATTACACATACTGTGTATAAATCAACAGTCGGCTTTTTAGAACAATTACACATAAATGTTTCACATTTTTTTCACAACGAATGGAAATGTGCTTAATTTCAATTAACATTTCATCATCATAATAATTTAATCAGTATTGTATTTCAAATCCACTAACTCCACTCTATTATATTTTAACAAGCAAATGTCTCACGTGGCACACAAAAAGCGGCGCTGTGCGATACGTGTCGTGACTTAGGCACCCATCACTTGCGACTCAAGCATTTAGGTGCCAGGGAAACCAAACCTCTTGTGAGCTGCATGCACGTGTTGAGAAGGTGAGAAATTATAAAGCCAGTGCAGAGTCTGGCATCCAACTAGAATGCAGTCAGGGCTGCACCACGGCTAAAGCGTTTGTCAACATACCTTTATCAGAGATTAACCCCCGTGCACTTCCTTTCTTGCCATCTGGTGAGATTTGCAGAGGGTTCCATACGAAGAGTGTATGACATTTATACAGGTTCTTAAATATTTCCTTTTTGAGATTGTGATCGTGTTCATTTATTTTTTGACGGAATCATTTTATGATCCAGGATTTTTTTTCTAGTTTTTTTCTCTCGTAATTTTAATAATACATCTCTACGAGCTTTACGACAGCCATGACATTATGTTGTAGGGCGTAATGCTGTAGTTCATCATTTCCTTAAATAATGAAAACTAATAAATAAATTATAGGCCTTTGTCAATCAACTGTTGGATGAAGGCCTCCTCGTGCCAATGTCGTTGAAGGGGGTTATTTGAACATGCTTCATCATAATGGCGAGTGTGGCAGACCTGGTTCAGATCACCGCCTTCAGCTTTTGTCTGCCACGGCCAGTAATCAAACCCCGGTTGCCATGGTTACCGGTGCCCTAACCATCTCACCACCACTCCACCCCCATCATTAAAAACAACGTGTCCATCGAAGGCAAATGCAATTAATTCATTATTAATCTGTATCATTCTAACATCAATAGCATATATTACACAATGAACAGAATACGTGCACACATTCAAGTAAAAAAATAAACCCTAATTCGAGGGCATCCTTCCTCTTGTTGACTTCACAATGGTAAAACGGTGCAATCCTCATTGCACCACAATAAGGATGTAGTTATTAATATAAGTGTAAGGATTCGAAGATAAATTTTGATACAAACATCAAATGACCCGAATATAAATCGATGTTTCCGATTCAATAGATGTTGCATGCAATGGGTCCATGAGTTCTCTCCTGCCATTATGGGATGCTACGTAAAAAAAGTAACAAAATAATAGATTATTAAAACCAAGTCATGACCCTGAATCGTGAAAATGTATTGATCCACGAGAGTGTGAATTGTTGCACTCCTCGCCGTTACTATTTCTGATGTGCATTAATGGGGGGCATTTGTACGGTGCACTATAACACATGTGACAGAGGCACTGATTGTGTTGAGAATGTAGCCTTGATACCACATCCACACAGTGTCCACTCAAACAGTTGGAGACGCTGCTTGTAGGAGGCTTAGTGTAAAGGGTTACAAATGGACCCGCACACTATACACTCCTCGTACAAATCCGGATTGACACCATCAATAAAGCGTTATTTGATTTTTTTTCCTTCCAGCAACCAACAATGGGAACAGATTTTTATCAATGCGTTAACACAAAATTGCTCAGACAGAAGTCATCCTGGGAAAAGGCAAAAAAAAAGAATGGTTATGAACATTTGGTAAATAATTTTGACAGTACCAGCACATGAGTATGTTATACTAGTCCGGAGAAGCCTTATTGCGATTATTGTTGAATGTGCAAATGTGTTGCAATGATTAGATACGAAATATTCGGTGTTTGTTCATGGTGAACATTTCTCAAGGTCCTGTGCAATATCTTGTCTTTGTATTTAGTAAAGGGTTACGTCCGTGCTTTCCAAGTATATTTGAATATTATATGCGTTTTCATGCATTTCCCATTGTCTCCTTAACGTGTAAAATGAATAGCATCCAATCTACGCGCTGCCGGCAGTAGTGTGGACAAAAGCAATAATACATCACGGGTAGTGTGGATATTCATTTGGGATAATTTACTTTGAGCATCCAGCTCTTTCCCATTGTCGGTGAATAGAGAACCAATACAGATTACATTTTCCATTTGCTCCTAAGTCACTTGATAGCCATGATTTTTTTTAGAAAATAAAATGTGAGTTTGTTTTGCATTTTTTGGCATGTTCACTCACTATTGCGATATGTAATATGAATTTACATTTATGTCTATGGAATTACATTTCGTCATCACAGCTATTGACATCTTTTCACCTACAGCAGCTCGAATAAGGACGGACTATATCCATGTTTGGTTATTGAGGGTAATATATTGTATTTATGTATAGTTAATTTGAATGGCAAAAAAATATTCAGCATTGAGATAATCCAATTTTTGTTGTTGATCTGGGTGCAGAAGGAATAGTTGATTGAGGAAATAATGTAACAAATGCATACCTTTAAATATTTTCTAACATGCTCTCAATAATTCTGACAATTCCTCACATGTATGTATTATGTTATATTAATATTATGGTGCTGTGCAATGGATAGCACACTGCACTACGAATCCAATGACCTGAGTTGGAATCAAATGCCATGGTTAACATCAGTGGTGCTAATAGCTCCAATGATCCGAGGCAACCTCCTTTATCGACTGGCACTGGCCACAATGGTGAAGTATGGTCCACTAATCCCAATGACCAACACAACGTGGGAAGAAATCTTCATCCAGCAGTACATTGACAATGGGCTGGATATATATATATTTTACTAGGATACTATGTGTATTTTTGGACAAAAGATATATTTGTAAAAAAATGCCATTTCCTCTATGCAATTCATCACTTATTTAGGAATGCCACTGTTACTCTCTGCATACGATACACCCCAAAAGATGCTGTGATTGATAGAGGCACAGAGACTGTTTCCACAGCTGGGGTCAGGATTCATATAAAAGAAGAAAAGACCAGTACAGAAATGTGTACGCAGAGATTTGTTTTTGTTACAAAACAGACATTGATAAACTGATATATTCAGGGAGGCCTACATCAATAGAATGATATTACACTATCGTCAATGTCCAAAAGTACGAGATAGCTCTCACGATGCTGATGCTGTTTTCAACTGAACACAAAATGAAGCATTATTATGTCTGCAAAAATGAACAAGTGACAGCTGGGACAAGAAGTGTTTAATTAAAATATATGAATATACATGATAGTGCGTTCAGGCATTGCGTTGTGCTCATTCGTTCTTGACTTTTTTTTTGGCATCATATGCAAGGCCAAATCATAAAAGAAGCCTTTATTTGTTTGTCAGATGGTATCAACATTCCGTAAATGTTTTGTGGGCAGCTGGATAGCATTGTGGTGGCTGCTGCTGAGTCAGTTTCATGGAATATAACAGTTCAATCCCTTTAGCCACTCAGGAATTTCTGCGGGAAATTAAACAAGCACACCATGTGTCATAGAGTCGATGCTAAACTCAGTGCCATCATATGGAATATTAGTGCAGATAAAAAAATGTTGACATACAAATGCGGCATATAAAAAAAATGCAATGATTCTTATGCAATTGCGAATAAAACACAACTAATTGCGATTTAGCGCTAGCAGCAGTGTACAAGCACAAAGGAAAAAAAATCGATGCATTTGTCAAAAACGCTGCGAAATGTATATAACAGGTGACACGTTTCAGGCAATTGACTTTCTTCATAATAAAGCAATTTTGCTCAAAACGTCGGCCATTACATGAATGTTACCTCTTTGGGGCAGTGTAATTGACAAATGTGTTGAGTTTTCCCATTACAAGTACGAATTAAATTTAGTGAAAAACTGAGGTAGGCCTGAGGATGTGTAAAGAATGTTATATAAACACTTTTCCTTCTGTAAAATAGCGACCAAATGTACAAGTTTTAGTGAATATCGTGAATGGTGTGCTCCTGGAAATTGTTAAAATGCATTGCTTAACAATACCTTGGGGCATGTATGGATTATAACGAGCTTTATTAGACAGTGACAATGCATGCTTAATCGGAAGTATTTAACATAACTGGTTCAACTTAGGGTAATTGATGTATGAGATCATGACTGTATGGTAGTTAATTACAAGAAGGAAAGTGTAATTGTACAGGTGACATATAGCTTGTCAAGTAGGCATGAAATGCTCAGCAAATTTATAATCAAACAGATGAAGTCCACAGCTGTTAAAGAGCTGGCCAGTTAACGTAATGAAATGATATGTTGCATATGTTTTTTTTCGTAACATGTGTACTCGCTTATTGCGATATTAATTTTCAAATAATTGTCATTGCCATTTTTAAAGAGGTTAACAGGACCCTGCGGGGTGGGCTGGTAGGAACGAATAACCAAAGAATTTAAACATAATGTATTATTACACTTGTTAAGCCAGGAAAGCCCCACTGAGTCAAAAGGTTTTTGTAGGGTCCTGCCAAGTGTTTGCAGTAGGGGGCGATGTTGATACACGGACGGACGGACGGACGGACGGACGGACGATATAATCTATTGGTGGTCTGGTCCACTTCGTTCCTACCAGTAAAAGGGTCCCCCTCTTTAACCTGCATGCGTTTAGAAAGTGTACATGAAGAAAGTAAGCCAATAATGCCATCTTCCAATTGTATGTTTGAAAGTAACGAGTGCAATTACAAATTGGTCGACTGTGAATAATTATTCCAGATATTTTAAATGTGTTTCAATACGTTTCTACTTTTCAACCTCTTGACATGTTTTACTTTGACACTATAAAACAATACAATGAATAATATTGTTATAAAACAATTTCTCAAGACAGTGCGAGGCAATCGTATAAGCAGCAGACACAAAAAAAAAAGAGTTTGTTATGGTTCTCTACGAATATTGTGGTCTTGCATGTCTTATCACTGTATAGATACAATAAATGACATCCTCGAATTATTCCACATCATTGAAATAAATTGTTATTGTTTAACTTTAATTCCAATGCTTTTAGCAAAACAACGTAAAATTAAGTAGCACAATACAAGCATTCATAACGTAAAAAACACAGAAAATTGGAAAGCAAATTTTTCACAGTAATATTAAAATCTACTGGACGTGACTGAAATTTTAAGGAGAAAATATATACATTTCTATAAGTTGTTAAACTTAAATATGTAACATTAATCTAGCCCCACCGAAGGATTGTAACTGTATCATGGTGATGGGGTGTGTGTGTTCCAATGACCCTCAGAGCTATGTCGCCTAGAGTCGTGTACTCCTAGTAGGGTCTCCCTTGGCGAACAGGTCCGTGGGGAGGTTCCAGATAAATACGGGTAAAAAAAGCCCCTCATGATTCGTAAAATACAAAAATCAAAGAACCTCGCCTGGACAAGGCATACCGGGACACCCTCCTGGAGCCAGGCCTGGGGATGGTATTCACCGGCAAGCGCCTGTTGGCCGGGTGATCTACAAAACCTGGTCGGGCCCAGCCCAAAATGGCTATGGGTCACCCCGGCACCGGGTTAAGCACGTGATGGGCCGGGGCGAGGAATGTAGGTCAAAGGTGAACGAGGGGACACGGGAAGAGTAGCTGAGAAACGTCTGGAGAATTCCCGAAGGGGGCGTGGTTATGGGCGGAGCCAGAGAGGGAACAGGTGTAAGGTAGCCTTGAACCTTCAGGAATATTCCAGAGGTAGGCGCGGCCAGCGGTGGAGCCAGCCCGTGCCGAGAGGGATAAAAGGGAAGCTCCGATCGTATATTGGGGCTGTCTGAAGGTGAAGTGGAACTCAAGTGCTACATCTACGTCGTCGACATCGTGAGTCAGACAGCACGTTGGCTGCTCTGATTACGATTATAGTTATCCCATATGCGAAAGATATAGGTGTATTGTAGTCCCGTGTGTAACAAGAGTGAGAGATAGGTGTATTAGTCCCATGTGTAACGGTGTTGCATAAGTTAAGAATAAACGTTGTTGCTTCCCAAATAGTGCTTCTGAAATGACTCACTACACTACTATACTGGGTGCAATGTTAATCTACGAGTCAATGTAAGTCTATGGGTTAAATTTTAGTATTTGGATAACTGTGAATCTATAGGTCCAGTCTACCTTGCACATTGCTAAATCCTCCCCAAATGTATGAGCCCGAATTAAGTCTATGTGGACATTTTAAATCTACGTGTTATTTTAGCGTACTTATGTTCAGGCCAATGTACATCGCCGGTCATAATTAAGTATAAAAATATAATGGTAGGTTTTTACCCTTTTATCTAGTACAAAACTGACACCTTTATTCAAGGCATCATGTTTGCAATGACCACAACACAAGTAGTCAATAAAGCAAACAAAAAGAAGCAACTCTGATAAGGATAATAATATGCACTGTCCTTATCAGAGTTGCTTCTTATTGTTTGCTTTATTGACTACTTGTGTTGTGGTCATTGCAAACATGATGCCTTGAATAAAGGTGTCAGTTTTGTACCAGTTAAAATGGTAAAAACCTACCATTATATTTTGCCACTGGTAAAAGAGATCTCATAGTATAAAAATAGACTTACCAATTATCCATAGTCTTTCCTTAGACTAATCTACATACAATTGGGACAATATGCTCCCACAATATTCACAGACTTACACAGAAATTTTTCAATTTCATACTGGAACCATAGATGACATCGGCACCATATATTTGCAAGAGACCGATAGACTGACATTGAAGGAGGGACGAACACAATGGCCAATCGTTTTAGATCTTGCAACAGGATACTGGGCATTGAAGTAATCATTATAAAAAACTTAGTACAATAGATGACTGTGCCTCAGGATTGGGCTTATGCACTTAGATCACAACCTGTAGTTGGAAGGTACTGGTTTACTTTCTGTGACAATGCAACCAACAACGACATTATGAAATGTCACGTTTGAGAGTTTCTAATCCAATTCAAGAATCAATTATATTTTACATAAAATTTTCCATTGTTTTGCATTTCTTTCTTATAATCTCGTTTGTATAGTTTCGTCTGCTGCATTAGATGATAGATATAACAATAGCACATTTTATTTTCATACAATGTACTCTCATTTGCATAACCTTAATAACAGTAATTATTTCACCCCTCAACTTTACGCATGTATTCAGGGTTGGATTGAGTTTGAAGGGGCCAGGAGCTGTTATAGCTTTGAGTGTTCCTCTTGTTTAATATTCATTTCCTTTCTTTACTTGCTTTATAACCACCCATCCGTGATGCCGAACGCTCCGCTGTTATTCACCTCGACTAGTTTTTAAACTAGGTTTTTGGGGGGCATTAATCATAGTCACAGAATGACAGAGGGACAGATCTGGGCTATTATATATGTGTATGTAATATACGATTCTGAAAGTGAAATCCCAAGTTAAGATGCGCAATACTGGTAGTAATACACGTATATATGTTATGATTTTAACCACCAACTGACATAATTTGCCAAAATATATCATCGTGCATCAGCATTTCTTTTCAACCGTGATTAATCAGGATATGATATTTTTGTTGCGATCCCACACAAGGCAAAGTGCAAGACTGCAGCCCGTAAAGCCCCTTTATTAACCCGACCATGCACGTCTTGTGAGCATAATAATTGATTTTAATGGATAAATTGATGCATGGTTAAATGCAGAACGTTTGGGTGATCATGGTTGTGAGAAGGAAAACTTGAGGCATATTCAATTATTAAGGTGGGGAGTTTTTATGCACTACATCGCAGAAATTAGAACAAAATATACAAAAGGTGCATGCATAATTTGAAAGTGGAAAAACATACCTGATTATTAATTTGCTCTAATATTGTAGCGGCAGATGCAATTGTGGTTTTAATTCACTGAGGTGGGAACCTGTATGATAACAAATACAGAAATTTTAAGTAAAGTATATTATATTAATTGTCTAAAACAATTGAGTGGTTGTGGCTGTATAATTTGAGAAAGTCTCACAACGAAAATGCATAATTTCGTACTTCAACATTTTATCTCGAGATAAAAACTGCTCCTCCCAATGTAGCCCAACATTTTCGATGATATTCCGAGGCACATTTGACCGGCATTTACACGAGGCTGCAATAAAACCAGGCAAGGCAGTGTTTGCGTGGCTTTCTTCAACTGCTGAGAGGGTGGCCGCTGGTAGACTGCTTCATGATGTGAACAAATGTGGCTCTGGTCAGCCATTGTCTAAGGGGAGAGGAGGGATCGCTGGGGGGTGAGCGAACGAGTGAGCGCGCGTGTGGTGAATGCTGCTGCCCTACGGGTGTTGCCCTTTCCCACGCGGGCCTTTGACGAATGCAAAAGCGCATGCTGGACAAGTGGAGATGGGGCAATGGTTCCCCACCTCCCCTCCTCCCTCGCATGCCGTAGTAACAGCCGGGAGTGCTCGGTATCAATCAAGACAGCCAAAGCCACGGGTCCCTTTTTTGCATGAACTAAAATACACCTGCAAGCGCATTGCATTAATCAGATAAAGTCGATTTGCTGGGATGCCGGATAAGCTGATGGCTGGAGAAAATACGCAGGCTCATTTTAATGCATTTGGCTTCGAGCAATGGAAGCACGCCCACTCGTACATTCAAACACCCACATACTTACACAATATATATACTCGTGAGAGTCCCATTGACTTCGGATTTCATCGCGAAAAAGTATATTTGTATGCGTACACGAAGCAGAAACAGACACTCTCGATTGCTGATTTAAATGCTGCACGCATCAGATATTTCTGTCATTGCAATGAGAATGCATAGGCTTAATTTTGAGAGTATGAGAAGAATAATAATAATTACCTATTCACACAAGAAAGCCGCACTGACTCCGTGGATGTTGACCAACGCCAATGGCATTGCTTGTTTTTAGCTAAGGGGTGAAACCCATGCAGGACAGAGGGATTAGCATACAAACTCATCGCAGAAAGGTACCCAGTCAGGAATGTAACCTTCTTTCGCACCGTACACAGTCAACCGATGATAATGATGATGATGCCATGATAACATGGCATCATGCATCATGCATATGGAACTATTGAATCTATATGCATACGGAAATACATAATGTTTTCAGTATTATGCAGAAAGATGTATCGTGTATATGAGCACTTTCCATTCCACTGACTGAACGATATAATTTGAGTAGCAAATGCTCATCATGATATGGACGCTTCAGAACCAATTCTGTGCGGGCAGGTGAACTGCAAAGTGAACTCGTATGATGAGATGAATTTCAAAAATTACCCCAGTAAATAACTTGAATAATTAATATGTAAATGTCATAAGCCTATTAGTGTGCACACACATTTAATATATCGTAATTGAATTGTCCGCAGTTTTGAATAATGGATGTTGTTTGTTCTAAATTAATTCCAACCATACCCTGCAATTACAAGTCATGGGAGTACATTATAGATTCATGAGGAAGAGTTACAAAAAATATTCAGAGGGCATATTTGCATATCTATACTTATTAAGCCATGTGCACGTTATAGTCCCCACTGTCATCGAGGTTAGAAGTTAAATGTGTCGATGCCCAAAGCACTATAGGAGGAAATTCTACGTTGGAGGGAACTCAAATATGTATAGGATGACCACTCTTGATTTCCAACAAAACTGTACTCGCTTATCACCCCCAAAATTACTTCGGGATGAAATTTACCTGTTCTGAATTTAAACTGTTGCATCTTTCCACGATACATGCAAGTCATAAATAACCTACAAAATGTGTCATAAAAAACATCATAAATCAGATATTATAAAATCTGAAATGCACCCCGAACATAAATATATAAAAAATAATACAAAATAATAATTATTGGATAAAAAGTGGGGTTTGGGGATCGACCTTTGAATGTGCATAATAGATAAAATGGTTGCGGAAAACAAAAGAGTTTCACCTAATGGGTCATGTTCTTGAAACATCGTGACCTGACGGCCACATACGGGGCACTTATACAGCCATTGTGACAATGCTGAAGTGCCTTACCGCTGAGGTCTACTGCGCCGCCCTTGAACGAGAACGAAAGTGAGTCCTTCGTTGCTGTTCTAATGAGTTCCCGCTCACGAAACCTACAACCTACGAGCCGGTCTCTTGCAATTGCGTTTTTTGTAAAAATAGTATCACGGCGAAAAACACTGGAGCGTACGGTGGATGAGCAAAACATTCAAAATTCTGTGCCATCAGCAATTCGGTGACGTTACCCTTGCAATCAGAAAATCACATTTTCACGTGATATAAATTCAAAGCAGTGTTATAAAACATTTTGACAATACAATTTGATTTTATATGGCACGATAATCCGTTTGAATCTCTAAACAATGTTCGGTCACAGCAGAAATATATGCAGCGTGTAAATCAGCTTTCTCTCGGAAATTCGTATCTAATTAGTATGTGATTGCCGCAAATATCCTGCTGCGTTTGTATTGTGCCTCCTTTTAGTGCTCTGCAGGGATTATGCTATTTTTACGAAATGTCCTGCCTCCAAACAACAGCAAATGTGCATAAATAAATTAACAGTCGTTAATTAACCTTTGCGTGCATACAGTGTGAGAGTTTGGAAATAACAATATCCATACAGCGTGTGATGACTGACCACTGAGCCAAACGTCGGGATGCCTTTGTTCACATTTCAGTCAGGACAACAGCACAGCGCAAATTTTAAATGCTGTGACCTGTCGTGAAAACAAAATCACGTGCTGACATACGGGGGGGGGGGGGGTTTATATAATGCCCTTTTTCTGTCTTTCTCTGTCTCACACACGCACACATGCACATTGACACACAGCACATACACAGCATGAACAGAAAATAAACCCTTGCGGCTAAGAGGATACCAAAGTTGGAAGATAAAACCTACATCCCATATGACAGCAGCCTCATGTGTATCGAGGAAATTGCTCCCTCAACACCGCACCCAACCGGCCCCAGGCGCTTCAGCCCCCCTCTACGTCTATGCCTCGTTCAATAGTTCCAGTAAAGTGTTTCGGGGCCTCCAATTGGTGGGTGGACATCGTCACTGGGGAGACAAAGGCGCCCGGGCGTGGTGCTGGCCACCCCACCCCCTCGTGTGCCGCGCCGGCTTTATAGGGGAGCAGCAGTGGAAGCGGTTAGCGCGCTGCTCTACACACCCGGCCACCCGACTTCGATTCCTGCTCACAGTCAACACCAGTGACGATCATCTGAACCGGATCCTGTGCCTCCCCTAGGTCGACTGAGTCTCAACTGAGTATTTGTTGCGGTGTGTAAGTGTCGCGGCAAGAGAGACAAAGGCGGCCGGGCGTGGTGTTGGCCACCCACCCCTTCGTGTGCAGTGCCCGGCCTTCATAGGTGCTCGCTAACAGCACTTGCCCCAACAGTCTGTTAAAGTTAATACGGGGGGGGGGGGGGGGGGAGTCTTTAGCTGGTATAAACCAACCTGACAGAGCACAACACGGCATTCCCAAGGTATCCCAGGTGAAAGGAAGAGCAGTATGGCCAACCTCAAACCTTTTTGGAGTGAGTGAGTCCTATAGCGCAAAGGGCCCCATAGGGACCACGCTGCCTCTCTTTATTTTTTAACCAAAAAGATGGTTTTAATATACTTGAAGCAACTGCTCTTGATTCAAAGTTTCCCATGTACAGATTCGCAATAGCATTGCTGCTCCTTCCTTTTGTTTAAAGAAACCACCTCTCAATCACAAATAAGTGTTATTTAGACAATGGTCAGCTAGTTTTGGAATATTTTTTGCACGCAAACCGATCGTTCAGGCGTGCGGGCCACCTGGGGTTCAATGGTAATGCAACTTTAATTTCAGTGCCAGGCTGGGTTTTGGGGCAATGCCCACCAACCCACATTTTGTGTGTGCACAGCACTTCGTCTCCAGCACGTGACGGTGTTGTCGTCACGTATTCATCCAGGTGGGCTGACCCCCCCAAGTTGAATCTCGCGAGTTCAAATCCTGGTTGGGGACGGGGGTTGACTCAGCCTGTATGTTCGCGTGTTGAACTTCACGCTGCCTCTCAATGGTGGTTGAGAACCTGCACACTTCGAGCCTGGTGCAGCCTGTAGGTAGGTCGCAGAGGCAATGACTCTGACACAGCTGGGAATTCTGTGATGCATTATGTTGCCAGAACGTGTTTCTCCTCTACTTGGGAGCCTAAGATTCAAATTGCTTTCTTCAAACATCCAATATGGCTTTTACATTTTGTGCCCTTCCATCACAAAATGCCATTTTAATTTAAGTGTATTTTTATCAGCAAGTTGACAAGGCACTGTATTTTGAACCTGACCACACACACACATATATGCTGTCAATGTATATTCATGCATTTAAAATCATGCATAGTGAGATTACAAAGCAACTTATTTTACAGACGGTGTATTTCGAGCTGCTAAGCACGCGAAAAAAATTTGGACTGAGTTTAATATTTTCACTCGAAATACGCTGTCAGAAAAAAAATGTGTCTCACATCTTCGAGAGGAATCGTGTGTGTGTGTGTGCACCACTGCATAGTGCGTTTTGCACTTGTGCTGTGTAGCTCTGTGGTGTATTTTTGGGTTGTGCCGCCACGCTGTGCAGGAGTGGAAGAGGCTCTCATCACGTGGAACGAAAAACATCGGACACACAACTGCACGTGGTAGAACGAGAAAACGCACCGTAGAGGAGGCACGTGTGTTCACCAGTTGCTGTGGGATACAAAAGGCAATTTATTTTTGCCGCGTTGAAATGCATTTTACACAAAAGAGCCAACAGTCCCCACGTAATAATTGCACTTGGTAGAATGCTCAAAAAGAAATGGCTTACCATTTGACGTAATTATTGTCCGCTCTTGAATAGCACTTACTTCATATTTGCTTCAGAAGCAAAACTTAAGAGCAATTTTGCAGCTTGTTTGTGACTAAAAGCATCGATATACAAAAACATTGACCTAGCATGGTGGGACATCATTATACTTTAAAGAACATCTAGAAATGACAACTAATTTGTACCTTAAAAAAGGACGTGTTTTTGTTATTATATTAAACAGCTACTTTGCTTCACATAAATTGCGAGAAATGCTGCAAAAACATTGATCTTAAGCAAGAATACAGCGGAAATTTCCCATACCTATGCTAAATTCCTCTTGATATGCTAATTATTTTGTCAAGACGCTCTCCCCCCCTCCCACCCAGCTTAAATAGACGCTCCAAGCCTGGGGTTGTCATTCAGACTCTGTCTCCTCGACAGACCTGTTCTTCACCTGAGGACGACTGCTTGCGTTGTGTCCGAAACGTCGTGAGAATTATTTTATTTTTATTTTTTTCCATTCTACGTGATTATACCGAAAGAACCAAGAAGATACAGCGGAAACTTGACAAATACATATACAAACATTGCACAATCTCATGAGTCGAGCGCATTATGTTTTGCTTAAGTTTTGTTTACGTTTCTCCCACAGTCTTTTAAAGTTATCCAGGTAGCATTTGACAGAAGAGACGAGTGCTGCTCACGAGAGCTTGAACAAGGCTTGGTTAAATGGATGAGAGCCGGTTGCAAAATGATGCGAAATGTCAAGCAAAATCCTGCATTCAGGTCGACGCGACCTTGAGATTGACATTACTCGGTATGCAGAACAAAAATAACAGGCAATTACAAACGTGGATTCAGCGCTTTAATATTTGTTTTAGTTTAAATGCGCTCGCACACAATCATACAATAAGTGATACCGACAGTTGTAGTGTCTCCCGAATCTCCACGCTTCTTTGTGCACTTTTCAATTGTTTTTCTTCCATTGCTATTGGGTTTTTTATTCTAAGATGTTTTCAGCCAATTAATGAGAGCTCATACAAGTGGGAGGAAACCAGAGTACCCGGAGAAAACCTAAGCACGTGACGGGACAACACTCTATATCCCCGTAGAGATAGAATCGGATGCCAATCAGTCCACTTACTGCACTGCCTTATACTGGTAGGAACCTCCTGGTTACACCAGCCCACAGGGGATTATTGTGTCCGTCCGTCGTGCATCCAAACATGGGAGGGGTGGGGCTGGGTCGAGAGGGGAGGGTGGGGAGAGGCTGGGTGGGGAGGGTGGGGAGGGGCTGGGTGAGGAGCAGCTGGGTGGGGAGGGTGGGGCTGGGTGGGGGGTGGGAGCGGTGGGGCTGGGTGGGGAGGGGCTGGTCACCCCGCGGTGCCCTTATAAAACTCAACGTTTAACCTACTCACGCCGGCTTGTGCCCGCCCTCACAGTCGGCCATATTTGTGGAATACACCACGCCGCCGTTGACCCTGGCCATTGACTGAGCAACCCAACGTTCCTACCAGCTCCCTCCGCAGGAATGTGTTCCTGGTAAGCCAGTGTATGGCGCCCACAGGCAATTAGTTTCGTAACGTTTGTGGGATTATCCATTAACCCTCGCTGCCTCCACGGCGCTGGATCACAGGCATGGCCAGGAATCAAACTCACCAGCTTCATACAATAAATATCGTCTAAATATATATACACACTTCAAATTTAATGATGTTATTTGTGGTTACAGGATGAGGGATGTCAAGTGTAGGTGGTGAAGAGATGGACTGGTAAGAGAAGGAACAGCAGCGTTCGCCGGAATATCATTCGTGATTTTCACAACCATTTTGGGGAAATAAGTGGTGAGTTGCTCACCCTTGGCAACTGTCAGAGTAGTGTAGGAACAAGAGTTCTGGTGATGCAGGAGGAAGTTTACAGTGCTGAATATAGACTTATGGTTTCCAGGACCATTGGCTATCATGGCCGAATAGAAGTCTGATTTGGAACTTACCAGATCTGACTGATATAATTCGATATAAACCCCACAAATCTAGTGGCATATGTAGTGCCCAACAGAAGGACTTTTGGGATCTAATGAGCAGCGTTGAGTGAATGTGGGAGCAGAGATGTGACAAATGTCTGGTGGGGTGAAAGGAGGTTTGGGACCTGGAAGGAGATGGCCTAGGGAGGGATGTGAAAAAGTTTACGAGGTAGTGCTCACTAATAGTGACAGGTAAAATTTTGTTGAGAGCGATAGTATTGGTGTTGGAAATAATGAGGTCAAGAGTGTGGCCATGGGAAGTGAGAGCCAGATGATATTAATTGGGAAAGGTTCATTGATTCCAAAAGTAACTGGAAGGTGAATGAGAGAGAATAATGTATGTATGTTAAACTTCTCTCACACCGTACATAGCAAACATTGCTAATCGGAGGCACGGGGGAAGGACAACAAACTAAATAAGATATCAGATGGACCATCACCATGGATGTTGAAACGATCAGTGTTGATAAGTGGAGAGGGTGAGAGGCCTGACTTTGAGTTACGATAAAAGAAAGACTGGGCATGAATATGGCTTTAGCTTTGGTGGACAATAAACGGCATGTATAACTTTAGTTTGGATGGGTGGAGTTTGACGGGGAAACGGTTCGAAATAGGTAAAACATTGGGAATGTAGAGTACGTAATTATTTATTTAGAAATTACAGCAATTACACCAGACCTGCCAGAGCAGCGAGCATAGTCATAGAATAAAGTCGCATCTGGTGTGGGCCAATCAGTTTCAAACCCAATGCATATATTACCAGAGCATGTTTTTTGCATGTTCACCACAAGTACGTGGGGTTAATGCCGACTTGATACCTTGAAAAAGGTATCTATTTGGTGTTTGAACATGTTAACACTTGTTTTATTGGCAGAAAAGGTGAAACCTATTCTTACTTTTCATACTCGTAGAGTTCTCGTCAGCGGGACAGCTTCAGAGAGGGAGCGGAGCTCAGGAGGGGTGTGTGCCGAGACTCAGTGAGACAGAGGATGTCGGTGATGGCATCTTGCTGGAGAATTTGGATGAGGATTGATTGTGAATTGATCAGGCGGACGTTTCTGTGCACAGTACCTTACGGAGATGAGGTCGTTGAGGCAGGCAGAGCAATTCTGACCTCAGGGCTGGGGAGGATGCCTTGCCACAGTGGTTGACATGGAGAGCGAGTAGGAGGCTCCGGATGGTGGCCACTTTTGGTAGATCCGGGTGGTACAGTTGGAAAAGTGTGCACAGAGCGGAGTGCTGGGTGGTATTGCCTTGGTAGTGTGTTGTGTGGTGGGAGTACTGGGGTACATTGGCAGGGCTGGCGTGGGGGTTGAGCACTCTTTCTTCTCGTTGGACCCTGGTGTGAAGATGGTGAACATTCCTGGGTCAGAGCAGAGGGCTGTAACATTTGGAGGCACTGGACCAAACGTGACTACTGTGTCTGAGAATAAGGAGGGTGACAAGATGAGTAAGTGACGGTGAACAGTTTCATTGCCAAGGTTTCATTAAACGATGAGCCAGTGATGAGGACAGAAGCAAAAATCAGCATTATGAACAGGACAATATAAACATGGCAGACAGACTCACACGAGATGCACACTCGAAACAACATGGCCAAAGAAAATTAGAAGGTAAACACATGGGGAGGGAAATAAAACGAGACGGTCAATGGACATGAGATGGGCAGAATGGTACAAAATGAAGAGAACATGTAAGTCAGAGGCTATGTCGAATTAGACAGAAATTGACATGTAGGCTGTCGCAACCAATATTATCAATAATATAGGTTTTTGGGTTAGATCGTGTAAATATGGATGTGTGAGAGAGAATTTCTGTGTGGGGTGATGGTGTGACTGCATTCAGATGGGCGCCTGATGATGCTCGTTGTAATTCCTGGCAAAACGTGGTTCTCGAATTGGAAATGTTGTGGATTTGATCTCTACTAGTACAACACACCAGTGTGCTGTACTAGTAACGAATTGGCATGTTTTGTTTAGGTGACAAACCTTACTATTTGGTTGTGTCGGGTGGTGACGGTTTTAACAACGTAATTATATTTACGCAATGTAACCAAAACCCTCTATTATGGATGTGTAGTGTGTTAACTTAGGCGCACACTTGTACTTGGAGGCAACACGTTTATTTAACACAATGGGTAACAGGATAAGAGCATAGGGTGGTGACCACCACGGCTAACTAAACTGGCACTCGAAGAGACAATCTAAAGTCGGATCCGGACAGCTAACGGGCTGCCTGGTCCACACGTGGAGACCAGAGATCGAGGATCGAGGACAGCGACTTCATTCCCAGAGTTGAGGGCGCGATCCCTCTCGGGACCCCGCTTATAACTCCCCTGGCGTGGATGGCTCCGCCCTTGGCCACGCCCCCCTTCCAGAACCCTCGTGGGGACTCTGGATTCCCATCATGTGATCCTCTCACCCCCGACTGGGGTCCCCCTGCCCCCCCCCCTTATAACTCCCCTGGCGTGGATGGCTCCGCCCTTGGCCACGCCCCTCTTCCAGAACCCTCGTGGGGACTCTGGATTCCCATCACGTGATCCTCTCACCTCCGACTGGGGTCCCCCTGCCCCCCCCCCGTGTCCGATCACGTGCCCTTCCGGTCCGCCCTTACAGTACTACCCCTCACACGGCACGGTCTCTATGTAATGGGTTCCGGAGACACTTGTAGAGGTAACTTCTTTATTACGATACAACACTCCAACAGTCCTGATACTCTGTTACAGCCTAGGGACACAGCCTAGGGACACAGCCTACTCCTAGCGTGCCTGACACTGGCTACGCTCTCGGGTCCTCCGGCTACAATTACCCTAGGGGAGGCTACCTGACCCGACCCAGCCAAGGTGCGGGTCTAGACTCTGGCTTCCTCGGAACTCGCCCTTACAAGGACGTAGGGCCGGGAGTCCAGAGTCCCACCACTGGCCCGCACAGCGTCCCGGCCCTTACAAGGACAAGTGGGACGAGGGGGTCCAGGGTCCTAAGCTGGCTGGTTTTAGGTCTTGAGCTACGACTGGTCCCGGTCGGCTAGGGAGCGGCCCTTTTATCCCTCTTGCCCATCGAGGGGTGGGGTTGTGTGGGATCCCAGATCCCCCGCAGCCCCCCATTGGTGGCGCCAAGGGGCTTAGCTGCCTAGGATCCTAGAGCCCCCAGCAGCCTCCCCCCCTATTGGGCTGGCACAGTGGCCCCTCCCCTGGGGGTCCGAGGTACCTGCAGATGGGCCCTGTCCACCACTGCCGGTAAGTGTGGCCCATCTACGGCACTACATCTACACCGCGGTGGGCCCCTTGAGGCCACCACAGATGGGTAAAAATTGTACAAACAAGACAGGTACTTGAGTGTGTTATAACAGATGAGGCAGGAAATACAACTGACAATACAAATATGATACAGACCTTATAAACGATACTGACTGAACAAACACAGACAAACAGTTGCGGACTAAACAATAGCAGCAAATTGACTGTACGAACACAACAGCCCAAATATATTGGGCAGACAAGGCACAAGACAACAGAAGGTACAAATTTGACATCAGTAGCTTTTGTTGTGCAAAGAATGGAAAGCTGAAAATAGCCCCCCCCCCCCAATCCCACGTTCCACTCATTAACTGATGTACACAAGATTACCTGGGATTCTTCTTTGTAAGGTTTATTGGATAATTTACACAATGCCATGTGTGTCAACTGTCATGACAAATGTAATGAATACACAGCATTGCCTAACTATTGATCTTTGTTGACCAGCTAAGAAAACATATTTGATGTGACAAAATAGGCCGTTTAAACACGTTTTAACAAGAGCATTGACATTTGTTTTGCGAAGTTCATTTTTGTGGGAATAAATCGATCAACTTTGTATGGAAGCAATTGAGTCAGGCATTGCTTCCCTACTACAATTACGGTTTAAAAGATCTATATAATCTATTTCATCTGCATTTCACGGCACATTGGTGCAACATTACCCCCCAGCTTTAATAGTCATATATATTGTTACCAGAGGTGTGGACTCGAGTCATGTGACTTGGACTCGAGTCAGACTCGAGTCATGAATTTGATGACTTGCGACTCGACTTGGACTTGCATAACAATGACTTTGTCCCACCTATGAGATGTGGACTCGAGTCATGTGACTTGGACTCGAGTCAGACTCGAGTCATGAATTTGATGACTTGCAACTCGACTTGGACTTGCATAACAATGACTTTGTCCCACCTCTGATTGTTACCATACTGACATAAGCATATTTAAAATGTTTAATCTGAACCCAGTGGCAATTCAATGTCAAGATAACAAATAGGATCACGCATAAATAAATTAAATGTGTAAGTGCCAGACGTGGGGCCCACAATTTTCCATTTCATTAAAGCGCGCGACTATTCTTTGGGGCCGTCCATAAATGACGTCACGCACCTAGGGGGGGGGGGGAGGGTCAGACATTTGTGATGATGTGTGACGAGGGGGGGGGGGGGTTTGAGAAATGTGACGTCACATAGAAATACGCAACTTTAAATAGATTTATAATTGTTATAACAACACTAATTGTTATAACAGCACTCCTACAACATCAGAGTGCAGCGCCACTTTAAATACGCACTACGATGACAATAGTTTAAAGCTATTTGAAGCTTGTTTTATTTTCAAAATAGAACATGGTTTTGGGGGGGGGGGGGAGGTGGCAGAGGTTTGCGACATCATAGTTAATGGGGGGTCTGACTTTTTGTGACGCCATGATTTAGCTTGTATGCCATGAAAATAATATTGGAAGCCCTAGGTTTTACTGTACTTTTAAAATCCTTGTCATTAGCGACTCGGATTTTTTGATGATATGTCAATAAACCTCAATATTAACAAATGGAAAAATCAATACAAGTGACCCGACATTGAAGGAATACTGATGGTTTTTACTTCATGCAGGTGGTGCTACAATTGCAAATACATTTACATTATATGAGCATCTACACAATTTTCCAGCTTGCATTTTTAAATAGACACTAACATGAATATTAATCACACGATGAAATAGTGTTTGTTAGTAGGTTACTGTAAAATAACACTAAACATAATGACATTTTTTCAAAAGCGATATTCAAATTCCATTTAGTGTAAAGCATATGGTTATGTTTAGACCCTTGTGAGTCGAGCTTAATATGTTCACGGGGAAATAAGTTTACTCTGGGAATCTAACTTTTATGAGGCAATGCATGTTGAGAATACAATCCTGGGGAAAGTCTCTGGTGGATTTCGAGTTATAGCTTTTTCAAAGACGTTACGTTGACGTTTATTATGATTTTTTTCGAGCAAGCCGTGTGCTAAGTATGCAGAGCCTTTCCCCAGAAGATTAACCAACTCCCAAGGAAGGACACGGTATTTAAGGCCAGTCATCCACCCACACACACAGCTTCAGAGATGAATGCCTAGCAATGAATCATTACGCAGTCCAATTATATGTTAGTGTAGAGAGAAGACAATTTGTAGGTTATATATCGCATTTTATTTCAGATTGCTTGCTTAAATGTTGAGTGTAAAATGACACAGGGTAATTTGATTTTCCACTGTTTCCCCGATATATTGTAAATTTTGTTTCATTTTCATATATTTTGATGAAAAGAGTCATATCCCGTACAATATTTGAATCACCAGCTTTAAAATTGGGCAAATCTCCACACAGGAAATGTACGTGTAAAATATACAAGGTCTTTGAAATCATGTTATGATGACCACACAAAAAAATCGAATAGGCGCACGCAACGGCAGCAAGTGCAAAGTGGTGCACGGTTGCTACTGTGAGAGATGCAGGACGTACGACTGATGGTAAAGTTAATGAGAAGTCTTTCATTATTTACGCGCATGGCTCAAAAAAACCCCTCCCAGAGGCCCTCTGTGGCAGACACGATGGACCACAAACACTTCTGCGACAGTGGACAGCCCAAAGAGTCTAAGTCATCAACAGTAGCAGGAGCAGCAGGAGCAGCAGCTGCATCATTGGCAAACAATAGCATCCAGTTTTAAAACTGTTCCATCTTCAGAACATTAATGTACGTATAGGTTAAGAGACAGAAAGTGAAAAAAAATACGCGTCTTCCCATTTGGACAAGTTATACAAGTTATTTAATTTATCATAAGTTTCAATATTGAAATCAGCTCCCTTCTAATATGACCCCAATGACAAGCGCATTGTGTTACAAATAACGGCACGCGTGATGTTTTTTTGGTCCAGGCCAATTTTGACGCTGTCTCGTATGCATATAAACTACGCTGGTGTGTGAGGCAGTCCTGTTCTAGTAAGATAAGAGTCACACGCAGAATGGTGAATGCACGGACGTGTTTTCTTTGTTTGTTAAATTTATTTTGTTATTACCATTCCTAAATATTACAGCAGTGCATTATTCCACAGCTTAGATTTTCTTTTTCCAGCCAAAAACTGCTACAATGTGACGCTTACCGTATAGCAGAGGTGGGACAAAGTCATTGTTATGCAAGTCCAAGTCGAGTCGCAAGTCATCAAATTCATGACTCGAGTCCACACCTCTGCTGTATAGACAATGCTTAACATACAGATGACATTTATAGATGGAATTGGCACAACATCGCAAGCCACAAATGTCCTGACCAAGGGACTTGGAGACTCAGCGAGGCTTTAACATATAAAAAATGGGCATTTTTAAATAATAGTTTGGATTTAGTTGTGTGCCTTATAAATTAGGTATTTGTAATACTTCCCATGCATTGGTAGCACTACAAACGGTAAGTGATTATACGTAATTGATCCACGGATAGCTCTAAGGTACACGGACATTAAGGGGCAATGATTAGCACTGGTTGTGCATTCATTAACTGTATCCTCAGTCTCAAGAAAAGGCAACAGCCTTGGCATACGTCCACATCACCGGTAAAGTTGCTTCTTGCTGCGTGGTTTGTAGCAATATAACTTCGCGTAAATATTTGACGAGAGAGGGAACACATCTTTAATACAAAATATATGACGTTTTGAATGAAAAACTACAATCGACTGTTTTTTTTGTTCTGTATATTATTCATGGATGAGCTGAAGCAGCCTCCTTCATTTTGCAGTGTGCTGACAATGTGAACTATTCAAATCAAGATGCCATAGTGGAGTAAAATATGAAGCATGAAAGAGTACATTTATTGCTTATGTGAATCTGCGATGCAGTATTTTAAACGCAGGTGTTTATCAATGCCAATGTAAAATGTACACTTTGTCAAACTGGTTATTTTCTTTTATTGACCTGTCATTTCATGTAATATGCATGCTGCCATGGTGAAATGGTTAGCACACTCGTTTTTTTGTGTGGATTTCACACCTGATGATGATTGCTTGTGTTGCAGTCGAAACGTCGTGAGAATTTTTATTGTTTTATATTTATATTATTTTATTATTTCCCTTCTACGTGACTTTACCGAAAGAACCACGAATATAGGTGAAACAATGTTGAAAATTGATTAAATCCTCCTGCCTCTTGTTTAGCCAGCAGTATAAATGGGCAAACGACAGTTTCTCAATCCGAGGGTTGTGTGTGGTGTCGTCCAAAATGCCCTCTCGTGGAGCTCCCTAGAGCTTCCTCGAATAAGAGCTCCTTCAACCAGCAGTGGCACCAGAAAAACATGTCGCGGCTGCACCATGAATGTAAATAGGATGCGGAAAAATAATGCTCGACTCCTACCGTTTGAGTCATTGATTGTTTTTTTTACAGGCAGAGCCTCAAACTGAAATGGTGCAAATGTGATGATCGCGGTGCCTCCTGCTGCACTCATCGCACTCTAGGCCACCACGACGACTGGCTGTATTTACCTCTGAATTTCACAAAGCATCGCGTGGTTATTGGTCTCGCAGCGTTCACAGAGTGTTGTGATGTGCTCCCAGCAGCATAAACCAAAACAAATGATTCATTGGAAATACTTTTTTAAAAATATAATAAATGGCTAACAACTGTTTCGTGATTCCTTTTTTCAGAACTAGGAGCCTAAAACATTTCGCGCGAATGGATGAAAATGGACAATCTTTGATTTGGTACTTTTCTAATGATTAACAAAAACACTTGCGGCCAGATTCATGTTATGCTTATTTAGGCTAAAGTGATTTGGCCCGATTCACCGTGCCGATTGCGTGCAGCCCCCTTGATTGTGTCCACCTCCGATTGGTGCGGTTGGCTACGTACGGTGCGAAAGAAGTTCAACTTACATACGTACGTGCATCTCCCACACCCATAGAGCAGACGCTCTCCACAAAATCATGATCAACGCGTTTCTGCACAATGTTGAAAACTTTCTGCTACCCCCGGCTCTGCCCTTACCCTAACCCACAGTTTAGTCTTTAGAAAATTGTGCTAGAAGCAGTGGAATTGAGTTCATGTTTGTGCGGAATTGGTTTGGTGGCACGTGAGTTACAAAATGCATTCCCCCTCAACACCCCTACCCCCTGAAATAGCCAAATGAATCAAGGCCTTGGTCGCCTCACACCGAATACCGAGGACATTTTCCATAATTGAGTATGAGCTAAATGAACACGAAGTGAATACATTGTTTTTCAAAATGTTCTTCGTGGTCTATCTTGACATTCAATACATTACGCCTGGCAGTGGGATGTTTCTACTGTCTGCCCTTTATTCATATACAGGTACTTGGGTCTAATTTATCTCTCACTCTGACAAATACTTAGATTGATGTGATGCTCATTCCAACAGTCATAATCATCCAGCAAAGCCGTCTTGAAATAAGAGCACTTCTTTAATGTAGACGATATATTGTATTTCTCTCTCAGACACGCACTAGTTGTATTGCAACTGTGCCACGTAATTGTAGTCAGATATCCCAAAGTGAATTAAGGATTGTTTTTCAACCACGATCTAAATCGTAGCACCGTCCCCAATCATACTATTTTAAAGAAAATTAAAAAAAAAAGTACTTTATTTTTGTTACATTAACGAATGCACATTTACATAATCGGACTGAAAAGATGATGGAAAATGGAAAATGAAAACTGACATGTGAGCTGGGCAATTTATTCCAAGCCTGGAATTGAGGTTCAATCGCGACAGTCCCCCAATTGCCCTCCCCCCTACCTGAATGCCAGAATCAGGGTCGATCTGGACCCATTCTCAGGACTAGCCATCAGGAGTACATTTCAATGGCAAGCACGGTCATCTGGAATAAATCAGAATCGTCACGCTGTTTCGCTGCAATTGGTAATGCTTCGCTAAGCTCACCGTAGCCAAAGAACAGCTGAACCATATTCACAGTAGAATCGCAATAGAATCCCATGCTATTGCATTAATGTTATAGTATGCCAGTCAATAGAAAAGTCGTGATTCCTTCAAAAAAATCGTCCACTTTGGAATTGTAGGAATTAATCCTACAGAGTTTACCTGCTATTTAGTAACACAAGCGTTTTGTGTTTGCAGTCAGATTAAGCTTGAAAAAAATATCAAGATGGTTACATATTAACATTACGCAACATTATTCAAAGCCATTATAGCATAAAACAAATATATTATCGTTCTATAATATCTGCACGTGTTATTCAAATAGTTCATTCATTTACTCGACAATGCATTTTTCTTATATTTTATACAATCAATATTATTACAAAGCAAAGCAGGAAAATGCATTAATATGTTTTGGTATGCTTCCTTGTCACGGCATTATTGATTACTCCAGTTGTTTATAAGCAGATGCACATGCAGGCGGTATCGATGGTCCTGCAGTGCAAATGGGAATTGTGGATCGATCGCCCAATGGAATTTGCCACCTCAACACTCATATGCTTCATATTCTTAGGTTTTTTCGGTAAAGTCACGTAGGTAAAAAAATAAAATTAATAAAAGTAAAATAAAATGAAAATCACGTCGTTTCGGAGGCAACACAAGCTTCCGTCGTGATTTTTATTTTATTTTTATTTAACCTTTATTAATTTAAATTTTTTACCTACGTGACTTTACCGAAAAAACCTAAGAATATGAAGCCTTGCAGTCACGAAAGCTTCAAATCTAGAACTCATTGGCTTGGCTTGTAGCAAAAAAAATAACTGCCTGCTTTGCTATACACAGACATGATATATGGAAGAAATATTGATAGCTTGAGATTTTGATTGATCAAATGTTTTGTGCTGATTGCATATTGTGTGTTACGAAGGGTAAAACGTTACGATGGTGTCAGAGCGCTGAGGGTTTTATTTAGGAAAGGACAATTTAATGGCCTGATAAGAATATTGCTTGGAGACGTTATACATTAAACTCTCCCCATAATCCTGCCTGAGGCAAGGCCTTTAAGCCAAAATAATTGCATTGGGAATCCAAAATGACAAAAAACCTCCAACAACAACAACTTTATGGGACATGGCTCACGGTGGATGTAAATCTGAAAACAATTGGGCAGGTCTTGGCTAATAGGTACAGGAAATTATGGTATGATAGGGAAGGCAGTCATCAGCCTCGTCCTTGATGGAGGTTGTACAATATAGCTATGAATATGTCCAGTGCCATCAATCAATGATGCTAAATGGACGATTTAGTGTCATTGGAAAACAATGTTCCAAAGTTATGAGGAGATTAATATTGACTGTGAAAATCCTAGCTGCAATTAAACATTTTGAAGCAAAATCTGTAATTGGATAACTTAATAGTTTACTGTGGATACAGATATTCAGTCCATCAATTTAATGTCCTTTAACTAGATGGGGATGCAGTGATCACATAGCACTCTCAATCCGGTGACCTAAGTTTGAATTCCAGCCATGACTAATGTCAGTCAGTGGTGAGTGATATTCAAACTACTCCTGGCCATTTCCTCTGCACTCACCCGCACTGCCCATTGTCACGTATGTATGTACGTTGACCTTCTTTCGCACCATACATAGCCAACCATGCTGATGAAGTATGGTAAAGAACATTTTCATGGAATCAGGAGGCCTGAAACCTGCAGCATATTGACAAAAGTTGATAACTTATGCTTTAATTATAGATAGTAAACAGATGCCAGCCAATTGAAATACGCTATTTCATTTAGAAAGCTCGTTGAGATTAATCAATTCTGCGAAACGGCATTTTAACAAGGATAAATATGTTTTGTAAATCTGCTGTGGCTATTTTAATAAGAGAGATTTTGACTACAGGCCATGTAAACAATGATTCACTCTTGCAAACGGAGCGAGGGAGTTTTCAGTCTTAGCTATTTACCTGCAGCAATGATTATGCCTTAAGAAATATGGAATTGCAAGTGTCAACAAGAAATAAAGTTTAGCACAATAGGACATAATTTTGAACAGCTGCCATGAAATTAAGATTTGTATGGACTTTAATTCTGGATTATAGTTGACGAACATTCATTCAATTCACAATTAGAGCTGTGGCTCTGACACACACTGAGAAACAAGTTTCTGTTAGGAGCAATGAATATTCAACAGCCTTCAAAATTACTCAACCATATATCTAGAGGACAACCCAGCACTGACCCATCTTCATTTAATATTCCAGATTTGAACATCCACTGCCCCGCAAAGCACAACCATAGCAATTATATGAAACGGATACCGTACCAATATCACTGATAATGGGTGGCATTTCAACGCAGTGGCGTCATTGTTTTTCAACGGTTTCCGTTTCTTGTGAGGACATCCTATCTGTTACCGCATTCCTCTCACTAGCTTAGATTTCCAGAAGATGTGATGCCAGGGCTTCGATTGTACGTGGCAGTGGGTCTCACTTTGAAACCCCCATTCCCCATGAAGGCTACACTTTGAAAAACGATGCAGGAAATCTGTTTTTGAATATTACTTGGGACGCCTACAACATAACAATAGCAGAAAATGTTTCCCCCTCAAACCAGCGTACTGGCACGTTTTCCAGCCAGTCAAGGTATCAAACTTAACACATTTCGTCCAAGATTACATATATTTAGTTAAAACATTCAAGATTCGCACATTCACTCCAACAAGGCAGCACAATTTAGGGAGTTGAACCGTTACACTTATAAAATCAGTGGGCCATTAAGCCACTAATTATCAACAAATGTTTACCTCAAGCTGTTCGGGGACGTGCAGGTGCTCATGACAAAACGGTAGACTAATTTCAATCTTGGTTTTTGAAACCCTGAGGAATCCACCTGACCTCAATGACTATCAGAGTGCCGGCAACGAGGGCGAGTGCTTTATTTGTCCTGACGTAATTGTGAACGGTTGTCAAAACAACAACGCCAACGGAGGTGATCTCTCGCTTTTTTTTACCCACACTGTTTGTCAACCTAATTGGAAAGTAAAACAGGACCTCCCGCACAATGCCACGCCTATCACTCGCCTTTTCTTTTGTTTTGAAATCAATTTCAATTTGAATACAAAATCAGCATGCGTCATCAATCAACCCCACCGGCCACAGCTAAAGAATGCCCTCTCGTTGATTTTGATCAGATAAGTTATTGCATGATTGGTACTTTGTTGGTGTTGTTGACAGAGTTTTTTTTTTTAACCAAAATGCGTTTTATTTTTTCAATGCAGCAAGTGCAATTAAATGAGAAGTGGATAACGCGTCCAGATCCCCACACACACACACTTGGGCTTGTTCACCCCGTTGCTGGAGGCCTTGGACAATGTTCGTCCAAAGTCAGACGAAATGGATCATTTAGCAACACGAGAATCGGGTCCAGACTCTTACCGCACGGTTAAGCTCACCTCAAACATCTGCTGCGGTGAGTTGGCTCCCTCTAAACATCCCCTGTGTGCCAGGAGACGAACATCGCCAAGGTGCAGCAGGCTGTGCCAGGAACTGGCCATTCCAATGTTCTGGTTCACTTACCAATTGGCATCCACACCATTGGAACCTCATTTGCCAGTAAAACATATGATAATTGGTTTTTTACCCTTCTATCTGGCAACTAAACTGACACCTTTTTTTACAAGGAGTCATGTTTGCATAGACCACAATACCTGCAGTCATAATGCAAACAAAAAAACATAGCTCTGTATGCACTGTCCTTGATGTTGATTGGTCCACACCCGAGACAGCTTTCCTTAGAGCCTAGTCTCTATGAAAACATGACTCCTTGTAAAAAAGGTGTCAGTTTTGTTGCCAGATAGAAGGGTAAAAACCAAATATCAATTGGCATCCACTTTGGCAGGGGGTGGGGTGGTGGGGAGGTGGGGGGGGGGCTGAAGCAGTGCAGTATCTTCTCGCTCTTGCGATGGCTCAGAAAAGTAAAAGCACTTTGTGTGTCAAGCATGGACATCGATGAGTTCTGCCACCTTCATGAAAGCTTCGCAGATAACGGGATTTAAATACAAGTGGTTTTCTCTCGGGCAGCAATGCCCTGGTTTATGCGAATTGGCAGCTACTACACTGGCTACAGATGGATTCGTGTCCTGCCTCGAAGGTAACATGACTTCCTTTGATGTTCCCGCATTAAGATGCATGGCATGGAATTCCTAGCTAATGGGTAACCAGTTGCCTCGATGCAAAGCAACACTATGTGCACAATATTAGGCATGTATTTCGTGGTTTGCCCATTTATTTATTCACCGACATCAATGGATTTAATGATTACTTTAATTGATTTTCAATATTTTTTGTTAATCACCGAGATATGTAAGGTCAAACGCGGTTTATAAAACGGTCTATGAAGCAATTGAGTTGTCCAGCATGGTAACCTCACAGTAAATCAGGGGGAAAAAAATAGGAATGCTGAGATCATATTTGAGCAACTTTCCTCGCTTCGTCTGCTCGGAAACACACGGCACGCAGGTCAGCGGAACGAGCAGACGCTGGGCACAGCGAACATGGCCGAAATAAAGAGGATGCCAAAATGGTTCATTCAGAATCAGAATATTCATTCATCTCTTTTTCATAGATGTCCAACAAACGATACAAAAACTCGATAGCAGTGCAACATATAGTAAAGGTAAACACATCACTTAAAATATACGTAAAAATAAAACTCAACAATTTTTTGTATCCTCCCAGGCAGGGCCCACTGAGCTATTAGCTTCTTTTTCAGAAGCGACCAAGCCACAAATGATAGCTCAACCAAGTGGCTTATCATGCTCACTGCTCATAGAGGTGTGCCCTCCAGAGTGCCGGATTAAGCTAGTGCGGGGCCTGTAGCATATGTTATAAAGGGGCCCTCAATAAAAAAAAACACATAAATATTAAAACACACATTTGTAGTGACATAGCGCTGACTGTTGTACAGCAGCTGCAACTGCAGGTGGGCACTTAGTGCTCACGCCGTTGAGCATATACACTGGTGTGTGTGCCGGCAGGGCGGAGAAACTGGGGCAAGGGTCACGGTAGACCTCGCGGGGAAGCACCTGGAACCCTCTAGAGGGTTCGAGAAGGGAGGCGCGGCTGGGGCGGAGCCCGAGTGGTGGTGTGAACTCAACAACAATAAAAGGGGATGACGGTGCCTCCTGCGACGACCTCGTCTCCGACTGAGTGTGTGTGCGACGCAGGTCACCCGCACGCACACACAAGCCTCGAGCGAGACATATGACACTACGCATTTTTTACTTGCATAGTAAAGTGTATTTTTTAATTTGCTATACAGCCAGAAAAAAACGACAAATCGCTAACCTTAAACAGCCATTCGTTCATAAAAGTTAGGCAGTATAGTACTACAGCAATAGAGCAAGTGCAGAATCACTGAACCGGAATTGATAGCTTGAAAGCATTTAGCGCAGGGCCCTTGAAAGTGTGGGGCCTGTAGCTACTACACATGTAGCTACTTGTGCTGCTAGGATAATCCGACTCTGGCCACCCACATGCGTCTCCGCTGCAGTCTGCGATGCTCATCGTCGTTTACAGACACCGGGAGACCAGGTCCACTTTCCTAAAAATCCCTACCTCTGTCTGCCCGGCAGTATACCGCAGATTGGTCCACCACAGCGAGTCGCTCGGCACGTCCATGTGTATTAGTGGGGGGAAGTGTGGGGGCGCGTACCCTTTCCAAGACATCTGGCCATCATGGAAGAGTCGACGAGAGATTCCTCTCGTTTAGGCTCTTCTGCCCAGCAATGGAATAGGTAAGCGATTGTGAGGCTTGCACCTTAACCTCAATCACTGCCTTAGGGGCCGTCCATATATGACGTCACGCGATTTTGGACGATTTTTGACCCCCCCCCCCCCCATTGTCACACGGCGTCACAAAAAGTGAGACCCCCCCTCAAGTATGACGTCACAAAACTCTACCCCCCCCCCCAAAAAAAACATGCTTCAAATCGCTATAAACTATTGTAATTGTAGTGCGTATTTAATGTGCCGCTGAACTCTGATGTTGTTGGAGAAAACATTTATTAAAAGTCGATTTAATTAAGTAGAACGTGTTGTCTATATTCATTTAAAGTTGCGCATTTTGATGTGACGTCACATTTCTCACCCCCCCCCCTCTTCACACATCGTCACAAATGTCTGATCCCCCCCCCAGGTGCGTGACGTCATTGTGGTGTGGTGATGGTGACGTGGGGGAGAGAAAAACAAAAAGCACATTGGCTGCACCGACGTCGCCTGCCTCACACCCCCAACACACCCCTCTTCTCGGATCGATTGCACGGCAGCATAGGTTCACACCGAACACCCCACGTGCCATTCACCTTGAAGGATACGCATGGCAAAGTGGGCACGTGGAGACCACGTGCTCGTCAGTTTCCAGGGGCACAGAGACTCGCCGCGTGCAACTCGTCCTGACCGATTCAGGCTTGCGGACAAGACGGCTGTTATATTCACTTGAGTGGGCCTCTGTGCCTCCGATGGTGCTGCCTTTACTGGCAGGGCGAGTAGGGACAGATGAGAAGGATGAGGGCTGCATACTGTTATGGCCGGGCAACCATCACTCCTCCAGATTGCCCTCTTGACCCGCCGCATCCAAGTCACAGATTGGAAATTGCCGCGTTGCGGGGGGAGTCACATCGTAAGAGCTCCGAGGCGTGTGGGTGACGCCAGCTTTGAGCCGGGGAGAAATGGTTGAGTGTCTAAGCAGCAGTGCCACATCCTCTGGTCATGCCCTGCACCAGGAACATTATGAATAGCCAGCAATCGTGAGCACTGGCGGGGCGGTCCAGTGATCACAGAGCCCCGATCTGATTGGTCCTCGGCAAATCCTGACGACCACCTCAGATTAAACCAGGGGTTTAGATGCAGTGAGTTGATGGTTTCAGCTCAGCCGTCAATAAAATAAAAAGAAAAAAACTACATGAAATTTTTTTTTCCACTTTATTTGGCTATGAAACGTGTACCCCCGCTAGTGAGAGTGAGGTAGTCAATTAAAGGGATTTCACCTTCCGGGGAGGTTCAATGCTGGTTGAGAGAGCTCCAAAAGGAAATGTGGTTTCACTCTTCAACACACCGGTGGGCTAAAGTAGTGAACTATTTGTCTTTTGTCAACGTGACACTTTTTTTGCTGATTGGCCGTGTCGGGTGGTGGAGGGTTACGACACATTTAGAAATAACGCGATCTAACCCAAAAACGTTTATTATGAGGAAATGTCTTGGTCTCATTGTCATGACATCAGCAGCAAAAGTGCAATCTAATTTTGGGGGTAAGCCAAAATAAAATCCATAAAAAAAATTCACATTGGGTATGGAGATGGTACAATGTGACCTGGTACCGCTTACAAGGATGCAGGCTCGTACACGGCCCATTATAGTGGCAATGCGACAAATGGAGGCTTGGATTAGATTAGATTTTTATGCACCAAACATGGGTATTAATGAAGGCTACGCTATGGATTGTTTTTGTATTTTTCAGGAGGGGAATAAAAAAATATATTGGTATATGATGATGTAAATCATGCCTGGTTTGTAAGTAGAAAGCGATAAAACTGTCGCATTTCAATGCAAGTTTTCAATATTCATTAACACGCGTATGAATATTGCAACATCGGAGAACGGTGAGCGATGCCGATGGCTTGGAGAAGCCTCCCTCCAACAGTGTATTAATCATGGCTGATGATGGTGACGTAGAAATATTCATTAAAAATGTCTCACCAAACATATGCACAATAAAATCAACACGAGGTTGCAAAGTATATTATACTTGGCAGACTTAAGCTAACTAGCGCGTATGATACCAAAGGTGGGATTGAAATGACCGCTTTAAAATTAGAAATAATACTTTTGGAAATATCATGAAGTTTTAACATGGCGAGAGAGCAGCACAATCTCTGAGGATGAGTCAAAGCCAGAGGTCACGTGACCTCATAGTTGCCACGGTACCTTCTCCGACACCAAATCCCTTAGGGGCCGTCCATAAATGACGTCACGCGATTTTGGACGATTTTTGACCCCCTCCCCCCTCGTCACACGGCGTCACAAAAAGTCAGACCCCCCACAAATATGACGTCACAAAGCTCTGCCCCCCCCCCCCCCCGCAAAACCATATTTCAATTTCGAAAATAAAACATGCTTCAAATCGCTTTAAACTATTGTCATTGTAGTGCGTATTTAATGTGGCGCTGCATTCTGATTTTGAAGGAGTGTTGCTATAACAATTAGTGGTGTTATAAAAATTTTATATTTATTTAAAGTTGCGCATTTTGATGTGAAGTCACATTTCTCAACTCCCCCCCCCTCGTCACACATCGTCACAAATGTCGGACCCCCCCCCCCCCACCTAGGTGCGTGACGTCATTTATGGACGGCCCCTTATTAACTCTCCGGGTTACTCATGGAGTGTTCATCAAGTCGTACTGGTGCCCTGCCAGTTGGCACTTTGCCCGTGTTCCTTATTCCTGCTTTATAATCGCCGGGTATGTACCACTGGAGAAAAGGAGTGAACGAATATCGATTCGACTTTGGTGAACGCAGCAATAAACCCAACAACTTGCCTTTCAAGGATGTAAGAGTTTGTTGAAAATTGCCGATGTGGCAACACATCAGAGAAAACAAGTTTGCTCTCATTAATGCCTGTAATGCAGTCTCTGTAAAAACAATAACACAGCATCTTCTTGGTTCTTTCGGTAAAGTCACGTAGAAGGGAAGTAATAAAATAATAAAAATAAAACATAATAAAATAATTCTCACGACGTTTCGGCCACAACGCAAGCAGCCGTCTTCAGGTGGAGAACACGTCTGTCAAGTAGACAGAGTCTGTCAGAGTCTGTCTACTTGACTCTGACAGACTCTGTCTACTTGACAGACCTGAAGACGGCTGCTTGCGTTGTGGCCGAAACGTCGTGAGAATTATTTTATTATGTTTTATTTTTATTATTTTATTACTTCCCTTCTACGTGACTTTACCGAAAGAACCAAGAAGATGAATCCCTGCAGTCACGAAAGCTTTAAATCGAAAAATAACACAGCAGTTAACAACTGCTAATTTTCCATTATGTTAACTTTAAGCAACGTTTTATTTTGCAAAAATTACATTGTAGACAAGACAAATATTTAATCAATCATCATATATTTTCTAACTTTAGATTCTAGAGTATTGATATCCTGCTCTGACAGTTGAAATCATGCTAAAGTTATTGTTTTTTTAATGCCCCCCACCCCGCCCACATCTCTCCACTCAGCAGTATAAATGTGTACACCACACTTCGTCAGATTGGCAGACTTGCATGTGGTGGGGGGAGAAGTGTATGTACTGCCACCTCTTCCAAGCTGTCTGGCCAGTGTGGAAGAGTAGGCCAAATGCCCTTGAGAAGGGGCTCTCCAGAGCTCCCTCTAGTGAGGCCCAACCGCCAGCAGGGGCATGAGCAAGAAATTGCAGGGCCTCGCCTTCACCTCTTTTGCATTTTCTCCAACTGTTTGTCATTTACGTTGCGCGGTTTTAATGTTTAATTTGTGCTGCTTGCTAGGAATAATATTGTTTACTGTTTCAGGGTGAGTAGCTCCGAGTGAAAAGCCATTAATCTCGATAGACAGCGCACATACATCTTGGAAATGTAAACATTATAGCATTAATGTCGCATAGCTAACAGCTTGTTAAGCAACTTTCTTAATTTAGACACGCGTTAATATTGGTTGTTATAGCAATGCTATTTAAGCAGTAATTTTTTTTTGTTACGACGTTTAAAAGACGACTCTTTAAATGGCTCTCCTTTTTGGGTTTTGAGAAGAAATTAGCAAAGCTTGATCCACTGGAGCCAATCTGCTTCACGAGACAGAATGCAATGTTGTGTTGTAATTTGCAGGCATAATCTCGACGAGATTTAATCCGCGCAAGCACAACATGGATTTCCTTTAAAATCTGCCACGAAAATGTCTTAGTAAATATGTTCTGTTCGTCTATTACGTGGCATACAAGTAATGGAAATATCTTAAAAGTTCCGTGATGTGTTGTTTGTCTTTGTGAATGCAAAATACAGCAAAGAGAACTGGTATTCACGTGAATAATCCATCAAGTCATTGGTTATCCGAGTCAAAAATGTTCCTTGAAATGTCATTTAAAACCACTCTATAGATGATGCTTGTCGGATCAATGCTGAACAGAAGTACATGAATAATAGATGCAAACAAATGAGTGCCAAAAATACTTCACACTTCAAATTTCACGGAGTACCTAAAAATCCAATGTGCATCACATTAGTTCCCCCCCCCCCGCCCCCACATCACTCCCCAAAAGACAGCACATCATTTGTTTCAAAGCATCAAGTAATTTAATTTCACATTTCATAATGCATATTCCATAGAACGGTAATTAATTACACCTGCCTATGATGGATGAATCTGCGATGGGATCAAAATACGTTTAAGGTCATCCTCATGCTATGTGATATACGCCATCCGTTTAAAGTTTATGTTCAATACACAGAATATTCAATGTACACATTACGGAGAATGCGGGAGTCATTGACTACTAAATGGACATTCCTGGACCAACAAAAGCCTTGGTAGAGCAGAGAACACAAAACATATAAAGATCAAGGTTATATAATGATAGAGGTAATCGATTACGGTTAGTTCCCAGACTAAAGAGATAACGTAAAAATTTGTTGAAAAAAAGTTTTACTTCGATCATCACACGTGTAGCTGGACAAGAGGTGATGATGGGGGCGGGGCTTGGTGACGCATATCAGCATCATCAGGTACGTCACGCCTGGCGTGGATTCTTGGGGGTTTCCAGCCTTCGGGAGGCAGGAAGTTGGAGTTGCTGCTATTTTGAATGGAGCACCAGCAATTGGGCAGAATAAAGAAGTCAGCTGCACACTTTAAGTGGATTCGTCAACTTGATCGACTAATTGTCCCAGCTCTACTGATATGCGATGATGGGGCGGGCGGCGGTGAGGAAACTGTTGTAAGATACTATTCGGTTTTTTCGGTAAAGTCACGTAGGTAAAAAATAAAATTAAAATTAATAAAAGTAATAATAGAAATAAAATAATAAATCACGACGTTTCGGAGGCAACACAAGCTTCCGTCTTCAGTCACAGCACAACCATTACAGTTTTACCATGTTTAGTGGTGGTCTCCTTGTCCCAGGTCGCGTTACAAACCGCACCTCTCCATAACAAAGGCCGGTTTGTGACGCGACCTGGGACAAGGAGACCACCACTAAACATGGTAAAACTGTAATGGTTGTGCTGTGACTGAAGACGGAAGCTTGTGTTGCCTCCGAAACGTCGTGATTTATTATTTTATTTCTATTATTACTTTTATTAATAACAAAGGCTCGGCCTTTGTTATGCAGTCTATTCTTAGTCTTAAGCCTCACCTTACCATATTAATCAAAAAGTATGCGGCCCTTGCCCCACCACCTTCTCCAACCATTATATAAACGGAGTGGTAGCTCCTGCAATCTCTCATTTACTTGATACAGCTGTCGTGGCTGTGACGGTACCACCTGAAGACGGAAGCTTGTGTTGCCTCCGAAACGTCGTGATTTTTATTTTATTTTACTTTTTTAATGTTTTTACCTACGTGACTTTACCGAAAAAAACCTAAGAATATGAATATAAAGGGGAGATATTCATGAATGGTCAAAGTCCAAGTTAAATGTACTCCCGAACACCACAGGCAGATATAGAGACGAGGGTCCAAGTGTCACAAGGACCAGTGCTGCACGACACGTGCTGATGAAGTCACCCACCTTGCCAGCACCAGCAGCTTCAGTTTTCAGGGGCCCGTGATTACAACCAGTACATCACTACTCTTATAGTTCTTTCGGTAAAGTCACGTAGGTAAAAAATGAAATTAAAATTAATAATAGACTTTCATTTTTTACCTACGTGACTTTACCGAAAGAACTGAGAGTATGAATCCTTGCAGTCACGAAAGCTTCAAATCTAGAATTAGTACATTACTACTCGTATGTTAGGTCAATTAAGGAAAGCACATTTCCATGCACAATTCCCACAAGCCAATTATAATGTTTGATCCTTTAAAAAGATGTGTACATTTGGCACTTAGTGATACGTTGGTATCCGTTTATATACATTGATTCATGTTGTCGAGTTTTCTATAGCATTGTCTTGTATGCAAAATGCATTCCGCGTTTGTATTCTTCTCCCAAACAATGTCGATGTTCCGTGTGATTCAAACCGGGGCATCACGCAATTTGACATTTAAACCGGACCCACAGATATCCCCACGCCTGCATTGACACTCAAGGAGACCCAAAACATCATCCCGTGTAGTCCTACAAGGACTGAGCACTCAAGGCCAGCACGGCACAAAAGAGGATGGGGGGGGGGTGATGTGGACAGCATTAACCCCCTCCACCCCGACTGCCTTCGTCTCCCCCAATGCTGATGTTTACACAACACGCCCGGTCACTCATTTGAGTCTGGGTCAACCTATTGGAGGCCCAGAAATAGTTCAATTACTTGCCGCTGATGTTAGCCTTGAATGGGAACGAACTCGAGTTGCTCGGTTTGCGGTGCAAACGTGCTCATTACGACAAAACTGCGTCTCCCGATGCACAACATTGCCTCTGCCAATAAACTTTAACCGATTTGATATCGGTAACTAGCCCCCATGCACTTGCACAATTGAATTTGTGTTTCAGCTCCCTGAGTAATATTTGGGAACTGAAAAACTGACAGCGTCCCGTGGCTACATGCCCCGGGCTCACCATGGAATCCGCTGGGTTCTTAAGGCTGTCTTCTGTCAAAGCCGTAGCGGTGGCTGCTTCTCAAACATTTTTTTCCCCATGACCCTCACACCAATTTTCACTCGACCTCCGGAAGGCTCGCTCGCTCGCTTGCTCATTGCCACACAGACAATGTTTAATTACTCCTCGGACAATGTCATTTATCCACAGATTGCTTTGCCCTATTGCAGTCAGCACTCTGCGTATCGCTTTCGCTTGCTTCAAGCAGCCGATCCATATCCCACGCCTTAACCTAAATCACGCCGCAACAAGGCAATAGCCAGTTGTTATTGTTTCACTAATAATACAATTAATATTATTCGTATTACTGCCATTATTGTTACATCACAGACTGTGATGATTGCTTGTGTTGCAGTCGAAACGTCGTGAGAATATTTATTGTTTATTATTTATTTTATTTTATTTTTTCCCTTCTCCGTGACTTTACCGAAAGAACCAAGAATATGAATCCCTGCAGTCACGAAAACTTGAAATCAAAATCACAGACTGTGTTGTAACAATAATGGCATTGATCCAGCAGTGGATCATGGCTATTGATGGTGATAATTATTATATTTTTATTGTAACCTTGTTATCCTGATGTTACATGTAATTCTTCATATTCATTTAACATTTTCCAAAGTACATGCTATATTTAATTTAATGTGTATTTATAAATAAAATAGAGCCTTGCACACATTGCATACCATACAACAATGTCAATTCTTCCAGTCTACCGTGTTATTTTGTATGAAAATAATTCATTAACGTACTGAAACAACGTTGCTCACGGAATGCAGGAGTAGAAACGTTGAGAGTTGTGGATATAACCAAATAAATCATCTTCGTAATTTTACCTGATATGGATCAGGACATTGGAAACACGGCATTGCCATACTATTCATGCAGGGAAGTGTTCGGCATGATGTTTAGTTTAATGTAGATAGAATGTAGTGCAAATCGTCGTGACTGTCCAAGCTGTAGTGCAAGTCGTGCATCTACTTTATCCACCCTTCATGGTGTATGTTGTGGGCAGCAGAGGGCAGTGCAACAAAAAAAATCCACTGTTGTACGGTACTATTTTCCATATCTATGTTCCCCACCTTCACCAACCCGCACCGACCAGCGTGATGAAGTATGGTCAAATAACCCCCACACGACTTGCGCAGTGTGGGGGAGGCCTTTCATCGAGCTCTGGATTCATTATATTTTGTCATTAGAGATGAAAACATTTGTGTACGTTCATGGTATAAATAACCGTGGGGTTTAGAGTTTTAAATGCATTCGCGATTACATGCTCAATGATCATTGACGCAATGCTCATCTCCCGTTCACAGCAATGAGCTAACCGATGGAGATTTCGCATTCCTCCGGCTGGCGCGAGTCTATACCGATTGGAGAATCAATGTTGGCTTCCTCCACGAAGCGATAACCATTGGATTGACCCCGATAACGATGATCGGCTGAGTAAACCACGCAACCAGGATTTTAGCTAGCAACCTTCTCAATGCCAGTCGCTCGCTCTGCGGCCAAGGCAATGCATTCCATCTGGATACGTTTTTCACGACGAAGGTTTAACACATACTCTTAGGTTTTTTCGGTAAAGTCACGTAGGTAAAAAATATAATAAATAATATAAATAATTTCAAAAATAATAATAAACCACGACGTTTCGGAGGCAACACAAGTCTCCGTCATCAGGTGGGACCGTCACAGCTAAAATTTACTGTATCAAGTGAGGCAAAATTCCAAGAGACAAGCTCTTAAATACAAGTTAAGGGGGAGGGGTGGAGGAGCTTATCTGAATGTGGTAGCCAGTGAATGGAACGTGTTGGGGGGGGGGGGCTAAAAGAGAACCATAGGTGCACTTGTTGTTGTAACCGGTGTTGGCTGACACTTGATACAATAAATTCAGCTGTAACGGTCCCACCTGATGACGGAGACTTGTGTTGCCTCCGAAACGTCGTGATTAATTATTGTATTTCTATAATTATAAAAATGCGTAAATGTTTATTTAATTATTTACCTACGTGACTTTACCGAAAAAACCTAAAAGTATGAATCCTTGCAGTCACGAAAGCTTCAAATCTAGAACGTTTAACACGTTGGCTTCCGCGACTAATATCATCTATAATGCAGGTGTTTTTTTTTTGGGTTAAATTGCGTAAATGGTGGCGGGTTTAACGACGCGTGTATATATTTACGCGATCTAACCGCCCAAAACAACCTCTATTATGGACGGCAAAGGCATTGGCATAAAGGCTGTATGGTATACCGTGCGTTGCGTTACGTTGTATGGAATATTGTACCGTGTGTATATATATACACATATTTAGCCTCTTTAACTTATTTTAGGTTTGTTGTGCTTATTAAAATGTACTAATGCACTGCACATCGAGGACGCTCTGCACTCTATTGCCCATGAGCCTTGTGCATTTCTGTTGTTATTAGAGTGTTTTTACAGGATTCAACACAGCAGAACACAAATCAAACCGGCAAATTAAAAATGTGAGCATCTTTGGACAAATTTTTTGATAAAATAATAATAAAAATTATCTCCAACATTTTCTCGAAAACTTAATTTATTATAGTCGTGAAAAGTTCCCAAATCGAATGGAGATTTTTTTTTTTGACCACGCAGTTTGCTTTTCTTCTTAGAGCAATAGCACAGTGGTTAGTGCGCTGTGCGATAAAACCCGAGGATCTGATCTCCCGGGCCACGGCTACCATCAGTGGCAAGCGACAGAACCCACAATGACCAGCCTGGTGAAGTATGGAAAAATAACAACAATTCATGACCAACGTAACATTTGGAGACCATCCATTAGTTGGATTTGAAATGGGTGTAATTATTTGTTTCTCTTTTCTTTCCCAGTATGATTGAATTAAGTTGCAAGAGGGATAGCTTTGAAATCGTGAGCAGTTTGTTTTCCAGATGCAATGAGACATCAGCACAGACAACACAAAGCTCAATACGTGAACAGAAACCAAACCTATGTGATATCGCACTGTTTAGAATGTTATGTTTCAGTTGAATATCTGAGCAAAATGTACCGCACTTTGGCTCGTTGGTGTTCATTTTACAACAGCTATATGTCATGTAATTATGGAATATCAGGCAAACAGTTTCTTGTCTGGATGAAAGTTACAATTATTGCATAAATAAATGGCACATTTGTGCTGGGGTTTTTGCGTGCAAATTAATCCACTTCGAGTCACATTATTTTCTTCAGACACAATATAAAACATTCAATTCCTGAATGTAATGGAGAATGCTCTCTTAACGATTGTACTGTTCCCCCCCCCCCCCCGATTCATTTCGAGTTGGCTTTGACAAATGAGTTACCGCTTTACAAATTACCATCTGTTCAAGGTATATATGTTCGAGAAAGGCCATGCTCACTCAGCTGAATACAGAACTTAAGGAAAAGATAATGGGGGGGAAAAAACTGGAGATAAAATTGTTACTGCCATATATGTTTCAATGCTGGATACAGCGCAGAAAAAAATTTTGCTTAAAATTATAGACATTGCCAAACCTCATACAAAGATGTACACCTTAAATTTGAATAAACATTGTTCTGCAAAGCGCATCGGCTGATAGATTGAAGACTAATATTATTTACGTGGAGAAATTGAATAAATGTTTACTATTTATATAATCACCTGGCGTGCTCCGTGACTATTCATGAGATTTTTAAATTTAAATTTAAAAACTACATTAATAAAAACAGTTACACATTATGCCGTGAACAAAACAAGGCATGGAGTGCAATAAAACCCTCAATGGTTGATGCTAAAAATGCATCAGCGTTGATCAGTGTTAAGTTAGCGCAATATAAAATATGACTCATAATCTCAGGTGTAGTCAGGGGCAATATATGAAATGTAGTCAAGTCTTAGTCTGGGTTTCATTGAGTCATTCTCTTAGCTCGGTCGAACGTTTGTGTGAAGGGAGCACAATCCCCCCCGCCCCTCCGCCACAATAATATCAGGTCTGGCAATCAGCGACCTCAGAAAATATAATACTGGTAGGAACCTCCTGGTTACACCAGCCCACAGGGGATTATTGTGTCCGTCCGTCCGTCGTGCAGGGAGGGGCTGGGTGGGGAGGGTGGGGCTGGGTGGAGAGGGGATGGTGCGGAGGGCCTGGGTGGGGAAGGTGGGGAGGGGCTGGGTGGGGAGGGTGGGGCTGGGTGGGGGGTGCGAGCGGTGGGGCTGGGTTGGGAGGGGCTGGTCACCCCGTGGTGCCCTTATAAAACTCAACGTTTAACCTACTCACGCCGGCTTGTGCCCGCCCTCACAGTCGGCCATATTTGCGGAATACACCACGCCGCCGTTGACTCTGTCCATTGACCGAGCAACCCAACGTTCCTACCAGCTCCCTCCGCAGGAATGTGTTTAAATATATCTGTAGTCAATTACCATGTGCAATCATCTCTCAGCGCACACTGTAGTCTTTATTACCATTACTCAATTATCTCCGTCTGAGTCTTTCATTTAGACTCGTCATAGCCACGCGTAGCTCTTGAGTGTGAATGCCAATGTTATCATGATATCATGATAACACACGTGGCTTTACCGAAAGATACCATGCGTGATTTTATCGAAAGAACCAATGAGCAGAGTAATTTCTGCAGTCACGTAAGCTTCAATTCTAGGCCAATGTTATCGTCACAATGAATGATTTTACGGATGACATTAACACCTGCTTTGGTGTGTGATTTGACACGCACGTGTTCATCTGAGACTCGAGCTAAGATACTCGGCAAATAAAGAATGATTTGAATGTTTGAAAATTGTTGTGCATAGAAAGTTAGAGAAACCCCTGTCAACTCGAGTAAACAATGGGTGGTGGTGTGGTGTCTGAGCCGTTAGAGCAGGTGAGTGGTAGTGGTGAGTGACAGTGGTGAGTGGTAGTGGTGAGTGACAGTGGTGAGTGATAGTGGTGAGTGACAGTGGTGAGTGACAGTGGTGAGTGGTAGTGGTGAGTGGTAGTGGTGAGTGGTAGTGGTGAGTGGTAGTGGTGAGTGACAGTGGTGAGTGGTAGTGGTGAGTGACAGTGGTGAGTGACAGTGGTGAGTGACAGTGGTGAGTGGTAGTGGTGAGTGGTAGTGGTGAGTGGTAGTGGTGAGTGACAGTGGTGAGTGATAGTGGTGAGTGACAGTGGTGAGTGACAGTGGTGAGTGGTAGTGGTGAGTGGTAGTGGTGAGTGGTAGTGGTGAGTGACAGTGGTGAGTGACAGTGGTGAGTGACAGTGGTGAGTGACAGTGGTGAGTGGTAGTGGTGAGTGATAGTGGTGAGTGGTAGTGGTGAGTGGTAGTGGTGAGTGACAGTGGTGAGTGGTAGTGGTGAGTGACAGTGGTGAGTGACAGTGGTGAGTGACAGTGGTGAGTGACAGTGGTGAGTGGTAGTGGTGAGTGACAGTGGTGAGTGACAGTGGTGAGTGACAGTGGTGAGTGGTAGTGGTGAGTGACAGTGGTGAGTGACAGTGGTGAGTGGTAGTGGTGAGTGACAGTGGTGAGTGACAGTGGTGAGTGACAGTGGTGAATGACAGTGGTGAGTGACAGTGGTGAGTGACAGTGGTGAGTGATAGTGGTGAGTGACAGTGGTGAGTGGGAGTGGTGAGTGACAGTGGTGAGTGACAGTGGTGAGTGACAGTGGTGAGTGACAGTGGTGAGTGATAGTGGTGAGTGACAGTGGTGAGTGGGAGTGGTGAGTGACAGTGGTGAGTGACAGTGGTGAGTGACAGTGGTGAGTGATAGTGGTGAGTGGGAGTGGTGAGTGACAGTGGTGAGTGGGAGTGGTGAGTGACAGTGGTGAGTGACAGTGGTGAATGACAGTGGTGAGTGACAGTGGTGAGTGACAGTGGTGAGTGATAGTGGTGAGTGACAGTGGTGAGTGGGAGTGGTGAGTGACAGTGGTGAGTGACAGTGGTGAGTGACAGTGGTGAGTGATAGTGGTGAGTGGGAGTGGTGAGTGACAGTGGTGAGTGATAGTGGTGAGTGGTAGTGGTGAGTGATAGTGGTGAGTGGTAGTGGTGAGTGGTAGTGGTGAGTGATAGTGGTGAGTGGTAGTGGTGAGTGATAGTGGTGAGTGGGAGTGGTGAGTGACAGTGGTGAGTGGTAGTGGTGAGTGACAGTGGTGAGTGATAGTGGTGAGTGGGAGTGGTGAGTGACAGTGGTGAGTGATAGTGGTGAGTGACAGTGGTGAGTGGGAGTGGTGAGTGACAGTGGTGAATGACAGTGGTGAGTGACAGTGGTGAGTGACAGTGGTGAGTGATAGTGGTGAGTGACAGTGGTGAGTGGGAGTGGTGAGTGACAGTGGTGAGTGACAGTGGTGAGTGACAGTGGTGAGTGACAGTGGTGAGTGGTAGTGGTGAGTGGTAGTGGTGAGTGGTAGTGGTGAGTGATAGTGGTGAGTGACAGTGGTGAGTGACAGTGGTGAGTGACAGTGGTGAGTGGTAGTGGTGAGTGGTAGTGGTGAGTGGTAGTGGTGAGTGATAGTGGTGAGTGATAGTGGTGAGTGACAGTGGTGAGTGACAGTGGTGAGTGATAGTGGTGAGTGGTAGTGGTGAGTGGTAGTGGTGAGTGACAGTGGTGAGTGACAGTGGTGAGTGGTAGTGGTGAGTGATAGTGGTGAGTGGTAGTGGTGAGTGGTAGTGGTGAGTGACAGTGGTGAGTGACAGTGGTGAGTGATAGTGGTGAGTGATAGTGGTGAGTGGTGAGTGACAGTGGTGAGTGGTAGTGGTGAGTGGTGAGTGATAGTGGTGAGTGGTAGTGGTGAGTGACAGTGGTGAGTGACAGTGGTGAGTGGTAGTGGTGAGTGGTAGTGGTGAGTGGGAGTGGTGAGTGACAGTGGTGAGTGGTAGTGGTGAGTGGTAGTGGTGAGTGGTAGTGGTGAGTGGTAGTGGTGAGTGACAGTGGTGAGTGACAGTGGTGAGTGACAGTGGTGAGTGATAGTGGTGAGTGACAGTGGTGAGTGACAGTGGTGAGTGACAGTGGTGAGTGGTGAGTGACAGTGGTGAGTGACAGTGGTGAGTGACAGTGGTGAGTGATTGTGGTGAGTGAGAGTGGTGAGCCAAGCAGTGCTGACCAGCGTGGTGAAATATGGTCAAACATCCCCCATGACTGACATGGTGTGTGGGAGGCCTTCATCAGCAATGGATCGATAAAAGGCAGCAAATGATGTTCATGATTTATTTTATTATTTATAATATTTATTTTCATTATTTATTTTTTTAATATGTAACTATATCACCTGAAGTTATCCTAAAACAAAAAAACTCATATTTGTTAAAATAAAACACAAAATGACGTAAGCGCTCTTTTGTAATCAAAGAACGTGTAACTTGAGATTGCAATTCGAGCTTTTTTATTAAATGTAGGGTTCCATGGTCATCTGAGGGTCGTGGTAACAACATCAGCGCGATCCCCTCTTGTGAGCTGATCCTGAAATCCACTGCACATCTTGGCAGCAATTTACTTCTTAATTACAGTGTGTTGTGTAGAATATCGTCCGTTTGTATCTTTCTTATCACTCTCCCACACCCCTACCACCGTGGTAACTGTGCCCATGGATGTCATCCGTGACTCCCTTGCCCCTTGTTGAGGTCTCGGTCTGCCAGACAGTTTCGTCTGCTCACGTGCCGTTCCAACGTTGTCTCGCAGGCCAAAACACTTTCTCTGTTCTGCTCATTTCTTCGCAGCGCTCGGCTTTTCAATTCCCTCCCCTGGTCTCTGTTTTCCCAAGTTACTATTAAACTACAGCAATTGCTATTTCACTTTTATTTTTTAGTTTGCCAGGGTAAGGCCCACTGAGTTTTAATACGGACCTTGCCACAAATGATAGTCCAATGAAGTGGTGTATCATGTTTCAGTTCCATTTCATTTATTTTGTATATCCCTTTGAGACATGCGGCGGGTGCAACTGCAACAAACAAAAAAACATGAACAAGAAACATTTTAAAGTGACTACGCGCAAACAGAAAAATCCAGGAAAAAAACAGCAAAGTCTTCCAGAAAAAGCACCGTATATCAATGCTGTGTGCAACAATCCAAGTGGGATGCAAGTCAAACAATAACAACCATAAGACAATTTAGATTAAAGTTATCAGTCTAACTCTGTACTACAACAAACAAATATGGCTAAAAACCAAAACCAAAATGTGGAAATGTATAGCAGCCAAATATTTGTTTCGAGTATCCGTCTAAACGTATGTTTACAGGGCCCGGAGAAATCCACGCGACCACGGGGAAAACATGCAACATTTAAATATTCAGCAGGCGTCAGGGTAGAACCCACGACCTCCTGCATACCAGGCGAGGGAGTTCACATCTTGCTACCGCGGGGCCCCCATAGCACATTCATGCTGAGGGAGCTGGTAGGAACGTTGGGTTGCTCGGTCAATTGCCAGGGTCAACGGCGGCGTGGTGTATTCCGCAAATATGCCCGACTATGAGGGCGGGCACAAGCCGGCGTGAGTAGCTTAAACGTTGAGTTTTATAAGGGCACCACGGGGTGACCAGCCCCTCCCCACCCAGCCCCACCCCTCCCACCCCCCACCCAGCCCCACCCTCCCCACCCAGCCCCTCCCCATCCACCCCACCCAGCCCCTCCCCTCTCCACCCAGCCCCACCCCTCCCATTTTTGGATGCACGACGGACGGACACAATAATCCCCTGTGGGCTGGTGGAACCAGTGGGTTCCTACCAGTAGTATAACCTTGCTCATTTTCAAGAAATGTTAACTCATATACATTACTCCTTCAAAGGTGCTGTATGTTGCTGGCCACTGAGGGCTTTGGGCTCTTCGGCCTGGGCACAACAACAATGACATCTAATTTGTAAAGCCAATGTATTGTTCATTTAATGTCCGTTGTCAATCCACTTCTGGATTCGTGCATTCCCACGCTATGAGGATCACAGGGTTAATTTGACCATACTTCACCACGCTGGTCATTGTGCGTTGGTGAAGATTGGGAATATAGGTGTCAAAATATCGGTACAATACAATGGACTTTGCTTGCTGTGCTGTTCTGTCCTGCCCACATCGTAGCCCCAACGCCTTTGATGCATGGGTGATGGTTGCCCATGTAAGCACTATCCAAGCTTCAGCCTGCTTAGCTTATCATATCTCATGAGATGAGACACATTCTGGGTGATTTGGTCGTCGGCGTAATTGATGTTACGTAGGCAAAACTTTCTAGATTTGAAGCTTTCGTGACTGCATTTATTATTTTTTCTATTATTTTTATTATAATTATTGTTTTACCTACGTGACTTTACCGAAAAAACCTAAGAGTATAGACAAACCATTTAAATAAAACATTTATCATACGTGATATTCTACATATTACGCATATGAAGGAAGCATATTCTGTGCGTATTTATTTCTCCTTCATATACAAGAGATCTGAAAGAAGTGACGGAGAAGTGATGATTTTGACCCGCAATATAAAGTTACAAAAATGTGTATTTAAATTAATTCCTAAAAATATTCATATGCACATCCCTGCCAAGTCTCCATGTGAATAACCGCATGGCGATAACAATCACAGCAACATCATGAATATGCGATGGAGTAACTGATATGCAATTGCCTAATTAGCACACAATGACGCACGCAATGGTCAAACGCTACGAAACACAGTCCGTTTTCCGAGTACAGCGCGGTAGTTGCGTTCCCGCACAAACACCGCGTTATAATAAATAATTAATATAGTGGATGAAGCAAAGTCCGCGAGAACGCGCGAGAGATGCGCACGCAGGCTGAACAAAGACTGAGTGCGCGTGGGAAGCATCTAGAAATATCCAGCGGCATCACGGTGCCTTGTGCGATGCTAAGGCGAGGCGGCCACACGACGCTTATTCTTACTCGCGCGACGTCGTTCCGCTCACTCGATCGCGTTATATCCAATTCGCAATCCGCGTTATAACAAAAAATGTGTTCCTTTATACATTCATCACGTTATATCCATCCAATTCGCGTTATGAAAATATGCCTTGCAGGAGAAAAGACTGCACATTAACAACACAATCTCCTACACTGGCAATGAGACTACTCACTAATAATGCAAACGATTGCTATGCATATTCTTGGTTATTTCGGTAAAGTCACGTAGAAGGGAAATAATAAAATGATACAAATATAAAAAAAAAATTCTCACGACGTTCCGACTGCAACACAAGCAATCGTCATCAGGTGTGAAATCCACAGCAAGAAATTGTAAAAAAGTGGCGGTTTGTCCTAACGTCAGCACCACAGACAGCGATTTGGCAGTTGGCCAGATGAACGAGTCCATCTATGTTCGGAAAAGAGGAGGGGGGAGTAGAAAATTGAATGTGGTTTGAAAGTCACCGTAAGCGTGAACACAATAAATTAAGACCCGAAATGGTTTATGAAATCCTTCCAATGATTGCTAAGCCAGAATCCATCTTCTCGGTTGAAATTGTCTCCGTGTTTGTATATGTGGATAGCCTCATGAACGAATCTCTCATGGTAGCCAGATGGCTTGCAGAGAACATCTATGCAATTATATTGATTTAAATTAATGTCCTTTATTTACCCAGAACAACTTCATTGAGTCTGATGAACTTTTACAAGAGGCTTTGTACAGGGGTGTTTGGGCAATGGGTTTCTGCCACATGGGAGGAAACTGGGGTAGCGAGAGAAAACCCATGCACATAATAAGGGGGAAACACTCAAAGCTCCAACATGCACCACATTAAATAATTCGTTGATGCACTAACATCCTCGTAACCACCTCACAACATAAGTCTACGAGGTAAAATTTCAAATAAATAAATGAAAACAACTAAATTAAATCACGACGTTTCGGGCACAACACAAGCATCCTTCTTCAGGTGAGGACAGCGTAGTGAAGTGTTCACACTTAAGCGGTTGTGCTTTCGCTACGTTGTCCCCAACTGAAGAAGGACACTTGTGTTGCGCCCGAAACGTCGTGATTTAATTTAGTTGTTTTCATTTATTTTATTTTAGATGTTTTACCTACGTGACTTTACCGAAGAAACCAAAGAGTATGAATCCTTGCAGTCACGAAAGCTTCAAATCTAGAATAAGTCTACGACACATGGTCTATCTCAGATGTGTCTCTAACCTAACCAATAACCAGGATAAGTAGCATTGCTTAGAATCCAAGGGTTACGACATATTTATAAATAACGCGATCTAACCCAAAAAAAAACTTTATTATGAATCCAAGATGTAATGGAATCTGGTGCATTCTGGTTGATTTGGCTGTGGGCAGGAAACGAATAAATGTCCATAAGTGCCATAATTTTGTTTCACGGAGCATCCTTGAAAACTATTCGTAATTCTTGTAATACTGCGAGCTGGAAGTGTTTGCCAACACCTGCTTTGGTATAAAAAATATACATGCAGAATTGCAATGTTACCCGTAATTATAGGCCTCCTGGTGTGACTGATGCTTTCATAGGCTCCTAAGTGACCCATAAATTAATATGTATGACTATGCGGAGAGCATGGGGCTTTTTTCTCCCCCGCCGAATAAAACACATAGCTTAAAAAAACAAACTAAAAACATTATTTCCATGTTTAAGAGAAATAAAGCTCTTATTGTTCCGAATGCGAAATAACGTGTGTGGATTGCTTAAGCCCATTAAAATATAAGTGTTGGGGCGTCGCGTTGGATTTTATTCTGGTGGTCAATTCCCACGTGGGTGAAAAGAGCCATCTGAAATCCCAGAGATCCTGTGTCTGAGGACCAGGGAAAGCAAGCCAAAGATGAATGCTGATTTATGACTTTGAATGGGTTCACACAAAAGGCAACGGTTTCAGCCCAGTTATGCAGTGATTATTGGACAATTTTCCTCGTAAATATTGTTATCCAAACACATTAAAAGTGAAAGACCAGAAAATACAAAACGTGTTATGTGACTAAAAGGTAGGGTAGAGTGATTGTATTGTGGTAAGGTAAAAGGTAGGGTAAAGGTAGGCTCGTTGTTTTTACACTTTTACCTTACCTTGCCGAGGCCTAGTTGCACCCACGTTTCAGAAGCAAACGCGAATCAACCACTCACATCGCCCACACAGTGAGTGGCCTTTCTCTCCATGACATTGGCCCTGCCTACTGCTCATCAGCTCTGCCTATTCGTTTGCCAACCACTTTATCCGCTATCATGGTTAGTCGATGACGAGGCCCAGAGCATGGTTTCAACTGGCACAACAAAATCCCAATTTTTACAAAACGCTTCAGCACTTAATTCTAGATTTGAAGCTTTCGTGACTGCAAGGATTCATATTCCTACGTGACTTACCGAAAAAACCTAAGAATACGCTTCAGCACGCCGATCGAGAGAGAGAGAGATTTTCTAGATCCGTTGGCAGCCTTAACATTCACATCACGGCATTTTCACACACTGCCAAATACAACAACTTGTCATGCGCTCTCACACATACATTAAAAATGAAAATTTTCGTGAAAGCAGTGGCTCCTTGATAACACATGAATGTCACCCGGGTACCATGTGTACACGCAGCTTAGCCATTAATCCCTGGAGTTACATCGAAAACTCGTGTCGAAATGCATTGCCTGCTGGGTATAACTTGCATTCGAACTGCGTTGCGGTATTATGTCGTGTTGTAAATGCAGCTGTCAATGTTGCCATGGACAGTTAGAAATGCAGCCAATGTTATCTGGCTACTTTCAACCCCAGACACTGGCGACATTTCATGTTGAAGGTTGTTTAATTGAGCGGGGGTCAACAATGCTGATATGATTGTGTCTGCTCATAGTTAGCATTCCTCGCAGCTTATGCAATTAACGTTTCAACAATAGAAACATAAAACTAATTACCAAAAAAATAATGCCTTCACAAATGTGATTACAATTAAATTTACCTCCCTATATTTATACATTTTAACAAGACCACCATGAATATAAATAGGATAAATGTGTATATATTGTATGGCAAGAAGACCTGTACTCGTGATGTGCTCCATTACGATGAGAATTGACGGGAAAAAAACCTGAAGATTAAACCTCCAGGGCCAGATTCGCATATTTCTTAAAAATGTACAGATCTTACCTTTGGCAGTGCAAACAATACAGGCAATCACGGCTTCAACCACCGAGCACACATCCACACGTGGAAGTTATTTTATCCCAGAGCTTATGCGACAAGATCAACGATGGTGGATATCAGTTGGCTGCAGACCTAATATATAATGCATTATCCCATGTGTTGTGTTTTTTCTGCTATATACAGTACATAAGGTGGATAGTATTTGAAACTGTGGGGTGGCTGGCTGCGTGTATATTGTTACGTGCAGTAAGTCTCCACGGATCAGTAAAATAATATTAGTGGTACTGCTGATAAATAGGTGGAGCAAAATGGTATTGGGGTGGCGGTCTGAGCGTAATCATCCACCATCCTTGTCCTTCTCGGTATATAATTTAATATCCACATTTACATAATTTAACATGGCGTGGGAGCCGCAGTGCACTTTTTCATGCACCACGCGATGAATCTAGAGACCGGGTTCAATTCCCGGTCATGGCTAACAACAGCAGCGCACGATAATCGAACCGGTTTTGGGTGCGCGGCCGCGTTCACCAACCCGCACTTGACCATCGTGGTGAAATATGGTGAAACAACACTGCGGGTGGGTGCGTTTGTTTAGAAGTGGATCGGATAAAGAGCTGCAAAAATAATATTAGTCAAGCTATTACAATATGTATGAGGCCATTCTTATGATAATATTGGTCCTAGCCTCACGTCCCCATACCGATATTTTCGGATGCTGCTGTTGAAATATCTAAAGAAAGCTTTCCATATATATAATGTTTTTGAATTAAAGCCAAGCATACTGTCAGCACAATCAAATATTCTATTGCACGCATGCGGCTATAACAAGTGAGTAATTGGAGGATTACATGCGGCTACGGTTGCCTGCTTGATATCTGGGAGGTCGGGGGAGCTGTGAAAATGCTTCTTAAAATAGGCTGAATTGCAGCACGTTGCGTGCGTGGCCTTAAGTGGAGCTGCAAGAAATGCAAGCTGAAAAGAAAGAAAAAAACACGACACTCGCATAAACGAAAGTCACCGTCAACACGAAGCGTCCAAGAGATGGCACGTTTTAAACGACGTGACGGAACACTGTACTTGTCAACGAAAAGACCCAAAACTGCTTTTACAATACGAATTCACCGCTGTCTGAAGCAAAAAAAAAACAAGTAAAAAAAATCGATTCAAAGCTTTCGTGACTGCACGGATTCATCTTCTTGGTTCTTTCGGTAAAGTCACGTAGAAGGGAAGTAATAAAATAATAAAAATAAAACATAATAAAATAATTCTCACGACGTTTCGGCCACAACGCAAGCAGCCGTCCTCTTGCGTTGTGGCCGAAACGTCGTGATAATTATTTTATTATTAAGTCAATGCAAACGCGCAGCTCTGCAATTTCTTTCTCAAGCCACATCTGGAATGGCATCAACTCGGAGATTCTTTAGTGAGACCTTCTAGTGGGTACTTTCTCTACTCTTTCACACGGGAAAGACGTTTTGGAAGAGGTGCACACGACCTACCGATCGAAATAACTGCACATGCATCGAATTGATAACACTGTGTAACGCATTTTTGTTTGTTTGTTCCTGAGTAGTAAGTGTTATTTCCTAATTGGTTTTCCTTCAAAAGTATAGGAAATGGCTATCATTCTCCACAAACATATGAATCAAAATAAACATGTTTTTACACTAAAGTAATACAACATCACTACTAAAGATTTAGGAGTGAGTAGTTTTTAGAGATTTACGATTATACTGTTATCGACACTTCTAGTAATGTCCTGCCTATGCCTAACTTTCTATTCTTAACAACGGCTATAATGTCTTTGATTTGCACTATTTTCCTAATTCATGTTTTCCTTTTTCTAGTCTCTCAGTATAATGGTAAGCTTCCAATGTTATTCAATGCTCATGAATCAATGTCCATGATTCAAGTCTGTACCATACCATGTAATAACCACTTACCGAAAACGTTCCTCTTGAGAAAAAATGTATTTGGCTTTTCATTATCAAACTCAATTTTCTGAAAGCACTCCATCCTCTTCTCCCTCCCTTCTTAATTTAAGATAGTTTTTTATTTAATCCTTCCTTCAATCGCTACCCTTGATATATGGAATATGTTGCATTTTCCAGTCGTGTCTTTCCAATAATAATTTTATTTCTTTCATTTTAAAACTTCAAAACGGAGAATCGCGTGAATGCGTCGTTCGTGTGCAATTTTTTTCGTGACTTTTCTGGCCTAAGGCCGTAAATGGTTGTGAGGGACGTCGTAGGCGCCCCCGCACAACCCCTAGTAGTATATATATGCATGCACTACAACAAATTCCACTGTTGTGTGTTCCTTTTGCGTCTTTCCAACAATAATTATTTTTGGTTCAACACCCTTGTTTTACATGAATTATGCATCACTCATTTTTATATTTAGCCTAACTTTGTAGCATTCTCTGTTAAGTTCCTTCAATCATTTACTTGAGTCTTTTTGTATGCGTTCTTATATGTCATCAATAAATGTTTGCGATGTTAGTACCTTTATTTATTTCCTCCAATTTATAAAATATATATATTCTAATGATATCGTGAATAAATTGGTGAGAGTGTACCTCCTAACAAAACTCCTTTATTGATATGTATTTTCATAAAAATTCATGATATTTTGTTCCTTTCATGCAATGATGTTCATGAACAATGTAAATACATGTCACAAGTGGCTAATGGGTCTGTAATTCTTGCAGCTTGAATAGAAAAATGTATTGATTCATCATTGCACAATTGTGGGTTTTCATTTCTATGTATGCTCCTAGTAAAATAGTCCATTCACTTTGATCCAATGGCTGGCACTACATCTCTGATGATATCCACTTTACGTCCATCTGTTGTGGAAGTTTCCACGTTCTACACATTCAATTGGTATAAGGAAATGATTGTTGGAGGGACATAACTGTAAACACCAAAACATAATTTGTATTTTCAGGGAAATTGTGGAAGACAAACTGGGATAACCGTGATGAAATGAAGAGAAAAGTGAGAGTGGGTTTGAGTGCTTATGGAAAATGTATTTAACAATGAAAAGCAACCCGTCAATACACCTAAAGAAAACGCTTTCAATCAGTGCATATTGACGGCTAAGACATGGATAAAAATATTAACATCGCAAGAAATGTAAAAGAGATGAAATGTGAGAAAAGCATAGATAGATGCTGGAAATTACAGGGAAAGAAAAAAACACACGGAGCAGGGAACGAATGCATACGAGAGACATCACACTGACTGGTAGGAAAAGTCAGTGAACACGGGCAGAACAGATTGCTGCACGCAATGATGGCTGATGGACGAGCCTGGCGACGGAATGGCAGCCAAACGATGGAACTCACCCGAGAGAATGACCATCAAGGAGATGGAGTGATGAAGTAAGCTCACGTGAAAATAAGACAAGATGATTATTGCATCACAAGCGATCATTGCTAGCGGTGACGATGCAATTTTGAACAATACACACCACATCTTCTTGGTTATTTCGGTAAAGTCACGTAGAAGGGAAATAATAAAATAATAAAAATTTAACATAATAAAATACAATTCTCACGACGTTTCGGCCACAACGCAAGCAGCCGTGTTCAGGTGAAGAACAGGTCTGTCGGAAAGACAGCGTCTGAAGGAACACCACCAAGCTTGGCAGCGACTGCTTGCGTTGTGGCCGAAACGTCGTGAGAATTGCATTTTATAATGTTTTATTTTTATTATTTTATTATTTCCCTTCTACGTGACTTTACCAAAAGAACCAAGAAGATGAATCTCTGCAGTCACGAAAGCTTTAAATCGAAATGCACAGTACGTTTCATGTTGTCGTCAACCCACTGCCGCTTTGCGTTCGCCTCCCCATACTGTCTGGCGTGGAGAGTTTGACCATACTTCACTATGCTGGTCAGTGTGTGTTCATTATGGGGGCGGGTTGCCCAAAGGTTTGTGTACATATAATTTACCACTGATTTCAGCCACAAACTGAACTCGAGATGCTGGGTTCATATTAGTGTGCTAGCCACCGCGTCACTCTATCGCAGACGAGACAATAACAAACTAAATACAAACTATACAACCGCGATGTCTTTCATTTGCTGCTGATGAAACGGTGCTAAAAGGATTCATCCATTATTCATAGATATTGTTGACAATAATGGTTATAAAGCTACGGGGAAAACCAATATGCAATAAATTAAATGCTAACAACTTCCATTACAATATGCCACAACGCAACCTTCGAGTGATTCTTTTGATCCTTCTGTACCAGAATTGATATTTCCCGATGGTTTCAAATTAATATTAAAACGCATTTAAGGAAGAGTTCGCAATATATGTTGTGAAACTAATTTAGTTTTTTTCATGCATGAATAATTAACAAAAGAACTGAGTCGAATTACCCCCCCCCACCCCCTCCCCCCACATATATATATACTTGTTATTATTATTCAGCACTTTCATCTGTCCCATTTATATTGCAATTATTGGGCAGCTAAAACGAAGTCAAGTTTGTTCATTTAAATACAAAAGCAGAATTTCTTTCTCAAACTTGTCTATTCACAAGCACAATTTCCTCTATTAAGAACACCAGCCATGCATACACAACATAGCTGAATGACATAAATCTTGATTGAAAACTAATTTATTTAGGATTGTTTTTTTGTGTTTAATTTGTTGTCCTTCCCCTGCACCTCCGATTAGCACGGTTAGCTACGTACGATGCGAAAATACAGTATTTGTTTTTTATTGACCTGTCTAATAATTCTTCACATTTATTTGCGCGTGAAAATATCTCAGCTGTATTTAGAACTGTGATTTTGGTCGCTTTTGGGTCAACAAATCTTTCTTAGGAACGCATCTTTTTAGGCTGTATAATTGGACCTTGTGAGGAAATACGTTTTGATGTACGGCATTTCACTTTTAAGTTCACGTTCTCAAGAACGCAACCCAGACGCATATCGAGGGAAGATAACAATGGCCGCGCATTCTACGCGAGATGCACGCCCGGGATTGGACGAGGGGGCGTGACGTCACCACCATGCACGCGCTCTCGAGCGCGTAACACCCAGACATGAACGCGCCAATTTCTCCGGCCAGAAAACAGATTTTTTTAAAAATATAAAATAGTTTGATACTGCGTTGTAATTTGTATTTTTTTACGTCGGTTAATATTTGTTAGCATTTATTTGTCATTCAAAGTACATTTTCTTATATGACATTAATTTCTGTCAATTACATGATATATTCTAAATTTGAAGTTTTCGTGACTGCAAGGGTCCATACTCTTTGGTTTGAAGACGGAAGCTTGTGTTGCCTCCGAAACGTCGTGATTTTTTATGTTTTATTTTTTTACCTACGTGACTTTACCGAAAAAAAACAAAGAGTACATTATATATACCTGATATAAAAAAAAAACATTAATCTAATTCTAATTTAGTAATCAACATTACCTGGGAGAGGTCTATGAAGTTTCACATTTACAATGACTTGCAACCTGCGAGTTGCAAGCCTCTTTAACTTCATTCACTTAATAGAACACCATATTTACATCAAGTCAAGTTTGGGAGCATATGCCGTGACGGTGGATAAGCAGCGTCCGCCCTCCGGCATCAAAGCTAATTAGCCCTCCTTGCGCACTCTTCACGTTCCAAAGTCTCGGGCTGTAATGGTTAATCTAATGCAGGCAAGAGATCACAGCGATGATCCTAACAGTTTTTCTAGTGATATATTAATTGTAGAAATCAATGATGGTATTAATGACCATTACAATGGAGGATGCAAAGATGAATTCAACACATTTGGGCAAAACAAAATGCAGGCGCATCACATTCGATGAATAAAATAAAATACTTATTGGAAAGACACGACTGGAAAAAACAACATATTCCATATATCAAGGGTAGCGATTGAAAGAAGGATTACATTGAAAACGATCTTAAATTAAGAAGGGAGGGAAAGGAGGATGGAGTGCTTTCAGAAAATTGAGTTTGATAATGAAAAGCCAAATACATTTTTTCTCAAGAGGAACGTTTTCAGTAATTGCTTATTACATGGTATGGTACAGACTTGAATCATGGACATTGATTCATGAGCATTGAACAAAATTGGAAGCTTACAATTATACTGAGAGACTAGAAAGAGGAAAACATGAATTAGGAAAATAATACAAATCAAAGACATTATGACGGTTGTTAAGAGTAGAAAGGTAGGCATAGGCAGGACATTACTAGAAGTGTCGATGACTGATGGACAAGACTGGCGATGGAGTGACAGCCAGGGAAGAGATCGAGTCCAGACAGGAGACCACAGCAGAGGTAAGAGCAATGAGATTGGTTAATGTTTGTGAGCGAGATGGATTGTATCATCGCGGGACTATGAGGAATGGACGCGACATGCGGAGGCCATCATCCAGAAGCAGACAGAAAATGGCTGCTCGTGTTGATAAAATATTGAAATGAAAACATTCTTACAAGGTGTAACGGGTGTATGCAATAGGAACTTAATAATGCGTGGGAGAAATAATTCTCTTTCATGAACAAAAAAAACCTCAATTAGTTTGGGTATCGACTATTCAGCAGAGAAAAGTAGACATTGAATTATGTTTGACGTTTGTTAAATCGACCCATTCAACATGATCAACTTACACGCTCTCATCAAATGCACGGTAGGATTCAGAAGCTGAGCACGGGCCACTCATACACGCCATCGAGAATTAAAGCAAGGCATGACATACATTCTCGTAGATTTAAAAGCTTTAACTCTCAAAGGAATGCTATCGAGAAACACATTTTTTTTGTCAAGGATATGTTCCAACTCATACAGCCTGCTAGCTTCAAGATGTCACCATGCACTTGCTTGACATGTCGACCACTGCATTACAATGCACGTCAAATCTGTTTCATGTAGAGCAATAAAACATTTAATTTGAGAACATTTGATATGCGCTTGCAGATATATAATCTGCATTTTAACGCCCTCGTAACTGGCCACGTACGCGGGGAGAAAACATAACCTTGGTGTACGGTGTTTTAATCAAACCAGCTCGCACTGGAAGTGCACTCCACGAAAAACAATTTCAAAATCACCGTGCAGCAAAATAGCCACCAGGCAAGCACGAGAGACGCGTACCGTCGTTGACCTTGTGCGTTGAGTCTTCGTCGCTGCAAGATGGGTCAGAACAGGCAAGCGGGGAGCAAGCTGACGGTCACTTTCGGCCTCAAAAAGGTGAACGAGCAGCAGCCATCGCAAGAGCAGGGACAGCAACTGGAGCATCTGTATTGAATGCCTGTGGCTATCACTCACCTCACAAGTCACCTCACAAGTAATCTGAATTACTGTCGAACAAGGGCAGCAATAATGTGACTGTAGATAGAAGAGAGAGACAGAGAGAGAGAGAGAAAAAGAGGGCTTGCTGTGGATTTCACACCTGATGATGATTGCTTGTGTTGCAGTCGAAACGTCGTGAGAATTTTATTGTTTTATATTTTTATTATTTTATTGTTTCCCTTCTACGTGACTTTACCGAAAGAACCAAAAATAGGAATCCCTGCAGTCACGAAAGCTTTACATAAAAATTTAAAACCTATGAAAAGGTACATCTCTGCAGTGTTTTTTTGCTCACATCACTGCTGGTAGAAGGGCCTCTACTAAAGCGAGTTCTCGAGAGCTTGTCTTTCGAGGCTATTTTGGCCTACTCTTTCACGCGGACCAGGTGGCTTTGTAGAGGCAGGAATACCCACACTTCATCCGACCACTCGCAGCCTGATTATCGACTAACTGTGGGCGCACTCATTTATACTGCTGGGTGGACGGACGTGGGGATATTGAAAAAAAAATTTGCATCATAATTTCAAGTACAACTCGAGGAGATCAAGCTGGAAACAGGTCGGAGATAAAAAATGGCAATTTTGGATCGCAAGTCCAGTGGGTTAACCATGATTTAAACTGGCAACGAGGAAACCTCTTGTGATAGTCGGTTGTAAAACAGTCCCCTGAAGGAAATCCATAAACAAAGAACGATACGTTCAAATACAAATGGATGGGTGGCTGGGTGAGTCAATGGACTGATTCAGCATCACTGTGATCCAGAATTTGAAAAAAAGCAAATCACCTGTGATTAAACTGGGTCCTCAAACCACACGATGACCTCAGTTTATTATCTAAAATACTGTAGTCACCAATGACTGTACAATTAATATTTTTTTTCCCTTTTCAATAATTTCACAAAAATTACAGCACTGAGAATTAAATCAATGTTTTTGCTTGATTGCCACTTTCATTTCTCACGTGCCATGTTGCACGAGGTAGTGCAGCACCTCCAGTGCGGATGAGAGGTCGCTGGAAGTTATCTTAAAAGTAGTTTAGTTATATCACCTTCCACGGCGTTATGTGCTGCTCTGCAAGAGTTGAAAATTTACATTTGAGCCCGATTTATGTAGATATTTTGGCCATCAGTATGTCACTTTACGAACGAGCGATGGCAGGTTCCCCATTAAAATCGCAAAAAAAAGGGCATAATTTGCAATTCAAATGCTGCCAATTCTGCAAAATAACAGAACCATTTTGCCACTACTGATGGCACATTTCCCGGGTTAATAGCACAGAATTGTGCTACAAACTCGGCAGGCTGAGTTCGATTCCTGGCCACTGCAGGAGTGACATGTGACCAGCATGGTAAAGTTTGGTCAAAAAAATCCCACGCAGCACACAAAGCTATTATTTTATTACCAAGATGTTGTGCCTTGGCTCTCCAACACACCGGTTAGTGCTGTACTAGTGACGAATTGGCCACGTTCTGTTTACGTGACAACCCTTACTAGTTGGCTGTGTCGGGTGGTGGCGGATTTTAACGACGTATATTTAATTTTCGATTTAAAACTTTCGTGACTGCAGGGATTCATATTCTTGGTTCTTTCGGTAAAGTCGCGTAGAAGGGAAATAATAAAATAGTAAAAATTAAACATAATAAAAATTAGCAGACAGCTCTGTTCTTCACCTGAGGACGGCTACTTGCCTTGTGGCCGAAACGTCGTGAGAATTTTTATTATGTTTTCTTTTTATTATTTCATTATTTCCTTTCTACGTGACTTTACCGAAAGAACCAAGGACATATATTTACGCGATCTAATCCAAAAAAACCCCTCTATTATGGACCAAGAAGGGATGCTGTCAAATAACTTTTATGATGTTTTATCTTGGATCTTCATGACAGCGATTCATTTAAATTCATTTGAAAAGCGACTGCCTTCGACCTTTGACGGTATATGCTGGGAGTGGTACAGCAGTAGTTCCCGTATTGTGCCATAAACCTAGCCAGTAACTTTTTATTACTGGACACAGCACACATTATTGGCTTCTGTTATGACCCTTTCATAAGGTGACTGGGCCTTAAATGGGTGGCTGGTGCAGTGTTTACTTTAGAGTCAAGTGTTTGTGGATCGACACAAAAATGAATGGGTTGTTGTGGTTACGAGATTGGCAGACCTTGAGTCGTTTTATAGTTCGTCATCATCATCATCAGAACCATTGTCTTCATCCATCATTAATATCATCATTTAATATTACCGTTGTTATTGGCATAAACACGTATAATAATATCTGTGATCATCAACATTGTCTTCATTTTCATCAGCACTAAGCCGCATGTGTATTTGGCTTGGCACTACATTCCACACATCCGTGGAGAGTGGAGCAAATGTCACGAACACGTAACCGTGTGTGTGGGTTGGGAGCGGTTAGTGCCAGAGGTGGGACAAAGTCATTGTTATGCAAGTCCAAGTCGAGTCGCAAGTCATCAAATTCATGACTCGAGTCTGACTCGAGTCCAAGTCACATGACTCGAGTCCACATCTCATAGGTGGGACAAAGTCATTGTTATGCAAGTCCAAGTCGAGTCGCAAGTCATCAAATTCATGACTCGAGTCTGACTCGAGTCCAAGTCACATGACTCGAGTCCACACCTCTGGTTAGTGCGCTGCGCTGCAAACTCGGCGACCAGAGATCGATTCCCGCTCACGGTCAACACCGGTGATGATTATCTGAATCGGTCCTGGACCTCCCCTAGGTCGACTCAGCCTCAGATGAATAGCTGGTACGGTGTGTATACATTGCTACTCGGGAGATAAAGGCGGTTGCGCGTAATGCTGGCCACCCACCCCCACATATGCCGTGCCGGCCTTCATAGGTGCTATTCGCAAACAGCACTTGCCCCAAAAGTCTATTAAGACAATACGGGCGATCTTTGTCTTTGTTGTGTTAATTCTATATGTGAAGCTTTCGTGACTGCAAGAATTCACACTCTTAGGGTTTTTCGGTAAAGTCACGTAGGTAAATAATTCAAATTAATAAAAGTAAAATAAAAATCACGACGTTTCGGAGGCAACACATCTTCCGTCTTCAGGTGGAACCGTCCACCTGAAGACGGATGTTGTGTTAATGGATGAGATGGACCATAGCCTGATTGGCTACCTTTGTGTGTCAGCAGGGCGAGCATGGTGACCTCATCACTCCTGGAAATTGATTGGCTGCGGGTTTTCATTGTTGAACGGGGCCGCAACCGTTCTGCACAGCACATCCACCTACGAAAAATGAGGTGTAATCACTTCATGTAATCTTCACAAAATAGCTGGAAATGCAAAAAATTGTGTCGAAGCAAATTCTTCATCAACCCAGCAACTTAATCTCATGACATGAGACCCATTGAATAGTTTGTGATATTAATGTTTTTAACCACAATAATTTACCTAAGAAAGCATCACTGACCCACAGCACTCTTTTTATAGAGGGTCCTGCATTGGGATAATTGTTCAATACCATTAATGATTTTTTTCGAAGGCTGAGTTAAATCAATAAATACATACACAGAGAGCGAGATAATCCTGTAAATAAATGCACATCAGCCGACCCAATATGCATAGAAATATATCTTTCTACATCAACACACATGTAACTTTTGAAGCACGTGGGAAGAAATAAGCAGAAACACAATTGCATGGTCTCCTGCTTCCAACTGAAGCCATTTCAAATTGTGTACTGCCACATTGTCTTACAGCCACAGTATCAGAAACTATGCTACCATTTGAATGGCTGTTAAAAAGCTGTAGTTAGCAAATGCTGTTTTGTGGATGTATCTGGACTAAACATACACTCCATGCGCATGCAGAGGGTCGACAAATGCACCCAATCAAGCTTTTATATATAATACATAAATAAACGTTGTGGTAAACAGATCAATAGTGTCGGAGATTGCTTTCATCGTTGTCAAATGCAGACCCCATTTGCGTTCCTGAAGTGTAAATCAAGGTAACTTTGCATGCATCTTGCAAAGTTAATGTATTAATTCTAATTAATCTGATGTTCACTGAGTTAATGCAATTTAAAATCCTCGCCACCACGTGCTGCACTGATGAAATATAACGAAGTTAAATGTCTTCTTAGAAGGGTTATTGTATTAGTGTGATGGTTGTTGCCCACCTCCAATTCTGTGAACCTGCCTCTATGAACACATATCAATCACACGACGTATTGAAACCTTCACCGTGTAAAAAGTAAATGTACTATAAAAAATGCCATAAATATATTTCCCGGTACATCATGGCCCTGTAAATGGAATTGCAATACTCATTCTGCTTTGTAAGGCCTCCTTAGTTTCCTCGAAGGCAAAGGCTAAAGCACTTAATCCTAAGAATCGGACATGTCTCTAGGCCAACCTTGAGCTTCTATGGTTATCAGTTGATGGAAAGCATTGCTACCCGAGCAGTGTTATCTTACACAAAGGAGTCACCCTTCACCTTAGCCAGGCACCGATTTCTATAAATTGCCACGGACACGCATTTTTGTGGAGAAAATCTGTGTCTTTCGCGCAAATGACTTTGCAGGCTCAAAAAATTACACTCGCACAAAAAACATTCAGGATGTTATCAGTGCAACCAAAAGTTCAACAGGAACCAGTCTTGATAAAGTCAGGACCTCCAAGTCACCCCGCAGTGAATGATGGTATCACCTCGGCTCTGTGTTCCTGGGTTTCCACTGAACATAGACATGGAATGCCAATGGTGCAAGGCATGCAATTTTGATGCAATTGGGAGTTTATGATGAACCGGTATAAATGTCAGCAGCGTGCAAGAATAGTTGAAATTTATTTTTGAAACAATTGTTCAATTATTTCAACACAGAGAGACTATCGCAGATATTTCAAGAGCCGAACGGCTCCAACTCCGCGCCGTATTCGGGCGTCGATTTCCCGATTCCAAGAATCGGGGAACAATGGTGGATGCAAGGCATCGTGTTGGTAGACCTCGAACCGGTCGAACTCCGACTTCTATTGAGCAAGTGAGAGAGAGAGTGTCAACGTGGTGGAAAATGCTGCTGAAAGAGAGCTCGGATTTACCAACGCAACGCAGGTGGTCATTTACAAGACGTTATATCTAAATGATAGAACGAACGTTCAATCATTTAGAGCTTGTGTTTTTATTTCAAACAATCGGACAGTTACGTATGGGCCATCCCTGTAGTTCTCGTTCATCGTCAAAGAACACCGAGTTCTGCAACAAACCTTGCAGATGCTTTGCCTTCGATTTTATTTCTCCTCGCTCAGTAAAAACACCGTGAGCTTCGCAAACTCGCCCATTTTACCTGCCATGCCGATCGGTTGCAGTTTGGGAGTGTTGCAACGAATCTCTCTTCATTACACTGTCAGAGGAATTTGTAAATGAGACCATGGTGGAGGTTATATAATCGTCTTCAAAATGCCCCTATTGTGAGTTGGTTAAAAGGTCCTTTGAAATGCATATTTTTAAGTAGGTTTATGAATGACAATGATTTTGTTCTGGGCTCTTAACACACCTCATTTAAAAAAAAAATTTAGACCTATTCTATTATGTTATACAATTATGAATTTGCATACTAACAAAAGTGACAGCAGCTGATACCACATCACGTAATTTTTGGCAGGAGTGACGTCACATTATTGACGTCACTTCCAATTTTTTATCAATCCGAAACAAACAAAAATTCGGAACATTTCCCAAATTTCACATCGAGGCCTGGTTTTAAGATTTTGCAGATTCATCTTAAAATCGGAAACACATCACCAGTGTGGAAGTGTAGAGGAATTTCAGATGCATGGTTGTTTTTTTTAGTGTTACTTGAACAGACCAACGCATGCATGTAGAGTCGCCTGGAAAAAGGCGAAATCGAGTGTCATGCTTTTCCTACAACCCTTTAATTCCTTTCCCTTTCAACTCTCTCAAAAATCACATTTTCAGCCCTCGGCACACTCCCTCCACTCCATTCAGCTTGGAGAGCTTGAATCGCCGAATGGAGTTCAAAATAACTCACAAACACAAACCTTGTGAAAGATCCAACGTATAAAATCCCTGGGTTTGATCTTCCATGAAGCTCATGGTCCACCCTAAACCGCATCCGCAAAAAAAAACATGGCAGATGCGGATACTTGATGCACAAATGGAAAATGAAAAACTGTCAAGTGTACGACTGTGGCCATCCAGACCAGACCATACAACAAATAACGATGCAAAGCCCCGATCCACAAACACGAGACATCACAGCGATACACTTCACTACTCCTGACACGGTTATCTGGCTTGACCACCTGAACAGTGCCGGATTATCCTAGTAGCAAAAGTAGCTACATATGCGACGGGCCCTACACTTTCAAGGGCCCCGCGCTAAATGCTTTCAAGCTTTCAATTTCGGTTCAGTGATTCTGCACTTGCTCTATTGCTATAGTACTATACTGCCTTCAACTTTTATGAACGACTGGGTGTTTAAGGTTAGCGATTTGTCGCATTATCTGGCTGTATAGCAAATGAAAACATTAAATAATTTACTATGCAAGTAAAAAAATGTGTGTTTTAATATGTATGTGTTTAAAAAAAGAAAGAAAATAGGGCCCCTTTATCACATATGCTACAGGCCCCGCACTAGTCCAATCCGGCACTGCACCTGAATGCGAAATTGTCGGTGTTGCTCTGCATCTACAAAAGACTCCCCCGCTCAGGTGAGTGGTAGGGCGGTCCCATTGACCTCATCATCCAAACCCTCATGTAATGCGGGTGACGATGTTAACTATGAGTAATGCACACGTCCACTCTTGTGCTAGATTGGCGAAGGCCAGACTGGCGTCCCTGATTATTGTTGTAGGCGTGTGTACCGAACAACCCTTTGTGAAGGACGGACTCGGTGATTCACGCAGTTAACCATTAACTGTCAATGTGCGTGCTTGTGTACCAGGCTGAGATTTTGTTCGGCCGGATCGAGGGGGCTAAACGGGCGCGGCACGGGCTAGAGAAGAGATGGAGTGATGTGGTACACGAGGACGTGGAGCTGAGTGGACTTGCCGATGACTGGTACCAGCGATGTCAAGATCGACCTCAGTGGAGGTGGCTCGTGAAGGACGCTACTGAGCAGTGGGAGGCAGTCGCCCTCCAACAACAACGGAGGGCGGAGGAGCGACGCTCACAACAACGAGCGGAGCGCCGGGTGGATAAAGCAGAGCAAGTTGGCACAGTAGGGGGCACAGGTGGTGCATCAGCCAGTCATCTCGGTCATCTCAGTCAGTCGACCCGTGGCACCTGGGTCTGCCCCGTGACCTCCTGCCAGCGGGCGTTCGACACTTCACGTGGCCTCAAGGTGCACATAGCCTGGCACAAGCGTCGTGGTGACGTCACCGCCACTTAGTGGCGAATGGCAGTTGTTGTTGTTGTTGCGGATGAGTTATTAAATGTAGTTCGAGGAGTGATTTGCGACAACCATCCAGAAGTATTTTTCGGCCAAGATGCACATCAATTGTTGCCTCGCCTCTCAGTTTGTTTATAAGACACCCATTGTGCGCCACCAGTCAGGAGGAATGTAATTGTGCACGTAAGTGCCAGAAATATTCTCTCTGAACCATCTGCACAATGTCCAGTTGTTATCTACCCCTCCGTGGTTTTGCTATTTTAAGTTCTGCTATTTTTAAAACCATGAAATGATCCTTGAACATTATCCACTTAAAATTTTAGACAAATTGCACTTGCAAGAATTGCAGAGCAATTTGCTTCTATTACGGTCTGTTTATATACTGTTAGGGAAGAGGAACGAAGCCTCGGAGGGAATGGAGTGATGCAATTATCTCACGTGGATTATGACATCGCAGAACTGTGCGACATGATAACAATTTGGCGAGGCCTTCATCCAGCAGTGGATTGATCACGGCTGAGTATTTAAATGTATGACAGCATTGTTCAAACCCAAATGAAGGCTATACCACAAGTTAATAAACTATGTCAATAGTTGTTGAGATGTTAGATCGATTTCTAAAACGGTCATGATGTCATGAAGAGCAAAACAATCCACTATATAATTACTAAATGCAGATTGCCAGCAGTGATGTACAGATCAGAAACCCTCTAACCTAAATACTACACAATCTGAAAGCCACAGAGTGATCCATAAAAAAAAGATAATGAGATCATTCTCAAAATGACATACAAAATAATTAAGATTCTGCACAAACACTCTATTATACTTATACTGGTAGGAACCTCCTGGTTCCACCAGCCCACAGGGGATTATTGTGTCCGTCCGTTGTGCATCCAAAAATAGTAGGGGTGGGTGGAGAGGGGAGGGTGGGGAGGGGCTGGGTGGGGAGGGTGGGACCGGGTGGGGGTGGGAGGGGTGGGGCTGGTTGGGGAGGGGCTGGTCACCCCGTGGTGCCCTTATAAAACTCAACGTTTAACCTACTCACGCCGGCTTGTGACCGCCTTCACAGTCGGGAATATTTGCGGAATACACCACGCCGCCGTTGACCCTGGCCATTGACCGAGCAACCCAACGTTCCTACTAGCTCCCCTCCGCAGGAATGTGTTTCTTAAAAGCAAAACAAAATGTCCTTTGTGTAGTTCCCGTTGCTGGAAAGGCCGGAAAGTGATGCACAAAACAATTGAAGGAATAAGAACAAAGAGAAGGAGATTCAGAAGCAGGACACGGGAATGAGAGGGGTCAACATTTGTGCACCAAAATGGACAATGGTGCTCCTCGAGTGAACATATGCTGATGCTGCTGATCAATGTTACTTTCAAGTGGGAAAAACATTGTTGACCAGCTCGCAAGAAAAAAAACATATACAAAACAGTGGGGCAAGGTGGACATTGTATCTGCTCGTAATCTTGAGATGGACACTAGATTCGAACATACGTTTATATTATTGCCTGGTTGCACGTAGTCATATTTCGTGTTATTTACAAATTATGCAAAGGTTTGCCAATTAAAACGTACATTGCGCAGTATTTTTTTAAATAATATAATGCATTTATGGGGAGGGGGTGGGGGGAAGCGGTGATACTGCACAACGAACCTGGGCTCCAATTGATGGCCACGGTTAACATAAGTTCGTAAGTGCCATCTGAACTGGTCCAAATACAGGCGTGTCCCTCCACAGTGTTGACGTCAACTTGCTCTATGTAAGATCGGAAGCAGGCAGATCTCTGCACAATTCTTTCACAATCGCCCGATGATGCTGGATGTAAATTACATCATCTGCGAAGCGGCACAGCAACTCAAATTGTAAATGTTGTGGATGTTACTCTCCAACACACACCGCTGGGTTGAAGTAGTCACTAATTGGCACGCTTTGTTTACGTGACAAAAAACCGTACTAATTGGCTGAGTCAGGTGGCGGTGGGTTCACGACACATTTATATTTACGTGATTGAACCCCCCCACCTCAAATGAAACCCTTTATTATGAATACTATTGGTCGCGAAAGCCCACCTTCGTGTTAAGCCGAACTGATTCTTGTTACTTCGTTAAGCCACGGGCACTAATGAGCGCGGTGAAGTGTGATCAAGCGAACCTCAATACTGACATGGCACGGGCAATCTTGAGCCAGCGGTGGGTTGACGAAGAGCGGTAAACAATTCATGATTTCATTGTCATTATTTCATGTTTTTGTCCTTTCACGATATGAGAGATCCATTAAAATTACTGTTTTAATATTTTCCTCTTGGGAACATTTGAGATTATTTATGAGGACACCAGCAGCTTAGTGCAGTGTCCTGCTTTAATTGCATATATGAAATATGCATGCAGCGTGAACAAATACAATATTGTGAATTACTATGGAAGATTTAGTATCATGCAAATGTGGCAATATATAAATGCTGACATAAATGACTTCTGTTGCGTAATTGTTTATTAAATATGCCCTCGAATTTTTAATATGGAAATTAATTCGTGCATTACTATTTAATGTTCCTTCATTTATTATATTTTACAGTGTTTACATTACAGGAATACTTTTCTCTGAACCCGCTAAGCTTATTACTTTTGACATGCACTTAATTAATACAACGTGAATGTAAATTTTTACACGGATTTTAAATATTAACAGATTTTTTTGTTCGTAGAAGACTAATGAAATCTAAACTTTGAGTTTATTTTTGTTTTAAATACGGCACTTTTGTTAATCCATTGGTAGATAAAGCCCTCCCCGAGCCATGTCAGTTCTAAAGGTTAATTAAGCATATGTCACAACACTGGTGAGTGAGTGAGGGTTCGTAAAGTGTGTTTGCGGCGAGCGGTGGTGCAGCGGTTAGCGCGCTGCACTACGAACCCGGCCGACCGAGTTCGATTCCCGCTCACAGCCAACACCCAGTCACAATTAATAATCAGAACATTGCCACTGGGGATACTAAGTCCGCCGGGCGATGTGCTGGCCACCCACCCCCTCGTGTGTCGTGACGGCCTTCATAGGTGCTCGCTAACAGCACTTGCCCCAACAGTCTGTTAAGGCTACACAGGTGATCTTTGGGGTGGGTTGGGGGAATAGGGCCAGTCCATATACCTGCGGCGTTTGCAACTGATGCGTTCTCACCACTTTGCACCACTTTACCCCCCCTCCCCCCGACTTTGAAAAAAAAACCGATAAACGTCAATCATCAATAGTAGCAATAACATTGTTAATGGAATAACACTCATTACTTACAAAAAGGAAAAGTCAAGATATTTTTTAACTCTAGATTTGAAGCTTTCGTGACTGCAAGGATTCATACTCTTAGTTTTTTCGGTAAAGTCACGTAGATAAAAAATGAAATTAAAATTATTTTATTATTATTTTATTTTTCATAAATTTTTATTAAATTTTTTATCTACGTGACTTTACCGAAAAAACTAAGAGTATATTTTTTAACTCTTAAAAAACACACGGGCATTCGGTCATAACCATTATATATATAAAAAAACAAGGACAACATACTGAGAATGCATGCGAATCCACAAGGCTTTTGTTTCATCGACCTTGACTGACGTGCCAGTACGTTGCTACCGTTGAGCTTTCATCTGCATAAAACACTTGTGCAGATTAAGGCGAATGCGGTGAAGCGCCAATAAATGATTCCTAATCAAGGCATTTGAATTCCAAAATGATCTAAAGCTGCTGCTAATCAACCGCGGCACAAAGCAGAACAAAACCAAATGGGATTAACAAAAAAAAAGTATGGCCCTGAATTAGAAATGTGGACTTAACGCTAATTGCAAGCAGTATGTTAGACAATTTGAACATGTCGCCACCCTGGGTTCTAATCCCAAGGAGCACGACAGTAACATGACCACTACTCTGCCAATTAAACAGCACAAAGCTCTGTTAACATTAAAGCCCTGCTGGTGTGCATAATATATGGGCGTTAGGGGATTTTTTTAAAATGACACCAGCATTCTGGGTAAATGTGAATTCTCTCTACGTAAATTGTACGAGATGAGCAGGTGTCCACGTCCTGCTGCTAAGAGATGATAGGTGTAGTGTCGGCGCGTTGCTCAGCTGCGTCTCGGGCCGAGGGGGTACAGGGCTACTCAAGTTCAAGTTCATTTATTAGGCATAGCCCTGTGAGCCATTCGGCTCTTGAATCGGGTGCAACCGCAACAAACAAAAAAACATGAACAAAAAACATCTTAAAGTGAATATGTGACTGAGTGCAAACAGAAAATCCAAGAAAAGACAGCAAAATATTTCAGAAAAAACACCGTACACCAACGCTGTGTGCAAAAATCCCAGTGTAATGCAAGTCAAACAACCAACAACAACCACAAGACAACTTAGATTAAGGCCATCAGTCTAACTCTGAACTACAACAAACAAACATGGCTAAACCAATACACTTTTCGAAGTCACCAAAATAAAGCCATGAAAGCAATGAAACAGTGATCATAGGAACTGTGACGGAATTTTCACAATAAATGGCATAAACTACATGTACTACCAAAACCCTGCAGCCATAGCTGGCTGCATGAGTCACTCCACAACAGCAGGAGCATCATTAGGAGTATCAAAAATGTTCAATGCACCTTTAAGATCAGCGCACTAAATCAAAACACAGATCATACTCGCTGCACGTCACCCAGCCCCGTCTGCAGCATACGAAGTGCACCCCGTTACATTTCCCCAGGACGCACAGGAAAAATTACTGCCGGTGGTTTAAAGCGTTCGTGACTGCAGAGATTCATCTTCTCGGTTCTTTCGGTAAAGTCACGTAGAAGGGAAATAATACAATATAAAAAATAAAACATAATAAAATACAATTCTCACGACGTTTCGGCCACAACGCAAGCAGCCGTCCTCAGGTGAAGAACAGGCATGCCTATCGGAAAGACAGCGTCTGAATGGGCACCACCAAGCTTCTTGATACAGCTAATCTGGCTGTGACGGTCCCACCTGATGACGGAGACTTGTGTTGCCTCCGAAACGTCGTGATTTTTGTTTTTATTTTATTTTACTTTCTACGTGACTTTACCGAAAAAAACCTAAGAAGATGATTCCTTGCAGTCACGAAAGCTTCAAATCTAGAACCACCAAGCTTGGCAGCGTATATTTAAGCTGGGTTAGAGGAGGTAGGGCGCCTTGACAAAGGAATTTACATATCAACAGAGGAATTTAGCATATTTATGGGAAATGCAGATATGGGATTAGTCACTATTTTGTATATTATTATGTTTTATTTTAATTATTATTTTATTATTTCCCTTCTACGTGACTTTACCGAAAGAACCAAGAAGATACTGCTGGTGGGTTTACACTTTCCACTTCACATTGATGAGTATTCCTGAAAGCACAACATTACGATAGCATTTTTTAAACATGTTGATTGATTTTTAAAAAGATGTGCTTATAAAAGAATACATTTGGAACTTGAATTTTTTTTTTTAAAGAGCCTGCTCAAGGTTTTTGTATTATCATTTAATGGTCACGATGAGCTGCATTCCTCTCAACGAGCAAGATTATATTGCACGTGTAGCATTGTGTTCAAGTCACTTAAACATTTGCGCAATGCAAAATGTATGTCCTCTTGATGCCCTTCCATCTGGAAGCCACTGGAGCTATCCACTACATTTAAAACTAATTTCTTTAGGACTGCTTTTTGTTTTTAGTTTGTTGTCCTTCCCCAGCACCTCCGATTAGCACGGTTGGCTACGTACAAAACACATACACATTTCTTTGCACGTGACATTAGTCTGTGGATCACAAAACAATGCTTGTTTGACATCCTGCAAGTATAAAATAATCATAATAATGATTATTTTATACTTATTTTGTCCTGTACGTAGTCAACTGTGCAAATCGGAGGTGCGGGTGGAAGGACAAGAAATGAAACACGAAAAATGGTTCTAAAGAAATGGACTATATATGATGAGAAAAAAAATCTCCGTACACATTTTGGTGCCATTTTCAAGCATTTATTGACAGCACGTGACATTACTTGTTCAAAACAAAAAAGCATTTGCGATGTCTACGATTTCCAATGCAATGGGCCTTGCTAATGCAGCGTTACACCAAATGCAACGCTTAATTAGCAGGGCATGTGATTTATCAGAGTATAATCCAAGTGCTTGTGCCTTCAGAAGTGACCATCTGGTTTGATGTTGAGAGCTGCGACGCTGTTGAACAACAAGTTGTTTGCACACAGCCTAATGGCACATGCCTCATTGGAGATGCGCCAGCCAAACGGGGTCCCTGTGGGCTTCTGCATGCCCCACGTGTTGCTTCCAGAATTTTCCACTCGAGTAATCACTTACAAAATAACAGGTGCGAATAAAGTCATTGGTCGTCGCCCAACTGTGCAAACAAATGCAGGTGCCCCCTCGTGAAATAAACATGCAAATGGTACGATACAAAAATTGCGAGTAAAGATACACGTTCTACAATTTGATGTTTTAAACGTTTAGAGTTATGTTTTTTTGTCTCACGGCGATTGTTAATTCTTATAACACCGACCGCTCTCAATTTTATCTGGGCACTGCAAGTGACCTCTATTACTGTTGCACTCCAACGGGGAATTGCTCTGCTCTAAAGTAAGACTATCAATACAGTTTTAGTGAAGCAGGCATACTTGGCCATTTTGAGTCATCGCCCCCATTGCAAATGGTAAATCCACAGAGACTGAGGCGCGTGATGAAAGCGGAGAGCACTGCAAGGAAGTACTCTCAAACAGTTTTGACGTTGTACAAAATGGATCACCCTCTTATTACAAATGTAGGGGATGTGGTTCCATATGCCTCGACATACACAACGTAGATAATTGCATTATTGCAATTTTAAGGTACAGTCACCCCTTCGGTTGCACGTCAAAACATATCGATTATTCTGAAATTGATTAATTAATATTGTATTTTTGTTGGTAGTTTACAGCACGACGTATCATTTTATGACGGGGTTAGTTTGCTAAGTAAATCTTGACTACGTCACGTGTAACCAGAAGTACCACATCATCAGTCAGTTTTTTACGACAAATTCTATTCCTTCCAGATTGCTCCGCCTAAACCGCACACCTGGATAAGTATTAGCTAACATTACAGGGTAAATGTGGCCAGCTGTATTTTTTGATGTGTTTACACATCCAAATCAAGAGCTCCCCCAACAGCTCCCTTGACCGTGGAATCCATAAGAGCTGCAGTGCTGTTATCCCCATTGCCTGTTGTTACCGACACTTATGTAGGTACGGTGGTTTGTGTAGGAACTGTTATTACCATTTACCGCATTCATCGTTCAATGCACCGAATTTTGCAAAACAATGTCAACAGTCTATTTAAATTGTTATGCTCTTTTGAGAGTGTTTTTTTTCTCTCTCCCAATGTTGTAATTGTAAGAGTAAAAAAATCCTATGCATCGTTTAAAAGGTCCTTTTATGGCATTAGTGATGGAAGTCAATCGTGTCACCATCAACAAAACAAGTCAACAGTCAAGCAAAGCAGTTGCTATGTTGCTTAACAGCGTTAAGTTTGGATTGAGTTACCGATATACATCGTGACGGAAATGCGTAGGCAATGAAGGCCAATTGCATTAACCAGTGTCCATGTTTCACCGCAATTGTAGCTTGTGTTGTTGCTCCGGAGACCGGGAAATCGATGCTCGGTGCTCCGTCGCCTCGCGTCGGTAGCATTCGTCCTGATTCCTCACCGAATAGTGTGGAGCCTGCCGTCCTACACTCCAAACCACATCCACACAAACCATCGTAGATGCGGATACCCGATGTACACATGGAAAATTAAATACTCTCCAGTGCGCGGTTAGCGGTCATCAAAAACAGGCCGTAACAACGTATAACGACGCAATGCCTCGATCCACAAACACGAAGGAGACATATTCTTAGGTTTTTTTCGGTAAAGTCACGTAGGTAAAACATTTAAATTAATATTAATTTTAATTTAAATTTTTTTTTTGGTAAAGTCACGTAGGTAAAAAATTTAAATTAATATTAATTTTAATTTTAATTTTTTTTTTGGTAAAGTCACGTAGGTAAAAAATTAAAATTAATATTAATTTTAATTTTAATTTTTTACCTACGTGACTTTACCGAAAAAAACTAAGAATATGAATCCTTGCAGTCACAAAAGCTTCAAATCTAGAATGAAGGAGACATCGCAGCGATACACTCCCGCTGCTCTTGACGTGGTTGTCTGGGGTTGACCACCGGCATGTGAAATTGCTGTTTGTTGCTCTGCATCTACATCAGCCGTACGACAAGAAGAAGCGGAAGAAGACCACATTGTCGGGCAACGTCACGGCAGAGCCAATAAACCCACAAGTCCCTTGGACGGTCCACTGGGTGGTCTTGTTCTTCTAGCGTGTGGCAGGCATGTGTAAATTATGCATCCAGGTTTAACTTTGTGAGCCGTGTTATCGCTTCGGCAGTAGCTGGACTAATACCGTCCAGTCCGCCAGAGAGAGGTCATACAATGCAGTTGTTTTTTTGATGCGATCCATCGGTCTGCAACTCTCTCCTTCGGCCGGAGACAATGGGTTCACGTGCACGAGGTATCTTCAAACTTCGATTTAAAGCTTTCGTGACTGCAGGGATTCATCTTCTTGGTTCTTTCGGTAAAGTCACGTAGAAGGGAAGTAATAAAATAATAAAAATAAAACATAATAAAAGAAAATAATTAATATTTTAAAATAATAATTATTGTATTATGTTTTATTAATTATTATTATTTTAATTACTATTTTAAAATAATTATTATTTTATTATGTTTTATTTTTATTATTTTATTACTTCCCTTCTACATGACTTTACCGAAAGAACCACGACGATATCTTCAAACTGTTGGAGTACACCAGGGTAGTCCTTGGGTGTGTTGACGAGGAGGGCTTCATCGTCGGTGTCACCCAGGTTCCTACGTGACTCTCTTCTCCTCCCGTTATTCGGAATGATGTAGAGGCTATTTCCAAGATCCAGTCAATTGCTGTTAATAAAAAAAACAAGGATGGAGTGAAGATGCGATCATTGGTGTTCTTCAGATGTGCTTGAAAAATCTCGGTAGGCAGGCCTGGACCCACACGAAGCCGTGCTGCCGTGCCAGTGTGAAGGTCTCACAGAAGGTTCATGAAGCCGTGCTGCCGTGCCAGTGTGAAGGTCTCACAGAAGGTTAATGAAGCCGTGCTGCCGTGCCAACGTGAAGGTCTCACAGAAGGTTCATGAAGCCGTGCTGCCGTGCCAGTGTGAAGGCCTCACAGAAGGTTCATGAAGCCGTGCTGCCGTGCCAACGTGAAGGTCTCAGAAAAGGTTCATGAAGCCGTGCTGCCGTGCCAGTGTGAAGGTCTCAGAGAAGGTTCATGAAGCCGTGCTGCCGTGCCAGTGTGAAGGTCTCACAGAAGGTTCATGAAGTCGTGCTGCTGTGCCAACGTGAAGGTCTCACAGAAGGTTCATGAAGCCGTGCTGCTGTGCCAGTGTGAAGGTCTCACAGAAGGTTCATGAAGCCGTGCTGCCGTGCCAACGTGAAGGTCTCACAGAAGGTTCATGAAGCCGTGCTGCCGTGCCAGTGTGAAGGTCTCACAGAAGGTTCATGAAGCCGTGCTGCCGTGCCAGTGTGAAGGTCTCACAGAAGGTTCATGAAGCCGTGCTGCTGTGCCAGTGTGAAGGTCTCACAGAAGGTTCATGAAGCCGTGCTGCCGTGCCAGTGTGAAGGTCTCACAGAAGGTTCATGAAGCCGTGCTGCCGTGCCAACGTGAAGGTCTCACAGAAGGTTCATGAAGCCGTGCTGCCGTGCCAACGTGAAGGTCTCACAGAAGGTTCATGAAGCCGTGCTGCCGTGCCAACGTGAAGGTCTCACAGAAGGTTAATGAAGCCGTGCTGCCGTGCCAACGTGAAGGTCTCACAGAAGGTTCATGAAGCCGTGCTGCCGTGCCAGTGTGAAGGCCTCACAGAAGGTTCATGAAGCCGTGCTGCCGTGCCAACGTGAAGGTCTCAGAAAAGGTTCATGAAGCCGTGCTGCCGTGCCAGTGTGAAGGTCTCAGAGAAGGTTCATGAAGCCGTGCTGCCGTGCCAGTGTGAAGGTCTCACAGAAGGTTCATGAAGTCGTGCTGCTGTGCCAACGTGAAGGTCTCACAGAAGGTTCATGAAGCCGTGCTGCTGTGCCAGTGTGAAGGTCTCACAGAAGGTTCATGAAGCCGTGCTGCCGTGCCAACGTGAAGGTCTCACAGAAGGTTCATGAAGCCGTGCTGCCGTGCCAGTGTGAAGGTCTCACAGAAGGTTCATGAAGCCGTGCTGCCGTGCCAGTGTGAAGGTCTCACAGAAGGTTCATGAAGCCGTGCTGCTGTGCCAGTGTGAAGGTCTCACAGAAGGTTCATGAAGCCGTGCTGCCGTGCCAGTGTGAAGGTCTCACAGAAGGTTCATGAAGCCGTGCTGCCGTGCCAACGTGAAGGTCTCACAGAAGGTTCATGAAGACGTGCTGCCGTGCCAACGTGAAGGTCTCACAGAAGGTTCATGAAGCCGTGCTGCCGTACCAGTGTGAAGGTCTCACAGAAGGTTCATGAAGCCGTGCTGCCGTGCCAGTGTGAAGGTCTCACAGAAGGTTCATGAAGCCGTGCTGCCGTGCCAGTGTGGAGGTCTCACAGAAAGTTCATGAAGCCGTGCTGCCGTGCCAGTGTGAAGGTCTCACAGAAGGTTCATGAAGCCGTGCTGCCGTGCCAACGTGAAGGTCTCAGAGAAGGTCCATAAAGTGGTGCCCGGGACACCGATGGCCTTCAGCGCTCTAAGAGCAGTGGGTTTAATCTCCATCTATATTCCATCGAATGTTTCAACGCTTGTGACATTTCTTTCGCTTCAAATGTATGCACGCACACGACATTATTTTAGCCACTCGATTTCTTCTGATACCTCTGCTCACACGTCTGTTATTGTTGCATTTTCCAAATATTTGTAGTTGTTTAAAGATTTGACTTGTCACTTTCATTGACGCTTCTGCAGTATGTCTCTTTGTGACTTGGGTTTTATTATTATGCCGGGCAAAAACTATCGCGATAACGACGATGATGAGGTGTTGTGTTTGCACGAGAGCTGCATGTTATCACTTTTAGCCCAATAAATAAAGCCATTTTATGCAACTGATAAAATTTTGTTTCATATATATATTAATGAAATATCAATTACGCCACGGGACAGCTTGTATATGTGGTGGTGACTGAATTGCCCAGAGCATTTTTGTCAATGAGTCATCTATGTGGGTGATTGTCGCACCTCCGATTAGCACGGTTGGCTACGTACGGTGCAAAAGAAGTTCAATATGTTTACATACATTGCCAAAATAATGTGCCCAGTATAAATTTGGACACTGAACACCCACTGACATCATTACTATTCTGCAGTCAGAGCTGAATTAGATATCTTAAACTTACCCACAACTGATTTAGACATTAATGCTGCTTTTGTCCATGTATTAGTACAACTTCCCACACAACCATTATTAAAAAGGGGCAATTAATTTCCAAACATGACATTCGAACAACTCAACATTCATGCCAATAGTATGTTGAACCAATTCTGCACCGTACCTATGCAACCGTGCTAATCGGAAGTGGGTCTGTGCATCTGAATTCACTAACACACGAAAAAAAACATCCTCTGTGAATCTGAAACAATCTCAGTTCTGTACCATTGCATGGAAAAAAAACATAGGTATACATAATGCTGTAAATGTGATAATTTTCTAGCTCTTTTTAAAAAAAAAATCTTCCGTAATACAGGTTTTTTGCAAATCTAGAAAAAAAGGTTTTTTTTGTGTTAGATCGTGTAAATATCTAAATGTGTCGTTAAACCCGCCACCACCCGACACAGCCATTTAGTAAGGTTTGTCATGTAAACAGAACATGCCAATTTGTTACTAGTACAGCACACTGATATGCTAGTTGTAATTACTGGCAAAACGTCGTACTCACATTGTAAATGTTGTGGCTTTGCTCTCCAACACACCGGTGTGCTGTACTAGTAACGCATTTGGCATGTTCTGTTTACGTGACAAACCTTACTAATTGGCTGTGTCAGGTCGCGGCGGGTTTAATGACACATTTATATATTTACGCGATCTAACCCAAAAAAAAACTGTATTATGGATGATCCATAATGATGATATTGGTCGTGAAAGCCTACGTGTTAAACTGACAATTTCTTCCCTTTGTGGCACACAAAATACCCGAGCTGTTCCGAAAAGATCGTCATTATCGAGCATAATATTGTGCAACCATTCCCATTTATTTTAATGCTCACTGTACCCAAGTGTTCAATTTTTGTAACCACGTGTTTCTGAAATGTCCTGGTAGGCTATCTCACAAAAACTAGAGAAGATAACCTATTCAGACTCTGTCATTCAGACTGTCTACTCGACAGACCTGTTCTTCACCTGAGAACGGCTGCTTGCGTTGTGGCCGAAACGTCGTGAGAATTATTTAATTATGTTTAATTTTGATTATTTTATTATTTCCATTCTACGTGACTTTACCGAAAGAACCAAGAAGATGAATCCCTGCAGTCACGAAAGCTTTAAATCGAAAGATAACCTATCCTTGAACAAACAACCTCTGTTAACATACCACATGAAACGTCCTCGTTACATATCAGCAAAACCGCTTTCAACTCATTTTTTTGGGTTGTTCAACAGATATATATAAATAAGTAAACTACAAATGCATCTTAACGTAAAAATTATTCGACAATTTTTGTGGTGACAATTAGCAAAGTATTTTAAGGCATTGGTTTAGGGGATCACATTCTACTTCTCTAAATTTACTTGAGGGTAAAATGTCCTTGACCCAGTTATAACTAATTAACACTGGCAAATTCAATTGCCGAACAGCATTGCTCCTCATTAGGAGACTCAGAAACACATTTGTACGACACTCTCGTGCCACACAAGTGTTTCTATGACACACAAATCACACCGTTGCCCCGAGCGCTGATGTGATGCCGCAAGGATTGCCATGAGAAGTAGCGAAGGTTAGATGCTTTCAGCTTGCACACAGAGCCGTGCAGCCAGAGTAGACAACAAAAACCGGCATAAATAAAACCGTGGCTTTGCATAAGGGTAATAATATTCAAATGCCACCGCTGTCTGTCATATTTATGAACCCAATAACTGCAATCTTCTTAATATGCAGGAGGAGATTAACCACATATATCGTGAATGCAGCCGATACTAGGTAATAAAATAGTAGACAGGGAATAGATGACTTTAAAATAAACATAAATGTATGTTCTTTGCATGCAACAAAAACGTGTACGTCTGCTGAAAGAGCACTCTTACGGATGATGGTTTATCGGCATGAGAATACTGTCAACTGTAGGGGAGTCATGGAGGTACCTGATTTAACTCTGGAATAATTGAGAGATATGATGGACCAGGCCATCTATCGCCATAGATATGTTTTTTTGTCTCCTCTTACATTTGCTGTTGCCCTCGAATTAGTGATCATTGCATACAATGATGCTACTAAGGGCCAACATCAAGGTGAACATGCATGCTTGCTGAGTCCACTCTAAAGCACCATCTTTATGGGAACCTTTTGCAGCAGCGTTTTCAATTTTTCCCATTAGCCGCCATCAATTAAGGTTTTAGAACTTTCGTGACTGCAGGAATTATTATTTGGTTCTTTCGGTTAAGTCACGTCTAAAGATAAAATAATAAATTAAATTAAATAATAGAATACGACGTTTCGATTGCAACACAAGCAATCATCATCAGGTATAATGAAATAGCGACATAAAATCTAACCAGAAAACTATAGACAGACATATTAGCAGACAGATATCACCAAGATACATAGAGAGAGCAACACAGGTAACAGAGAGAGGTGGTCGTCTCTGTGGGGTGGCCTTAAATAGACAGAGGAGGGTGGACGCAGAGAGAGGGAGGGGGGTTAGAGAAAAAATTAGCATATCAATGAGTGGACAACAAAACGTGGTGCTGCAAGTGCGATGACACGGCAAGCAAGCCTGAAAATCAGGAGAAGGACACACTAAAATAAAATAACCTAGTAAAATATCGAAATGTGATGTAATACAACACAGAGGGTCGGTCAACACACAATTAACGCATAGCCTGGTTGATTACGTATTTCAAAGATTGCTAAGTTAGAATTTAAGTGTGAACATTCCAAAGAGAGGACACAGGCAGAGAGAACAAGTAGTCAGAGAGAGAGAAAAAAGAAGATAAGTTTAAAACTTCCCCGTAGAAGTGGTTCAATCTTAAATTTAGAACTTTCGTGACTGCAACAGTACTGGGAGATCTGATGCGGCCAACATGGTCATGGCTGATCCCTAGGCCTCCTCCAGCTATGAGATACACTCGTACAGAGAACCTGGCGGGCAGTGTCAGCCAAAGGGATGTGAAGGAGCCACGTGCTAAAATTGTTTAAGTTGGTTTCTTTATCGTGCAGATCTAACACCTCATGGTTGAAATGAAGGCGTACGATGAGTGCCACGTTTTTTTCTGTGAAGAGACATGGATTACACATTTATTTGTACCCTCGATGAACCCCTAAGGGTCCCCCACATCATCTTCAAAGAGCAAGACAAGAAGCATACTCATGTTTTTCTGCAAGGATAATGGAAGCGCCAAAACACTCAGGTTCAGAAATTCCATTACCAACAATGCCCTTAACCCAACAGTTGTTGTCCCTCACCTGCCAACTCGGCTGCCTGTGCACACAAAGCAGTGGGTAGGCTTCTCAAAAACATAGCCAGGGAGTAAAGTGACCTTGCCTTTCATGAGCTTCTGGTCCCGTTTGACCCGGTGGGGTGGCATCTGTAAGGATCGTGGTCTGGGATTAGGAGGCTGCATGGAATAATGCCTCGTCGGGTGAATGCATTGCGTGGCGGATCAACCGCTGCACCATTCAAGCTGATAGCAGAGGAGTGCCATGGGTACCAATAACACGTCGCAACACTGGGCGAGTAATAAAATAATAAAAATAAAACATAATAAAATTATTCTCACGATGTTTCGGCCACAACGCAAGCAGCCGTCCTCAGGTGAAGAACAGGTCTGTCGGGAAGACAGACCTGTTCTTCACCTGAGGACGGCTGCTTGCGTTGTGGCCGAAACGTCGTTTGAATTATTTTATTATGTTTTATTTTTTACTATTTTATCATTTCCCTTCTACGTGACTTTTACCGAAAGAACCAAGAAGATAAATCCCTGCAGTCACGAAAGCTTTAAATCGAAACTGGGCGAGTAGTTGATACAATTACAGAACTAAATATTACAGCAGCTCGGAGAGGAGTCAAATGTCATTGCGTTTAGCATTTCCCACAAAAACGTGAGAGATCGGTGCATCTAGCCATAGCCAGTCTAGACATTTCAGGTGGGCGACAAGCAGTATTTGTGTAGAGGAGTAGTGGGTGACGGCACGTCACGCTCGCCCTCCGAGGGAATGAGGTCAGGGAGACCTCGGGGGACGGTGACATCATGTCCCAAGGGGATATTTAAGGGGGACCCCGTGACGTAAGCGGGGTCGTCGAGAGAGCCAGGGAACGAGGAGAGAGAGAGAGAGAGTTGGGACCCAGGGTGGGATAACCTCTCACGAGGCTAAGGGTGGCTGATTCACCCGACCGGCCATACTTGGTTGAGCCCTCGGCCGGTGCAGGGGGTAGAGCCCAGATGGCCGGGGGGGGGTGTTAGGGACTCCGACTATCCCTTCCCTGGGGGAGAAATAGATAGCCGTGGAGTGTAGGCGGGAGCAGGTAATTACTTAGGTGTAAGCCCCTAAAAAACTTGGCGAAAGCCCCCTACAAGACCTGCCTCTGAGTCGTGGTTTGCACCCCAAAACACCTGGAATGATGCCGAGGAGTCATCCACTAGAATGTTCCACTTGGTAGGTAATCTCCGCTGGAATATCGGAGTGGCGCATTATAGATTCTCGCCAGTTGAGTTAGCTGCTCTTTCTGAGGCCCGTCACCATTGGAAGAGTGAGTATTGCTAAGGTTGGCAGGCCTACTTTTGATCTGGTTGCTATGGAGGGCGAACACCAAAAAATGGTTGCTTTTGTGATCTCAAGCGGACTTGTTTCATCAGTTGAAAGGCTACCGTGGCTGTTGAGCATGTAATACACGTGTAGACACTGCTACGGAGGTCAGTAATATACGTCGTTATCTTGCAGGGAAATGTATTTTAAGTAGTGCTTCAATCAGTGGTAGGCATGTCCCCCTCATGAAGACGCTTGTTCAAATTCAACGCTGATAATGGTTTCTCTGAGCCATGGTTTAGTTCATATGAGTCTCTTGTCAGAAATAACAATGGTTTCCTTCTCGAAAAATAACAAAGCTCAGGGTCTGACATCACTGGCTTCTGGTATTAACATGCTCACCTGCACTGCTTGGCTTCGGGTGTCCATTATTTGTAGTGCACATGGAACACATTCCTGCGGAGGGAGCTGGTAGGAACGTTGGGTTGCTCGGTCGATGGCCAGGGTCAACGGCGGCGTGGTGTATTCCGCAAATATGCCCGACTGTGAGGGCGGGCACAAGCCGGCGTGATTAGGTTAAATGTTGATTTTTATAAGGACACCACGGGGTGACCAGCCCCTCCCCAACCAGCGCCATCCCTCCCACCCCCCACCCAGCCCCACCCTCCCCACCCAGCCCCTCCCCACCCTCCCCACCCAGCCCCTTCCTACCCTCACCACCCAGCCCCTCCCCACCCTCCCCACCCAGCCCCTCCCCACCCTCACCACCCAGCCCCTCCCCTCCCCACCCAGCCCCTCCCTGCACGACGGACGGACACAACAATCCCCTGTGGGCTGGTGTAACCAGGAGGTTCCTACCGGTATAAAATCAATGACATACAGGAGTTGAAGGCGCCTCCACGGCAAACCCCTCCTGTTGTTTCTTGACCCGCCAGGGCAACCCCCACTCCTTAATCAGACCAGAGGCAGAGGAGCTTCAACATCAACGAGTCCAGGAAGTGGCCCTGAACCCCAGGGACCGCGGTCCTGTATAGCTCCGAGCGAAGCTTGACATAACGTTAGGGACAATTACACCCAAACAACGAAGCACAACACCTCCAGAATGTATGGGGTGCTGAGTTCTTCATCAAGGACCACCACAGGCTTGCTGTAGCAACTCTCAGGGCTCCTTGGAGGTTCATGAGGAGTCAGATGTCTGCTCCACCTGGGCTGGTTCTTGAGAAGCTGAAGGATGACAACTTCCCCAGTGAGTTTCCTGTGACAGGCTCAAACCGGGTTGAAGAATTCAGCCATGTGGAAGAGCCTGATCAAAATATCCAGGTTTTTATTTATTAAATCCTTTATAATAAGTTCACTTGCTTGCGTGCTTGCGCGCTTACGACCGTGCAAATCTTTCGGTCGTTTTTTAACCCACTTCCCGTGATCCAATCGAGCTGACATTTTGCACACAGACTCGTTGTGCGTGACACGAGGCTAAGGGTGGCTGATTCACCCGACCGGCCAAACTTGGTTGAGCCCTCGGCCGGTGCAGGGGGTAGAGCCCAGATGGCCGGGGGGGGGGGTGTTAGGGACTCCCACTATCCCTTCCCTGGGGGAGAAATAGATAGCCGTGGAGTGTAGGCGGGAGCAGGTAATTACTTAGGTGTAAGCCCCTAAAAAACTTGGCGAAAGCCCCCTACAAGACCTGCCTCTGAGTCGTGGTTTGCACCCCAACACCAGGAATGATGCCGAGGATTCATCCACTAGAATGTTCCACTTGGTAGGTAATCTCCGCTGGAATATCGGAGTGGCGCATTATAGATTCTCGCCAGTTGAGTTAGCTGCTCTTTCTGAGGCCCGTCACCATGGGAAGAGAGAGTATTGCTAAGGTTGGCAGGCCTACTTTTGATCTGGTTGCTATGGAGGGCGAACACCAAAAAAATGGTTGCTTTTGTGATCTCAAGCGGACTGGTTTCATCAGTTGAAAGGCTACCGTGGCTGTTGAGCATGTAATGCATGTGTAGACACTGCTACGGAGGTCAGTAATATACGTCGTTATCTTGCAGGGAAATGTATTTTAAGTAGTGCTTCAATCAGTGGTAGGCATGTCCCCCTCATGAAGACGCTTGTTCAAATTCAACGCTGATAATGGTTTCTCTGAGCCATGGTTTAGTTCATATGGGTCTCTTGTCAGAAATAACAATGGTTTCCTTCTCGAAAAATAACAAAGCTCAGGGTCTGACATCACTGGCTTCTGGTATTAACATGCTCACCTGCACTGCTTGGCTTCGGGTGTCCATTATTTGTAGTGCACATGGAACACATTCCTGCGGAGAGAGCTGGTAGGAACGTTGGGTTGCTCGGTCGATGGCCAGGGTCAACGGCGGCGTGGTGTATTCCGCAAATATGCCCGACTGTGAGGGCGGGCACAAGCCGGCGTGAGTAGGTTAAACGTTGAGTTTTATAAAGGCACCACGGGATGACCAGCCCCTCCCCAACCAGCGCCATCCCTCCCACCCCCCACCCAGCCCCACCCTCCCCACCCAGCCCCTCCCCACCCTCACCACCCAGCCCCTCCCCACCCTCACCACCCAGCCCCTCCCCACCCTCCCCACCCAGCCCCTCCCCACCCTCCCCACCCAGCCCCTCCCTACCCTCACCACCCAGCCCCTCCCCTCCCCACCCAGCCCCTCCCTGCACGACGGACGGACACAACAATCCCCTGTGGGCTGGTGTAACCAGGAGGTTCCTACCGGTATAAAATCAATGACATACAGGAGTTGAAGGCGCCTCCACGGCAAACCCCTCCTGTTGTTTCTTGACCCGCCAGGGCAACCCCCACTCCTTAATCAGACCAGAGGCAGAGGAGCTTCAGCATCAACGAGTCCAGGAAGTGGCCCTGAACCCCAGGGACCGCGGTCCTGTATAGCTCCGAGCGAAGCTTGACATAACGTTAGGGACAATTACACCCAAACAACGAAACACAACACCTCCAGAATGTATGGGGTGCTGAGTTCTTCATCAAGGACCACCACAGGCTTGCTGTAGCAACTCTCAGGGCTCCTTGGAGGTTCATGAGGAGTCAGATGTCTGCTCCACCTGGGCTGGTTCTTGAGAAGCTGAAGGATGACAACTTCCCCAGTGAGTTTCCTGTGACAGGCTCAAACCGGGTTGAAGAATTCAGCCATGTGGAAGAGCCTGATCAAAATATCCAGGTTTTTATTTATTAAATCCTTTATAATAAGTTCACTTGCTTGCGTGCTTGCGCGCTTACGACCGTGCAAATCTTTCGGTCGTTTTTTAACCCACTTCCCGTGATCCAATCGAGCTGACATTTTGCACACAGACTCGTTGTGCGTGACACGAGGCTAAGGGTGGCTGATTCACCCGACCGGCCAAACTTGGTTGAGCCCTCGGCCGGTGCAGGGGGTAGAGCCCAGATGGCCGGGGGGGGGGGTGTTAGGGACTCCCACTATCCCTTCCCTGGGGGAGAAATAGATAGCCGTGGAGTGTAGGCGGGAGCAGGTAATTACTTAGGTGTAAGCCCCTAAAAAACTTGGCGAAAGCCCCCTACAAGACCTGCCTCTGAGTCGTGGTTTGCACCCCAACACCAGGAATGATGCCGAGGATTCATCCACTAGAATGTTCCACTTGGTAGGTAATCTCCGCTGGAATATCGGAGTGGCGCATTATAGATTCTCGCCAGTTGAGTTAGCTGCTCTTTCTGAGGCCCGTCACCATGGGAAGAGAGAGTATTGCTAAGGTTGGCAGGCCTACTTTTGATCTGGTTGCTATGGAGGGCGAACACCAAAAAAATGGTTGCTTTTGTGATCTCAAGCGGACTGGTTTCATCAGTTGAAAGGCTACCGTGGCTGTTGAGCATGTAATGCATGTGTAGACACTGCTACGGAGGTCAGTAATATACGTCGTTATCTTGCAGGGAAATGTATTTTAAGTAGTGCTTCAATCAGTGGTAGGCATGTCCCCCTCATGAAGACGCTTGTTCAAATTCAACGCTGATAATGGTTTCTCTGAGCCATGGTTTAGTTCATATGGGTCTCTTGTCAGAAATAACAATGGTTTCCTTCTCGAAAAATAACAAAGCTCAGGGTCTGACATCACTGGCTTCTGGTATTAACATGCTCACCTGCACTGCTTGGCTTCGGGTGTCCATTATTTGTAGTGCACATGGAACACATTCCTGCGGAGAGAGCTGGTAGGAACGTTGGGTTGCTCGGTCGATGGCCAGGGTCAACGGCGGCGTGGTGTATTCCGCAAATATGCCCGACTGTGAGGGCGGGCACAAGCCGGCGTGAGTAGGTTAAACGTTGAGTTTTATAAAGGCACCACGGGATGACCAGCCCCTCCCCAACCAGCGCCATCCCTCCCACCCCCCACCCAGCCCCACCCTCCCCACCCAGCCCCTCCCCACCCTCACCACCCAGCCCCTCCCCACCCTCACCACCCAGCCCCTCCCCACCCTCCCCACCCAGCCCCTCCCCACCCTCCCCACCCAGCCCCTCCCTACCCTCACCACCCAGCCCCTCCCCTCCCCACCCAGCCCCTCCCTGCACGACGGACGGACACAACAATCCCCTGTGGGCTGGTGTAACCAGGAGGTTCCTACCGGTATAAAATCAATGACATACAGGAGTTGAAGGCGCCTCCACGGCAAACCCCTCCTGTTGTTTCTTGACCCGCCAGGGCAACCCCCACTCCTTAATCAGACCAGAGGCAGAGGAGCTTCAGCATCAACGAGTCCAGGAAGTGGCCCTGAACCCCAGGGACCGCGGTCCTGTATAGCTCCGAGCGAAGCTTGACATAACGTTAGGGACAATTACACCCAAACAACGAAACACAACACCTCCAGAATGTATGGGGTGCTGAGTTCTTCATCAAGGACCACCACAGGCTTGCTGTAGCAACTCTCAGGGCTCCTTGGAGGTTCATGAGGAGTCAGATGTCTGCTCCACCTGGGCTGGTTCTTGAGAAGCTGAAGGATGACAACTTCCCCAGTGAGTTTCCTGTGACAGGCTCAAACCGGGTTGAAGAATTCAGCCATGTGGAAGAGCCTGATCAAAATATCCAGGTTTTTATTTATTAAATCCTTTATAATAAGTTCACTTGCTTGCGTGCTTGCGCGCTTACGACCGTGCAAATCTTTCGGTCGTTTTTTAACCCACTTCCCGTGATCCAATCGAGCTGACATTTTGCACACAGACTCGTTGTGCGTGACAATTTATTTTCGTGAAAAATTTTTCCCAAAATTTTACACTTTTTACGATTTTTTTTCTTATATTTAATTACCAATTGCTTAATGGTAGCAGGCAATCATCTGACCCATAGGTGGCAGCCATCTCAAGCCAGAGGACGAGAGGACTCTAGCCGCCCGTTTCAAAGACCAATGTGGGCTGGGTTGTGGCCCATTGAACACGCATATAAAGGATTTATAGTGAAAAACTTTATTTTACGGGTTAATTTTTTTTTAAGTGAGGCACCCCTGGAGACTGTCCATGGCTGCGTGTGAGTCAAGCCCAAGGCAAAATCTTGTTTTTGCCAAAGGGATGCTTCAAACCACGAAATTATATCCTTGTAGAGCCGTCATAAACAATTATCTAACTTATTGATGGACTCTACAAATGATTGATTCGATCGATTGACTTAGATAAGAAATATGCTTTAGTTTGCATACGTTGGGCACGCGTGCAAAGCTTGAACTCGTTTTCAGAACATGATTCGTTTCAATTCGTGCAGGGAGTCATTGTACAGGTTGCCAACTATGAAGTGTTAGTCTACTGTCATAAATAATCTTGCAAAACAGTGAATGTTCTTTAAAATAATGTACTAAACAATGAACTATACTTGCGGCATTAACATACACCAGGCATTATTCACGTGTTGATTCAATTAATGTACCAAAAGAACACATACACAAACGTAGCTGTTTATTCAATTATTCACTATTAATGTATCTTGTGTCACTTCAAATTGATATTGGTGCCATATGTTGAAATGTTTTCACTTTCACAATAATTACCAATTATTCAAATTTTTTAACGATTGAATTTATTTACATAATCCACATTCATATTTACGTGTAGATATGTTCACAGTTCTGGACTATGCAGATGATATTGCCCTACTAGGTGAGATGCATGTAATGCCACTCCTTGCACTGGATATCATGCAAATGAAGCGCTCTCTTGGCCTGGAAAGTAAACTGGATGAAAACCAAAACACAACCACCGTGGAGAAGCCACGTGGCCTGAAGGGAATGCAAACAGCAGGCATCAATATTTAAATGGTAAAATCATTCGCCTACCTCGGCTGCAACATGCAACATACTGGAAGCAGTGAGGCAGAAATTAAAATGCATCTCAATTGCGCACGGGTGCATGGCACAGCTCAATAGATACATCTGGTGCTCCAGCATTTTTTTAAATTATTTTAGCAGGTAAGGCCCACTGAGCTATACAGCTCTTTTTCAGAAGCGACCTGGCCCGTAAATGATAGCTCAAAGATGTAGCTTATCATGTGGAAATGTATAGCAGCCAAATACTCTCAACACATGTTTCTAATTGTGGAGGGAAAACCCAGACGACCCGGCGAAATATCCACACGACCACGGGGAGAACATTCAAATTTCAAGTATACAGGCATCGTCAGGGTCGGGATCGAACCCACGTCGTCCTATATACCAGGCGAGATAGTTAACATCTCGCCACTGTGGCGCCCATTACAACGGAAACAAAGATCTGCCTTTACAAAGCGTGCATCCTCCCCGTACTGCTGCACGGCTCAGATACGTGGTCAATGACAGCGCCTTTGTGCAGGAAACTGGACACGTTTGACCGGCGGTGTCTGCGACGGTTACTCCGCATCAACTCCAGTGAGTGCATCACCAACGCCTTGGTCAGTCTTCGAAGAGCATCTCCAGCGATAACTGTAATGGCCAGGGTCAGGAGGTCTTCGCCTCTTTGGCCTATCACACCATCATCAACGGCCTACCGCGGGACTAGAGTTGATCTTGTGGCAGACCACAGCTGACGTGGATGCTACAACCACTGTTGAGTCTGACGTCAAACGCCGTGGTCTTGGACCCTGGTGGCGTGCTCAGGGTAGAGTTGCCTGGTTGCCGCTACACTCTGGCCTGGTGCATGTGACTGATGATGACATGCGTCATGAACTGTGAGAAATACTTAACCTAATTCGCATGCAACTAATCTAAATGACCGTTATCATACTCGCACAAACAACAAGTAAAAACAACAACCATGAGGCGATCGGTGGGACCTGATGATGTCATCGGCGAAATAATTCTTGCTATATCTACGGGACCTTTTTGCCAGTATCCAAAATTATGAAAACTGCTGGCATTGTCTTTGTACGTTTCGCCTTTTGGCGTTCTGTGGTCTAACACTGAGTTGACAAGACCATACAGAAGGCTGTCTCTGGTGTAGGCCAATCAGTTTCAAGGACAATGCATATATTATCAAAGCATGTTTGTTTGCATGTTTTGCCACAAGTATGTGTGGTTAATGCGGACTTGATGCCTTCTAAAATGTATCTATTTGGTGTTTGAAAATCTTACCACCTGTTTTATTGCCAGAAAGGGTAAAACCTATTCTTATTTTTCATAAATCTTGCTGCTCTGGGCATGGCTTGTAGAGGACTTCCTGACTTCTGGAGGCGTTGCAATAAAGCTTGGTGACCAGTATTTTAAAAAAGATCACACTAATTGATTACAAGGAGTCATCGATGTTAAATGTTTCATTTAATTATCAATTTGATCAATTAAACCGGGATAGCCCTGAAATTTTGCAGCCAGGGTGGTATTTGGATTGTTGAACTTTAATTACTAAATGTTACAATACATAAATAATTAGATTTTGCAGAAGGGTATTTATTCCCTTTTATATTTACACACATCCAAGAATATAGGGTATATATAATTTAATATTTTCACTTAGATTCTCATAATATTAATGTTTGGCCCTATCATCTGGAATGCACCCATTTGAGTCAAATCTCATAGCCTCACGCAGGAATGACCCAGGATAGTGATTTATTTATTTCATGGGTGACCACCATGCACAAACAGGTTGTCATAGGGCTGCGGGGCTACATGTTGGGCAACCGGGGGCAGTGCAGCAAAATCCATTGCTGTACTCAACTGTACTTTTATTTTCCCATAACTCTGCTCCCCGTATTTAAAAACACACACTGACCATGCAACTTGGTGAAGGATGGTAAAATAACACCCAAGGCCTGCATGGTATGAGACGTGAGATCAGAAATCAAATTAATCAGAAGAGCCGTTCTTTTCCTTGGTTCTTTCGGTAAAGTCACGTAGAATGGAAATAAAAAAACATTATAAAATATTTTATTATGTTTTATTTTTATTATTTTATTATTTCCATTCCACGTGACTTTATCGAAAGGACCAAGAAGATGAATCCCTGCAGTCACGAAAGCTTTAAATCGAGAAGAGCCGTTTTTGAATTTGGTAAAAAAAAAAAATCTATATTTGAAGAGCGACATTGCATGTGAATACGAGACGGTGGTCTTCATAAAAACAAATAACGGTGACGAAGTAGTCCTGAAAGAGTCCTGGCATGGAGAGCCCCACATCCAACAGTGGATTGACAAAATAACTGTACATAGTAAAAACTATGCTACATTGAAAACTCATTTCTTTAGAACAAATTTTTGTGTTTTGTTTATTGTCCTTTCCCCGCACCTCTGATTAGCACGGTTGGTGACGTACGGTGCGAAAGAAGTTCAACAAACATGCGTACAAACTTTTTTTTATGAAACTATAGTGTACGTGTACATTTTAATGAGCATGAAAACAGTTGCACTTGCACAACGAATGCGTTTATCTCTACACTGCACTTGAAACCAACGTGCCACAAGCTGCCACTCACTCCAGGCACACGTGGTTTGATAGCGCCAGCAAAGGGCGATCTGGCACCATCGAGGCAATCAATGGGCGGACAGCACTAAGACTTGCCACAGTGCCTATAACAAACCCATGGCCTGCTGTGCAACCTTGACACGACCTCTGTACTGTAGGCCAACTGATAAATATTCATAACACCGGTTGTGTAAAATAAAAACCTCGGAGCAGTGTTCAAACGCGAACATTTCACTATATGCTGGAGGGTTTGATCATCATAAACAAAAAAAGAAATTGCAAATATTTATTTTATTTCTACCTACGGGACTTTACCGAAAGAGCCAAAGAGTATGAAACACAGCTGTTTCAAACAATCAAACGTATCTCATGCAGCTCTTGGTGAATACATTGTATGGTGATGACATTTTAAAAGTTTAAACCCCTGAATCGCAATGCCATTTGGGTTCAATCGATGAAACAATCAACATTGACCACAGGGAACGACTGCCTGGTGATGAGTCCATGTGGATGGTGTTGAAAAAATATATTTTCTAAAGTTTACTGAATACACCAAAATATGCGACGCACCTCACTAAGCACTGACAATAATTAGCTGCAGGAACTTGAGATTAAGCTCAATGTGCATACGGTACGTGCTGACGGGAGTCAACAGGATATCTTAGAATGTTCGATTTTTTTTACAAGCATATTTTTTCATGCGTAAATAAGCTGTTATCAAATACTGCACTCTGTATATTAAAAGTGCATGTTACGTTGAATTGTTTAGTTTATAAGTGTGCATTTGATACGAAATGTATTTTAAATTTTCAACATTCAAGCCATACTACCTCTCAGACAATGGCAAAGGGAACAATCCCATGTGGGGAAATACGGACGTTACATTCATTACCCACAGTAAGCCAGACTACTCTCCAGGTGCAGCAAATGAAGACTGAACATTACGTATTTATTATATCTCCAATAGTGCACGCATAAAGGAACAAAAGACTAAGCAGACTGCACTGCTTTGCCAAACTGCAATGGCTCATGTCTTGCCAACGATCTCAAATACGCCAGTGCTTCCACGATGCCGAAATCAATGCTTTAACACCAGTTTAATCTTTACATTAAACTGATACATGACTTGTCCCACCCAGTGACATATCTCGACAATGTCCTGATTGCTAAACGTTCCTCTTGGCAGTTTAATGGCACACATTTGAGATTGATCGACAATGGATGAACTGTGTACAACTACACACACACACACGCGCAATCACAAATCACACGTACGTACAGATATATTCTTGGTAAACCGTGAGAAAGTATAATGGTCTTTAAACTGCGGCGCATAAAACAAAAGTCACACGAGTTATGAAAATGTCAAATTTAATAAATAAGCTGGAGTAGATCATCTATGTGAGGAAATGAGTTACTACTGGCTTTGCAAAATATTATAAATAATGTCAATGAGTTCCCAGTGCAGGTAATACATTGCCAGATAATTGACACACACATATCTAAAGTCAAGGCAATCCTGATAAGACTTGGCCGGCTTTTTGGCTGACTTGCTGCCTCAGCTTCCTCCATCACACTTCTCCATCCCGTCTCAGGTTTAAAACTGGCCAATGTGACAACACACCGTCCATTTGATATGCTGAAAGCCGCACCTTAACAACTCTATTATTTTTTTATTGTATTTTTATTTTACTTTTATTAATTTTAATTTTTTACCTACGTGACTTTACCGAAAAAAACCTAAGAATATGAATCCTTGCAGTCACGAAAGCTTCAAATCTAGAATTGAACTCTTGGAACCTTCCATTTCAACCAGTCTACACAACAAAGGCTCATTCCTAGCAGCGTGCTTCAGCCGCACCGAACCTCACAATAATAATATCCAGGGGCCTGCCTTGGCTCCTCCCACCCTCAATCAGTATATATACAAGGACTGTTTTCTTGGAATTTCTCTTACTTGATGCAGCTATCGTGCTGTGACGGTTCCACCTGAAGACGGAAGCTTGTCTTGCCTCCGAAACGTCGTGATTTTATTTTTTATTTAATTTTTTATTTTACTTTTATTCATTTTAATTTTTTACCTACGTGACTTTACCGAAAAACCTAAGAATATGCTGAAAGCAGCTTTGATCATCCTTTCCGTGGTATATTTCGAGTTAAAGAAGTGCACAGCGAGCAAAGTAGTTTTATACACAATAGGGTGTCATTACCTACATGAAAGCATTATATTCAACGGACCATTTGATATTCAACACTAATGCATGTCTAGCAATTGGATTGCTGCCAAATTGTTTGGTAAAATAGACTCTAATGATGTTATGAAACAGGAATATTTCCTATGAGAGCAAACGTCATCAGTCATTATATTGTACCTGTATTATTAAAATGATTTTTTTCATGACAACGTTGGATATTAATCACTAAACCAAAAGCGATTACAGTTATTTGAATGAGCGCTCACTTTGAAGTTTCTGTCATCACACATCACCAAAATCGTGATGCAAGGGGTGATATGCATAATTATCGTCATAGCAAGGTCAATGTTGATATAACTTGTTAATATTTGTTTTTATGGGCTATATACAAATGTATACGTTAGTGTGTTATCGATACTGTATACCTTGTGAAAGTCGAAGTTGTATAATTGCTAAAAAACAAGCTATACTGGCTTATTAAAGATAATTACTGGAATTATTATAATTTTGGTTGTTTACCCAAGAAAGCCTCACTGTGATTGAAGACTCTTCAAGAGAGTCCTACCAAGCTATCACACGATAGTCCGACCAATTATTTGCTGTATGGGGATGTTTGGTCAATGCCAATGCAAATGTGTTCTAGATTTGAAGCTTTCGTGACTGCAAGGAATCATATTCTTAGGTTTTTTCGGTAAAGTCACGTAGGTAAAACATCAAAATTAATGAAAATAAAATAAAATAAAAACAAAAATCACGACGTTTCGGAGGCAACACAAGTCTCCGTCATCAGGTGGGACCGTCACAGCCGAATTAGCTGCATCAAGTGAGAAAAAACCTAAGAATATAATGCAAATGTGTTTTTTTTTATCTGTGGGAAGGAACTGGAGATCCTAAAAGAAACCCATGCAGAACAGGGGGATAACGTACAAACTCCACAAGAAAGGCACCACGTTCATCTTACAGCAACCAGAAAATTCTACTTGAAATATTACAATAAATCGTCATCAGATTCCATTTAAAATTACCTTTCTCGCATGCAAACATGATTGACAGCGATGTTTATTTCTTAAATTACAATTGTAATATATCCAGAATTATAATATGTAATTGCTGAATAAACGTTTATCGGCTAGTTTTTTTTTTTGTGGTAAGGTAGTGGCAATGTTACATTTCTTATCGTGTCAAATAAAAAGCCACACTGCCACCTACAGCGCATGCATTTACCAATATTGATGGTAAAATGCATTTTTTTTAAGCTGTTGTCACTGTGTTGTTGTGGAACAAACAATGTTTTATGATTAACCTTTCACTATACAAGTACAGTAAAACCTTGGATTGCGAGTAACTTGGTCTGCGAGTGTTTTGCAAGACGAGCAATTTTTTTAAAATAAATATTAATTTGATTAACGAGCGAGGTCTTGCAATACGAGTAGTACGTGTATACGCTTTGCCTGCCGAGCGTCACGTGATCACAACTGATATACGAGTGCTTTGATATACGAGTGCTTTGGATTACAAACACGTTCCCAGAACGAATTATGCTCGCAATCCAAGGTTTTACTGTATATAAATATGTATAATTCAGAACTACCGCTTTACAAATGTGAATGCTGTCTTGTGTTAGAGTTATAAATGTAGATATGTTATTATTGGTTCTTTCGGTAAAGTCACGTAGAAGGGAAATAATAAAATAATAAAAATAAACAATTAAATTCTCACGACGTTTCGATTGCAACACAAGCAATCATCATCAGGTGTGAAACCCACAGCAAGAAAATTCTATTTTTGTTTTATTTGAATTATTTTATTATTTCCCTTCTACGTGATTTTACCGAAAGAACCAAGAATATGAATCCCTGCAGTCACGAAAGCTTTAAATCGAAATGTAGATATATTATTATTATTGTCTTATCACTATTATTGCTATGATTTTTTCTTGACTTCAGCTCATACTTTGCCACAATATACCATGCCATTACTCATTCTTGACTGCCCCAGAGGCAGTGTGTGAGTTTTGGCACTGATCTTATTACTAAATAAGTGACAGTTTGTTTCATTGAGAAAGTTAACATCGTCACTTGTTGAAGTGGCCCTTGGTGTCCCTGAACGGACCATTGCGTTAGTCAATGCTACCACTGGGCAATATAATTCAGTACTTTGGCAGTTAACTTTAATGCCTATCTTAATTTAGGAGCTTTCGTGACTGCAGGAATTATTCTTTGGTTCTTTTTCGGTTAAGTCACGTCTAAAAATAAAATAAATTAAAATAACATATTACGACGTTTCGATTGCAACACAAGCAATCATCATCAGGCATAAAAGAAATAGCAACAAAAATCTAACGAGAAAACTATAGACAGACATACAAGCAGACAGACATCACAACGGCACACAGAGAGAGGACACAAATCGGCACAAAGAGAGGAGTCGTTTCTGTGACGGTCCCTTAAATATAGAGAGGGGGGGCAGGGACGGAGAGAGGGAGGGGGCAGAGAGAATTAGCATATCAATGAGTGTACGGCAACGTACTGCTGTTGCAAGTAAGATGACAATGTGGAACGGGCACGCAAGCTTGAAAATTAGGAGACAGGCACACGAAAATTAAATAACCTAGCAAAATATCGAAATGTCTGCTTGTATGTCTGTCTATAGTTTTCTCGTTAGATTTTTGTTGCTATTTCTTTTATGCCTGATGATGATTGCTTGTGTTGCAATCGAAACGTCGTAAAATAGTTATTTTAATTTATTTTATTTTTAGACGTGACTTAACCGAAAAGAATCAAAGAATAATTTCTGCAGTCACGAAAGCTCCTAAATTAAGATTGAACCACTTCTACGGGGAAGTTTTAAGCTTATCCTTTTTCTTTCTGGCTATTTGTTCTCTCTGCCTGTGTCCTCTCTTTGGAATTTTCACACTTAAAATTCTAACTTAGCAAATTTTGAAACACGTAATCAACCAGGCTATGCGTTAATTGTGTGTTAACCGACTCTCTGTGTTGTATTACATCACATTTCGATATTTTGCTAGGTTATTTAATTTTCGTGTGCCTGTCTCCTAATTTTCAAGCTTGCGTGCCCGTTCCACATTGTCATCTTACTTGCAACAGCAGTACGTTGCCGTACACTCATTGATATGCTAATTCTCTCTGCCCCCTCCCTCTCTCCGTCCCTGCCCCCCCCCTCTCTATATTTAAGGGACCGTCACAGAAACGACCCCTCTCTTTGTGCCGATTTGTGTCCTCTCTCTGTGTGCCGTTGTGATGTCTGTCTGCTTGTATGTCTGTCTATAGTTTTCTCGTTAGATTTTTGTTGCTATTTCTTTTAATGCCTATCTCAATGACAAGCAATTGTAGTATCTGCCTCGGCTGTGTTGTGTGCTTGTCTAGCAGACACATTTTTTGACGCAACATTTCATCAAGTTAAATGCAAAACAGTGATCATTTCGTTGGGGTCCAGACCTCAACTACATAATCTGAACTTTCGTGAATGTGTCATCCGTGGGTTTTTCAGAGAATCAAAGTATACGTCAGAATCACCGAAAGATAGAATTAGGAACATGCGGATGAGAAAACGTACACGTGTTACGAAAAGTAAATGGGCTTGGACAGGACACATCGCTAGAAGGGATGTTTGTATGTTGAAATTCTTTCGTACCGTACGTAGCCAACCATGCAACTCGGACGAGTTAATTCCCCCCCCGCATCCCCAGCGTTTGGCATTGCTGTGCACTGGCATTGTTGCTGCATTGACATTGCTGCTGCATTGGCATTGCTGTGCACTGGCATTGCTGTGCACTGGCATTGTTGCTGCATTGACATTGTTGCTGTATTGGCATTGCTGCTGCATTGACATTGCTGCTGCATTGACATTGTTGCTGCACTGGCATTGCTGCTGCATTGACATTGCTGCTGCATTGGCATTGCTGCTGCATTGACATTGCTGCTTCACTGGCATTGTTGCTGCGTTGACATTGTTGCTGCACTGGCATTGCTGCTGCATTGACATTGCTGCTGCATTGGCATTGCTGCTGCATTGACATTGCTGCTGCATTGGCATTGCTGCTGCACTGGCATTGCTGCTGCATTGGCATTGTTGCTGCACTGGCATTGCTGCTGCATTGGCATTGCTGCTGCATTGCCATTGCTGTGCACTGGCATTGCTGCTGCACTGGCATTGTTGCTGCATTGGCATTGCTGCTGCATTGGCATTGCTGCTGCATTGGCATTGCTGTGCACTGGCATTGCTGCTGCATTGGCATTGCTGCTGCATTGGCATTGCTGCTGCATTGGCATTGCTGTGCACTGGCATTGCTGCTGCATTGGCATTGTTGCTGCATTGGCATTGTTGCTGCATTGGCATTGTTGCTGCATTGGCATTGTTGCTGCATTGGCATTGTTGCTGCATTGGCATTGTTGCTGCATTGGCATTGTTGCTGCACTGGCATTGTTGCTGCATTGGCATTGCTGCTGCATTGGCATTGTTGCTGCATTGGCATTGCTGCTGCACTGGCATTGCTGCTGCATTGGCATTGTTGCTGCACTGACTTGTTGCTGCACTGGCTTGTTGCTGCATTGGCATTGCTGCTGCATTGGCATTGCTGCTGCATTGGCATTGTTGCTGCATTGGCATTGTTGCTGCATTGGCATTGCTGCTGCATTGGCATTGCTGTTGCATTGGCATTGCTGCTGCATTGGCATTGTTGCTGCATTGCCATTGCTGCTGCATTGGCATTGTTGCTGCATTGGCACTCGTGCACCGCCCATGCTCCTGGTGCTGTTGATACACTTGGGCTATGCCCATCCCTATACCTTTATAAACAGTTTGCCTTTAGAGGCTGACTCCTGTGCCTGATGACGACCGCTTGTGTAGCGATCGAAACGTGATTTGTTTTATTTTATTTCTAATTACATGACTTTACCGAAAGAACCAAAGAGTATAAACACAAGAAGCAGTTGTAAAATAAATGAGTTTAAAATCAAGATGTAAAAGTGCTTATCTTCGCTGCGATGATGACCGGAATTCGCATGATGATGGTTTATGCTCCTTGATGAGAAAATGATGGTCGATGAAAGAATGATGTAGGCCAATGGTTAAGAATATTGATGGAGTGGCAGCCAAGGAATAGACCGCATTCAAGAGGACATCAACCATGGAGGTGAAGTAATGAAATCAGCTCGCGTGCAGGTGAGAGGTGGATTATTACATTGCAGGATCATGACAGATGGCAATGGATTATATCCAGCAGTGGATTGACTGCGGCTGATTATCATGATAAGAGTTGGCATTATCTTCTTGGTTCTTTCGGTAAAGTCACGTAGAAGGGAAATAATAAAATAAAATAAATTAAACATAATAAAATAATTCTCACGACGTTTCGGCCACAACGCAAGCAGCCGTCCTCAGGTGAAGACCAGGTCTGTCGGGGAGACAGCGTCTGAATGTCGGGGAGACAGCGTCTGAATGTTCAGACGCTGTCTCCCCGACAGACCTGGTCTTCACCTGAGGACGGCTGCTTGCGTTGTGGCCGATACGTCGTGAGAATTATTTTATTATGTTTTATTTTTATTATTTTATTATTTCCCTTCTACGTTACTTTACCGAAAGAACCAAGAAGATGAATCCCTGCAGTCACGAAAGCTTTAAATCGAAAGTTGGCATAATCGTTGATCCCAAACTCATCTACGGTGCTACAAAAAGCATCTTTTTCTGCCTCGGAAATATTGATGAGCTCAGTCACAGGCTCTGCCTTTCCTCCTTTAATGCTCGGAAATTGATCTGCACTTTTATTTCATGTTGAATTGATTACTCCAATGCTATTCTCAAGGCAATATCTGCAAGGCAAGGAATAGGTGTTACCCTTTCTGGCAATAAAACAGGTGCTAAGATGTTCAAACACCAAACAGAAACCTTTTGCAAGGAATCTTGTCTGCTTTAACCACGTATACTTGTGGTGAACATGCACATAAAAAAACATGCTCTGGCAGTATATGATGCATTGCCTTTGAAACTGATTGGTCCACACCAAAGACGGCTTTCTTTAGAGCCTAGCCTCAAACAGCGTTAGACCAGAGGATGCCGAAAGGCGAACATTTCAAAGACAATGCCACCATCAGGGCATTTATAGCTTGGGGTGAGCAGCTAGATCATGGGACCTCCTTCGCCAGTATCAAAATCTAAGAATAGGTTTTACCCTATCTGGCAATATAACAGCCGTATGAAGATGTTCAAACACCAAAAAAAAACCTTTTGCAAGCAATCACGTCTTAATACAACTGTTTTATTACCAGATAGGGTAAAACCTATTCTTATATTTTCATACTGGCAAGGGAGATCCCATGATGCATCTGCAATGGCATTCTCCCAGCTGCAAGTTCTACAGATTTTTGCTTCCAACTTTATGACACGGTATTATAAATGTATTTCACATTATTAAGTTTTGGCCTCACTACACTGGCTCCCAGTTCGTGTATGTGTTAATTGTATAATTTTTACATTAAAAGGCTCTAAATGTTCCCACTTCTGGAATGAACTCATGTAATGTACTGTATCCATATATTTCATGTTATTTTGCTATTTAAATGCACAGAACAATTAAGGCTACCTCGGTCAAACACCCTTTGTTATGCTGTTAGTCTTACAGCACTTTGGACCATTACTGAATCAGTGTCTATTTTTAAATAACACAGATAGTTGTTGAATAACAAACAAAAACATCAAAGTTAAGCAGTAAATAGCTGCGCTTTAGGTAAAGGCGCAGGGCTGCAATCACTTGGTAACATCACTGCTGACAGAAGGGGCATCCACTAGACTAGGGAAAACCTAACGAGGCCCTTTAGAGAATATTTTAACCAATTCTTCCACGCTGGCTCAAAACATATCTTGGGAGATATGGGAATACCAATATTTTACCCTACCATACACGACTTGCCGATCGACTATTTACGCCTGTGCTCGCGGATAATGCTGGGTGGACAGAGTCGATATGAGTGAGTTGGGGGGTTTAAGAAACTTTGCCCATTGTTGCAACTGAGATCCAACCGGTGATCTCTGGATTTCGATTTAAAGCTTTCGTGACTGCAGGGATTCATATTCTTGGTTGTTTCGGTAAAGTCACATAGAAGGGAAATAATAAAATAATTAAAAATACATATGTTATGTAAATTATTGTACCACTATATTATATTCTTTTATGATTTTATTACATTCTTTTATTTTATTTTATTATGTTTTATTTTTTATTATTTTATTATTTCCCTTCTACGTGACTTTATCTATATATTATTAAAGAGCCCATAATTAAATAAAATAAAAATATAACATTTTTTATCATGTTTAATTTTTATTATTGCATTATTTCCCTTCTACGTGACTTTACCGAAAGAACCAAGAATATGTATCTCTGGATTGCAAGTCCAATGTGCATACCATTACACTGCGGTAGCAACATTGCACCACGGACAGCTGTGCTTCATCTAGCTGAGAATTCTTTCTCGATTAGTGCTTGAGATGGCAATTGTAAGCCATGGATGGATTGAGTGAAGTCTTGATGCATGGTGAACTTCGTTCGTACCGTACGTCGCCAACCGTGCTCATCGGAGGTCCAGAGAGGCGCTGTATCAATGTGTAGCCGCTGTATTCCGAAAGAGAAATTGTCTTGAGGGTCATTCCTCGTATAAGTGTGCGAGCATAGGAGCCATTTTTTTTTATATCTGTGAAACATGCAATTTACCGATATTGTTTGTGAAATAAAATTTTCTATGCTCAAGAGGGTGCAGGAAATCTACCTTGTTGGATTCCTAACACATCTTTCGCTTTTCTCCATTGTTGAGCCAATAGTCGTAACACCGCCTTAATTACAAGTTGAGGTTTCACAAATCCACACGTGCTCTGTCTATATGGTGGGCGTGTAAATGTGTGCAATTGAAATTCAAACTGAAGTCACGTGTAATGTCTTCGTAGAATGGAAATAATAAAATAATAAAAATAAAACATAATAAAATCATTCTCACGACGTTTCGGCCACAACGCAAGCAACCGTCCTACTTGCGTTGTGGCCGAAACGTCGTGAGAATTATTTTATTATGTTTTATTTTTATTATGACTTTACCGAAAGAACCAAGAAGATGAATCCCTGCAATCACGAAAGCTTTAAATCGAAATTTCACGTGTAATGTGTTTCATCAGAAGCCGACTATAAGTACTGATGACGCAATAGCTTGTAGATGTTATTCAACTGCTTAGCAACGTGGGCACAATCGGCATGTGCGTAAGCATACACACCGGTATTTCTAATTAATTGACTTAATCCCAATGGTAATAGTGATCTTATTAGGCTGATTAATTAAATATTCCGTGTCTCTGTACAAACATCACGAATCCATTATAATACAACCACATATGAATTAAAAGTAAGCATTTTGTCTTGTTTTTCGGTGAGCAATGTATTTATATATTTAGATTTAAAGCTTTCGTGACTGCAGGGATTCTTCTTCTTGGTTCTTTCGGTAAAGTGACGTAGAAAGGAAATAATAAAAGAAAAATATATTATTTATATTATTAAAACATATTATTATATTATGTTATTTTATTATGTTTTATTTTTATTACTTTATTATTTCCCTTATACGTGACTTTATCCATATATTAGTAAAGAGCCCTGCTTACAGATTTTTTTTTAAAATCTTCCAGCACACACTTTTCTATCTAGATGCATTTCAAATCAAACCATTCGTACATTGGGCATTCGTGCCATTCTTATAGCACAGGACTAACGCAAAGGCGCTGGTGTTTCACGTACAAAATCTGCAGTCGTTCGTCTCTTTTGTAACGGGGTCGACGTTTTCATTTTTGGAAATTAATGCCACGTGGCCATTTCACGGATTGCCTTGCGACGGAGGCGTAATCGTGGTTGGAAAATCCACGGAATTGTTACAACGTTTCGGTGGTCCTTAAAAAGTCCACGCGAGGTGGGAAAGTCAATTGCATGGGCTGAGATTCCGTGCCTCCCACACAGCGGCAATGCTGGGATTAGGTTTTAAATCAGCGAAATCTTGACTCGAGAGGCAAGCACAGCATTTCTAAGTGGCCCCGTATGTAGCATACCCTGCCACCTTGTGTTTAGCCACATGCTGTCTTGAGGCTTTAATTGCCCACCACAAAAGAATTGTGGTTGCAGTAAACCAATATTTTTTTTATACCCGTTCATTTACATGAATTATAACTGAATTAGTCTGCATTTTTTTATAGCCTTAATGAATACGCAATTATTTTACTCGGTTATTTGTCTCATAAAAAAAAACATGCTTGGCACGTAAATAACAGGTGAGATAATTGTATGGCATAGTCGTTATTGTCGCCAACAAGTCACTGACATGTAATACAGAACATAATCTGAGTCAAATGTCACTCTGCAACCAAACACTGATCCAGTGAATGTCTAATGTATAATTAAATTGTATTTATTTTAATACAGTTTATATTAAGTGGCTGTTTACATTACCTGAGTGGAGACACACTTGAAATAAAGCTACAATTGAGGCTGAAGGTGACAGTACCTCTTAGTAGGCATACAGCGATTTAGGCTCCAGATATATTATAAACACGTGCAAATGATATTCCAAATTATAGTCTTGCTACATGTAGGCTAAAAATAGTGCAAACCACTGTACAGATGAGACAAAAACAATAATAGCTTGTTATATTTTTATTGTGGCCGCGAAGCACATGTAATCCTCTGTGTGGGTGGAATAATAGTTAGACCTCTGTTATATTTACTCGGTATGAATCAACGTGGGGCATTATGGGTAAAAGCAATATTAAGCCAAACTCCACTTTGCAGCTCCACATATTGTTTTGTCTACTTTAGCCGATGGGCTGATGTACTAAAACTAGGGGTGCCGTGGTGGAGAGATGTTCACTACCTCGCATGGTATACAGGAGGTTGTTTGTGGGTTCGATTCCGATCATGATGCTTGCATATTTGGAGCTTTCATGTTTTTCCTGTGGTCACGTGGATTTTTCTCCGGGTCCTCCGGTTTTTCCCGTTCACATGCATAAAGATAAATGTAGAGTATTTGGCTGTTATATATTTCCACGTGATAAACCACTTCGTTGAGCTATCATTTGTAGCGAAGTCGCTTCTGAAAAAAAGCAATATAGCTCAGTGGGCCTTACCTGGTTAAAGAATAATAATAACTTAGTTTATTATTTATTCATAGATACAGAATTGACGTCTGCTTTATGTCGACTTTCTCTATTGTGAATGCCTGATGCCATCCGGGCACGTATTCCTGAGGTGCAAAAGCAGTGCACGAGTCTGGTTTGTCAGTTGAAAATATATTAAACAGTATCAGCAGTGACTAGGCAAGTGGCCAGGCAACAGATGCGAGTAATGGCAATCCCTGCTGTACACAATGTAATAAGGCAATTTGTCACCATAATTTCTGGTATACATGTTTCATTATTCAGGAAAATAACAGGGTAAGAAATACCCCAGAATAATTTAGGATTGTCTCCTGCACATTGTGTGTTTCCCTCGAAGAGTATGTGCGTGGTAGTGAATTGCATTGGGAACATAGCAAACTACGTTTCATTCCTGGCCATGAAAATTTTAATTTGGCAAAGGATATCTGAACCTGTCCTGCGATTCTCCCTACAGAAAAGAGTGGAAGATGGCAGCCTTCACATGACCCACTCTGTTAAGTAAGAAATCACAATTGATGCCATCAACCCGGCGACCAAACATTGATAATCGGATCTGCCGGTCTCCAGAGCAACAACTCAGAACACCATAACAGCCTTTTCCAGGACCAAACAACACGCCAGATGGGTCCTGGAAGAATGATCCTCCACCTCATCATTGAGGGACATTCTCGGACGAATTGCGAATTGAGCATGTTGAGGATGCACAACATCAACATCCTCATGCTCCAAGACATCCACGTGTCCACTAACCAACAGACCCAGTCGCTATTGTAGCCATGAATGCACCCTCACAACTCGCCACTACCAACAAAATTATGGCCTGGTCACATACGATTTCCACATCTTTCCCCCAACCGAAGATGAAGCCACCTACACCACCGCCATCAAGATTAGAAAAGCTGCAAACTACCAACGTGTGCAAAGCCCCGACTTCGAAATGGCTTCAGCCAGCACTCTCAAGTACACCAATCCCAGCCCTATATTTTGGCGACTTGATGAAGAAATGTTTACGTATTTTATAGCTTATTTACGTATTTACTAAAGGTAATTCCTAAAAAAAAAAATTTGTAGGCCAATATCATTATTCGCGAAATTTGCTATTCATTCTTGGGAACGTATCCATCGTGAATAACGCGGGGATACTGAATAGAACCCATTTACAAGCACCACCTCTCCACATCGGCTGTCTCCCTCATGTCTCTGTCACCCTCACAGAGCTCGTATACTTACGCAATATCCTTCTCCAATATCCCCTCTCAGCACATACACGTATGCCTTTTATCCACACAAATCCCTCAGTCACTCCTCCTGTCCATCCTTTCCAAATGAATAATACATTCCTGATTATTCCATCTCACAGTCAGGTCTTTAATCCTTTTAAATTGACCACTGTGTGGTTGTTTACCAAACTGGTGACAGCGTTAAAAAAAAAACCTTCATGATGCCATCAGTGAACCACGATACCTCGCTGATCTCGTGAAGCAGCATAAACCATCACGCAGACTCCGGTCATTCTCGCAGCAGCGGTCTTTGGCTGGCCATCGGCCAAACACGGTCGCCGTATCTCGCGCTTTCAGATGCGCCGTCTGGAACGCTCTTCCTTCCGATATTAGGAAGCCACCGGAGCTATGTACTTTTAAATCATCTAGATTGAAAACTCAATTTTTTTAACTGTTTTTGTGTTTAGTTTGTTGTCCTTCCCACACACAACCTCCGATTAGCACGGTTGGCTACGTACGGTGCGAAATAAGTTGAACATACATACGTAAGATTTACGAGTCACTTAGATTCACGAATTTCACATTCAAGTCTGGCTGCCAGAAGATGTGTATTCCGTCGTCGATCTCACACACACACACCCACGCCACCGCAGCAGCATACGTGAACGAGTTTGTATTCATGCGCACACGCGCGCACACAGTTTCCCTGGCACCCATGTCCCAAGCCACCACATATATGCTGTATCTGTGAAATCCAACTTGAACGTGTATGGGAATACATTTCTACCGCGAGGACTTACTACACGAACAGGTGTTCTATTGCACATGGAGTAAATAGAAGCTCAAGTTTATCCACATATGCACATGAGCACTGATCTGATCCCTCAGTGTGAGGGTATATGATAAACATTGTCTCGCTTAATAAAAACGCTTTAATTTCAATGTATTTTTTTTCACATTCGAAGAAGAAGAAGTTACATGTTGCTTTGCAACAATATTTTTAGTGTGTTACATTATCTTAACGCGTATAAAACGTTCTGATCGCAAGGATTTGAAACTAGAACGATACCAATTCGAGGTGGAGACGACAGTCAGTGCTGCCATCTCTTGGCCAACTCACAATCACAAGGCGACAACACCGGGCGTGCACTGGTGGTGGGCCACTCTTACTCTCTTAAATAATTTACCGCCCCCCCAATTAAAAACTAGACAAATTGATCTAAAGGTTTCCTAAAATCTGGAAATACAAACCAGGGCACAAAGGACAATTTGAAAAAAATGTAAACGTGTTTTGCTCTGGGAGTTATCAGTCGGCTTCTGGACTACTTATGAAACGTTTCTGAAAACAAATGTGTGTTAGAAAAATCATTAGATAATCCCTACAATTGCACGTTTTTCCCAAGTAACTTGTTTGATGTATACATATGTTAGACAGAAAAGCAGTGATGCAGCGGTTAGAACATTGAACTATGAATCAGTAAACCTGACTTCGATGGCTAGTGGTATATTTAATCCAGCCCTGGGCCTTCTCAATACTGACCGTTGTGGTCAAGTGGATGGACAAAGGATTACAAATGATGAATAATTTTTTCAGTGGTATTTTATCAGCTACTGTTGCTGCACATACATTTTATATCCCTGTGTGGTCAGTTAAAAGGTTAAATGTATGCATGATTCAACCTACACGAGTAATCACTTATATTCTCTAAACCCAAGCCAATCCATACAACAGTTTACACTTTATGACCAAAAATAACATCAATTTGGAAACTGTGGGTTTACAAATTACGAGAAAATGTCCGATAATTTACCCCGAATGCATTATTTCTTGAAAGTATTATGGTTTTGAGGGTAAACCCTTCAGAGCGATTATCCAGAGTTATCGAGGCTATAATTCAACTACCAACCAATTTGTCTTGCCTGCTAAAATTAATAATTTCAACCGCTTTAATAAATGTCAACGCTGGTTAGTTTACACGCCGATAGTCGGCAGAGTAGTCTCTGCCAATTTTTTTTGGATGCCCCTAATGGAATGATTTGAACGTTCGGAGTGAATTAATCGCAATGTAAAACAAAAGTATTGCACCCCCTGTTTTGTCTACGTTGCTGTGTGATGAAATATATTTTATGCATATTTGAAATGTTTCACGTATATTTCGTAAACTATATTAACATACATTGATATATAGATATTAATTGCCAATTTCTATGCAAGGTGTCTTTACATTGCGATCAGTTTAAAACAACGTACATTTCCTATGCTTAATGAAAGTTGATCATGGAGGAAAGTGGTAGATGTTTCTCTATTCGCTTTTCATTAACGAGAAACATCCTTTATTTGTCTACCAATTTGACATTTTTGGCTTTGCATTTAAAATAGTTCATCACTTAATCTTCGAATATCACTACAGTAGACAATTAGTCTACCGCTTCTATGCAATACACATCCGCACATAATGTGCATCCCTTGTTGCAAACAGACGTGCGCAAGTAATACGATTCGCATTTCGACAGCAGACTGTTTTTTGTGCAATTCACATTGTTCCCGTTTTTAACCACAAGCCAAAGCGGAAGCAGGATGGGGATGTTGATATATTTCTCATAGCCTGCTGCCCTGCAAGCCACCATAACTTCGTATCTGAGCCCTGTCCATCACGTGGAATAGTCGCGTGCTAACGTACATCTAAGGGGTGATGCTAGAAACGAATACAATGGCTATTATGCTTTTGTCAACGATCCACCCACAATGGGCAGAATCGCTTTGTAATGTAAATTTGTACTTAAAACTTTCGTGACTGCAGGAATTTATATTCTTTGGTTCTTTTGGTAAAGTGACATAGATAGAAACATAATAATACAAATGAAGTGAATAAAAAGAAAAATAAGATAAAAATTATAAAAACAAAAAAAACACTAATGTATACTGTAGCCTGGTTATTGTACTGGCAGTCTATAATGTAGACTGTAGCCTGGATATTACGTTTGGTGAGTGTACTGGCAGTCTATGATGTAGACTGTAGCAACGGTTCATCTTCTTGGTTCTTTCGGTAAAGTCACGTAGAATGGAAATAATAAAATAATAAAAATAAAACATTATAAAATAATTCTCACCACGTTTCGGCCACACTTTTACCGAAAGAACCAAGAAGATGAATCCCTGCAGTCACGAAAGCTTTAAATCGAAATGTAGCAACGGTTCTTAACCTTGGTGAGTGTACTGACAGTCTATAATGTAGACTGTAGCCTGGTTTTTAAGCTTGGTGAGCGTATTGGCAGTCTATAATGTAGACTGTAGCCTGGTTTTTAAGCTTCGTGAGCGTATTGGCAGTCTATAATGTAGACTGTATCAATGGTTATTAAACTGAGTGAGCGTACTGACAGTCTAAAATGTAGACTGTAGCCTGGTTCTTAACCTGAGTGAGCGTACTGGCAGTAAAAAACATATAAAATAAAAATGATAAAAATATGAAAATAAAAAATGATAAAAAAAATAACACGACGTTTCGATCACAACACAAGCGATCGTCAACAAAGGCAACCGTTTCTAGGGTTTCAAAAATGGGCGTGGCGCAAGATCTCCGCCAGCACAATGAAGTGGGCGGGGCATATGTGTCCTGGGGTAAGAAATAGGCCTCTGCAAGGTAAGGTAAATTTCGATTTAAAGCTTTCGTGACTGCAGGGATTCATCTTCTTGGTTCTTTCGGTAAAGTCACGTAGAAGGAAAATAATAAAATAATAAAAATAAAACATAATAAAATAATTCTCACGACGTTTCGGCCACAACGCAAGCAGCCGTCTTCAGGTGGAGAACAGGTCTGTCGAGAAAGCCATTCAGACTCTGCTTTCTCGACAAACCTGTTCTCCACCTGAAGACGGCTGCTTGCGTTGTGGCCAAAACGTCGTGAGAATTATTTTATTATGTTTTATTTTTATTATTTTCCTTCTACGTGACTTTACCGAAAGAACCAAGAAGAAGGTAAGGTAATTTACCAATTTTACCGGGTAAAAGGGTAAAGGTAAAGGGTAAAGATGTCGACATTCCAAGGGGTAAGGTATAGGGTAGGGTAAAGGTAGCTCTGAAGAATTACCCGGTAGGGTAAAGGTAGCGCGAAGTATTACCCGGTAAATACGGTACCTAGTTTACCGCTAAAAGCTCCGTGGTGCAGTCAGTGGCCTCCATTTAATAAATAATATTTTAAAAAATCTTTTTTTTAAACACGCTTTAATGAAATGTACTCGTAATGGCAGAACTCCACGACTCCAGGAAGTGGCCGCGAAGCTTGCCACAAGGTAAGGGAACGTGGGCAATTACAGCCAACGTCAATTGAGCATAGACAATTAGACCCAAGGCGAAACATAAGATATAAAAAGATGGTTTAGAAATATGTTTTAAATTTTTAATGATAGAATATAATATTGTCATCAGTATGACATAAGTATACACAGTTTGCAGTCGATACCACATTGGTTAAAATGTAGTTACAAGATTTGAAGATACAACGACAACAACGACAATAACGACAACAACAGACAGAGTGAGTTCAAAGAAAGCGTGTAAAATTGGAATCGTGGAGAGTATTCTATATGAATAAAGCGCTCTACCCAGCATGTACCATTATAAACCTTGTTCATGTGTAGTTCCCCAGTAATTACCCTGTAATCGGGTAATTTGTATGGGGTAAGGGTAAAGGGTAGGGTAAAAGGTAGGATCGTTGCTTTTTACCTTTTACCTTACCTGCTAAAGGGTAAAAGGTAGGGTAGAGTGATTGTATTGTGGTAAGGTAAAACGTAGGGTAAAGGTAGGCTCGTTGTTTTTTTACCTTTTAACTTTTACCTTACCTTGCTGAGGCCTAGTAAGAAAACAAGAAAAACAGGAAAATAACACAAATCGAGTCGTAACTTAACCTGTGCTCCCTTGACAAGAAAACAAATCAAATCATGACCCAAAGTGGTTGATGACATGTTTCCAATGATTGCTGAGTTTATAACCATCCTCTCGGTTGAAATTGTGTCTGTGTCTGTACAAATGGATGGCTTCATGAACGAATCTTTTTATTAATAGCCAGTGGGATTGCAAAGTACCATCATCTTTGAGAAATCAATTTCGTGTGAGCCAGCCACATTCAAATAATGATCAGCCATGGCAGAAGTATTGGTCCTACCGTGTTCCAAATCTGCCTTATGCTCACGAACATGGCTGCAACCGGCAATAAGGGAGAACCCATTGGGGTGCCTTCAGTTTGTTTGTAGAATGTTCCATTCCAGGTGAAGTATGTATTGGTGAGGCAGTGTCTCACCAGGGCCGGTATATTAACATTTACTCCTTGTTGGACCACATCTTCAATGATTGCAATGGTATAGGGCACAGGAACTTTGGTGAACAAATAAACTACATCGAAACTAACGAGAAAATCACCTGGGGACAGTGATATGTCCTTAATTGACGATACCAGGTGCGCTGAGTTAAGTACAGAAGAGGTGGTCTTACCAGTAAATGGCTGCAAGGTCCCAGACAGATATCGGGCCAGTTTGTAGGTGGGTGAGCCAATGGTGGAGACGATGGGATGAATGGGGTGTACATTCTTTATGGATTTTTGGTAAGCCATATAATCTGGGTGGTCTAGTAGCAGAAGGTTTTAAGGAAAACCGTTTGGTCTGTTCAGTTAATGAAGCTGAATCAGTGATGATACTGTTTGTTTTTGTAACGAGGCTGTTGGTGGGATCTCTTTTAATTTTTGTGTAGCTTTCATCATTAAGTAGGTCCGGAATTGTGTTATTATACACGGTTTTGTCCATGATGACCATGGCATTGCCCTTGTCGGCTGAGAGGATGGCGATATCATCCCTCTTTTTCAATTGCGATAACTCAAAACGCTCATTCTTACTGATGTTGCTGACTGGTATCTTAGCGCTTTTGAGGGTTGCAGCTATTTCAGATCTTGTCACGTCTGCAGCGATGTGTCCCAAACTCTTAAGAGCTACGTCGACCTTGACAATAATGTCATCCACTTGTATGTGTTTGGGGGTGACTGCAAAGTTCAATATTTTAGCTAAAACCGACTTTAGACCATCGGAAATTTGTCGATTTCTCAGATTAATAATACCCATGTCAACATATATTGAGTCTTTCGGTAAAGTCACGTAGATAGGTTCAAAGTAAATAACAAAAAATAACGAAAAAACCCGACGTTTTGATCGCAACACAAGCGGTCGTCTTCAGGAAAAGGGAGGTTAGCTTCCAAGGCAAACTGTTTACAAGGGTTTGAAATGGGCGTAGCCCAAATGTCAGCAGCCAATGATAATGTAAGTGGTGGGCAGCCAACCCGATGGGGGTTGGTTTTATGGGAAAAGTAGCACATGGATCAACATTAATTCGTTAAAAATGTCAACAACGTATACTATATTCGGTGGATTTAGGGTAACCTTATGCGCAGCATGCTTATCACCATCATCATGGTCATTGTCCACGGCCATAATTTATCTACTGTTGGTATTAACCATTACAGCTCCCGGACTTAAACCATAAATATCTGAAATTGTCGCGTGTTAGTGAAATTGACTGCTACAGCTACAGTACAATTTTCAACAAGCATGATTGTGTCCCTGCTTTTGTAAAGTGGTATATTTCTTCCACTAGACTCCACATTATCATAAAGTAACATTAACTGCTTTGCAAAAAAGCCCCATTAATGATTCAAAAACCCATAACAGTTTCAGACACCAAAATTGAATCCCCATTTCCGTGGACTTGATGCTCATTACAGTGTTTTCGTGTAAAATATTTATGGTTTTAATTTAACCATTTTAGCTTCCGAGTCTCAGACTTTTTCGGAGGGCCCTTCATTTTAAAGGCTTGGCCAATTCCATGAATATTTTTCATGCAGTATGAAACCAGAGTAGCTAGAGAAAAGTCTTGCATACAGTACATCAAAGCACTCAAATCTCCGTACCAACGGATTCAAGCTGTTGTACCACCATCCTCTTTATACATTGCAACCTCAGCCTGTGGAGTCGGCCCATCCTTCCTCCTGCTGTGATCGTAACGAAATAACAGGCCGGCTCAAAACACAATTCCGGGACGATTGATGTTAAGTTGCGTCGTGTTCTTGACCACCCATTCGTATCACATGGCTGGTTGAGATGACTGAAGCGGGAACACGAGTGCGTCATGTGACGGCGACACTTTATTTAGAAACTGCCCTTCCAGGCAGCATTTGAGTCTCTATGTAACAATGATGAGAGGCACCACAGCAGCTTACAATGCCAATCCTGAACCTCTCCATATCCATCGTGCCCAGCACTCAATTGGAGTCCGTTGAACATACACATTCTTTCTGACTTCTAGGCTTGGCGTAATGTGCACGAGTGGCTTAGTGTCCAATCCCTGAGTCACTATTGCATCACGTGGACTCTCGCCTAACCTATGGCGACTATATGGCAGACAAGATGCCTCGTTACACGTGGAAAATTTTACCCTAATATGTAGCATTCTGTGGCAAGATACAGTACCCAAATCTAACTTGGCACCTCTGAACTGCAGCATGCTTCTGAGTATGCAATTGAACATGCAATTCATTCCAGGTCAGCGAACACCGGCTATATCTGCAATAACCTGCTAGTCCTAGTCAGTCACCCATCCAATTGTGAACCAGGCTCAACTCTTGTTTTCCACCAATCAAAGGGCTGCCAGGTGAGAATCAGAATGTTAAAGAGAGACTAGCATGTTAATGGAAGATCACAGAGCCGCAACCAAGGGGTCAGCGCACGAAGTGACCGTGAAAGCGCAAGTTTGAAATGGGCGTAAAGCACAACTAACCAGCTTCAAATCAAGATTGAGTAAGCACAACTAACATCGGAAGGTGGTAGGATGGGAACATCATAGCCAATTATGACTTAAACTGGTTGATAACGTCCTTCCAATGATTGCTCAGTTTGTACCCATCTTCTCGGTTGAAATTGTGTCTTTGTCTATATATATGGATGGCTTCATGAACGAATCTTTGTTGATAGCCATTGGGCTTGCAAAGTACCTTCGTCTTAGAGAAATATATTTCGTGTGAGCCCACCGCATTAAAACAATGATCAGCCACGGCCGAGGTATTGGTCCTACCGTGTTTCAGATCTGCCTTATGTTCACGAACACGGTCTGAGAGATGTCGCTTAGTTTCCCCAAAGTACCTTCTGCCGCAGACACAGCTTAGTTTGTAGACACAGAGGTATTGCATGTCAGGGATCACATCCTTCACAGCATCTAACTTGGGGTATTGCATGTCAGGGATCACATCCTTCACAACGTCTAACTTTTTAATGTATGGATCTGGTTTCTCCTTGGAAAGGAGGTTGAACTTGGAAATCAGGTTATCTTTACATTTAGCTGACATTGCAGTGGCTGATGATGCAGTCGTGTTATCTACATCTTCCCAATCATATGTAGACATGTTTTTCTGTCAATGTTAAGTGTGATTCAAGAGTGTCTTGTCTACATGATCTAGTTCAGTACGGAGCAGTCTAATTCTGTCTGAGATCAGGGCCAAGCTAGCCCTGAACAAGATTCGTTTGGCATTGGAAGATGTGATAGCAGCAGAAGTCAGTGTAAATGAGATCGGTATAACCTTAGAGTCGCGATCAGATTAGCTTTCTTGTCTCGGAGTTCGTTAAACAATCTTATGGTTATGTGGAATTGAACAGACCAAACGGTTTTCCTTAAAACCTTCTGCTGCTAGACCACCCAGATTATATGGCTTACAAAAAATCCATGAAGAAGGTACACCCCTTCATCCCATCGTATCCACCGTTGGCTCACCCACCTACAAACTGGCCCGATATCTGTCTGAGACCTTCCAGCCATTCACTAGTAAGACCAACTCTTCTGTACTTAACTCAGCTCACATCGTATCGTCAATTAAAGACATCTCACTGTCCCCAGGTGATTTGCTAGTTAGTTTCGATGTAGTTTCTTTGTTCACCAAAGTTCCTGTGCCCGATACCATTGCAATCATTGAAAATTTGTTCCAACAAGGCTTGAATGCTGATGTACCGGCCCTGGTGAGACACTGCCTTACCAATACATACTTCACCTGGAATGGAACATTCTACAAACAAACTGAAGGCACCCCAATAGGTTCTCCCTTATCTCCAATTGTAGCCAATATTTTCACGGAAAAAAATTTGAGACGGATGCCATCTAGGCATCCACTCTACGCCTGTCCTTGTGGAAGAGGTATGTGGATGACACGTTTGTCATCTGGCCACATTGCCGACCGGCTCTGAACCAATTCCTCAATCACAGCAATTCCATACACCCAGCCATCAAATTCACCATGGAGGTCAAAAAGGATGGCATGCTACCTTTCTTGGATGTCCTAATCAAAAAGAGACCAGATAGCTCAATGAGCCATTCTGTCTACAGGAAAGTAACCCATACTGATGCCTACCTAAAACCTGATTCGCACCACCATCCATCCCAGAAGAATTCCCTAATCAAAATGCTACACCATAGAACTCGATGTATCTCCGACCATGAACACCTAACCAGTGAATTCAAACACGTAAACCAAGCTGCCAAGGCGAATGGATATTCTGACTGCACAATCCGCAAAGCCATCACCTTAACCGCGAGGAAGGAGCCATCTGAGGATCCAAAACCATCACCTGGCCATACATAGCAAGGGTAACCAGAAAGATTTCCAAAATCATGAACAAACACAAGATCCAGGTCCGATTTAACACAGTACGTAAAATGCATGATCTGATCCCATCTGTGAAGGACAAGATTCCTGACATGCAATATCCCGGCGTCTACAAACTAAGTTGTATCTGCGGCAGCAGTTACATTGGGGAAACTAAGCGACATGTCCCGGACTGTGTTCGTGAGCATTAGGCAGATTTGAAACATAGTAGGACCAATACTTCTGCCATGGCTGATCATTATTTTAATGCGGCTGGCTCACGCGAAATTGATTTCTCAAAGACGATGGTACTTTGCAAGCCCACTGGCTATTCACAAATATTTGTTCATGAAGCCATCCATTTGTACAGACACAGACACGATTTCCAACGAGATGATGGTTATAAACTCAGCAATCATTGGAAAGATGTCATCAACCACTTTGGGTCATGATTTAAATTGTGTTTTGTCAAGGGAGCACAGGTTACCTTGTGATTTGATTTGTGTTGTTTTCTTGTTTTTCTTGTTTTCTTACCCCAGAGCACATATGCCCCGCCCACTTCACTGCGTCGGTGGATCGCTTTGGTTGTGATCGAAACGTCGTGTTTTTAATTACAGTCTACATTATAGACTGCCAGTACACTCACCAAACTAAATAACCAGGCTACAGTCTACATTATAGACTGCCAGTACACTCACCAAACTAAATAACCAGGCTACAGTCTACATTATAGACTCTCAGTACACTCACTCCGATTAAGAACCAGGCTACGGTCTACATTAGTGTATTTTTTATATTTTTATATTTTTCATTATTTTTACTTGTATTCACTTTATTTGTATTATTACTTGTTTTCTATCTGCATGACTTTACCGAAAAAACCCAATAATTTGAAATGTTAATGTGTGTTGTTTGCGTTTTTTGTAAATGCATTGTAATATCACGGGAATAAACATTCACTAAACATAGGTTAATGTCAAAGAATATGACAATACGCAGTGCTGTATATCCATTGAGGATACGCGGGGGGGGGGGGGCAACGCCCCTCCCAAACTTGACACCTTTATTAATTTATCTTCAGTAATTTGCAATTAAGATTAACTAAAATAGTTATATGCACCCGCAATTCCGAACGTCAGGGGCAAAGCGAACCCCCCCCCCGCGTCCCAAAAAAAATATATAGACGTCAAACTCAGCCTATGTTTAAGATGCCCTTGACGGACTGACCTAAAGACTGATTTATGTTTAATTAACAATTGTCACATGCACGCTGCACCAGTGCTATCGCAAACACATCGAATAGAATGTCGTAATCAGATAACGCGTGCGCTGTGTGCCTTGCCAGGTGAGAGAGACGGGGGGGGGGGCTGCCCCAGCCACACACGTGCATGCAACCGAGAGAATGACAAGTGGACCTTGCAAATGCGATGTCTATCCCACGGTTGAATATTCAATGGGGAAAATGGCAATGAGATGGCTGGCAATGATATTTTTTTGTTCTTTTCCCATTTTTATGGTCATCTAAATTGTGCGGATTGGCGTCAGGTGACGGATAACCTGTTTGGAACGCTCGCAGAGCAAGTGCATCATCACACTGCCGTGTCATAGAGGGATATGCACGGGAGCGGAGCCTATTGCAAACCTACTTCTGTCGGCTTCTAATCCACACTGGGGTGTAGCGGCACTTTCCCACCCACGCCCCGCCGAAGAAAGTAACGTTGCTTCCACGTCAGTAAAACTAATGTATATATATTTTTTAATTCTTAGAGCTCACATTTTGCCTAAAAAAAGGTATTTGCAAAAAAATGTTTGCGTTTTTTTTTCGTGTGTTTATTGGTGGAGGAGGCTTAGACCATCGACTCACTGCATCTGAGAACCGAGTCTAATCAGGGGGGTGGGTGACCGTCCACAGATAAACCCAGAATCTCAGCAGTGCCAGCTTAGCTCTTTGACCCCTGAACCACACAGCTGGCTTGGTAGAAACATATTCATACAGGCACTAGGTTAGGAATTCCAGAAGAGCCAAGCTTGATTTTTATTTTTGTATGCTAGCAAACGGCACTCTTGTGTGTAGATTATTGCATTGTGAGTCTACTCTTCTCTGCAAAGTCAAGTTTTTGAAGAAGCACTTGTTAAACATTGGTTCAAACGTCTTCTTGGTTCTTTCGGTAAAGTCACGTAGAAGGGAAATAATAAAATAATAAAAGATTTACATAATAAAATACAATTCTCACAATTGTCCCGAAAGAACCAAGAATATGAATCCCTGCAGTCACGAAAGCTTTAAATCGAATCATTGGTTCAAACGTTTTTCTTTTTTTTTTCAGAGGAAAACCGTTGCATCTTTTTGTGAAAACTTTCTCTGGGTAAATGTTTCCTCGTGGGGAACTGCAAAAGTCTAAATTAAAGTAGAATTTGAAATTACGATGGATGCACCCCGCTCACACCCCGTTAAGCAGAACAGTGCTCCCTTGTGAATGCTGCTTCGCTCATCTCAATACAAAGAAGAAGGGAAAAAAGACAACCCATCCTCCACCTCCCCTGCGAAAATGTGGTGGAATCTCACATTCTCTGACCTGCCAGTCATTTAATTACTTCGGCTGAAGCCACTTTGTTCTGGATGCGGCACGCTAATGAGCAGGAGATGAAGTGGGCGCTGCTGCCGACTGCATGGCCATCTTATTAGAGGAGTTTATCAGTAATACATTTTAATAAGAGTCAGCCATTTAGACATAGAAGCCCGCAAGGACTAGAATCTGAGAAAAGTAGCAACCATGGATCAACATTAATCAGTTGAAGATGTCAAGAACGTATAATATATTCGGTGGATTTAGGGTTACCTTATGTGAAGCATGCTTATCACCATCATCATGGTCATTGTCAACGGCCATAATTTATCCACTGTTGGTATTAACCATTACAGCTCCTGGACTCAAACCATAAATATCTGAAATTGTCACGTGTTAGTGAAATTGACTGCAACAGCTACGGGACAATTTTCAACAAATATGATTGTGTCCCTGCTTTTGTAAAGTGGGATATTTCTTCCACTAGACTCCACATTTTCATGAAGTAACATAAGCTGCTTTGCAAAAAAGCCCCATTAATTATTTTAAAAACCCATAACAGTTTCAGATACCAAAATTAAATCCCCATTTCCGTGGTCTTGATGCTCATTACAGTGTTTTCGTGTAAAATTTTCACGGGTTTAATTTAACCATTGAAGCTGCCGAGTTTCGGACTTTTTAGGAGGGCCCTTCATTTTAAAGGCTTGGCCAATTCCATGAAAATGTGTCATGCAGTAGGAAACCAAAGTAGCTGGAGAAAAGTCATGCATACAGTACATCAAAGCACTCAAATCTCCGTACCAAAGGATTCAAGCTGTTGTACCACCCATCCTCTGTATAAATTGCAGCCTCCTGCTGTGATCTTTAACGAAATAACAGGCCGGCTCAAAACATTTCGGGACGATTGATGTTAAGTTGCGTCGTGTTCTTAACCCCCCATTCGTATCACACGGCTGGTTGAGATGACTGAACATCTTCACAAAGCGGGAACACGAGTGCGTCATGTGACAGCGACACTTTATTTAGAAACTGCCCTTCCAGGCAGCATTTGAGTCTCTATGCAACAATGAGGAGAGGCACCACAGCAGCTGACAACGCCAATGTTGAACCTCTCCATATCCATCGTGCCCAGCACTCAATTTGAGTCCGTTGAGCATACACATTCTTTCTGACTTCTAGGCTTGGCGTAATGTGCACGAGTGGCTTAGTGTCCAATCCCTGAGTCACTATTGCATCACGTGGACTCTCACCGAACCAATGGCGACGATATGGCAGACACGTGGCCAATTTTACCCTAATATGTCGCATTCAGTGGTAAGAAACAGTACACAAGTCTAACTTGGCACCTCTGAACTGCAGCACACTTCTGAGTATGCAATTCATTACAGATCAGCCAACACCGGCTCTATCTGCAATAACCTGCGATTCCTAGTCAGTCACCCATCCAATTGTGAACTAGGCTCAACTCTACTCAGCTTCCAAAGTTCGATAAGATCAGGCACATTCAGGGCGATTTAGTCATCAGTCATGAAATGTTTTAAAGTTGCGTTGATTAGCCTACTCATATTCCATGAAATATATCAACTTGAATTAGTTTGCGAATTATTTAAAGGGAAATGTAATTACGTTACGTGTTTTAATTAGATTTATTTTGCAGAATCTATCATTTACGTTGTACACTCTGTGGGTTTTCAAGTCTCAAGTACTTATACATGTACATACACATTCACACTTGAACTGAAAAAGTCACGAGAAAAAATATAATTGCAAGGGCAATTAAACCGAAGAGTTCTGCACCATATTGCAACTAAAATATTCAGTGATTAAAGTAATGGAATATTGCACTGCATTGATTTTGCTTAATTCAGTTTGAGTTTTGCTGTACACTGACAAATATGATTGTAAATTATGTAATACAAACTTGATTTGAAGCTTTCGTGACTGCAGGAATCCATATTCTTTGGTTCTTTCGGTAACGTCCCATAGATAGAAAATTTATAGATTATATTTACGTGACTTTACCGAAAGAACCAAAGAGTATGTAATACAAAATTCTAAATAATATTTAGCATCGTAAATATTAATAACAAAATAGATAAGCAGACAGTGCCTCCTTCATACATATAAAGGAGACATTGTTGGCTCGCTAATTTTGTGATTAATATTGTGACGAGGGGGGAGTTTTGAGAAATGTGACGTCACATCAAAATGCGCAATTTTAAATAAATATAGACAACACGTTCTACTTAATTAGATAGACATTTTAATACATGTTTTGTCCTACAACATCAGAGTGCAGCGGCACATTAAATACGCACTACAATGACAATAGTCTAAAGCCATTTGAAGCATTTTTTATTTTTTGGGGGGGCAGAGTTTTGTGACGTCATATATGAGGGGGAGGTCTGACATTTTGTAACGCCGTGTGACATAAGGGGGGGGGTCAAAAATCGTCCAAAATCGCGTGACGTCATTTATGGACGGCCCCTTAGTTATGTATTATCAAGCTAGGACAGATATATTAAAGAGACTGTCTGCCTATTTTTTGTTTATTTTAATACATTTTTAAAAAATACGTAGTTGCAATGTTTATTTATTTGTAATCCGAAATACATCAAGAAATCTACTTGTGAATATCTTCTCTCAAAAATGTAGATAGTTGTGATTCTCATATCACTTGCCACTGACGTTTGTCATCACCAGAAATTTAACTCAGGGCGTTTCCCACTGTACTACCGCTACACCAATAAATAATGAAGTGCTGAAAACCATTTGTTTTCCATGGTGTGCATGTGTCAACACATTTTCCACTCCTTTAAACAGCGCTGAACTTCCTGGGTTATGCAAATGTACTCAGATTTTTCTCAATCCATGTGGAACAACCAAAACCAAAGGAACATCGCTTATTTGCTCAATGAAATCACCTTGTGCTTCGAGTACACGATTCGAGTTTGGTACATTGATCTTGGCTGTTATTATTCACGACCAAAGACATATTCAGCCACACAATAGCTGTAGACAATGGATTTCAAACGATGTCTTTATCACTAAAATCTTGTTCTAGCAAAGCACTTTCGGAGCTATCTGTCACTAATTTTAATTCAGGACAGTCGCCATCTGTTTGGTTACATATTCAAATCATGTGCTTGAATTATTATTTCTGTTGCTCTACTTCAAAGGGAAATTATATGTAAGCATACCGATGTTTTGTGTTTTAAATGCATGCGGGCTCACTGGTGGGGGGGGGGGGAACCTTTGCTATGCACACTATTTACGCAGTTGTTTACGTAATATAATTTTTCAGCTCACATTCGATATTGTACAATCGACAATGCCACATACAAATTGGTTCAAATCACTTCAAGTTGATTCCCTTTAGTGCATTGAATAACCATAATGTAACGTGTAAAGGTGCAGCGCTGCTCATGCCACTGTCGACAGGAATATCTTCACTAGAGGTACCTATCGAGCCGCAATAGGTTATTTGGACGACTTTTCCACACAACTTGGAAGAGGTTAGAGTTCCCACACTTTACTCCACCACATGCAAAACTGCCGATCACCTGTGGTGGACACAGGTTGGGAGGGGGGGTTAAGAAAGCTGCACTGTTCTTCTTGGTTCTTTCGGTAAAGTCACGTAGAATGGAAATAAAAAACATAATAAAATATTTCTCACGACGTTTCGGCCACAATGCAAGCAGCCGTCATCAGGTGAAGACCAGGTCGGTCTGGGAGACAGCGTCATCAGGTGAAGACCTGGTCTTCACCTGATGACGGCTGCTTGCATTGTGGCCGAAACGTCGTGAGAATTATTTTATTATGTTTTATTTTATTATTTTTATTGTTTCCATTCTACGTGACTTTACCGAAAGAACCAAGATGATGAATCCCTGCAGTCACGAAAGCTTTAAATCAAAAAGCTGCACTGCTTTTTCAACAGCCACGCCAGAAGATCGAACCGGTGACCTCTGGATTGCAAGTCCAGTGTGATGACCATTACACCCCAGCAGCATCCACAATCTCATATAAAAGTGAACAAATGCATTGAATGACATTCCAAATAAACGCTGGTATATGTTGGGGCAATGCTTGTCAACGGTGGGGAGATGTTAACTCCCTCACCTGGTATAAAGGAGGTCATGGATTTCATCCAGACCCTGATGCCTGTATATTTGGAGTTTGCATGCTCTCCCTGTGGTCGCGTGGATTTTACTCCGGGTCCTCTGGGTGTTCACTCCACTTTTAGAAACATGCGTTTACAGTATTTGGCTGCGATAAATTTCCACATGGTAAGCCACTTCGTTGAGCTATCATTTGTGGCCAGGTCGCTTCTGAAAAAGAGCTATATAGATCGGTGGGCCTTACCCGGTAAAATAAAAAAAAACATATTTTGTGTCAACGTGCTCAATTTGGTATAATATGTGCGAGAGCTCATTCCTGCACCTGTTAAATGTTGGCAAAAAAAATAAGCAATGATGTTAAAACATTATCGCGTATGAATGATATGTTAATATACTGTGTTTGTGACTGCAACTGTTACAGCAGATGGTCGACACACTTTGCTTATTTATGATTTCCTTTATTTACTTTTGTTTCGACGTTGTGTTGACAATCTGACATTCACATTTCCAAACTGAAAAATGTGAAAATAGGATGTTGCTTTGTTCAAGGAAATTTCCTGCCGTCTTTTAAATCTGTTTTCGGACGTCAAGATGACAATGTAACAATACGAGCAATAAATATATCAGTAGCAAATTGTATGTGACGCCCAAAATATTTTTCAAACTTTTGTTTCCTGAATTTTACTGGAATTCCCTTCACACGTACACATATATACATGTTGAACTTCTTTCGCACCATACATAGCCAACCGTGCTAATTGTAGGTGCGGGCAATGCATCTGCTGCTTGTCTCTCGTGCATTGCAGCACATATTTACGCGTGGGACGTGTTTGTTTTCGCGCATCTTTTCCACAAGATAAATATTCCCACCACAAGATTTGTGACAAAATGATTTCGTGTAAAGTCACTACGTTAAAACCGCATGCTTCCAAAACCAATGGCAAAATGTAAATGTTACGTGATTATATAACTATAAAAAGCATGGTCTGGGAAGATGACCCGAATTGACTTGTCTCAACAAACGCGAATTCACAATGTACCTACTGAGAACTGTCAAAATGCAAGACAACTTTTCGGATCGTCGTACTTGTATTCGAAGAGAATACGTGAGATGCGTGAAAGTTAATGAATGGCAAGCTTAGGATGAAAATCAGCCAATTCCACTGACGTCAAGCCAGGCTCAGCATACAGTCACAGCAGGGAACGGTCTTATCAGCTGGAGCCAGAGGCAGCCAGAGATCGTAAATGCCCTATTAGAGTGAGACATGCCAATGCTATAATTTTCCAGCCATCTGGGGTCACAATCAAAGAGGTGATTTAAAAATTCTGTAAAGTTCATCGTGATATTTAACTACAATTTTACGTGCAGCAAATATTTGCAAAGTTAATTACAAATGGCTCAGAAAGCATAATTTAAGTGCCCCTTTTTAAGATGCTGGAGCATTTTTTTTTACTTTAGTTTGAAAATCGTTCCGTGGATTTCGAACAAAAATACAGTAGGACGTTTACCATAGCTTCATCATTACAGTAGAGCACATTCGATCATATGGTGCATTGGAACTTAAAGTATTTATTTTCCCGATTGCTTACATAAGTGTAAACAATTACAATGCGCAAATAGGCCCCGTTCAATGTGAATTACTTATTCATTACTTGTCACCCAGTTAATTACTGGCAACTTTAATTTGCAAGCTGTGTCTTGACCTTTGCAGTTTTAATACTAAACAAATGTACATAAAACACGAGCACAGCTGTGCCGGTCATGAACACTGACAAATAGAGTTCAATAAAGGTCAACATTTACCAGGAAATAATAATGCGTACGCTCTATTGCTTCTTGACCTGAGAATAACAATCAAGTGATAACATGCACAGTCCAGTGTGCATGTGAGGTGAAGGAAGGTAATGAAACATGATATGTGTGTCTATATACTTCTTAACAAAAGCATTTGCAGTCATATAGAGGATAAAAATAAAACACACGTGAATATTACATAGAAACAAATTCATTACTTAGTATTTATATTAGCAGGATAATATTTTCATGACCACACATATGCACTTTAATAGAGGGAGAATTGAGGCCGTATTAAAATTTGTTATGGAGAATAGACTATGTGTTTCTATAGTGAGTACTGTCTTTTTGATATATAGTGGATGGTGGAGGCTGAAAAAAGTCAAAATATAAAACAAACAGATATTTTCAATTCCTTAGCAAAGTTGTATTAAAGTTACACAAATTATCCCATGAGTATAAGTGGGTTGCAGCAGTGGTGTAGTGGTTAGCACACTTCAATATGAGTCAGGCCACCTGAGTTTGACTCCTAACCTTTAAACGGGCGCAACCAAATTGTTCCTGCAACCTCCCTCCCTTCAACCTTGCACCGACTCGCGTGGTGAAATATGGTCAAACACCCCCCATGACCGATACGGTGGATTGATAAAGGGCCGTGATTTTTAAATCCTTTATATTAAGTTCGCTTGCTTGCTTGCTTAGGACCGTGCAAATCTTTCGGTCGTTTTTTAACCCACTTCCCGTGATCCAATCGAGCTGACATTTTCCACACAGACTCGTTGTGCGTGACAATTAATGTTCGTGAAATTTTTTGTTACAAAATTTTACACTTTTTAGGACAAAAATATTACATTTAATTACCAATTGCTTAATGGTGCAATGCAATCATCTGACCCATAGGTGGCAGCCATCTCAAGCCAGAGGACGAGAGGACTCTAGCCGCCACGCATATAAAGGATTTATAGTGAAAAACTTTGTTTTTACGGGTTAATTTTTTGTTTTGTTAGTTGGGAGCCAAATCAAGTTCACAATGCTCTATTGAGTCACGTGCAGCAGCAGCCGGGCATTGGCGTCTTGGTTTCAATCAAATGCCTCTCACAATCCATTGGTTACAAATAGGGAAGGGTGTCAAATCTAAAGTGGTCGCTGCTCAAGAAGGGACAGCATCTGTTAAGCGGCATTTCCTCAGAGATAAGCCAGACCACGTAAATGTGGTGGGCAGTTCTCTACCCAAGCCGTAACGCTCAGCAAGTTTTTTTTTTGCACATGGTAACAATTGCAAATTAAACATTAAAACTAAAAACATCTGAATCACATTACCCAATAGGGACAAAGTGTCATCATCTGCTTGCCTTTGGTGAAGCAACATTTGACTGCAGGTATGTACGCAAAGCAGTAAGTATGCCGATGCAATTTTGCTGCGAGATATATTCATGCGTATAACAGCTTCCCATATGAGACATTTAACGAAGGGTGAGATGGCAAGGTGGAAGAAATATTGTTGAAAAAATATACCGAAGCAGTTGTCCACGTGTAGTTAAACAAGGCTGCGATACACACGTGGTGTTTTTTTTTGCTGGAGGCATTCTGCTTGTTGAACACTGCTAAATCACTTGACTGCCAAGTACGGGTCAGCTTTGAATAAATTTGCATTGCATAAATCAACAACGAATGTGATTAAACAGGCACAGCGAATCACGCTTCGTGACCACGGAGGCCTTATCAAGCAACTACCGTATATCACTGATTTCAGAACGACAGATGACTGTACGTCTGATGAAAACCAGTTCCAAATTCAAAAAGTGCAGCGGTTTGGCATTCTCATAAATGCATACTGGCCCTACGTGTACACTGCCGGAGACATTCGCGTTTGTACTAGAGAAGGTTTAGCCTCAACAAACGAATGCACCTACATACTACACAACTTATGTGTATTACTCAACCATATCAAAACATACTATATACCAAACTCGGATAACTGACATATCTCATAATGTTGTTATGTACGCAAATACATATTCTGTTATTGCATTTAATATTATAATAATGTCAATTTACAGCCCTATGCCAATCGACTGAAGGCCTTCCCACATGCCGTGTTGGTCATGGGGTTTGTTGACGATACTTCATGGACCACTCACAGTAAACATGGCAACGTTGACCCAACGTTGCCATGTTTACCCAACCGTTGATAGGCCGGGAATCGAATTCAGGTCGTCATGTTCAGAGCATCATGCGTACCACTGCACCACTGCCCAGCCCCTTGATGGCGTCTTATAAAATACAAGAAGTTGATCTTTAGTAACTTTTTTTTAATCCCTGTAAGTGGTCTTGTTGCATGGGAAATGGGTATTAATTCAGAAATAACAATATAGTATATACCAGAAGCCGATAACTGGTATATCTTATAATTTATGTTGTATAAATAAAACATCTATGTTATGCACTACATTTGTTACTGAAAGATCATTTAACACATGTCACATACACTCAAATACAAAACAATATATCACTTGGCTTGATTCCACTGCTAAAAGTTATGCACGAGGGTTAACACCGTTGCAATGCCGTATTATCATCAGTCTGTTTATTCATCATGCTCTATTAATTCACCAAAATACCGCTTCAAGTGTTAATTTTCAGCACGAAAAACGAGTGGTCCTGAGCATTGCTTTTACTTTCAAACAATGTAAAATATTTGAACCAACGTCAATCACGTGAATTACACGATGGCTAAAATTAAACAAAAACACCAAAACGCTTAACTTTTTTTTTAAGATGTAAAAGAAGGGGTCTACTCTAGATTTGAAGCTTTCGTGACTGCAAGGATTCATACTCTTAGTTCTTTGGGTAAAGTCACGTAGGTAAAAAATGAAATTAAAATTATTCTATTATTTTATTTTATTTTTTATTAATTTTAATTTCATTTTTTATCTACGTGACTTTACCGAAAGAACTTAGAGTATGGGATCTACTCTGCCCCTCTTGGGGAAAGTGGCACTTTTCATAGCAAAGCTCAATCCAGGTATACTCTTAGGTTTTTTCAATCCAGCTACCCACGGAGATTTCCCTCGGATAATAGCAAAAGGCCTGCATGAACAACAACACTAGCTGACTTGTATTGCATGCATTTTGAGTTAAAAGCCATTGTTTAGTTGTGCACAACGCTAATGGTCACACTTGATTATTACATGGCAATGCGTAATTAAATATTTCATTGGTCAATTATATTGGGCTGTACGCTTACTTCTGCTTTGTTTCCACTGAATTCGCACACCGGTCAAAATGAATTGGCTTCTGTTGTTGGGGCACTGCCAGGTACCAAGCTTGAGCCAGCTGTATTGTGATTGCAAATGCTAATCCTTTTTGGAGAGTGAATTTATCTACGTAAAATGCAATCATTTTGTTTCACTTCAAGTGAGGCACAAGGTAGATACGTTTGTTTTAATTTACACCCCTGTTTGTCAATTGACTGCTGGATGAAGTCCTCCCCATGACTTTTAGTCAATGGGGGTTGTTTGACTATATTTCACCAAACTGGCCAGTGGCAGTTTATGAAGAGGGGGCCCAAGACAGGTTCAGATATCATTCTCCACTGATGTTAGTCAAAAGTCAAAGTCAAAAGTCACTTTATTGTCAAGTGTGTTACATGCATGACATACAACACAGATGAAATTACAGTCCTCTCTCTTGGTCCCACGGTGCAACCAAGCAATTAAAAAATGAATCACAATTAACAGACATAAATAAACAATAAACAATCGGCGATCAACACAAGATAAATAATCAAAAATGTAATAGACTTAAAATAAACATCGGTATCAATCAAACACAGGCCATTGGGTTTGTTGTGGAATGTGCTATGGATGAGGGAGGGCGGGGGGCCATTGGCACAGTGGTTAGTGCAATGCGCTATGAAACAAGTTACCTGAGCTCGATGCCAGACCATGGCTAACACCAGTCACAATTCAGTTTCAGAAATACTGTAGATATATATTTTTAAACGACAGTCCAGTATTATGAAGCAGTGTCCCTAGTGACTGCAGGGATCACATGAACCCATACTATACAACATTTACAAATTACATTTCTCGCATACGATTCGATGTATGTATCTGGAACACAAGCCTGATTTGATGCATCGCTAAATGAATACTTGTTCATTTCTAGGCAGGTGGTGTCTATGTTCAGAAAAATGTATTCATATTAATTCACCATACATGTGCACAGTTATATGTTTTTTTTTGCTGGACTATCACGAGTGTACTGCACCACATTTTTACGCATAGCTTAATATATCACCAAATATGTCCTGGATCATGATATAGACATGTGACTAGTAGCCACAGCTATAGCAAGAGGGATACTGGATGAAGTGTGCCGTCTACAGAAATATGTTCTGGCTCACTGACCCGGACAGGCTTGGCTGTATTAAGCCCTGTTTTTTTCTCCTACAAATTTCCAAGGAAATCCTTTTTCTGATCTCTAAATAAAATTCGCCTCATACCATGTTGCTATGGTAACCAATTTCTTTACAAATTAATTTCCCAAAAATATATATGCCTGATCTCAGCAGTGAAATGGCACAGCTGTGGACACTGCAGTGTCATTAACTTTTTGCCATTTTCCAGATATTTTCCTCAGAAATTCCCTCACTAAAACCCCAAAAATCCAGTCTTCAATCCAAGTTTCCATGGTTACGGCTCCTTCAAAATCAATTTCCCATTGGCTGTCTCTGTTTTCCTTCCTGCTGTAGGCAGGCTCATATGTGCCATGATTAAGTTTCATCTACTCTGACACAGCCATTTTCCAGACATTCTCCTCATACATGTTCTCTATTGAAAGTTAAATTATGGCTCCTGACTAAAGCAATGGTGGCCATGGAAACATTGGTCAATCATCCATTTTCATCACGGTTGAATCTAGAGACAGAAACTCCGAGGATTTTTGAAAGCCATATTGAATAAGTTCTTACTAAAGTCAATAATATATTTGTTCATCCCTGTTTGAAATCTTGAAAAACATCTTGCAAGAATTTCAGTATAAAATAGCAGAGACTGTGATAACAAAGGCTGCATATAATTGATATGCTTAAAACAAGTAAAATGAGTTTTTTACAACTCAGTTAACATTTTAATAAATATAAGTTTAGAGGAGTGATGGACTAGTTTCCTGTCATAAGCGATTAAATGATCTGCAACATGTCCATTGGCCTTAACTACATAGTGTTAACATGTATTAGCTACATGGCATTTGCAAACAGAATTGTAGTGAAAGGTGATGTATTAAGTTTGGAACATGTTTCCATTTACATTTCGTGGTCGCCAAAAATAAATTTAAAACAAAATTGTTTTTTAATAAATGTAGCAAATTACAATCAAGAAAAAATGACCAGGGCTGGATTATGGTCATCCTAAAAACGAATTAAGAACTTTTTAAACTGGTAAAAATAAACTCCATTTTATTTTTGCCAAATTAAATATAATTAAGATTTTAAAGGTCTAGTATTCATATCATTTTAAAATAAACTGTCAGGAACAAATGATACGCAGTATAATAATGTTGGATAGAAGTCGTTTGCTATAAATTCCCTCAAAAGGACTTATTGGGTTGGTGATGTCCATAATGGGAGATCTTGACATTCCATTTTCTCCAAGATCACTTTACCAAACAAACTTAAAGAAAACACAAGATATAATAGCGTAGATGGGAAAATAATATGAATATCGATTGGACGTCACTATTTTGCTTTGATTGACCTTGTATATATGAAGGGGTTACATTTAGAATAAGTGGCAACAGATATTTACGAATGATCAATGGTGTGCTATGGACAGGTGGCTTCCCTGCATTAATAGCTGTGACCCTTTTATGATTCAACGGACGTAAAACATTGATGCAGTATCAGCCTTACAAATGTGCTGGAATAAATAAACGTAACGGCAGGAATTGACGTTTGCCTCGTGTTTTTAATGAGGCCCCCATCCGACAGTTCGCTGTAGTTCCAAGTCTGTGGACGCATCGCCCTCTGTTGGAATCCTCACCCAATTGGTTGTCTTAAATTGATAGAGATATATATTTGGGTTATAAACACATGCTTAAACGTACTATATATAAATATAAAAAACACAAAAACACGTTAAATGCTGTTTAATATTGCAGGAAATGTCATATTAGGGTTTGTAAGTATTCAATTATAAAAATGTTTTCCTGCAAAAAAATAATAAAAACACATTTCCATTGCAGTCGTCGGGTGAATAATACGGCAACTATTTTCATGTTTAGAGAGGGCACGTCGGGATTATTTTTGTAAGCTATCAGCAGGGACAATTGACTTCACATAATTGCATTGGGATAGCTCGTGTTGTTTACTTCACAAGACCTTTCTGTGTGGGTTTATTTTTTACGATGAAACCTCTGTTTATGTTGGCTGGGCATTGAGGCGGGAAAGACGTGGTTGTGCTAAATGATGATTTCTCTCTCTCTCTCGCTCTCTCTCTCTCCATCCAACCTGTAATTAGCTCTGCAAAGTTTGACCCACACACACACTTGAATCGTACACTGTCCGTCTTAAACAACAACAAAAGAGTCTGTCTTCAGCCTCGTCATTCCTGTCGTGGACAAGCCCAGAGTTCCGAATGTTTATCTCGGCGCAGCAGCTTCCTTCCTGATGCCCGTCTCTTGCATCTTGCTGGCAAAATAGGAAGTCACGAAGTTGAAAGTTACGAGTGAGGGGTTTTAAACGAAGCAGAAATCGCCGCTCAGCCCATGGGACGTACGTGTTCATTTGCCGCTGGTGTTCCCATGAATTGAACACAGTAAGTAAAGCAGCACAACGCTCCGACATGATATCTTGTGTTGTATACATCAGCACATGTGTGATTTGAATGTATGCATGTACGTATGTATGTATATTATCCTTTTTATAGTTAACACTTCATATCAAAGTGGTGGTCGAAATGTTAAGAGTTTGCGCTTACTATATGAATGTGAACTTCGGTAGTTTTTATTTATTTATATGTAACTGCTATTAATACTGTATAGGGCTTTCATAAACATGATTTGGTTGTATATTCTAAAAATATGCTATTTGTATAAATGATATATGAAGGATTTTATATACATAGGCACAAAGTAGGGGGCTAGTAAATTGACTATAGGTAAGTTAATTAACTCTGTGTTATGTTCTGTGATTGTATGCAACACTGTAAAAGTTAGGCCCTATGTGCTCATGTACATATACTCATACAGCATTAAGTCAAATTATTACGTGTATATTCTAGGAATACATTAAGAACGAGCTTTAAATCATCATCATCATCTGCCCCACTCGTCATCTCATTAACAAGAATGGTGACCATCACATGTCCACTATGGTCTTCTATCTCAAGCCAGGGCTACTGCTGCGCTCAATCTCAATCATTGCTCTTGTAGGTATTTTACCACTGCTTCAATCCACGTACTTTTCTGTGATCCTCTACTCCTGTTGCCTTCCATTTCCGTGTCTCATTTCCAAGGAGAGCAATCCTGCCCATTCGAGTAACGAGTATTATCTTCTCGACTATGCCCACTCCGGCTATTTTAACTCGTAACCGTTTTCCCGTCTCGTCATGTTTGCAGTTTTGATCATTCCTGTGATCCATCTGAACCAACCCACCTCGCTCGCTTAGACTTTTTATTGACTAAAAAATGCCTTGCCGACAGGATAAGTGCTTTAAATGTGAGCTTCTAATTTACACGACAAGAGGTTTTGCGTTCTGCGAGGCTTAATAAACGTGCACCGTGCATTCGGATGCAGTCTTATGATACACATATATTTCACGACTCACCATTATACAGATATGAATTACTCCGCTTCTGGACAGCCGTAAATATAAATGGGTATTCCGCGGTGAATTTATCGGCAGTTCCCATCCGTGGGTCCTCCCACCTCTCCCAAAAACGTCTGGCCAGAATGGAAGAACATGCCAATATTCCCTGAAGAGAGGCTCTTCAGAATTCCCTGTCGGAAAAGTTCTCACGCCAGCGTAGGCTGTGAGCAAGTCATTTCCAGGGTTGCGCCTTTACGTATTATTCTGTATCTGTTGCACTGTTAACGTAAGTTCCAAAGCGATTTCCTGATCGGGGGCCGGGGCGAGATCGATCAAGATCAATGCATCGTCCACCTCTTAAATGACGCCGAGGGTTTTTGGCTGGAGAGTTGCACACTTTTATCCCGAATGCTTGCCGTTTGCTCCGTGTCGCCTCGAACGCCGGCCAAGCACGCGTGCGTTAACAAGCCCCCTGGGCTGGCCACCAACTCGTGTTCTCGTTAGACCGCACGCGGCTTCGCGGAAATGTCAATAGCGGCGAGGCGAAGTGAGGCACCTTCTTCAATTACGCCGCAACTTTGTTACGGGGGCGAGCTGGGCAACAACCTCGTTTTACTGCCCACGGAGCCCTTTTGGTTAAAACCTGGATTTTTCTGTTTGCGCATAGTCACTTTAAGACGTTTTCTTGTTCATGTTTTTGGTTTTTGTTTGCTGCGGTTGCACCAGATTCAAGAGCCGAATGGCTCACAGGGCTATACCTAATAAATGAAAACTTAAATTGAAATATTTTGGTTAAAACGAGCAACGGTAACTTCTTTTACCGCGGTGACGTTGTCGTAACGAAGATGTGGCGCCCGTAAGAGAAAGAGGCGAGATGCCAACATCCCACAATTTCCCCCTTTTTGGATACAAAATCTGTGCCGTGAAGACGATACATTTGATCTCTCTGGCTTCCGTGTGTGTCACAGGGGAGCGGTGGTGTAGCGGTTAGCGCTCTGCGCTACGAACCCGGCCACTGACAACACCAGTGACGATTTTCTGAAACGGTCCTGGGCCTCCCATAGGTCGACTCAGCCTCAAATGAATACCTGGTGTGGTGTGTAAAGATCGCCGCTAGAAAGACAAAGACGACTGGGCGTGGTTGCTGGCTACTCACCCTCTCGTGCGCCGTGCCGGCCTTCACAGGTGCTCGCTAACAGCATTTGCCCCAACAGTTCCATTAAGGCTATACGGGGGATCTTTGTCTTTGTCACAGGGCTTGTGCCACAATCTATGCCTTCATTATGTTTCACTCAAGGTCAAAGACACGTTCACAAGCAACGTTTCAGAGTTCCCTTATATATTAAAAAAAACCGCTTCCGTTTAAGCACGCATGCTGTTTTGTGCTTGTTACATTTGATTTAATCGTACCCTTTATGTGGTGATGGAAATAATAACAAGCTCACGGCTTTTTTTTGTTCAGACGCGCCCCAAAGTCTAAATTGTTTGTGTAGGCAAAGACAACAACGTATTTCCGACTGGTGCCGCATTCATCATCTTGGCCGGTTGCGCCAATAATGCCAATTGAAGAACACTGGGCCACACGTTTTCAGATTTCGTGGAAGACATCCACGTGGAGGAATATACACCGTGGCATCAACTCAACCTTCCATTAGCGAGCCTTAGTGTGCGCATGACTTGGGAGCGGTGACGCAGGGGTTAGTCACCTACATGTTAACCCGAGTTCGATTCAGGGCCACGGCTAACTGAAAGTGACGAGTGATGTCAGAATCGGTCTTGGGTGCGGGTCCCCTACGCTTCTTCACCAACACCCAGTGACCATCGCGGCCAAGTACGGTTAAATATACATCACCAGTGGATTGGCAACGGGCTATATGTTAGGGCTATGCTATAATAATACAGTATTGATATATTGTATGTGTGTTGAACTTCTTTCGCACTGTATGTAACCAACCGTGCTAATCAGAGGTGTGGTACATTGCAGGACATCACGTGGTGTCTGCAAGCGTAAGCGCGTGGCATCACCTAAAGCTGTTATCAACCTAAATGAATGCATATATAGTTCTAGATTTGAAGCTTTCGTGACTGCAAGGATTCATATTCTTAGGTTTTTTCGGTAAAGTCACGTAGGTTAAAAATTAAAATTAATAAAAGTAAAATAAAAGTAAAAATCAAAGCACGCTTGCTGTATCGTGCTGTGACGGTTCCACTTGAAGACGGAAGCTTGTGTTGCCCCCGAAACGTCGTGATTTTAATTTTATTTTAATTTTAATTTTATTAATTATTTTTTTTTACCTACGTGACTTTACCGAAAAAACCCAAGAATATGCATATATCGTGTGGTGTCTTTATCTTGCATTGCTTACACTTAAATGTTGACCGATTACATATTGCACATAATGCACGATACGTTTTTTGTCTACGCAGGACCCTTCGGAGAATGTAGGCCGTCAGCTGAGCTGCGTCTGAAAGTTCACAATTACGCAAAAGGTTGTGCAGTATTGACATCTAGTGGAGAAGTGCTGACAATCTGTAAGAAAAAAAAACCCCATTCAATTCAACAGTTGCGAAGCAACGATTATTTATCATTGCTCTCATGCGAGTTGTGAATTGACGATAGATCCATCTTCAGCACGTGTTGGGCCACATAGTAATATACATACACAGTGCGTACTCTGCTGCCTCTAAAACGTACATCAGTTTGACGCTTAGGCTTTCGCGACCAATATTATTCATAATCAAGGTGTTTTGGGTTAGATCGCCTAAGTAACACATTCCTGCGGAGGGAGCTGGTAGGAACGTTGGGTTGCTCGGTCAATGGCCAGGGTCAACGGCGGCGTGGTGTATTCCGCAAATATGCCCGACTGTGCGGGCGGGCACAAGCCGGCGTGAGTAGGTTAAACGTTGAGTTTTATAAGGGCACCACGGGGTGACCAGCCCCTCCCCACCCAGCCCCACCCTCCCCACCCAGCCCCACCCTCCCCACCCAGCCCCTCCCCACTCTCCCCTCCCCACCCAGCCCCTCCCTCCCCACCCAGCCCCTCCCTTCACGACGGACGGACAAACACAATAATCCCATGTGGGCTGGTGTAACCAGGAGGTTCCTACCAGTATAACTGTGTCGTTAACCCGCCACCACCCGACACAGACAACCAGTAAGGTGTATCACGTATTGGCGGGCTGACAGATTTATACTTACGCGATCTCACCCAAAAAACGTTATTATGAAAACATCCGTCATCGCATTCACACGCGTGTCGCAGCCTTTGTTACAACTTTGCCTGCAATACACACTGCGCGAATCTGAAGTGGAAAGCATAGCGACTTTCAGCATCTTCACGAGCCATTGAACACATTCGGAAACACGTTGGCGCTGCCCTGCATTAGCAGAGAGCGAGTTTGGGTAGCATTGGATTGACCATGGCTGATGATGATGATGAGGCTTTATAGAATGTAGGTTTATTGCAATGTTAACAGTGTATTAAATGTAGGTACATGAAACGAAGACCTGTTTTGCGCAACGTGGTTTACAAATCGACCAAGCATTAAATGACCCAATGTAACTTATGCAATTTTTACAGCACATACATAAATGGCTTTTACGGTGTACTCTATTATATTATATATACCACGCAATCATTTATACACGTATAAACCTCACGGCTTAGGTGCACGGCTTATGACCACTGCACTCCGTGCTGTGTGGTACGTGTGTGGGGAGCGGTTGCGTAGTGGTTAGCGCACTGCGCTAAGAAACCCGGCGACCCGAGCTCGATTCAACATCAGTGGCGAATATCTGAACCTGGTGCGTGGGCCTCCCCCAGGTCGACTCGGCCTTAAATGAGAACCTGGTGCCGTGTGTAAACATCAGTACTGGGGAGACAAAGGAGGTCGGGAGTTATGTTTGGCCACCCACCCCCTCCCCTCTTGTGCCGTCCCTGCTACTCGCTAACAACATTTACCCCAACAGTCTGCTAAAGCTCTATGGGGGATCTTTGTCGACACAGTAGTGTACATGTACATTCCTTATACTATAATTGCACGTGTTCTATCTGTCGCATGGCCAATGGTGGGTTCCGTATGTAATAGTTGGTTCAAAATGTAACACAAATTCAACATACTCTTCACATTTCATTGATCCTTCATCCAGCAGTCGATTATGGCTAGTGATTATATATGCAGCAATGGTTTAAGATTAACAAAGCATGCAGCCCTTTGTCAATCCACTGCTGGATTAAGGTCTCACCACGCCCGTAGCGGTCGTCGAAGTAATTGTACCATACTTCCCCACGCCGGTCTGTTTGGGTTGACGAAATGATTAGTTTAGTTATTGGTGTTGGCCGCGATCTGGAATCGAATTTGTGCGGCCCGGTTCCTTATAGCGTAGTGTGTTCAACCACTGCGCCACCGCTCCACAATGGCACACAATTACCCAACGTGTTAAAACGCACTGCGCGCCCCCTCTAATTGCAATTACCGCACTGTATAGCAGAAAGTGTGTAGTCGGAATTAGATGGGGGAGGGAAATTGTTTGTTTTATTCCAGCCAATCTCAATCCACAAAATGAATAGAGGATTCCCCACGCCATGTCGATCATGGGGTGGTTTTGACCATACTTCACCACGCTGGGCCAGTGGGGTGGTCAGGGGGGGGGTAGGTGGCAGAGAGAGAGAGGGGGTGGGTGGGTGCAGAAAGAGCCAATACCATTTTAGATATGACTCACACGCTGCCGCTGCTGCTGCTACTCGTGTTCGCCGTGGCTTGGATTCGAACTCGGGTTTCTCCCCGTTCACAGCGCTAGCGCCCGCTAAGCCCTGCGCCGTCGCTGGAGCAAAAAAAAAACGTGGAACGCCGCTCCTCGATTTGTCCCGCGGGCTGGGACAGAGCGCGCTGCTGCTGCTGCTCCACCACCCGGCCCACACCACTGCGGCACTGCTGGCCTGAGACAGCTCGCTCGGGCGTGAGCGCTCAGCTCACAGGAGGCAGTCCACCATTCCTCCTTTATCCTCCTCCTCCTCATCATCCTGCTGCTGCTTGTTCTGAAGCAGGAGCAGCAGCAATAGTGGGAGTACCAGCAGCAGCAGTATCAGGAAGATCCCTTTCCAGTGCGAGAGAGGAGAGACGGAGGAGGCACCTGAGCGCACGCGCGCGCGCGCGTTAAGCGGGTGAAGATGATCGTGGTGGTGGTGGTGGTAGGGGACTGAAGAACAATGAAAAGGGGGAACCGCAAGCACTGGGTGAAGAATTAAAAGAAGAGGAAGCACACGACGACAACGATGCAGGGCAGGCAGAGAGAAATCAACAATGCATTTGGAACGATTTTGCAAGCGGCGTCAATATGAATAATTGCGTAATATGTAATAAATAATGGTAGACGGAAATCGTGGAATAGGGCAAAACGCTATCTTTTATTTTATTTAGCGTTTCAAATCAATCGATCGCGACGTCAAGGAAGACCATTTACGTGCCGCGGAAGAAGACGCGTGTTTTGTCAGATGCACACCGGCGCAGCTCAGAAATAACGTGGTCCCATTGTGCTACCCACCTCTTCCATTTATCCCCCCCCCCTTGCCTTCTGTCTCAACCTCATCTCGCACATCTCGCTCTCCGCCCCCACCGACATCTCTCCCTCTCGCCGTATCGTCGTCATCCCACCATTCCGCCCTTCCAACCGCCTACGTTCGCGTGTACATACATCATCACCGTCATCATCATCATCGTCGTCGTCGTCCTCAACTTCAACTTCATCATCATCACCACCATCATCATCACCACCACCAACGGCATCATCTCTCCTCATTTCTTCGCTCGCTCGTTTGCCTGCATGGCCGGCGTGGCGATAAAGGCCGGTCGCCCCGATGGCAGGCGGAGTCCTTCCTCTCGGGAGGGAAGCTCCTTCGTGTTGCTGATGCGGGCGTGAAGGCGACGGGAGGAGTCACAGCTGTTGGCTTGGGCCCCCCAGCCTCACCCGGTAAGGACATCCACGGCGTGTGGCACCGGCGGCTTGCGGGTCTCAGCCGCTCGCATTTCGTGCCGGTGCGCGCAATTTTTTGACATTTAATATACTGCGTATATTATACACAGTGATATACATTTTATATGTGTACATTGGATGTGGCTCATTGTATGCCGTATAAGGTGTGGTGAGTGTGTGTTTGTTTGGTATATGTGGAAACGTGTTTTCATTGTGGGGTTCTATTTGTTTTGTAATGCATATTCATGAAAAATGTGTTGTCTGTTTTTTGGCTCCACGTTACAAACATAATTTTATACCAAAGGATGTCCGTGCAAGACCGAAAAATAATAATAATATGTAACAACCGTAACTGAAAAAAAAAACTTGCATTTGTAAAAAAAAATTGCACATTTATGTGGACTCATTGTGTCCGTTTAAATGCAATAATTATTCATTGTTTTTGTAGGAGCGTTGCTCACGTTTCTAATTCAAAGCTGGCGGCGGGAATCAACGTTAGTCTGGGTGCCCATATGTCACGAACACGGGAGACCAAGTGGCCATGATTATTGGTATTGTTTATCGTCTCACCCGGTCTATTTGATCATTCCTATTTATAAAGCCCTGCGCATTGTGCGACGCCACTGGCGGATCGAGATGTCTCTTTTTTTACACCAGGCGGAAGTGACGCCGTCATTCCCTTTGTGTAAAAATTGCTTCTGCAAGAATGGGTTATGTCATCTGCCTCAGTGGGAAGGGGCCTTGATAAAAGGGTGATTGGAGTGATGTGTTATTAATCGTGTTGTTGTTGCTGCATATGCTGATGTCCTTTTGTCTTAACATTCCGGAGGTGAACACAATTCACCAATGGTGCTGGCACCCCCCCTTCCACATCTCCTTAGTCTAATTGATATAATATTGAGTGTTCCATCGTTTATGCAGTAAAGGAATTACTTTGCCTTCCGCAAACCTGGCCAAAGGGGAGAATGCCACATCCCGTGCAATGCCCAAGGCAGTTTCGGCGTTATGGGAAGCAAATGAACAAATGTGCAAGGGCGTTGGAAATGATTCAAGATGGAAATATATCTAGTGACCAGGGTAAATTCCACGAAGACCTTTTATTTTTAGACATTTTCTGGCTGACGTGGAGATGGTTTCGAATTCTAACAGCACCCTCGTGCATACCCAGTCTGCATCCTCTCCGATATATCACAGCCACCAACCAAATTCCCCCTTTCCCCCTGAAAATGGAACACTCTGTTTGCTGCTGAACTTACGATTCGTGTGTGTATGCACTGTACACACACCTCTTATTAAGCCATCCTCGTGCCACATTGTGCGTGGAAAATTCCATTGTTTTTTTTATTTTGTGCGGCGGTTGTACCCTTTGAATACGTCTAAAAAAAAAACAACGCACCAGCCACTAATTTTGTTACCATTTCATCATGTGGCATTTGTAGTAACATTATCGCCCATGTGTGAATGCGCGCCGTGTGTGTGTGTGTGCCACATATGGAGCCGTGGAGAGAAGCAGTGTGGTAGTTAGCGCAGAGATTTGAACCCGAAGGCCCGAGTTTCGATTACGACTGACGGCCAAGACCACTGACAAAAATCTGCAACAGCCCCGGGCCTTCCCTAGATCGACTCAGCCTCAAATAAGTACCTGGCACGATGCGTAAACATCGCCACTGGGAAGACGACAAAGACTGTGGTGCTGGCCACCCACCCTCTCGTGTGCCGCGCTGCTCTTCATAGGCGCTCGCAAACAACCACCCTTGCCCCACCAGTCTGTTAAAGGCTATATGGGAGACCTCTGTCTTTGTGTCACGTTCACAGGATAAGGGATGCAAGTGAGCAGACATGGGCAGGCGACAGACGGTGCAGAATGATGGAGGGGCACCGGCTTCTCCACACTCGCCGGCTTGCTGCTTCTGTTGGTGCTGTTGCTGCTCTTGCTCCTGGTACAGTATACCCTGTTCCATCATCAGAGCCCAGAGGCGGCCTAGGCAATTCGATTGTTTTGGCCACAAATCACCTGCACAATTTGCACTTGCCATTGCGTGCTTTCAGCTGCGGCCGTTTTGTGAATTGGTCTCCCTCAAATTGATTAATTGTAACATTGTGTAGCTTACAATGAATTGCTTTGTACATTTATATGCAGGCCACTGTGTTATTGGGAGATGAAAAAAAAGGTTTAACTGTTGCATAATAAGTGTGTTGTTGTTATGCAACATATTTTATACTTAATTCATATCCCTATTTGTGAAAGCCCTTATTTTAAGCTTAACAATGCTGATGGGACAGGGTAAGTACTATTTTGTGTACTGTATTTACATTTATTATTGGACACCAAACACTGTTTTGTTCTTACACACGTAACACATAACGACACTAAATGAAAAAATAGCATTTGTATGAAACCACACTGTGTTTATTTATCTTTCCATTTAAAATTCCATTAACAAAAAAAACAATAAAATGTAAAATATTAACAGTGAAAAATCGTTGCTTCGAGATATCATTGAAACATCATTGTAATCGATGTGCAAGTGAGCGGTGAATGGACCTGTGGTGCATCTCCCATGCAGCATTACGATGGGAAACGAAGAGGCAGCAAGGAGGAAGAGCAGGCGTGCATCCCGCGAAACTCGGATTGAAATGGTCCAAAACAAAGACAGCAGGTATTCGTTCACATACGTGAAATTTCCCAGTGGAGCATTGTGTGCGATTTATTTTCTTTCACCGATACATTTTCCTCACCGACTACTTCAAAGGGAATCTTAACAATCACACGTTGTAAGTTAAATCTATGTTTTTTCAGGGAAGTGTGCGGCAAAGAAAAGGCAATCTTACCACAGAGAATATGATGCTGAACGATATAAAATGTGTAATGATCATGTTGTTATACGGAGTTGTGTGATGTACATTGTTATGAATTTAATTCCAAAGGTTCTGAAATGTTGCTGTGGTGTAATGGTTATCTTACTGTACTTACAATCCAGAGGCAACCATTATCCCGATGCAGCAATTGAAACAATGGTAACATTTCTTAAATTCCAACCCAACAGTATTTCCAGAGCTATTCCAAGATGTCTAGCCAGCGTGGGAGATTAGGCCAAATACCTTCGGTATGGGCTTTCTAGAGTGGAGGCCCTTCAATCGGCAGTGACGTGGAGAAAACATTTTCAGTGCTGCACCTTTATCTTCATAAATATTATTTCAAAAGTGTTCAGAGTTTGAGCAGAGACATATTTCAAAGAATAATTAACAAATAACATTTCTGCATGACTACAAAGGGTGTGTATAATTACACCTTTCACGCAGTACAAACATATCCTCTAAAGAGTATGTAATACTTTCTATATGAAACAAATGGATGGTGTAAAATGTTTCTGAAGTATACATCAGGTTCAAAGCTTGAAATTGGAGGGCATTATGACCGACCACTCATACAACCGCTTCCTTGCGGCAGGGTGGCAGCGTTACAATGCATGGCTTTCAGTTAGAAGATTGTGAGCTAAAATCTCAGTCGAAGGCTGACTCAGCCCACCTTGCCTCCAGGGTCAATAAAAAATTAACCCGTAAAAACAAAGTTTTTCACTATAAATCCTTTATATGCGTGGCATCGGTTTTATTTTATTATTCATTTCTGTTTTTCTTGAGTAAGAGTTTCATTTTTATCACATTGGTATTTTAAATTAAATATGAATTTTTTTTTTCTAAAAAGTGGAAAATTTAGGAAAAAATTTTTCACGAAAATAAATTGTCATGCACAACGAGTCTGTGTGCAAATGTCAGCTCGATTGGATCATGGGAAGTGGGTTAAAAAACGACCGAAAGATTTGCACGGTCGTAAGCGCGCAAGCAAGCAAGCAAGTGAACTTAATATAAAGGATTTAAAAATGGAATAGCCTTGTGGATAATTCAGCAGTGATTGTCCTCTCAAAAGACCTCGCTTGCAACCATTGGAATGTGGAATTTCTACCGCTGCCTCAACATACTCATTGGAGTAGAAAATCAATTTCAGCTTTTGAGTTAGCCTAACATGTCATTTCAACGAGCAAACCCTAAAATATATGTAAACCCTTTCCCATGACGTACATGTATGTCATCAGTTTTTCTTCCAATTCCATTCCGATGACATGCCCACTCGTCATCGACGTACAGGCACATGCGGGCACGTCATCGGAATCAAATCGAAAGAAAAAATAAATTAACTTTATCGGTACCGAGGCTTGAACAAGACCATGCGGGAGGGTGTGTGGCACAGTTTGGCGTCAGCTATTGTAGAGTGCAGTCGTGTCACTACAATTCTCTGTGGTGAGTACAATGTCTTTAAAAACAGGCGCTATGCCTCTCTAAATACAAATAACGGCGAGTCGCTTGCGTGTTCTGATATTCAGAGATGAACGGGACTCACCCTGCAACGTGCATGCATCTTGGAACGGGAAAGGGTTAAACAAGCTTGACTCTGCTTCTTGGTTTTTTCGGTAAAGTCACGTAGAAGGGAAATAATAAAATAATAAAAATAAAACATAATATTATAATTAATTGTGTTTTTTTTTATTAAAGTCACGTAGAAGGGAAATAACAAAACAATAAAAATAAAACATAATATTATATTTTATAATGTTTTATTGTTATTATTTTATTATTTCCCTTCTACGTGACTTTACCGAAAGAACCAAGAAGATGAATCCCTGCAGTCACGAAAGCTTTAAATCGAAGCTTGACTCTGCTTATGAAAACCAGAATGTCCAAGAACCAGTCCAGTTTTCTTCCTGAGTCATATTTTTCTGAGTTCTTATTATATATGCTCTTACTCATAATGCTGCAAGACAACCTAAATGAGTTTTTTACCCTTTTATCTGGCAACAAAACTGACACCTTTTTTTACAAGGAGTCATGTTTGCATTGACCACAATACCTGTGGTCGGAATGCAAACAAAAACACAACTCTGATAATGTATGCACTGTCCTTGAAATTGATTGGTTCACACCCGAGACAGCTTTTCTTAGAGCCTCGTCTCACATGGTGTTGGACCAATTAATTTCAAGGACAGTGCATACATTAGTATTCATACATTATCAGAGTTGTGTTTTTTGTTTGCATTCCGACTGCAGGTATTGTGGTCAATGCAAACATGACTCCTTGTAAAAAAGGTGTCAGTTTTGTTGCCAGATAAAAGGGTAAAACAACAATTATCATATTTTGCTACTGGCAAAGGAGGTTCCAATGGTGAACCTAAATGAGATTTTATACAACTTATTTGAAACCAGTCAACGTGTTCTGGAAATATTCACGAAGCAGCATGGATTCTCAACTTATGCATTCTTTACATTTTAGTGAAGGGGACAATACGTATTATTCAAAGTGATAATAAAAAAAACGTAAAACACAGACAAGCAGTTTGGGACTTTGAGGGTAGCAGTGTGAGTTTGTTGTGGTGCAAAGTGCCATTGGTCGAGGAAGGTAATGGGTAGGCATTGTGCATGGCCTTACTCTTACAGACAGTGGTATGCTTTGCTGATAGTCTGGCATCTGTAGTCCTTGCTCGACCAAACATCAGACAGTAATGAACACGGACAGATTTGCAGCACAGTCCAGATGCAAGAGCTCTCCGTTGACCCATAAATATGTTACGTATATAATGCCAATCGTCACACACTGAAAACTGCAATCAAGAGCCAGTGAGCATATGAGAAAGGCAAACACTCACTTTGATTGGAAAATTGTTCAGCTTTATTACAGTCTTTGGAAGGGGTTCTCTGGAGGTCGTTTCTGACAGCGGTGGCTGTGAGCAAGACATTTCAGGCATCTGCCTTTAACTCGCCACAGTGGTTTCCGGAGAGGTGGCTCAATGGCGAAGGGAACGGCTTACCATCGCAATATTTGTGAGTTCGAATTCCCCGGCGGAGGGTTGGCACATGCCAACTTCCGTGCAGGATCGATTAAAAAAAATGAGTAGCACTTTGCAGGGAAGTCACCCGTGATTGTCCTCTTCTTGGTTCTTTCGGTAAAGTCACGTAGAAGGGAAATAATAAAATAATAAAAATAAAACAATTAAATTAAAGTCACGTAGAAGGGAAATAATAAAATAATAAAAATAAAACAATAAAATAATTCTCACGACGTTTCGGCCACAACGCAAGCAGCCGTCCTCAGGCGAAGAACAGGTCTGTTGGGAAGACAGCGTCTGAATGAAACACCCCAGGCTTGGAGCGTATATTTAAGCTGGGTTGGAGGGGGAAGAGCGCCTTGACAAAATATTGTCCTATGGAGAGGACATGTCCCCGCCACATGATTGTGAAACTTCCAACGCTGGCCCTGGGCTGTAGACGGGAGATGCACACGGCCTTGATGCCCATTGTAGCAGGACATCACTTCGACTTGAGAGCGATTACACTACCAATGGCATTCATATTACTTTCCCGCACCTCCGATTAGCACGGTTGGCTGTGTACGGTGCAAAAGAAGTTCAACATACATCCGGAATCGAGACTGAGGATTTCACGATGTGTTTGCCATATAATTGTTTGCAATTTCATTATGAGGTCTAAAATGTATGTTTTGAATTGTCCCTCCCCCTCTACCCAACCACTCCCAAAGCAGTGGAAAACCATCGATGGAGGAGGTGCAAGTGTGGGGTCAGTCTTTTGACAAGCTGATCCGGAGCGCGGGCGGAAGAAATATATTCCGAGAGTTTTTACGGACTGAATTTAGTGAAGAGAACATGCTCTTTTGGCTGGCCTGCGAGGACTTGAAAAGAGAAGCCAATAAACGAGCCGTTGAAGAGAAGGCCCGGGTGATATATGAGGACTATATCTCGATACTGTCTCCCAAGGAGGTGTGTGGGAATGTTGTTGTTCCCCTAAATATTTTCGCGTCGTTTTGCAGTACATCACGTGCTGTCCGCTGATTAAAAGAAAACGTGTCCCCCCTTTGCATTCCTGCATTTAAAAATAAACACCCCACTCCTATTCCTGTCCCACGCTAATGCTGTCATGAAATTACGTGTCAAAGTTCACGACAGATATCTGAATATGGGGTTGTTTTTATTAAACACTGTATAAAGTTGATGCAATAAATATTACTTTTAAAGAAAATATTGTCGAAGCCTGGGAGCGTGTCTACTGGCATCGCGTTTTGGTCTTTAGTCAGCGTATTTGCACACTTTATTTAAATAAACATAGACATCTAGAACTTAATAACAGAAGGATAACTTGTACACTTTGACTTTTGACTTCACAGGTCAGCCTTGACTCCCGCGTACGAGAGGTTATCAATCGGAACATGCTGGAACCGACGTCCCACACATTTGACGACGCGCAGTTGCAAATCTATACCCTCATGCACAGAGACTCCTACCCCCGCTTCTTGAACTCGCAAATGTTCAAATCCTTACAGGACAGCCTTGCAGAGTCATCCTCCGAGTCTTAAGTTCTTCGGTACCGAGCCGGGAAGTCGAGCGCTTAAAAAAAAAATGGATGGGAGTGAGTGAGACGTCTGATGTACGAGCAAACCACTTTCTGTGACGACAACTAAGGCTGGAACAATGTCTACTCAGGCTCTTTTTTACTTTATAACTTGAAACATATTTTGGTACTGTGTGGACTTGTTTTTTTGTTTTTCATCATTATTTTATTAAATGCCATGCTCTCTATTTCCCTTCCCCCCCACCCACCACCACCACCACCGCCATTCTGTTTAATGATGTTTAGCATCTGAAGTCTCAAAATGTGTGCATTGATTCAGGAATTATTTGGTTAGGGTGTCTAAAAATTACAATTAGCAGGTCTAATTCGGAAGGTAACTATTATCTCAAAAGTTTACAATCCGGCGTCATATCACAGTCTGGCAATGTAATTGTGAACATTTTTGTTGATAGTTTCTTCTATGCAACACGTTTGCTATGCTTCGTCCTGATTTTATCTCAAACAGCAAACTTATCTTTTGTCCCTATTTTTTAAATGTTTATACTTTAAAGATGAAGCATGCCGAAATTTTCAAGCAATAACATGAGAGGATTTAAACCAGAAGTAAGTAATTTTTGAAAGAGGAACAAAATATATTTACTTACATGCAAAAAAAAATAAAGGGGTTATCCGATTTCATGTATAAAATGTTTGAGGATTGTAAAAGTTTCGATGTTGATCTTTTAAATGAGGGTGAATGTGAAACATACAATGAAAACGAAAGCGTATGTACAAAAGGGTTTCTAAATATTTAAGCTTTACCTTATCCACCGTCATAAAATTTGACGGGTCTAATGATGCTTGCATGAACATTTTTAGTGTGCACCAAACAAGGGATGGATAAAAATCACGTGAACCTTTTGCTGTTTCGTTAATTTTTCCAATTGTGCCCATCTGTGCAGAATAACTTGCATTGTATTGATAGCTAAGCCCCAACTACTGCAGATGTTTACGTTAATTTTGGCAACAAATGTAAACAAACATTGCTTTAGCACCTATACTTTGGAGGGAAATTTCAAAATAATGTTTGATGACAGAGAATAACGCTGTTCGGTGACATCTTTTAAAACGTTGAGAGATATAAATGCTGAATAATCCAGCTGAAATTGGCGATTTGTTTAAACCAGCAATAGAGCAACACCGTTATGCTATGAATGTTATAGTTTTGATCGTCACATTTTATGATATAGATATGATTTTAATGACAAATTCTGAGCTATAATGTATTCAATGTATGTCTACCGCTTATATTCACCCTGCCTGCAGCTTGTACCATTTCAAAAAAAATACTAATAAATAATCTTAACATTTACATTCTTAATTACTGTCAAAAGTATTACTGATTCATAAAATGCATAATGCAAGCACACGTATTTCTTCATTTGCTTTACACTGTTAAACATATGCTTGATAAAAACTATCTTCCAACACCAGGTAAGGTCAGATCAAGCTATGTCGTACTGTACCTGAATATGGCGTTATTGTGTGTCATGTTATGGGTTACACTGCAATGCAATTAACTGAAGTAATATTTTGCATCGGGGAACATTTTTGAAATGCAAAAGGTTGGGGGTGTTGGATATGCTCATGCAATTCAGAGGCTGTTTAACACGGTGCATTAACATTGCCATTATGCCAAATGCGTATTCTACTCCACTTATTTTACCTGATATTGGTCACTTGTAACACGATGGCCATTTTATTGAGTCGTGTTAAAATGTGATTATTACAACAATATCTAAGGCATTAAACACGCACCACATTTGATATTGCAAATTCGAGACCTTTTATTCGAACGATTAACAACAGACACAAAATATGGTGACATTGTATTCAGTATAAATATAATATAACAAGTTGACGTCGAGTGGCTCAGTGGTCAAACTGCCAAGCTGGCTCCGTTGAGATCCTGTAATCGAATTTGGGAAGCCACCCGTTATTGTCGCAGGTTTATGAAGTGCAGAACGTTGATGGTCTCTGTACATCTTCTTGGTTATTTCGGTAAAGTGACGTAGAAGGGAAATAATAAAATAATAAAAATAAAACATTTACAAATATATAAAATAATAAAAATTAAACAATTAAATAATATTTTATAATGTTTTATTTTTATTATTTTATAATTTCCCTTCTACGTGACTTTACCGAAAGAACCAAGAAGATGAATCCCTGCAGTCACGAAAGCTTGAAATCGAAGGTCTCTGTCCAGTCAACAGTGACTGCACACAAAACCCCATCATGTCAAATTTCGTTTTCCACTTCATTTGGAATATACTCCAGTTCCGTGCATTGAAAAAAATATATACGCATTTGATAAGGATTCTGATACAAGATTGAACATTACTCTCATATCAGAATCCTTATTTTATATGCGGGATGGATAGGATGTAAACTGCGCTCCATGCTCTGTGAGAGATACGAATGGATAGGCCTAATGTGTCTCATCACTTGGCATCGGGGTGAAATTTGGAACATTTACAAAATAATATAATGCAGTCTAAACGACATAACATCCAAGAACAACTGCGTGCCTTTAAGAACCCACCAGGTAATAGTTTGCAATCATAAGCAATACTAATAACAGGCAGTACTTTTGAATTTGAGTGTAACATAAAAAACATCTGCAAGAAGAGTTCACATAGCAAGACTATAAATATGTATACCAGTTCCACAGGGGGTCTCAAAACGCCACTGTTACAGTGCCTGAAGTTATCTTCCCCCTGGGACTGCATTTCTTAACAAAAAAAATCCCTAGCTCGGAAACTACGATAAGCACACACATTCACAATGACTCAGAATGAGTTTCTGATTGTCTGATTTCAGATTTTAGGACTTTTAAGGGATATACAATTTTTGGGGGGAAATTACAATAGCTTACAAATATATTGTTATAATTTAACATACCAAATGCTCACAAAAGTGATGTAATCTCATGCCACATGACACCACTTTTTGTGGAAAAAGGCAGCATTGAAACAACATAAGTGATGTCGCTTCTTCTGACATGCTTTTGGATCAAAACAAAACGATGGGTCACATATCTGCCCATTTTTTTTCTTCATAATTTTACTTTTTTCAGGTTATTCTTGGAAAATGGAAGACACATTCCCGAATAGGAATTTTAATAAATTGACAAATTTCAACAGTGAAACACAACCGTTACAGTAAATCCACTTGGACTCGGTGTTGTTTGCCTCAGGGGCAATACCCATGACGTTCTGCGAGATATAGGCAGGGTTAGATAAATGCAACGGCTTTAGAAGGTGCAGCTTGGGGCCTCACATTATGACCTCCCCAAGAATATGCGTGAGATTTTCTCATATTTGAAACGCATATAACTGTACTGCCAATCCTATAGGAAATGTGTCAATGAAATGAATATCATAACGATGCCTATTGTTACGAGTTACATGCTGAATTTTTTTTTATTTTTACACGTGACATTTACAAAACACAACTGAAATAACCAAGATGAATAACAATGGAGTTATTGACATTGGGCATGGGGTGATTTTAAAACAATCAGGGGAAGGAATTAAGCATACAGGGAGGGACCCCCAAAACTAAACTATAAAATACTCTGGGCCCAACACTTAAGCTGGCCCTGGATATGGGAAATACATTGCATAAACCTTACAGCCACGCTAGTGTATATAGTTTACGTGTGTATCTTTATGTAATAGTCAACTTATCTCGCTGTTTGTTGCTCCAGGACCTTCCTGTAAACTAGAATGTAATTGATCGAAAGAGCACATTCCTGTATAAGCGTGCTCGTATAAATAGGTAAATAAATAAACCAACAGACAACTAGTGTGATAATATTTACAAGCCGTGGTGATGTTATTGAGATCTAAACCATTTGCTCTACTTCCCAGGTTTGTTTTCCATGACTTTGAAAATTTGGTTTTTTTCTGTGCCTGCAAATCCCATCTCTGCTGATAATGTTTTCAAGCATTCTGTTGTCGACTGCCATTGCTTATGTCCCGTTTAAAAAACAGGCGTTGCTAATCTCCCATTTAAAAACAAGCATTATATAAGCAGAACTACATTTTGTTTCCATAGATAAATAAAAGACATATTTGTGTCCATCAGCCTATTCGTTTTCCGGAATAATATTAGCAAACAGTGCTCGTTTAAGCAATACATTTCTGGACTCGTTTCAATCCTCCGGGCCTCATCAGCAGTCAGACTTGCTAAATAAATGCTGTTGGATTATCAGATGTTGTTGGCAAGAACACTCAGGTGAAATTATGGCACCTATTTAAGACAAAAACCGATACTCCACACAAACGTATTATGCATTGCTGTGGAGCATTATGGGTATAAGCATATATTAGCAGATCTTCATTCTGTCATACACAAGTAAATAAAAACTAGTTTAGCCCATCAGCCTAATTGATTTAAAAGCCAAGTCGATTTAAAAATAAAGTAATGCGACACACTTTAAACTCCGTCGCAGATTCTACAAGGAATACGTGGGAAATATGATATTCGTTTGTTCCATTATTAAAAAAATAAAAACAAATTCTTATACATAATGAACAAAGTCCATGTGCTATCAAAACAAAACACCAAGCATCGTTGTGCTCTTATCTTCACGTCAATACACACATATGTTGCATCTAGTAAGCACATGGAGGGCATGCGCATGAGGTGGTAAGAGTAGGGATGCCTATATGTGTTCACATCAACTCTGTAGCCTGACCTTGTTTAAAGGAACACACGCAAACTTCAGGGTGGGACGAGCAGAGAGCACAACGCTGTAAATGACAAGCAAACTTTACGCAGCCGTTTGAACGCCAAGCAGAATGAGTAACGATACGACGATGATACTCTATCTATAAGGGGAAGCCGAGTTTCGATTCAAAGCTTTCGTGACTGCAGGGATTCATCTTCTTGGTTCTTTCGGTAAAGTCACGTAGAATGTAAATAATAAAATAATAAAAATAAAACATAATAAAATTATTATCACGACGTTTCGGCCACAACGCAAGCAGCCGTCCTCAGGTGGAGAACAGGTCTGTCGAGAAGATAGAGTCTGAATGTCTTCTCGACAGACCTGTTCTCCACCTGAGGACGGCTGCTTGCGTTGTGGCCGAAACGTCGTGAGAATTATTTTATTATGTTTTATTTTTATTATTTAATTATTTCCATTCTACGTGACTTTACCGAAAGAACCAAGAAGATGAATCCCTGGAGTCACGAAAGCTTTAAATCGAAAAATAGTAAACTAATATCGAGGCATATTCTTGGTTCTTTCGGTAAAGTCACGTAAAAGGGAAATAATAAAATAAAATAAATATAAAATACAAATTATCACGACGAAAATGCTGTTGCTCTGGATTTCACACCTGATGATGATTGCTTGTGTTGCAGTCGAAACGTCGTGAGAATTTGTATTGTTTTATATTTATATTATTTTATTATTTCCATTCTACGTGACTTTACCGAAAGAACCAAGAAGGGGAAGCCGAGTCTTCACCAAGTGTAGAGGGCATGGGCTCTGTCCTCTTTAGCCCCGCCCCTCTGTCCCCATGCGATGGGGCTGGAAAATATGAATGGCCCATTAATAACGTGGCTTGCAGTAGAGACATTGCTCTCAACTTTGGAAGGCGTTCATACCTGCGAGATGATGTGTTCAATTCACTTTTGGAGTCGCGCGTATATTCGCGCGGCCCTCCGTGTTCAACGATCTTGCGTGACTGCGAGAGGAAGTTGGCACTGGTTAGCTGTACAGGAGACAAAGGTGGCCATTGACTTTGCAATACACCACCGACAATATTCGCTGAGAAAAATGTCACTATCAGACAATTGCATGTGTGTATAGAGTATATACACACACACACAAACGACCTATTCACGTTTAACCCCACAGAGTGAATGAATGAGGTGGGTAGGAAGCAAGCATTGGCAATAATGCGAGTTTGTGTTTAATCATTCTGCTGTGGCCAGGAGTAGTTGACGTTGGGCGTGTGTGGAATGGACCGATTTTTTCACGTCGAGGTCAAGATGCAGCCATGCAATGCCTTGCTCACGCCGCTGATGGCGGGGTCTCCACCCAGCAAGTATGGGAATAGGTGGCAGTACCTACACTTTACCCCACCACACGTGACCCTGCCGATCGACTGTGCTGTACCCATTTATATTACTGGGCGGACAGAAGCTGAGGTTGGGGGTGGTTATGAGACTCGCTGAAATGTTTCAACTACCTCGCCAGAGATTGCAATGACAGTGTGCTAGCCACTAGGGCTGCATCAATTGAACAAAGACTGGCCACGTTGGTTTATGGGGAGAGAAACGGGTTCAGACCAGGTGATGGTGCTGCAACCCCAGGAACGTAGCAGTGAGCTCTGCGTTCATCCAGTATTATCAAAATGTAATACGCAATGTGACTTGTAGGTGTCACTATTTCACAGCAAAGGACAACCCAAATGTGTCTTCCCACTGAGGTACATATTCAGCAAATGTTCTTCCCTGGTGCAAAGATGCCAATCGATGCAAATTACATTTGCCAACCAATACACTCAATGGAAGCATGCGTTATGATACGGGATTCACAGTTAAACGCGGAAAAGAAAGACCACAATAACACTTCGTGTGATTTCACTTAAATTCATAATAAAGATTTCCAACTCAGGCTGAAAGTGTTTGTGCATTAGCCATGTCCGTCCGTCTATCCGTAACAGGGGTGGGGTGGGGGGGGGTTAGACTATAACTCTCATAATGATGATCCAAATGAATTAACTTGTAATAGCAGGAGGTAGTGTTGCTATTCTGGACTTTACCGCCATTGAAAACCTCCCAAAAAAAAAACCCAGCCGAAGTACGAGCAGTGACCACTCATTTGAAAATACGTTCTGATGAGGGACACTGTCAGCTCCTGCCAGATAACGGGGGCGGTGGTTGTGGTGGTGAGTGGCAACATTAGAACTTATCAGGCACTCGACTTCAAGGGCGTAGTTTTCGGGGGGGGAGCAAGGCCCTTCCCAAATATGAACTTTATGGCGAGACCCCAGAGTCCCATAAGCCCCCGGCTCTCTCATAAAGTGCGTTGCGACGTCATTTTATGTCCGTTGAAGGCGAACGCTACGGCAATCTATTCCTCTCGACGAAGCTCCACTGTCTACACGATGCGCTAATCAAAGTTTCGAAGTTGTGTTTCTTCTGCACATTCGTCCTCGCCGCTGCTGCTTGGACACGAGAACGGAACGATCCGTGCCAGGCGGGTCGCGGCGTTTGTGTGCGCGGTTGGACGGAGTAGCCAAAAATTTATTAAAATTAATGACGATTTTCACTTACGTTTATTCTGGACCCCCGCCATAAGGTTCAATTGGCCACGTTTATTAATTTATTTTCAGCAGCTTACAATTAAGATAAATAATTGATTGATTCATTCTATAGGCGGACCTCTGCCCACCCCCCGCCAAAATATAGACGTAAAACTCCACCAATGACTCCACTTCAATCCTGTATTCAAATTTGCTGTGGAGAGTAAGAGTTGTGCTGCGATCAATAAAGTTGAAACTAAACTATTTTGTATTAATTCTAGATTTGAAGCTTTCGTGACTGCAAGGATTCATATTCTTGTTTTTTTTCGGTAAAGTCACGTAGGTAAAATTTTTAAATTAAAATAAAAACGTCGTGATTTTTATTTTATTTTAAATTTTTTACCTACGTGACTTTACTGAAAAAAACCCAAGAATAATTTGTATTTGCCCAGGCAACGCTCACTGAGCTGTGTGTAGCTCTTTTTTCGGTGGCGACCTGCCCACAAATGATAGCTCAACGACGCGGCTTCTCACGTGGACATTGACAGCAGCCAGATATGGATGTAAAAATCATAGGTTGACGAGCTTTACATCGCCCATGCATATGCATGATTTTTCCTAACTCGTTAAAATAAAGACATTTTTGAATACATTTTATGTAAAAAAATAGCAGATATGTGTGCAACTTAAAAAAAAAAGCGTCCTATTTTCAAATAGAATAAATTATATACATGTGCTTTGTGACACACTGAATATGGTTTGAGTCAGCTAAACATGACAGATTCAATCCAATTATGGAGAGCTACAGTCGGAACGATATTGGGAAAACAATGCATTCATCAGAGAGAGACGATGTTAGTTGTGAATATTTAAGACGAACAATTACGTTTCTTTTAAATAGCAAGTTACACTAATTTCTACAAATATATTCTATTCAAATTTAAATACTTACACATATTACTAGTGTGGCGAAGTAGGGTGAAACAATCCTTCTTGCCGACATTTTAAATAATATAATTATTATTATGATAGTGCATGAGCAAACGCAGCAAGTGAGATACCCAATTCTAAATTTGAAGCTTTCTTGACTGCAAGGATTCATACTCTTAATTTTTTCGGTAAAGTCACGTAGGTAAAAAATGAAATTAAAATTAATAAAAATGAAATTATTTTGTATTAATTTTAATAAAAAGAAAATAATTTTGATTAATTTTAATTTCATTCTTATTAATTTTAATAAAATTAGTTTTATTAATTTTTATTTCATTTTTTACCTACGTGACTTTACCGAAAGAACTAAGAATGTGAGATACCCAAATTGTACAATTATTTTTTTTTATCACTGAACTGCAGAGTTTCCGCATTGGGCCAACGTGTTCTAGCTTGTTAACATTCTTTCGTCGTAAACTTGTCATTTTTTCAAGTTCACAGCGTGACAGTAGTGCAAGCTATTGCTGCTGTCATTCACGCATGCCAAGTGTTGTGACCGTTTATACGATACACAATGACAACTACATGTCAACTACAAAATAAAGACAAGTGCATCTTTTGTAACGGCATTCGTCAATCGGCAGCAATATGCGTCACGATATAACAGTCGGTGAGCTTCTTTTTTATTTGCACGCAACATTTTCACGAAATCCTTTTCTCCCCGAGGGTTGAACATGGCCTTCTAAAAGATACGCACTAATTGGTGATCAGCTGGGAATTTGTACAAATCCTTGCTGGGGCTATTATTACAGAATCTAACATCTTTGTGAAACCCAGCATAAGATATATATTTTTTTTACGGTAGATTACATGCATCCTGAATGTGATAGTACACTGAACTCTTGCCCATGTCTCCACTGATTATATAAAACAATACATTTGCAAAATTGTCAACTCATTTTGATGGCACGTCTTTCCCAAGCATATTTATTAATTCAAAAAATTAGTGTGTGCTATGCTAGATCTCTGTTTCACGTGTGTTCATCTCTCTGTGTCCTTGAGTTATTCAATGTGACCTTATTTCTAAAGCATTTCGTTCCTTGTCATAAGCATTAATCTAAAACTACTACCCTTACCCAGACAAAATGGCTTATTGCACTTTGATGGAATTCTCAGTTTCGTTTTCCATTTGCATTGAAATTATTTATTTTATTTTATTAATGCTTCCATGCTCATTTTAATCAGTTCTAATAAAGAAACCACAAAAGTATACAATGTGACAGTGTTAAAATATTTTTCGATTTAAAGCTTTCGTGAAAGCTTTTATTATTTTCCTTCTACGTGACTTTACCGACAGATCCAAGAATATAGTGTTAAAATATTGGAAATTCTACATATATATAAAAAAAAGTCTTCAATTAATGCTGAAAACTGCGTGTTTGCTAGATTCTGCCAACATTCTCATCTTAAAATGAACACCGTGTCAACACTTGATGAACGGTGTAAAAGAAAACTTGTTTCAACACACTTGATTTAATTTAGTTGTTTGCTAAGTTCCAAATCTCTCCATGATCTACTAGATATCTCACACCCACGACCAAACATTCACTTTTTGCAATCTAATTACAATGGTGCAGCTCTGCAATGATGTCGTCTTGCCACTGCTATGAAACAGCTCTCGAGAGTATTGTGGCCTCTTTTAAAAATGTGGGAGCACCAACACTTTAACCTGCCATACACGACCTGTCGATCAACCGTGATGCATCTGTTTATTGCTGGATGGACAGCGGTGGGTGAATAAATAAGTATAACCCGTAAAAACAAAGTTTTTCACTATAAATCCTTTATATGCGTGGCGGCTAGAGTCCTCTCATCCTCTGCCTTGAGATGGCTGCCACCTATGGGTCAGATGATTGCATTGCACCATTAAGCAATTGGTAATTAAATATAATATTTTTGTCCTAAAAAGTGTAAGATTTTGGGAAAAAAATGTCACGAACAGTAATTGTCACGCACAACGAGTCTGTGTGGAAAATGTCAGCTCGATTGGATCACGGGAAGTGGGTTAAAAAACGACCGAAAGATTTGCACGGTCCTAAGCAAGCAAGCGAACTTAATATAAAGGATTTAAAAATCTTGCCCATTGTTTCAACTGGTGCACTTGGAGGCTGACGCCAGATACCTCTTGATCGCAAGTCCAGTGTGCTACCATTGCGCCACCATTGCATCAAACAATAGTAAACTAATATAGAGGCATATTCTTGGTTCTTTCGGTAAAGTCACGTAGAAGGGAAATAATAAATTAATATGAATATAAAACAATCAAAATTATCACGACGAAAATGTTGTTTGCTGTGGATTTCACACCTGATGATGATTGCTTGTGTTGCAGTCGAAACGTCGTGAGAATTTGTATTGTTTTATATTTATACTAGCAGAAGTACCCGGCGTTGCCCGGGTGAAAAATGTCTTAATAACCTTACATATATACACAGTTACTAAGGTATTGTCAAAGCCCACCGGGCTTTGACAATACCTTTCACCACTCACCACTCACAACTCACCCTCACCACTCATGCTCACCACTCCCACTCACTACTCACCCTCACCATTCACCATCACAACTCACCACTCACCAATCTCCCTCTCCCTCACCACTCTCCCTCTCCCTCACCACTCACCCTCACCACTCACCCTCACCACTCACCAAACACCACACACCCTCACCACTCACTCTCACCACTAACCCTCACCACTCACTCTCACCATTCACCCTGACCATTCAGCCTCACCACTCACCACTCACCCTGACCACTCACCCTCTGCCTCACCACTCACGCTTACCACTCACCCTCACCACCACCACTCACCCTCACCACTCACTCTCTCCCTCTCCACTCACCCTCACTACACACTAATCACCCTCACCCTCACTACTCACTAATCACCCTCACCACTCACCACTCATCTTCACTACTTACAACTCACCTTCACTACTCACCTTCACCACTGCCCCTCACCACTCACCCTCACCACTCATCCGCACAACTCACCCCTAACCACTCACCCTCACTACTCAACATCACCACTTACCCTCACCACTCACCATTCACCACTCACCCTCACCACTGACCCTCACCACTCATCCTCACCACTCACCATCACCATAAACCCTAACCACTCACCCTCACCACTAACCCTCACCACTCACCCTCACCACTAACCCTCACCCTCACGACTCACCCTTACTACTCACCACTCAACGTCACCACTCTTCGTCACCACTCACCCCTCACCATCACCACTCACCCTCACCACTCACCATCACCACTCACCCTCACTACTCACCCTCACTATTCACCATCACCACTCACCCTCATCACTCACCCTCACCACTCATGCTCACCACTCACCCTCACCACTCACCCTCACCACCACCAATCACCCCTCACCACTCACCATCCCCACTCACTCTTCCTACTCACCACTCAACCTCACCACTAACCCTCACCCCTCCCCACTCACCACTCACCCTTCCTACTCACCACTCAACCTCACCACTCACCCTCACCACTCACCCTCACCACTCACCCTTTCTATTCACCACTCAACGTCACCACTGACCACTCACCACTCACCCTTACCACTCACTCTCACCACTCACCCTTACTATTCACCACACACCCTCACCACTGACCCTCAACATCAACACTCGCCCTCACCACTCACCATCATCACAAATCCTAACCACTAACCCTCACCACTCACCCTCACCACTCACTCTCACCACACCCTCAGCACTCACCCTACCCACTCACCCTCACCACTTAACCTCACCACTCAACCTCACCCTCACCACTCACCCTCACCATTCACCCTCAACACTCACCCTCACCCCTCTTCCTCACCACTCTCCCTCACCACTCACCGTCACCACTCACCACTCACCCTCACCACTCACCCCTCACCATCACAACTCAGCCACACCACTAACCCTGACCCCTCACCACTGACCACTCACCCTCACCACTAACCCTCACCATCACCACTCACCCTTACTACTGACCACTCAACCTCACCACTCTTCGTCATCACTCACCCTCACCACTCACCCCTCACCACTCACCCTCACCACTCACCCTCACCACTCACCCCTCACCATCACCACTCACCCTCACCACTCTCCCTCACCACTCACCACTTACTCTCACCATTGACCTCACCATTAAGCCTCACCACTCACCCTCACCACTGACCCTCACTACTCACCGTCACAACCACCACTCACCCTCACCACTCAACCTCACCACTCAACCTCACCCTCACTACTCACCATTCATCCTGACCAATCACCACTGACCAATCACCACTCACCACTCTCCACTAACCCTCACCACTCAACCTCACCACCCACCACTCACCCTCACCACTCACCCTTCCTACTCACCACTCAACCTCACCACTGACCACTCACCACTCACCCTTACCCTCACCACTCACTCTCACCACTCACCCTTACTATTCACCACACACCCTCACCACTCACCCTCAACATCAACACTCACCCTCACCACTCACCATCATCACAAATCCTAACCACTCACCCTCACCACTCACTCTCACCACACCCTCAGCACTCACCCTCCCCACTCACCCTCACCACTTAACCTCACCACTCAACCTCACCACTCACCCTCACCATTCACCCTCAACACTCACCCCTCTCCCTCACCACTCTCCCGCACCACTCACCGTCACCACTCACCACTCACCCCTCACCATCACCACTCACCCTCACCACTAACCCTGACCGCTCACTATTGACCACTCACCACTCACCCTCACCACTAACCCTCACCATCACCACTCACCCTTACTACTCACCACTCAACCTCACCACTCTTCGTCATCACTCACCCTCACCACTCACCCCTCACCACTCACCCTCACCACTCACCCTCACCACTCAACCTCACCCTCACTACTGACCATTCATCCTGACCAATCACCACTGACCAATCAGCACTCACCACTCTCCACTAACCCTCACCACTCAAGCTCACCACTCAACCTCACCCTCACTACTGACCATTCATCCTGACCAATCACCACTGACCAATCAGCACTCACCACTCTCCACTAACCCTCGCCACTCAACCTCACCACTCACCCTCAAAACTAACCACTCTCTCACCACTCACCCTCACCACTCACGCTCACCACTCACCCATCAGCACTCACAACTGCCACTCACCGTCACAACAACCACTCACCCTCACCACCAACCCTCACCACTCACCCTTACCACTCACCCTCACTCACCCTCACCACTCACCCTCACCACTCACCCTTCTCCCTCAACACTCACGCTCACCCTCACCAATCATCCTCACCACTCACTCTCACCACACCCTCAGCACTCACCCTCCCCACTCACCCTCACCACTTAACCTCACCACTCAACCTCACCACTCACCCTCACCACTCACCCTCACCATTCACCCTCAACACTCACCATCATCACAAAGGGTGAGTGAGGGAGAGTGGTGAGGGAGAGTGGTGAGGGTGTATATATTTGTGTCTATGATGACAGCAGTACATGCTGACGTTTTGTATGTTAAATGTAAAAACAAAATGTGTGAATGTGTGTGTCTGCGACACGCAGTTTGTTAAAAAGGGAATAGGGCGATTTTAAAGTAATCTACAACCCTTGAATCCTTCGCAACGATAGCAAAGAATCGCTTATTTTCGCGCTTGGGCGACATGTTTAATTAGAGAGTTTTATTTCCATTGGTATCTTATGTTGGAAAGTTTTCAGGAGTTTTTAATAATATTTTGGCCCCAGTCAACGCCGGATATTTGCCATTCGTAGCAGTTTATATAGACTCTATAATCAACGTATTTTAAAGGGGAACAGGGCGAATCTAAATGAATCAACAACCATCGATTCCTCTGTGCGATTCCGAAAATCGATTCTTGGTGCGTCGGGTTTAAAAGTAATTACACAGTTGTATTTTCATTCGTATGTAATATTTTAAAGTTTTCAGAAGATTTTAAATGTATTTCCCCCCCGGGCAACGCTGGGTATATCGAGTTTATAGCACAAAAAGTCTTCTCCTGACACGTGTGGGGTGTGGAGGCCTAGTACCGTGCAGAGCCTCCGGCCTCGCCTAGATGGGCCACCCGGCTGAGGCTAGGGGCTGGGCCGCTACCCCCACCCCCCCGCGCTACAAAAATACTGTATAAGCGCTATAATTATATTATCTACCGACCCTATAATAGTAAGTGCACACATTGGAGTGGGGGGGAAGTGAAACTTTGATGTATTTACCTCAGCGTCGCGTGTTAATGCGTGTGCATATTTGTAACGGGAATTAAAAATGGCGTCCACCCCGCAGCGAAAGCGTCTCTACCCGTTGCCAGGGGCAACCGCCGTGGTCAGCGTCGGTCGGCAAGAGTAATAGTAATTAAATAAATAAAGAGTAAATAAATAAATAAAGAGAAATCACACAAAATCGATAATCGGACCGATGTAAAGGCGACGGACGAAAAATCGGAAATGCCTACGGTCACCGCGGGGCCGGGGGCGTGCCCACCTGCAAAATTTGTTCTTCCTAAACCCCATGGCCCGAGCGCCAAATCCCTCCAAAGCGAGCGTACGCAGAGGGACAGACGGACAGACAAAAAGTGACGTTTATAGGTTAAGATTATTTTATTATTTCCCTTCTACGTGACTTTACCGAAAGAACCAAGAATATGAATCACTGCAGTCACGAAAGCTTTAAATACAAATTTTATATAGAGGCAATCATAGAGACACAAACAGAACACTAAGAGGCAAGGTGCCAATTAATATCCAAAGTAATCCTTTACCCAATGAAATATATGTAATAAAAGTATTTGCAAAATAAAAATGCAATTGAGCGTATTCCTGATTGTCTGTGTGTTGTGTTGTGTATGCACAGTCGTTGCAATTGTGCCCTGCTAGATTAAGGCTTCTCCACACCGTCACCATCCCTCGTTGTCCTGAAGTTCCCCAATCCATCTCCCTCTGCCACACAAATTAATATCATCAGTCACTTTTTCACGGTGTCATCCTCTTGGGCACTTTCTTTCTATTGGCTGCCATTCCACCAGAAGCATTCTCCATCAGCAATCAAGCAGTCAATATAATAGTTGGTATATCTGTCCTTGTTTCCATACCCACGCAGTTCTTAGCACAAGCTGAAGGAGCTTGCCTTGCTTATTTGGACACTTTTCAGGTCTTGTTCCATTTCATTTGTGAGTGTCCATATATGGAGACCAAAACGTACAACAATTTTACTTTTTCACAAGGCTGAATGTGAGAATGAAATGAAACATGCCAATATGCCTGAACAATAAAAGGTTTTAATCAGTGCACTTTGCAAGCTATGATATTGATCAGAAACATGTACACTGACAAAGGAAATGGAACAAAATCTAATCCATCGTGTTTCCACATTATACTTTATGAATCAAATATTTATAAGTTTTAGAGTGTCATTGATTAAGGGCAACTTAAAGAAGTGGGTAGTAAAGTTAAAATCTTGAAGGTCAAAGCTCAATGTATTTAATGTTGGTATGATATTGAATTCGAGATACTGTAATGCACACGATAATATTTCTGATAATACACATACCAGGATTTTATTCATTCAGACGCCGTCTCCCCGACACACCTGGTCTTCACCTGAGGACGGCTGCTTGCGTTGTGGCCGAAACGTCGTGAGAATTATTTTATTATGTTTTATTTTTATTATTTCATTATTTCCCTTCTACGTGACTTTACCGAAAGAACCAAGAAGAAGAAGACATACCAGGATGTGACGTGTAGCGGCGGTGAGGAAGTGGCTAGCACACTGCTCCGGCAACCCGAGTTCAGCTTCAAGCCTCCACTAACATCAGTGGTGAGTGATCGGTGACCTGGTCTTGGCAAGCCACAAGCCCCTCCTTTTCTAATCCGACATCACCCTGGATGGACAAACGCAGCGTGGGGAGGCCTTTATCCTGCACGGGACTGACAGAGTGCTGTAAAATGAGTCAAGTGTGTTAAAATGTATTCTATATATAAAAATACATCGTTGGCTACAGTGTTCTGCAGATGCCCTCGTATAGAAATCTGAAGAATGTGTAAATGTTTCTCAACTTCAATAACAATTCTATGTTATAACGTAGGCAAACTTAATACATATGCGTGTGGAGTGGTTTTTTCCAACTGATGCAAGTCTTAATGTAAAAAAAAAACCACTGCTGCGCAATGCATCTTGTGATGCTTCATGTTCCCATGCATGCCATCGAATGTTTAGATCACAAGGGAGCCTGGAGCGGAGGTTTAATTACGCATCGCTGCGTCGCATCATTCATTGGTTTACAATTTGCCACGATGATATATCCTTTCCAAACATTCACACAGTCTATTTTAAAAATGACATTTTGAAGAGAAAAAAAATAAGGACGAGAAATACAATCCAATGATTACATCCATTGTCAAATTAATTAGTCCCAAATCACCATGGAACATCACCAAGCAAGACGACGACAAAAAAACAACAAGATGCTTCCCTTCTTGAATTTTAAGCGATGCATGAAACCCTCACAACAGCAACAACATGCCAGCAGATTTACAATTATCCCTGCGTCCTTCCGACATTAAAACTCTGTTCATAATAGCGCAAATAATCAATAACTGTGCTTACTGAACAGGTTTGCGCAAAGCAACGTTTACGAGAATAGACTGCGTCTTGTTACCCGTTACCTCTTGTGTATGTTCCTTATGAACTATTCCGACAGCAGAACCTGGAGAATGAGACGTTAATTATATTTTGACATTTCGCAAAGTGCTCTGACAACTTTTATTGAAGTATACACCGCTATACATTTATCGTGGTATTTATTTATCGTTCGCAATTATACATTATTTTATTTGTTTTCACCGTTGACGCGGATACTGCTGTGGTGTAGGGGTTCGCACACTGGACATGCAGCCCAGATATGTCACCAGTTCCATCTCCTGGTGAGGCAGTTGAATCATTGAGCCTATTTGATTAAATTCCCAACCTCCCTCCATCCTCATTGGTATAAATCATGGACACCACAGTCACTCAATCGGCAGGTTTGTTGCGACGGGGTGAAGCTGTGAGTACTCCCAACTCTTTGAAGAGATGTGGGCCAGCATGGAAGAAGAGACCAAATACCCTCTTAGAAGAGCTCTCTAGAGCTCCCTCGATTTGGAAACCTTCTAGCAGCAGTGGGTGTCAACAAGGAAATTGCAGGACTGCACGTGTATGTTTAGCATACGTAGCAGGGTATTGTTCTTTTCTGTTGCTCCAGTGGTCTGGATTTGACTTTAGCTATGAAAACCAACATTTTCAACGTGTATTGAAGTGCTCCTTTACTTTCAGAGACCTTTCCATGTCGTGTCGTGAAATGAGCACCCAGAGATGTTTTCACAACATATATTGGAGAAGGGGCCAAATTAGTTTATCTGTTCCATCATAACTCTGGAATTAATCCTTACTTGGCAGAAGTTTATTACAATTGGATAACAAAACACCTACCTTTCTTTTTCTATTTTAGAAATCCATGACAGCGTTTTAACGAGAAAAATTAGGGTTTTTTTTCTCCTGAGCTCAGGGTAACCCAATCAATGAACAGCTTTAATGACAAGTAAGATGTTGGGCAGGCTATGCATTGTCTATAAGTTGCAATAACTGCATAACTTCGTGTAAAATAATATAATTGTATACTTTGTTTTTTTATGCCACTTATGTTTTACAATTGACGTTGAATGTTTACTTTCCGATGGCAATTTCTTGGTTATGACCAGGTCATCAAACTATTCAACAAAGGACTTCCTCTAATAGCAACAGTCCTTGTGAAAAGTCATTTAAAATATGTGTGTAAATTAACGCATGAGTTAATCATCCAAAAATGCAGATGGAATTACTTTCCCAAAAAAAGACCCCGGCAATGCTCGGGATTAGCTTCCACAGCAACCGAAAATAACGTAATCCACTTGGCGGTCGGAAGAATCCAAAAAAAAACTTTTTCCACATGACCGAAGTTGAATTGAATGCCCCGGCACAAGAGAAGAACAAACCTGTGATCTGGAAAAACCAAGTCAGGAGACCTTATGGATCAAGCGCAAGTGGACGAGCACAGGGTTGTCGAGGCCGGCAGAATTTCAATGACCTTTAGGTGTAATCCATATGAGATTTGAGCACTTAGTGCCTGCAGGGATAAAGGGACCACAAAGGCTAATGTCAACGCAGCACTCCTGCATGAATGCCAAGCTGAAATGGTCGGATTCAAATCTAGCATGTTTTCAGCTGTTGCACTCGAGAACGTTATGCCCTTCTGAGCCTTTGGCCTTTTGTTAATTTTAATCTAGCTGTTGAATTGTTATGCGGCTATTGTGATGTGTTTAGTATCAATTAATTCCCACAAAATTGAAAGTTATGACCAGGAAGCTGACGCAAATTTGCTTCATTTCCAAATTCGAAAACGAATGTTCCCGTAAATTATTGGAGCATTTTCCTTCGGATGTTTTAAAGGGGATTTTCATGAAATGAAAGCTTCAGTTTAAATTCAACGAATGTGCATGACTTGATGAATTCAACGTTTATGAATACAACAAAAATGTGAAAAAAAATTGTTGAAGTGACCATGTGGCTAAAATGTTAGAACATTGAGCCAGCACTGCCGATATCCTGGGTTTCAATACAGGCAGCCACCCGTGGTTAAACTAGGTAAGTGTAGCATATGTTTTATTTGTATTATTTTATTATTTCCCTTCTACGTGACTTTACCGAAAGAACCAAGAAGATGAATCCCTGCAGTCACGAAAGCTTCAAATCGAAATTTAAGTGTAGCATCTTGATGGTTTCATCAATGACTGCACACAAAAACCACTGACTTAACATTTAATTTTTAATTTAATTGTGGCTCTACTGCAGCTCTGAGCATGAAAACATATGTTGTGGTGTTGGACTTTCATACAACAATCTCATAGCAGACTGTGCGTGGAAGTGTGACCCCCACTGGTAAAGGATACTAAGTTATGTTCTCCGATTCACAGGGCGCATTGTTCTGCGAGATTTTCAATGCATTATTTTTCCATGACATGATACCAATAGCACAATTTGAACAAATAGGGTAAAATAGTAAAAACAGGAAATACATGTGAAATGTTACGTTAAATGCTTGACCATTGGAAAAATAAAATAATTGGAAGCACTGTAAATCAAAAATTATTGTAATTTAATTTCTTATACATTTCCAACAACACTAACTAAAAACAATAACTGTAGTTGCAAAAAAAAAAACTAACAATTAATTTTTCAAACTTTTACAAAATATTACGACTTTGGGAATGTACACAATTCATACACTGCAGGTAGGAAATCATGACACCCCCTCACGATGTTATGAATTGTCACAATAAGAAGTCACATTTTGATTTATAAATTGATAATTATTTGAACACTGGGATGTTATGGACTCTAGCGCCCCTAGTGTTTGCACGGAGTCACTGATGATGTACAATGAATTGAATATCATTGATTTTCTTACACGTGATTTGATAGGTGCATCATGAGCAAAATTCCGCAATCAATGTAAGTAGATTATTATTTGCATTGTTACACCCCTAATACATTGCCAACACTATTCAATTTGCCTGAGGATGGAACACATTTTTTTGTTTACTCACTACCTTACTATGTATCCAGTTAAAAAATCGACCCAAGTAATAACGTTTGACTACACATCACACGGTCACTCTTCCAGGTCAAGTTAAAGTTAAAGCGATTTTCTGTTCAAATGAGCACTGAGGCGGTGATTACCACTTGTTTACGGCCCTGAGCCATTGGTGAAAATGTCACATTCCTATGACGGCGAGACTCTCCACAGGACAACCACTTTTGACTTCCCCATAAAATGGTACGTTCTTTTATCAATCCAGAGGACTGATGGGCTGAGTCAGTCCCCAATGAGGACATGAATTCGCAAGCTACCAATTGTGAGCCGTTGACTCTGTCCCCGAACCACCTGGTCAGATATTCCCAGATATGTAAACATGTCTCCGTACAGGTGACGACACCATCGTGGGTGACTGAAAGGCTCTCTTTCAGGTAGCGCTTTGAGAGTCATTCAACCACATAGAGCAGGGTCAACGAAATGCGTTGGCCCATGACATCGAAATTAAGTACATGTACGGCCCTCTTCTCAATCCACTGCTGAATAAGTGCCACCTCGTGCACTGTTGGTTGTGTTGATTGGTCGGCACCAGTTGACGAATGCGAGACACCCAGTTTAATCGCAAGTGGCCGCCTGCTTTTGAACGCAGGATATCAGCAACAATGAGAGCGTTGGATAACACGTGGTGGGGGCAAGATGGCCACCTTCTAGCTGTACCTACCTCCTTGGGTTGATGCAGCTGTGCACTGATGAGGTCACCGCTGCCAAACACAAACTCCCCCTGGGCATCCCCTTGCACCTCCATGCCGCTCTTTCTCCTCTCCCCAAACCTCATTCGCTTTTGTTCTTCTGACATCTCTCGGCCTAACACCCATGCTCCTCAACGCTGCCGCCTCTCGTCTCCAGCCCAGGTCTCGTCTGCCGCTGGGGCTGCTCTGTAGCTCCTTGGTGAATGGGCGTTAATTCCCTCACGGATTACCCAGGACAATCACCAAGGTTACCTTGGGACTCGTTGGTGTTGTTGTCACTTTAATAGGCCCCAAGTTGCTTCATCCTGAGCTGTGCCACTGTGGCTCTCTCTCATCTCTCCCATGATTACTTTACCTGACCACCAACTGCCCCACCCATCCCTTTATTCCCTAATGCAGATGTTCTTTTGTTAAATCATCTTAAGATGCGATTGCATTTAGACACTAAGTTGAGCGAGTTAGTGTTGTTGTTAAGACGTTGGGGGATAGTACGACCAAACTATACAAGAGATTGAGCCAGACGTTTAAACATTGATTCAGGAGAATGGGGATCTTGAAAACAAGCTCCTTGCAGAAAGTGCCTGCTGAAGTAAACATTTCTTCCCGAGTTGGTTAAATCTTTAATGAGAACAAAGTGACAGCTATGACACTTTTGCCCACCCATAAATCACTCATATCCCAAAGCTATGCAATTTAATTAAAGGACACAGCAGTAGACAATATGCATATGGGTCTTTTTAAAGCCAAATTTGTTCCAGTCAACTTCAAGAGGGACATCTCAAGAAACTGTAGCCAGTCAGATAAAAAAAAAGCCTGAAGGTGCCATTAAGAGCACGGTTGACTTGTATCAATACTTCATGGTCAAGGCCATTTTGATCCAGATCCTCAAGGGTTTTTTAGTTTTTTATATCGCACTGGCACGACACCATCCTGCCACAGGCAGCTTCATGGAGGTTGGAATACAAACTTATCTCATATCACCCTGTCCCCTATTCCATATGGGTAGAATGATAAACTACCCCCTTCATAATGCCCCCCCCCCCTGGCCACAACCTTCCAGTGATGTGACGAATTGTTAAAAAAATCAGGGGTCACGATTCGATTGACAAATGTAATATTTGGTTTTACATTTTGGGCAATGGTAGCGCACCTCAAGTGGCTCCAGAGGCGATGCAAATGTATTACTAATACACACATACAAAAAAAACGAATACATTTATTGCTGAAATTACCTTTAAAGTGGTGTTCATATCTTAATTACAGCCATGAACTAGTAATGGGATTTCCACATTCCTATTGACAGAATCAGAAGATGTATTTATACTGGAGGAATCCGATGAGCTATAAAGCTTTTTTTCACAAATGTCCAGTTGGGGCGGGTCAGAACGTTCCAACAACCGACAATACAAAAACGCGACAGGCGTGAAGAGTATACGCGAGGTTTGTAAATCACTTTAAAAAATACGAACAAAACGAAACCATTTTCATTTTATTATGTGAAGCCCACTGAGCTCCTAGCTTCTTTTTCAGAAGTGACGTGCCCACAAATAATACCTCAACGAAGTGGCTTAACAGGTATAATTTTATAGCAGTCTCTTCATAGAAAATCCATCGTTGACTTCCCGACAAAGTGGTATTTATTTTATCGACCCCAGAGGGTAGATGGCCTGAGTCAAGCTCCACAACCAGGATTGCGAGCCGCTTATTCTACTGCTGAGTCTACCTGGCAACCAGGCCACAAACCACAGATAAGGAAAACATCAATTCTTACGCACGTGATTCGATGCATGTCTTGTGAGCCTAAGAATCAATATTAATCGATGCATTGCTGCACCCCTACCATTCAATGACTTTAAGATGTTATGAGTTGTAATCCTGTAAGAATTTTCTAAATAAATTATATATAGTGGCGGTTGTAATTGCCTGTGCCGGATTTTAACTGCGGGTATATGTAGGCTATGATACACGATATATTTCGTGTTATTGAAAGCAATTCATAATATTTCTGTAACCCAAAGCGGCATTTATGTAATACGAGATGAGATTTATCAACATAACGAATTGACTGAGATTGACATGAAAGCCATAAATGCAGGATGTGTAGTCACATCCGAGTATCAATCCTAATTCATGAGTTGCTCGTATTAAATCATACAAAGTGAAGCAGAAGGTAAAGATTAATAAAGGATATTAGTAAGTGGCATGTGTGAGCCATAGTTAATGCGATTGAAAGTGTCAAATACATAGCAAAGATCCATCAGATTAAATAAGACATCCTGCAGAGGTGGGTTCTCTAACACAATAACTGCTGTTTAAAAAAAAAGAATGGAACGCATACGTGAGCAATAAATCATAAACAAGATATATTATTTTCGGATGCATATGCCTTAAAACGCACGCCGTATAGAGCACAGCACCCACGTGTAAGGCGTGACATTTAACAAAAAAGTATTTTCTTGCCAACCTTCGGTTTGCATTGCACGCGAAAAAGCGACTGCCTCACCTCGAAGTCCTTTGAACCTCCCTTTTGTAATGCATTAGTAATGAGCCACTTGTGGCTTTGCGTAATGAGGCAGGCAACCCAGGACTTAATTTCATTCATTACACTTTTGTGCACAATTCACCTGCGCGCATGGACCTTGAAAGACAGTGATGAATCACAACATTTAAAGGATCTTATATTTTTTTAAAAAGCTACGGCGTGAATAGCCTCACCCTTTCACCCGCGCCCCCTCCCCCGCAACAAAAAAAAAGTAGTTACCAAATGTTTTAACTCCTATAGCATGGGCCAGACGGGCGACAGAAATGATAAGCTCTGGATCTTGAATCCGTTAGCAGATGCATTAAAACGTAACACAATCCCCCCCCGCCACCCCCAGGCTCTGCACATTGGAGGGAATTTCTCCACTGTTCACATCACTGCCACCTCAACACCCACCTTGTACTCTGAGCATGATGGGCAGCTCTGGAAAGCTCGCACATTTGCGTCCCAAAAAAGAAAACAATGGGTGGAGAACAGCAGTAAATCTTCGATTAGTCCAGCATGGATAGGGACTCATTACACACCAATCGATACCCAATCTACAACGTTTCACTGCAAAATCAAAATTAATTATAGCGCGGCAAAAGCTGAAAGATCAGCGTGCTCAGGCATTACCAAGATGATTTCTTTGCGTCCTTGCTTGTATCTTTTTGCCAGCAGTAATAACTACCACCATTATCCCTCAATTTCTATCTACCTTCATGGAAAAAACTATGTAATTGATATGTATATTCTAATATGTGCACATTATTATTTAACCGTTTCAACCTTGCTTGTTTTACCTGCCAAGACACATAGACAACCATTATTTCCTGTATAAAATATATTCATGGAAGAGTTTTTTTTATATGATGATTTATCTCTTGAACCAAAGTGCATAATGCACTTCATCAAAGTTACAAGTATGACATTACTGCTTGTGGGCAGGGTAAAGCAAAAAAGCCAAGCAATCGCTATTGTTCATATGTATTCTGACCCAAATCCATGTCACTCTGCAATATACATTCAAACGGTGCAAAAACACGGATTAATTCTGTAAATTAGTTAATGATGAGCGTGTATACATTTTATTTAATGCATACTGCACGTGTAGCATATAATCATCATCAATTGCCATTGAATTACTATTGGAGGAACCATTGGCGCATTGCTTAATGCAGCGCGCTATGAGCGCAGTGACCTGAATTTGATTTATGGCCACATCTAACACCAGTGGTGAGTGATATCTGAACTCGTCCTGTCATCCCCACTTCACGTGCAACAACCAGCGTGGTGAAGTATGGTAGAAGGAAAAAAAACCTCCATTATTGACACCGCATGGGGAGGCCTTCATCCAGATGGGCGAAACATTGTTCCTGTTATTAGAACTTGGATGCCACGTTGGCGATATGATAACTACCTCGCCTGGTATACAGGCGGTCGTGAGTTCGATCCCGACCCTGACACCTGGAAATTCGGAGTTTGCGTGTCTCTCTCCCCGTGGCCACGTGGATTTTTCTCCGGGTCCTCCGGGTTTTCCCTCCACATTTAGCGGCGTAAAAATTTGGGCCTCATCTGGTCAAGTAAAAAATTGTTCCGTGAAATAACTTAGTCTCGTTATTATTTAGATCGGAGAACAAACAAAAATCGGAGAGATGCGATTTTGACTGCTGCACACTGCAAGAAGGGGTAGTGGCAAATGCATTGCACTGGCGTGCAACGGCCATCAAACGATAGATTGTAGCCGAGAGGATGAAGACTGTGCAAATGTAAAATGAGATTCGTGAGAGTTGAGAAGGAGTGAGATAGACGTGGCATTGCAGGATCGTGAGAGGTGTCAGCAGTGTGGAAAGACTTCCTACAGCAGCTAGCTAATGATGATAATGATATACTTATTATGCCAATTATTTCTATGCAGCAAATTTGGCCCAAAGGAATATGTTCCGGATCATCACCCAGACTCAGGAAGAATTCAATACATTAGTACAATATTTTATTTATTCTCCAAAGCAAATTTGAGCCTCCGAAATCTTTTCATAAGAACCCCTTTTGTTAAATGTGTCCAGTTTATGTATGCACACATATACACAGTGTATGCACAGATACAGTTGGTATACAATGTTGTGGAACTGAATGCTGTTGTACAAGAGTTCGCCCTGGGCCTTGAGTCCTTGTGTAATATAATGGCATGTGATATGTTTTACTTTGTCACCGTGTACATGTTTTATATTCCGAGAGAGAAAATGTGCTATTTATAAAGTTACTGGGCAAAAATGTGAGCATATTATCTGCAAACCTTCTCAGCTAGATCCATGTATAGAGTGAATGCAGTGTATATATTAACTAAGTAATGGCTTTGCATATATTTCGATATTTTTTTTATTGTTTAATTCAGTGCATTCAAATATAATAAACATTTACCCAGGAAATATTGCCCATTTGGCAGACAACCTATATCACCATCTGCCACTTGCCCTTCTACACTCACATCTGTCTGGCTTAATTAACCTTTATTTTTTTGTTAAGTTTAGATAACCCCATTTGCATTGTATGCTAACTGTGGGGGTTGACAAAATAACATTTCCACATTGACAGATTAATCTTGAGAAAAACAGGCAACGAAAGCGTCAGTTCACGTAAAACAAAAAATGGCATGTAGCCGGATTTTAGTTCAGTCTTTAAAGTAAAAGTCAACCCTAAATGGCAATCTGTTTAATTGGGCCCTATGCGGAAAACATAGCTCCAAAATGAACGGCAAAGGCTCAAAAATGCTTTCCCTCGTGAGCTCGCTACACCGAGGCTTTGCCATGGGACATGTTTTAACTTTCAAACAAGCGCAATGGAGGAGAAAGCAGCCCAACACACAAGGGGACGATGAGCACAGCGGTGCAGTGGCCATGCATTGGAATCTAAATACTATATTTAAATACCAACGCATGTTTGAATGTAAAAAGTGGATTGCCAAAAGGAAAACAAGCACACTATTTCGAACCTATATCACATTGTCTTGCCGATGATATTATTATTATTTTAAAACGAGATTTTGATCCCTTTGTCAATGTCCTTCTTGATGGTTTTCTCATGTTAGATGTCTGACCATACTTCACCACGCTGGTCAATGTGGCTTGGTGAAGGAGAGTGGCGGGGGTGGGGGGGCATAGGATTGGTTCAGATATCACTTTCTACTGATGGTAGCTACGGCTAGAAATTATACTAAGGTAGTTGGGCTCATAGCGCAGTGTGTTAACCATTGCACCACCACTCTACCTATTGCTATTTTATGAACATACCATTGATTGTAATTACGGTTGGCTAGATGCTAATGCGATATTGGTGGGTGGGTGAAAAGATGCAACTGCCTATATAAGCTCAACGAGTGTGGAATAGTTATAATACACACATGCACCCACATATGCTGATATTCATACAAAACATTTCATACAAGAGGAAAGGCTGTCTACTGGAAAGTTCTCTGCGAAGAGACATTGCACTTATTCTACTCATATGCCCCATTCAATATGAATGCCTTCATGAATATGAAGCCATGTTGAGCCTCCATAGAGAACTTAGTTATTATCATTCTGGTACAGAATGTTTTTTTATTTAAACATGGTTCTATATGATGCCCAGTGGTATGGGTGTATGATAATGTTGGACCAAAATGTATCATTTATCTGGTTGTCTAGGATATAAGCTGCAGGCAGGAACCTTAATATTTATGAGCTCCAGAGGTAAGCTAAGCCTGCAGCCACTTTCTGGGACGCCACCTGATTGAATACCAAATTCCCAAACAGAGTTGTGATCCTGGCATTACATGATGTCAATCTTTTAAAATATATGTACACGTTAAAAAATCTGCTGCGTAGTAGAATTGGATGGATTCCAGTCTAACTTTTTCATTATTAAAAACGAGGTATTCTTAAGTACCAAATCTTAAAATGTCATACACTCAAAAAGTTTAGCAGCTGAAATGCTACAGAAATATAATATATTGTGCAGCTGTGCTTTGAAGCGGTCATGGAATTTAAATTCAGTGTTTCCTCTATGCATGCACTTCTATCAAAACCCACAGATAAGTAGATGACATTGTGACTATGTGGTGGTGCACTAATATTAAACAAACTCGCTGAAGCTATCCCAGTCTGCTACTCTGTAAATGCCAGAATGGTGACATTTGTCATTTTGACCCAAAGCGTGTTTGTCTTTGTCAGCAACGGCTTGCAGCGCACATGTAATATGTTAAACTCTATGCCGCAACACACGTCTGCAAAAAAAAAAGGTAAAGAACTTGAAGAAAATCTTGTACATTTTTTTCCCAGGTGAAATTTGTCATAACGAAATTTGTCTGGCTGAAACGAAACAACAAAGATCGTACTTTCTACACAACTGTCATCCTCACCCTTAATTACAGGAACACTGCAAGGCACAAACACAATTCAGGAAACACAGGGCAAAAAACAGAAGTAACGGACACAAGGCACAAACATGATGCAGGGAGGAGGCCAAAGGAAGTTAATTTTAAAATTCAAAAGGAATGAGACATGTCTACGCACAACAGCATTTGAATGACAAGAAGCTACCAGAGTGGATGTCCTGTTGGGCTTCCAAGAACAGTAGGTAGTTTTTCATTAGAACATGTCAATATGAAGCCACGGCCCTGGCACTATTACTTTGACGTTCATTGACTTTCTCATATTATTTGGTAATAAACCTCTGTTTTTCAACCACAACTTGAGGTAACCCTTTGTCAATGTCACCCCCCCCCCCACGCAAAAGTGGAGCCATGTTGATGGAGCTCTAATGACACTGGAGAAATTCCATACTGGATGACTGCGATGATCAATGAAGGGCCATCAGCGCTTGAAGGAGCTGCGATTACAGTGCTACACTTTCATTATTTTGACACTTCTTGGAGAGAAAACAATGCAAAATGACAGTCAGTGGCATGTTCACCCATTGATCTGATAATTTTCACAATCAACAAAGCAGCATACGATTTGTTTTTCTAGCTTATGAATGCAACCGCATCTCAATATTTTGTCCCGAACAGTTTAACGTTGGAATACTCCTGGAGAAAGGAGTAATTTATTTGTAAATAGAGAAAGAAAGAGTCGGCCATAAGCAGAAGGAAACAGGAAGTTATTACGTCTGGACTTGAATGAGGGCAGACAATTCACAGCTCAGGTGGCTGATGAAAGAGAGCTTCATGCTATGATAATCGCAGGAACGATAGAGTGAACTCTAGCCGAGCAAAGGTTCACTGAAGCCTTTGACAAAACGCCTTCATTGCTGGAACGAAGAGAGTGTGTAGAGAAGTAGAAATGAGAGAAAAAATGTCGGCAGGGGGTTAGTCGAATCCATGGAGGACCTTGAATATGACGAATGTGATATGAAAGTTCATCCAAGACTGAATTTGGAACTTGTGGAAAAAGTAAGTGTAGCACCAAAAACTAAAATTACATTATTTTAGTTTTGAGTCTGAACTGTATGCGAAAATTTTGACTTTTTATGGCATTGCCAGTACCACAAAGTAAAAATAAGAATCTCCATGATCTAGTACAAATGTTTTATATTTGATCCCAAAGCAAACAATTTATTCTAGATTTGAAGCTTTCGTGACTGCAAGGATTCATACTCTTAGTTTTTACGGTAAAGTCACGTAGGTAAATTTAATAAAAAAATAAAACAATAAAAATCACGACGTTTCGGAGGCAACACAAGCTTCCGTCTTCAGGTGAAACCGTCACAGCAAAATATCTGTACTATATAAGGTACAGATATTTTGCTGTGACGGTTTCTGTACCTTATATAGTACAGATATTTTGCTGTGACGGTTTCACCTGAAGACGGAAGCTTGTGTTGCCTCCGAAACGTCGTGATTTTTATTGTTTTATTTTTATTAATTTTACCTACGTGACTTTACCGAAAGAACTAAGAGTATGAAACAATTAATTCTTATGCTGCTTGGAACTTCACTTTCATGGGTTCCAATTTTCTCCTGGCAGACTTCTTGAGATCTTGACATCCACCTTTCTCCGTTTCCATACAAAAGGTCTGCAAACCATATTAAAGAATAACTGAGTTTGTTTTATTTGAACAGTTCTCTGAGAATTAATGGTTGTTCATTGTGTGGAAGCCAGAACGAAGCTCAATAACTGGTTTCATCTATAAACAGTTGGAAAGCCGACTGAGATGAGTCTATTTTGGGGAAAATCCAAGAGAAATTAGAGCAAACATTGGTAAACTGTAAGCTTTTAAAATATTTACATTCAAGGAGGCTAGGTGACTCAGGTCTAGAATCATTGAATTTCGGGTTCAGCCACCAATGATTAAACTCGGTGCTCAAGTGCATTAAATTGTGGCCTAAGCCCAGTCACCAATTACTGTTTAAAAAAACATCACATGAAATGTGATGTTTTCCTTGAAGTTACCAAGATTTGCATCTCCGAGAATGAAAAAAAATCACTGTTGATTATGTAATGTGATTAGCATCTCTATTGTAGGCTGCATGAAAAAGTGCAATGTCCTTTAACTGTGGAAAACAGGTCAGTTGAAGGGATCTCATAAGTAGTTCCGTGATTCGCCTAAGGTGGTCTATTTCTCGAGCATGCGCTGCTCTGCGACGGGACAATGCGCTCAGTTCTTTGTCCTTTGCCATCACACCGGTAGCCCAAATTCGAATGAAATTGGAGAAAACACTCCAATCTGTTTTAAAACATTTACAATCCGCGATTTTCAATCAACGATTTATTGCATAATTCACATATCCCAACGCACATTTTTGTTGCCACAATTTGGATTGGCCTGAATGATTCTGCGTCCTATTTAGTAAGAAGTGTACACGTGCAATATTTAAATAGAATGTTAATCTTACTCTTTGGTTCTTTCGGTAAAGTCACGTAGGTAAAAAAAAATAATAGATCACGACGTTTCGATGGCAACACAAGAAATCGGCTCAAGTAGTTTTTTCTTGCTGTAGTTGTCTCGCCTGATGACGATTGCTTGTGTTGCGATCGAAACGTCGTGATTTGTTTTATTTTATTTCTACCGACGTGACTTTACCGAAAGAACCAAAGAGTATGGATCCCTGCAGTCACGAAAGCTTCAAATCAAGAATGTTAATATAACGTGACGAAGTAAACATGCAGATACATTTCCCCTTCCCATATGTGTCTCTCCACATGAAAATTTACAATCAAAGTAGATTTTACAATCGGCCACACAGCCTTCTGAGAGTGTATCTTTTCAGAAAAAATTGGTCTAATACAAGCAAACTCTGGACCAGTTTCGATACTCGACTTAACAGCAATCAGGCTCGCTTAAATCAATGCTGGTGAAATACCTGGTGTTTAAAGGAATTTTAATTGAAAGAAATACAAAAAAATTTAACCGTTTGGATAGCTACCGACTTAGTGCTGCATGGAAGCGAATAATCAAATAATACATTCTATTCTTGGTTCTTTCGGTAAAGTCACATAGAAGGGAAATAACTGCAGTCGAAACGTCGTGAGAATTTTTATTGTTTTATATTTTGATTATTTTATTATTACCGAAAGAACCAAGAATATGAATCCCTGCAGTCACGAAAGCTTTAAAAAATATATACATTGTTTAAATGCATGCCAAAACAATCCACCATACTTCAACAGGGATTACCGTTGGCACGGCTATTTTAATGCACACAATGGACAGGAAAGACAGGGTCAATGGGCCCGCAATAATGCATCATGGACGTTGACTTAAGAGCGCAGAAGCGTGGTCACCACATCTACGCCTCTATATAAGGAACGAAACAGGTGGACTTCTCCACAAATCTGGCTGTCGCCTGATGAAGCTAGTTGTAATTACTAGCGAAACATCATATTCAGTTTGTAAATGTTGTGGCTTGGCTCTCCAACACCGCGGCGTGCTGTGCTAGTGACGAATTGGCCACGTTCTGTTTACGTGACAACCCTTACTAGTTGGCTGTGTCGGGTGGTGGCGGGTTTGACGACACATTTATACATTTACACGATTTAACCCAAAAAACCTCTATTATGGATGTCAGAAATGGATTCAACACAATGCTATAAACACATAACAATATAATAACAAAATGTTTAAACATGGGTTGGATAATTCTAGATTTGAAGCTTTCGTGATTGCAAGGATTCATACTCTTAGGTTTTTTTTCCGGTAAAGTCACGTAGGTAAAAAACAAAATTAAAATTAACTAAGAGTATGGGTTGGATACCTTCTTTTAAAGGGGCATGGTTTTGACATCACCACCACCAATGGTAACACAAACACATTCCTGCGGGGGGATCTGGTAGGAACATTGGGTTGCTCAAAATATCCCTCAGTCCACTGAGTAGGAGCAGTGAATTGACAAAACCGGCATGGACATGCAATTTTTTACGTCAATTTATTTATGAATACTACATGGAAGAATATACAAACCTGAAAATAAATGGTCCTTCTCATTTCTCTTGATTTCCCTTGGCATTTTCTCACCATCGTGCTCCAACACAACAACGAGGATCACTTTCTCTACTTGCCTTTATACTCGAATAAAAAAAACAACTAAACATACTGCAGCGAATTTGCCAATTAAAATTTGCCAATAAGCGATTCATCCATTTCCAGGTCCCCAGTCCCGCTATGCAAAATGGGACCTGTTCGCCTTTTGGCGTCCTCTGGTCTAACCCTTTGAGACGAGGCTCAAAAGAAAGCTGTCTCTGGTGTCGACCAATCAGCTTCAAAGACAATGCAAATATTATCAGAACATGTTTTTTTCTGTGCGTGTTCACCACAAAGTACGCGTGGCTAATGCAGACAGGATTCCTTGAAAAATAATTCTGTTTGGTGTTTGAACATCTTAACACAGCTGTTTAATTGCCAGATATGGTAAAACCTATTCTTAGGTTTTTTCGGTAAAGTCACGTAGGTAAAAAAATAAAATTAAAATTAATAAAAGTTAAAAAAATAAAAATCACGACGTTTTGGAGGCAACACAAGCTTCCGTCTTCAGGTGGAACCGTCACAGCACGACTGCTGTATCAAGTACTTCCGTCTTCAGGTGGAACCGTCACAGCACGACTGCTGTATCAAGTACTTGATACAGCAATCGTGCTGTGACGGTTCCACCTGAAGACGGAGTTCTTGTGTTGCCTCCGAAACGTCGTGATTTTTATTTTACTTTGATTAATTTAAATTCTATTTTTTACCTACGTGACTTTACCGAAAAAACCTAAGAATATGAATACTTGCAGTCACTAAAGCTTCAAATCTAGAAATGGTAAAACCTATCGTCCCGCAGTTACTCATAACAAGGCCTTGACTCGAGGGAGCACTGGAGAGCCCGTCTCGATGGTCAGTTTCACACGTGGGAGGCTTTCGCAATCAATATCATCCATAATACAGGTATTTTCTGGGGTTAGATCGCGTAAATATATAAATGTGTCGTTAAACCCACCACCAACCAACACAGCCAATTAGTAAGGGTTGTCACGTAAACGGAACATGCCAATCTGTTAATAGTACAGCACACCGGTGTGTTGGAGAGCAAAGCCGCAACGTTTGCAATCTGAGTACGACGTTTCGCCAGTAATTACTACTAGCTTCATCAGGCAACATTCAGATTTGTGGAGAAGTCTTCCTGTTTCGTTCCTTAAATAGAGGCGTAGATGTGATGACGTCACTTGTGAGCCCTTCTTGCGTGAAGTGGGGGGGGTGCATATACAGTAAAACCTTGGATTGCGAGCATAATTCGTTCCGGAAAAGTGCTTGTAATCCAAAGCACTCGTATATCAAAGCACTCGTATATCAGTTGTGATCACGTGACGCTCGGAAGACAAAGCGTACACACGTACTACTCGTATTGCGAGACCTCGCTCGTTTATCAAATTCATATTTTGAAAAAATTGCTCGTCTTGCAAAACACTCGCAGACCAAGTTACTCGCAATCCAAGGTTTTACTGTATATGACTATGGGTATCCATTGCTGGTTGGGTTATGTGTATGGTAATCAACGTACATTATGCATGCGCATTATGCAAGCCCATTGTTTTTGTACCTATAGTCGAGTGTGTTCACTAAAATAGCCGTCTAGATGGTATTTGTCCAACACTTCCACACCGTCTCTCTCTCTCTGTCCCTCCTTTTCGCTGTGTCCAATCCCGTTGCAGTCTTTTTTTAATCCTTTATATTAAGTTCACTTGCTTGCTTGCCCCCTTACGACCGTGCAAATCTTTCGGTCGTTTTTTAACCCACTTCCCATGATCCAATCGAGCTGACATTTTGCACACAGACTCGTTGTGCGTGACAATTTATTTTCGTGAAAATTTTTTTCCCAAAATTTTCCACTTTTTAGGATTTTTTTTTTTAATATTTAATTTAAAATACCAATGTGATAAAAATTAAACTCTTACTCAAGAAAAACAGAAATGAATAATAAAATAAAACCGATGCCACGCATATAAAGGATTTATAGTGAAAATCTTACGCGTTAATGTTTCCTCCTTGCATCCCTCCAATGGAATATATTTCCCATGCACATGAAGCAATCCCCCTCTTAAACCTTCGTACGTGCCACTCTCAAAGCCTCACTCGTCATTCTATCTTGCCCATTCTGCCCCTTCTCCTTGCCCCTCCACTCCGTCCCACTCCTCCACGACCCTTTCGTGATCCCGAAGTCCCCTCTACCGCAGTCCCTCATTCCTCAATCCTTGCACACCCCTGCCATCTATACCACTCCCCGCCACCTCCGATTAGCAAGAAGTTCAACGTAAATACACAACATTATATTGTCACCGTTTCTTCAAACGATGGCAAGCGCCTTGAGTGAAGACGCTCTATAAATGTAACACGAGATTAGATTTGGCTGGAGTTAGCCCCACCATCACAGGCAACCTGCCGATCGACTGACGGAGGCTGAACCCGTTTGTAATGCTGAGTGGACAGAAGCAAGAGGCTTTAAGAAACGTGCCCGCTGTTTCAACTGCCACGACGTGAGATGGGACCGTTGACCTCTGGATTTCAAGTCCAGTGTGATAACCATTACGAGAAGACAGAATCCGCCGCCACAATGTAAACGCTTGCAGATACGTGTACACATACTTTGTTGCTGCATCAGCATCACTAATGGGGGGACGTTAAGGTAATTGCACTGCACGAGTCCGAGTTCTGCTAGCATGCCCATATCAACGGTCCATAATTGAATGGCAATTACACTGATCACTCCTGCATGCCTAATAAAACATAAACAAAAAACGAAGCCTCTGATTGGAATTGCTGTGGGGCGTTCAAACCCTACAACAACTCTGGTCAAACTCATTCCCATTAAAGGTTGGGAACGACAGCACGCCCGTCTGTCAGCATGAAAAGGCATTTGCTTGTGTTATGCAACAACAGATTAAGGATGCTCACAAAATAAAGGCTGGTTTAATTAATCAAATGTAATTGCCTGCCCCTAGCCTCGATAGACGACGCCTTTGCTGACACTGTGCTTCTTTCCGTTTATTATATTCTCAGTGTTGTTGTTGATGATGTTGTTATGCTTCAATAACCAGTGGCACAAATGCTCTACCTGTTTTCCGATTTGAGGTTCACAGATTGCTTCATTAATTACATCATTTGCTTTTCATCTACAATGTTAACCACAAAAAAAACCATCCTCTTAATGTATGAACAAAAAAACCCTAATTTTTTCAAGGTTAACAAACCAGGCTATATATATGAATCATCAAAGGCATGAAAGTACATTAAAGGGACACAACATTCGTCACATTGTTTCTGTTGTGGCAATTCTTTCACGCATGCTTATTGGATGCAATGTGCAATATATGTGAGGATGCACCATTGCCTACAGCAGGAACACTGCAAATTTTCCACAGAGCGTCATTGTCCAGACTCCTTTGCCGCCAGCCCCAAAATATTGAGCCTTTGATGAAAATTATTTTAAATGCTACGGACAAAAAATGTACAGCAGAGCCGACTTTGGGTACGTATAGGACATATCAGTAAAAAAAGCAATGGGGGAAAACAAACTTGAATTAAAAGGTAACGGTGAAGCCCTGCAATTATAGACTAGTGCCTACTGGTGCTGGAAGGGTCTCCACTAGAAGGAGCTCTCGATAGCCCCTCTAGGGGCTGCTTGGCCTATTCTTCGACGCTCGCCAGACGCCGTAGAATAGCTGGGAGCACCTACACTTTACCCTGCCGCACGCGATCTAACAAATCAACTGTGGCCTGCCCATTTATACTGCTGGATGGGCAGAGGTGTGGGAGGGATTTTAGAAACTTCCGCCACTGTTTCAACTGCTACCCCAGGATTATGAATCTAACCGATGAGCCCCAGATTGCAAATGCAGTGCAACGACCATGGCAGGTTCCGAACGTTTACATAGATGTGGCATGTTTCTGATGTGTAAAAAAAAAATGTGGCGAACAGATGTTAATTCCCATACAGATTAGATTCACTGTAGTTTCCTTTGGGAACAGGCCAGTAAATGGAGTGCAGCTCAACAGCCCATGGAGCACAGCAACCCAATGTGGCCCGATACATCACGACACAATCCCCGAGGCGAGAAATCTCCCAGCCCTCCAGCCACGTAAAAATGAGACCATCTTTCTTGCCATTCCATTTACTCTTCAGTCTCCGAAAATAGTTAAGTTTTGTTCCCCGTTCGAATTTAAATACAATTCTTGTTTATACAATTACACTCACGGCATGCTGATGCCCAAGTCTAAGATACAAAACATGCACGATTGCAAGTTTGTGGCGATGATCTTTCCACTCACCCTCGCCCCACGCTATTTTAAGATGCAATAAACATTGCAAATGTTCAACGGATGTTGCATTTTACAAAAAAAAACCCGATAGAATCTACATTGAGATATTAAGCAGCATGAGCATGATACATATTCCATACTTAACATCTTATCATCTTTGGCACAAAGATTAATCGTAAACATTCCAGTGTGTTAAATAAATGCGTGCATGTTTTCGTCTCGCTTTTTTCAATAAAACCGCAGCAATTCTCAAAGAGAAAAAAACGGATTTATATGTTCTGTGAGGAGAGGTGCATCGGACACTGACAAATGGTAGAGCAGAGAAAGCCACTTGGTGGCTTTCAGATTGCAAGAGGCTTTTTTCTACAGGATGGTGCATTGTATTTTGTGCGGGCAGGACAATGCAAAGCAAATAAAATGAAATTGGCAGTTCCATCCTCCATTTGGATTTAAATCAGGATGGTCTTCCCCCTCAACCTGTGAAAAGTATGTCTTTGAAAAGAAACTGGGAAAGAATTTCATTATCGTTTAATGTATTTTAATCTTGTTTTTAAATAGAACAGTTTTTTTTTGTGTTTGATGACAATTCATGAAATCGTGTGCACGCGTGCACATTGTCCGTGACATTTTAATGGATGAGTTCTGGGAGGCTGAAGAATTTTCAAGACAGCAAGGAACAATATAACAAATCAGTGTATATCGTACATAGTTAAAAAAAAAGTGGAAAAAATTATTATACTGCTTTTCTTAAAAAATTCACAGAAACAATTTCAATCCCATGAATGTCAAGAAAAGGTTTTGCTACATTATAATTATTGCTTTTTTAAGTGACACGGAATTTATTGCGAGGAAAAGGTTATACTTCATTCACATCTTTAGCTGCGCAGCATTGCATCCGTGCAACTGTGAGTTCCAGGTGATATCAGATGTAGGTTGATGTAGGTTGGAGCTGACAAGGAGAAGGCAGATCAGCTTCCTCTAAAACTTTCAGTCTGAATTAGCCAATTAGAACTCTGCTTTTCAATACACCAAAACAAACCTTTTTGTATTAATGTTAGATGAAGAACAGGATTAATTTTATGAAGGTTAATATGATAATGAAAAATTCCATTGAGAAATAGAATTATCAAACGTGGCTGTTGGGAACAAACTAATATAAAAACGCGTAAGTTGGCAGCACCCATGTCAAAAATATATATTTCCATTCCGCACAATACATTATAGAAACCTTTGAACAATTTACAGCACAAGCATTTTTTAAAGGGAACATGCTGATGACACTCAAGAACCCATGGTAAATTGCATCTGCAGTATAATTAAAGTACTCATATCGATAATGAATTGCCATTAATAACAACTATTACATGTCCATAATGAATGGTTGTAAATAGGAAAAAGAGAAACACTGCATTATAATGGATTCAAACACAAAAACAGAACCGATAGTTTTCTCAACCGTTAGCTTTAAGTGAAAAGTTAATAATCAGTTAGTTTACCATCATAGAGCACACTAAACAGAACACATTGCTCTCCTGAATATTTCTGACATCCTACAATATTTCAGAAAAACATACATTTTATAATGAAGTCAGAAAATGTTGTGACAAAAATGCCATCAAGTGCCCTATACTGTATAACTTACTACTGCAGACTATTATTCTTTATTTGATCACTTAAATGTTTTTCAGATGTGAGAATTTGATTAAAATATAAATGTATTTGCCCTGTGATGGATACAATGCTTTAATTGTAGAATTTAGATAATCCACAATTTTGACAAAGATGAATACTGTGCTCTTTTCCGAAGATGGATCACCTTCGTTACTTGAAACACATGAAGCCAGGAGTTTGAAGCCGATTAAATGATTTCCTTTTACCGAGTTTAACCACAACCATCAATTTTAAGAACACAGCAGGATATGGATACATGACTTTTGGAAGAGTACCAAGAAAATGCTAACCGAGTATTGTGTATCACTGTCCAAAAACTAATGGAAAAAAATTGCCGACACAGCATGCGGCTTTGAAGATCATCATATGTCCTCTGTGTGTTTCGAAACAGCATGGTTCAAACATGTAACTCCTTCGTGCATACTCAGACCCTCGATTACATATGCAGTAAATAATAAAAATGATTAATATGTTCATTAAGGTGCCATACAAGCTCCGTCTCAAACAATGCATTTGCATTGTGATGTAATTTGGAGTTTTGTTTTGAGCTCACATTTCGAATGACCTGTTAGCAGGATATGCTTCAATGAAATTAGGTGCACCCTGGTAGTTCACAAGACATTATAAGTTCTGCTTCATATATACATATAAACATCTCTTGCACCAATGTAGCACTCTCACAGTGTTAAAGTTTAGATGAAATGAAATCCTGCTGGATCCTTATTTGTGTCGTGTGCTCTGATTTCGTTTCTCATTCCTTTCCTAATCATTTAGAGTTCTTTGTACTCAACATTCAGTTTTGCATCTCCGTATCTCTTAACATCTCTACCCTTCAGACAATTTGCTCAAATTGCTTTCTAAGCTTTGCCCCCGCTTGCAAAGCGCTATTCGTTAGTACTTTCGCTAATGCATAACTTCATGTATTTTGTCTCCTGGGCATTGGACTCTGTTAGAGTTGCCTAACATCTGCTTCCTGCTGACCTCCGAGATTGTGATCACTCGGGGTATGCTCATTATCATTAATACTTTTTTCCACTGAATATTGCAAGTAATACTTTCTTAACAGGAAACTTTTTTTCTCTCACAATATTTAAACATCTGACACAATCTTCCAAAATAAGATGAAAGGAAAAGCCTTGGAACTTGCTTGCTATTGCCAATGCTGGCAGACGGGCCGCAACGAGAGAGCCCATCAAGGGGATATTTGACCTCCTCATCCACACTGGCCAGATGTCTTTCACGAGGTGTGAGAACCCACGCATTTACAAACAAAAACAACCCCCGTTCGGCTAATTGTGGTGTGCCCATTTATTACGTCCAAAACTATTTAAGCTATTTTAATTTTAGCAGGTGAGGCCCACTGAGCTATACAGCTCTTTTTCAGAAGCGACTGGGCACAAAATGATAGGGCAAAAAAGTGGCTTATCATTTGGAAAGTTATAGCAGATACATAATCTAAACGCACGCTTATAAATGTGACTGGAAAAACCGGAGGAACCGGTGAAAAATCCATGCGATCAGGAAGGGAACATGCAAACTCCAAATGTACAGATGTCAGGGTCAGGATCGAACCCATGACCTCCTGTATATCAGATATTTGGTTGGACAGAGGCGGTAGGATTTGAAGTGACTTGCGCATTGCGTCAACTACCGTGCAAAGAAATGGTTACTGGTGACCTTTACCTTGAAAGTCCAATAGCACAGCGAAAATGACGACGTATTTTTTTACACACATTGAGTGCTATTAAAAGTATGCATAACTGTCTTCATAATAAAACACAATTCCATAAAATGTCACGTTTTAAAGACACGGATAAAATATGATTTGTAGTAGATGAGCCTCCGGCAGTAGAGTAAAAAAAAAATCTACGTGTGTTTGACGCTGGTTTCAACATCGTGTTAATGATCACATTTCAAAGCAACCTGCTGTGTGTCAGTGTATCCCGGTACCAGAGTACATTTACATAATTTATATGCAGAGATAGCAGGTGTTATATAAGTCTGCAAAATGCAGATCGCATTTACCAAAGCTTTTCAATGCATTTGCATTGTCCGACTGAATTGTGTAAATGGCCTGGATAGGTGAAGAATAGTCACGATTGAATGCATGCTTACAAAATCTTCCATGCAATAATAATACAAATGTTTATTTGCATAAAAACATTTATTTTTTATTGGTTACCAATTAGGGTTTGATATTTTTTTAGATGCTTCAGCAAACAAATCACAAACACTTTAATCACCATTGGTATGTGTGCTAAATTAGTTTTAGAACTTCTGTGTATGCCTTCTCGACAGACCTGTTCTCCACCTGAAGACGGCTGCTTGCGTTGTGGCCGAAACGTCGTGAGAATTATTTTGTTATGTTTTATTTATATTATTTTATTACTTCCCTTCTACGTGACTTTACCGAAAGAACCAAGAAGATGAATCCCTGCAGTCACGAAAGCTTTAAATCGAAATATATAATATGTGAAAAACGTTCATTATACCACAAAAGTTTGTAATTAAATGCTGGAACCATGTCTGATAGTAAGTATTACATTCTACACCATTCGTCAGGTATTAGGCAGTTGAGAGATGATGTATTATGCATTTAAATTTCACTTAAATGCAATAAGCAAGCAGCACGCTATGCCAGTGCCAATAAATATAAATATTACACGCAGACACGTCTGAAAATTGCTCATTTTGTAAAATTTACTTTGTGTAATACTAGCCCACATCATAGCAGTATCAAAGTTTCGTGTTAACACGAGCACACGGGCTCAGGGCGCAGATCAAAATCCCCCTTGAAATCCTTAAAAACAGGAGCCTACCGCGAGCATTAATTATTCACACGACATTGTTTCCATCCCGCTGCCAAGTTGTGCGATAAATTGTGTTCCATTTTTGAGCATGACAGTTGAATGCTGACACCCAAGTCCAATGTAAGGCAATGTCGATGTTGGTTCGAGCAGGTACATGCGATATGACCAGCATGCATTCTTGGCTTGGAAGAAGTGTGCTCAACCCCTGAGCATTGGGTTAATGGGTTTAAACCATTGTGCTTGGTTTCAACAAGATGTTCTCAGCAAGCGTTGCTTTTGGAACTTGACTCCAAGCAGGTTTCCTGGGAGGACAGGAAAGGAAGTCGTCCTGGTACCACCTCTTACACATGGCAGAGGATAGATGAGGATTGGAGCCCACTGATGTGATGTAAAGAGAACCCCACCCAAACAGAATCTGTCCCAGTGGTGCCACATGGTCACTGTGGGTGTGGTGTTGGTTGTGGTGTCTCGCCTGCTTGCTTTCAGAGCGTTTACACATTTTGGAGGTTTTGTTTCCTTAAAGGTGGATTGTGGCAGTCGATTGATTGCCCAGATGTACGCAGTGACATAAGCGATTATCTTTTCTTACCCCTCTGCAGTAAACATTGTTGTAAATAGTGCTGACCTTCGACAAAACACGGACGCTCCATCGTAGCGTGGAAGAATGCAACAATAAAGAGTTGCCTGTGCGCATATGTACGGTGACCTTTGGTACAGTAGGGGGCACAGGTGGTGCATCAGCCAGTCATCTCGGTCATTTCAGTCTGTCGACCCGTGGCACCTGCTGGGTCTGCCCCGTGACCTCCTGCCAGCGGGCGTTCGACACTTCACGTGGCCTCAAGGTGCACATGGCCTGGCACAAGCGTCGTGGGGACGTCACCGCCACTTAGTGGCGAATGGCGGTTGTTGTTGTTGGTGACCTTTAAAGCCCCCAGGTACACTGAGCATCGCGTCTAGCAAGCTGGACGCGGGGAGCACATGACACTCTGAACAGACACCTCCCCATGGAAACATCGCTATCGCACTGGGCTACACGCCGAGTCATGTACCCTCCAAGCTGCGGCGACCTTTGCATCACGCCACGTGTTGTGTGCCCAGTGCACGTGGAGTAGTGCAAGACGACGACAACAATAACAGTAGCCGCCGTTCGCCACGAAGTGACGGGCGTGTCACCACAACGCATGTGCCAGGCTAGGTGCACTTTGAGACCACGTGAAGTGCACAAGGCTCATTGAGCGAAGGTCATGGGTCAGATCAGGGTGTTGTGGGTTAAACGATTGAGGCGACTGATAGATGCAGTCGTGCACACGTGTGTTTACACATGGCACTGTGCACTGACATTTAAGCAATGTACAATTCTAACACTGTTTTTTTTTTATCTTCTTGATACTTGCGGTAAAGTCACGTAGAAGGGAAATAATAAAATAATAAAAATAAAACATAATAAAATAATTCTCACGACGTTTCGGCCACAACCCAAGCAGCCGTCCTCAGGTGAAGAACAGGTCTGTCGGAAAGACAGCGTCACGAAGTGACGGTCGTGTCACCACAACGCATGTGCCAGGCTAGGTGCACTTTGAGGCCACGTGAAGTGCACAAGGCTCATTGAGCGAAGGTCACGGGACAGATCAGGGTGTTGTGGGTTAAACGATTGAACGACTGTTTTTTTACTTTGCTAGTTATAAAGAGATGTGACAAACCGTTATATCTTGCCCGCCCTTGCTCTCCCATTGGCCAATAATCTCAGGCAGGTAGGTATGTTAATTGGAGCATCGTGATATATGAAGGTATTCACAGCAGTGCCGGATTATCCTAGTAGCAAAAGTAGCTTTTTCAAGGGCCCGCGCTAAATGCTTTCAAGCTATCAATTCCTGTTCAGTGATTCTGCACTTGCTCTATTACTATAGTACTATGCTGCCTTCAACTTTTATGAGTGACTGGGTGTTTAAGGTTAGCGCTTTGTTGTATTATCTGGCTGTATTGCAAATGAAAAAATACAGTTACTTTTTACCCTTTGGTTCTTTCGGTGAAGTCACGTAGAAAGAAAATAAATTAAATACTAGAATACGACGTTTCGATTGCAACACAAGCAACCATCATCAGGCAATAATGAATGAGAGAACAAACATAGTAAACTTAGAAATATAATGCAATACAACACAGAGAGTCGGCTAACACAACAGTCAACACCCTACCTGGTTGATTACGTGGTTGCTTGTGTTGCAATCGAAACGTCGTATTCTATTATTAAATTTATTTTCTTTCTACGTGACTTTACCTAAAGAACCAAATAGTAATTCCTGCAATCACGAAAGCTTCGAATATAATTACTTTACCGTGCAAGTAAAAAAAGTGGGTTTTAATATGTATGTTTTTTTTAAGGCCCCTTTATAACATATGCTACAGGCACTGATACACAGAGGGGGTTTGTGCTATGGTGCATGCGGAGATTTGTGCAGAGAATCAAACCTGGTTTAATTCACCGAGATGCGATGCATGCATCACAGCGCTGTAAGATTTCGGGAATACACAAGGCGACTTTGGCAAGAGGGGGGTTGCTGTGATGCACGCTCCTTGCTGTGCATCACAACTGGAGGACACAACGCTCTGTGTAATCGGGCCTTGACTCGCTACCAATTCCACCCCTCCCCCCACCCAAAAAAACCCCTACGGTTCTAAGAGGCTGCTTAAAATATTGGAGGTTAGACTTAGCCGTTGCACTTTTTAGATAAAATTCGCCATGGAAAATTTCGTTTTTACCTCCGCATCCAAGGTTTGCAGGAGTCAGCAGGAGAAGAATGCCATCGTGAACTGATGCTCTCCTTCATGCTGTCATTACAGCGACGTAAAACCTGTCATCCCCTCGGCTTTTCACTCATCTCCCTAACACTCGCCAGCCGATGTACACACACTTTGTTAGAGTGTACACAGCCTAATATCACACAAGACATCGAGAGACGGCGACTCGGATGGCTCGGACATGTCCTTCTCAGAATGGACCAAAATTGCCCGAAGATGGACACCACCGGGCAAAATGAAACCTGGGAGACCTGAGACCACGTGACGCAGGACCGCGAAGTTGGAGCTGGTGGCAGCGACCAGCCTCTCTTGGGGCGAGGCTCAACATGTTGCCAAGGACAGGAAGCAAGTGGAGGGAACTCATTGCGGCCTCATGTCCCATAAGGCAGCGGTCCCCAACCTTTTTGGCACCAGGGACCGGTTTCGTGGAAGACATTTTTTTCACGGACCGGGGGGGTGGGGGGGGGGATCATCATTGGGGTCTTTCCCCCTTTTCAAAGAAGCTCTCCAGCGACGTTTGTTTTTTTACTCATTTTGGCTAGGTTAGCTTGTAGGCTCACCAAAACTGCGTAGTGCGGGAAAGAGGCGCGGACGGAAGTGGTAAATAATAAAATAATGGGGGCGGGCCACGCACGGACTCACCGATCTCACCTCCTGCTGCTGTGCGGCCCGGTTCCTAACAGGCCGCGGACCGGGGGACCCTGCCATAGGGGATGAAGAGGATGAACTAACAACTAACACAGCCACAGAACTGTCAAACCACATAGGCATCTACATGCACATAAATACAAATAGCTACAATATCAACATTGACATCCTTTTGGGGCAAGTGCTGTTAGCGAGCACCTATGAAGGCCGTTTGGCTACGTACGGTGCATAAGAAGTTCAACAAACATACAAACCGGTATGGCAAACGAGGGGGTGGGTGGCCAGCAAATGCCCGGCTGCTTTTATATCCCAGTGGCAATCTTTGCACACTGCACAAGGTACTCATTTGAGGCTGAGTCGACCTAGGGGAGGCGCAGGACTGGTTCATATAATCGTCACTGGTGTTGGCCATGAGCAGGAATCGAACCCGGGTTACCGGGTTTGTAGCGCAGCGTGCTAACCACTGCGCCACCGCTCCCCACAAAATGCACTTGCATGCAGCAAGTGCTGTGAGCAAGCACATATTGAGACTGACGTAGTGCACATTGGGATGGTGTGGCCAGCACAATACCTGGCTGGCTTCATCTCTCCCCAGTGCTGATATTCAGAGACTGAACCTTGAGGCCGAGGCGACCTATGAGAGGGCCAGGACAAGGTCAGAGTTCTCTCATCAATGATTCTAGCTATGGCTTGGAATCGAATTAATGTCGCCGGATTTTGAAGGCAGTGCACTAACCACGACACCACAGCACTTCACAACACAAATACACTCTATTCTCATCTTACAGACTGCCCTCTAACCTTCATCTCATGTCCTACGTCTCACAGGATTGCGCAGCTAACGGCCAGTACGTACGCCTGTGCTTCACAGAGACCTGATACATCAAATTAATTTCATGTCAGGTAGATAACTCGTGCAACTCTTCCTTTACGGTGTTGATCACATTCGAGCAAAAATTACCCAACAGTAAATGCATAATATGCAAAGATCTATAGAGGCTTAATTAAGTTACATGATTGCCACAACAGCACTGATTGGGAGTATTGCAATCGATTTGCTCCGTTATTTCAATAAATAGCACTTTAATTGCATTACAATTTGCAACTGTTAATGTGGGTATTGGCTCTGTGAGGCGCAATAAATAACGCTTCGAGGGTCACATTGAGACATTGCCACAATGAATGTGTGATGAATGATATCCTACGGATTGGTCGAATTAAGTTTCATTGAATATAGGCTGTGATGTTTAATTATTGGTGGTCAACGTACAGCCCCTTTAATTGCTTGCACACGCCACGGCTCACGGAGGGTTCTCCAATAAAGTGAGCTCTGGAAAGCCCATCGCCACTCCGTAGAGGGTACTTGGTCTACTCTTCCACACTGGCTGTATGTCTTGAAAGAGATGAGAGTACCCACACTTTTCTCTCACCACCGAATCAATAACCGTGGCGTGCCCAGTTATACTGCTGGGTGGACAGAGGTGGAGAGATTCAAGAGACTTGCTCCATAGTTTCGACTGGCGCCCTGGGAGATCGAGTAGAATTAGCAACCTCTGTCCAGTGTACTGAACATTACAGAATAGCAACAATGTGTTTAATTGTAATAATTAATTAAGTGTAATATCAAAACATTACTTTATTATAAAGGGTGAACCCCCCCCCCACCACCACCCCCCACAATTCATTATTTTCAATCGGGAAGTGTTTATAATCAACGTTTTTGGGTTTAGATCGCGTCATTTATAAATGTGTCATAACCCTCCACCACCCGACACGGCCAATCAGTAAAAAAGTGTCACGTTGACAAGAGACAAATAGTTCACTGCTTTAGCCCACCGGTGTGTTGAAGCGTGAAACCACAACATTTACAATTTGAGTACGACGTTTCGCTGGTAATTGCATCCAGCATCATCGGGCAATTCGCCAGAATGGTGAGGCTCTGCTCTGTCTCCCGTTCTTATATAGAGCAGCAGCAGTGTTTGTTTGACGTAAATATATTAATTTAATGTATTATTGTTCACAACTACAGTATCTTTCGATTTAAAGCTTTCGTGACTGCAGGGATTCATCTTCTTGGTTCTTTCGGTAAAGTCACGTAGAAGGGAAGTAATGAAATAATAAAAATAAAACATAATAAAATAATTCTCACGACGTTTCGACCACAACGCAAGCAGCCGTCCTCAGGTGAAGAATGGTGGTGTTTCATTCTTCACCTGAGGACGGCTGCTTGCGTTGTGGCCGAAACGTCGTGAGAATTATTTTATTATCTTTTATTTTTATTATTTTAACTACAGTATCCTTGTGCATTATCTTGTATGATGGCCCACGATATGCTTGTGTAAAGCACCAAGATGGAGCATTGTGTGTGAAAATAGCTGATATCAGCCAGGAGTGATGACTCGCACGAAAAGGATAAGCTAGAAATATGACTTTTTGAAGAGGACCAAAAGCCATTCCTGCAATTGTTGCGTTTAAATCTCCGTTGCCTTACACACTAATAGCGTGTGTGTTTGTTTTAACACCCTCACACAGACATTTGTGGAATTTCATGTGCTTTGTGAATGCATTACACCACCATGTTATGTATTTTTTGAAAATCTAGGCTTGAAAGTTAATTTTTTGTTATATATTTGCAGTTGAAAATTTATTTTTACGTTCAGTATATTTAATTCACCAAGCTACTTTCTTTTTAACCTTTTAGTGAGAAAGATTGGTTTTGTTTTAGAAAGCAGAGAACGGCGTATTCAAAACAATTCAGTTCGTGAAACATGTACTGTAATTGCAAATTAGCGTTAATATACGGAGCAAATCACTCGTGAATTATCAGTGCAAATAACATTTCAGTGATGATACGTATGTTTATCAGGGAATATTTGACTTTAAAGAGGTAAATCACGAGTAAAATCCTCATCCAGTATTGATCGCGAACTCCAAAAATATATAAAAGGAATTGAATTTTTTTAAAGAACTCTATTCCCCGCTGCCATGGCACACCTGTTCATGCCTGTGAAAAGTGCAAATGTGTTGCTCATCCAACAGGGAGTCTCCTTCAAATAAACAAAAACCCTGAGAACATACTAATCAATACCAAGTGAAGGTTGCAGTAATGGGTTTAAATTCATCTTTTGTTTCTGTAAAGCATATTTATTTCATCAAGATACAATATTGAAAAAAAAATATTTAACCTCTAAAATTGGTCCACTGATCTAATGAAGAAAGAGACGCAATAAAACATTTCATAATCTCATATTCCCTCTAGAAAAATCGACTGCTATCAATGTCTGTGTTTGCAGGAATACATTGAAAAAGTACTGTTTGAAAAATCATCAAAAAAAGTCTTACGTGTGCTTTTTGTGAGAAAAATCCCCAAACAAATGTTTTCGATTTAGTTGTATTTTTAATTATTATGTTAATTTGTCTTTTATATTACGTCGCAAAGGCCAGGGGCTTGTCAGTTTGTACGAATCACTGCTATTATATTTTCTGACATGTTTGATCATTCAGAATTCAGCCTCTGCTGTGCAGCCTGATGCTTTGATTTCCACTCGAGCCAGAGCGCTTCTAAATATACACCATTCACACTGGGAGAGTAAGTGGTGCTCAATATATATTTTTATTTTGCACCCCCCCTCCCCCCCCGTAGATTTACTGTTGGACAACAGAGTGTTCTAAAAAATATACCGTGCAATCAGTGATTAACAAAAGACTTGGCTTCGTGATCAATGTTCTGGCCACTGCCAGTTTTCAGTCGATGGTATAATTCCCCACAGCCCCTCAATAAGTGTGCGGAAAATTAACAAACTGAATTGTCTGCTGGTAAATCAATGTTAAATGTTGTATGGCTTCGTTCGCACGATAAGGCCATTGCGCGTGTAGTGTATGCATGGGGGCACAGAAGTACAGGCCAACAATGGATATTTCTGCACTGCCCTGATGGTCACGACGTAGCAATTATAATTTAACACGGTAATAATGACCACAATAACAACCACATTGGCTGCATGCATTAACTTTAAAGGGGCCTCTTTAAAACATTGCGTTTAATTGGTTAGAAACTATTACATTTTTAAGTTAAACTGCAAACATTTAGAAGTTACGCATGTTCTGCAGATCTCGAGGGCAGCCTTAGCGTTCATTTGACACCACCATTTCGGGAAGTTGGTCCTCAGGTTTTCCACCTCTGAGGTACAAAAAAACTGGGACACAACGGGAAGTTGATTGGGGGTGTATCTCAAAATACAGAAGGGGAGGGAAGTACGCGTCCGTACATTGTTTTGAGTGGTATTTGAAGACTTACACTTTTCCCAAGACGTCTCTAGTGCCTCGAAAGAGGATAATCCTAGGGAAATCAGCACAGAGGGCAACCCAAATGAGGCTTTGTGGTTGCAGAGGAGACAAGGATACAGACAAATACATGTAAACACCCACCATACAAATACTGTAGGAGCAACAAAAAACATTACACTTTTCATAAGTGCTAATATCGCAATCTAGACAAGTATTTACATGTGTTGAGGAGTAGAGTGATGACGGGATGTCACACTCGCCTCAGGAGGAGTGACGTCATGTCCCCTCGGGGTATTTGAGGGGGGACCGGTGACGTAGAGGGGGTCTTCGCCGGGAGCCAGGGGAGTGAGTGGTAGGGGCAGTAGAGACCCCGGGTCAAAGGGCAATTAGCGCCAGGCTAGAGGGCTACTTTACCCGGCTGGCCAAGTCGGCTGAACCCTCGGCCAGTGCTGAGGGAAGAGCCCCATAGTCTGGTAGGGCGTAGGGAACTCCCAGTACCCTTCCCTTGGGAAGATTAGTTAGTACCAAGTTGTGTTAACCCTTTCCCACGAGTTTGGCGTTAGCCCCTATACAACTCGCTTCCGCGTCGTTCTTACTACACAACACATGCATCGAAAATGACTGCCGTGAGAGTTAATGCTTCTTGCTGTGTAAGCCAAAAGAAAATGAAGATGTGACGATGCAGGCACAAGAGCAGCAGAGGACATTTTGTGTGTACATTCACTCAATATTTGTATTGTAAATGTTGGCATTCCCATCCCATCTTCCTTAAGCCTGAGTCTCACCGCTCAATGCCACCACCAACAATAGTTTCCACGAGCTCGCTCTCTAGTAGTTACCTATAAGGAGCCTCATTCCAGCACATTTGTTCTTATTAATAGCATAAAATACTGCATTTGGAAATATTCCTGCAATTAAAAAAATATATATCAACAGTTAATATAAGATTACAATTTCAACAGCTAATGTGTGTTCATTTAAGTAACATATATGTGTGAATGTATATATTTTTGTTCGTAAAGGAATGCATATGTGGCAGTGGAGTACTGGGCTGACACAGTTGAAATTGTGGTTTCAAATTGTGGTTTCAGCCACCGTGATAAAACCCAGTTTTCAAGCCGAGTGAGTTAAAGAGTTTCACTCTGGTCACTCATGAATACATGCAAAAAATATCGCACTACATTTATATTTTCACTTACTATTGCTGAATTCTCGCGATGTGAATTTCAAAGTATATATTGGTTTGACTGTAAAGGACATTTCTCTCTGGAGCAGGTTATTTTGGAAAGTGCAACACCACTAGTGCGTGGATAAAGAGCTCACTTGAAGGGATCTGAAATAGTTTACATTTCCTTCTGCTTTCTATTTCCCAGCTCTGGGATGTACTGATCTGCATGAGCTCCCAACGAATGCTTTACTCCTTAACATGATGTCAACAGTACAAATTAAATAGCGTTAAAGAAAAGGCCATTCATTCATTTTCACCGCAACAGTCTGGAAAACTAATCAGGGAATTATAAAAGCACGCTGCATCCAGCTGACCTCATTTTGTCCTAAACCACAGGATCATGTCAATTTAGGTACATTAGTATAGGATTTCTATGGATGTGTGTACCTTGTACTCTAGTGGTAGTGCCGTATGGCAATTATCGCAACTGCAAGCCAGCCGAGCAGAATCCTGGAAAAAAAATCGAGTAAGACATAAAGCTCTGCCAAAAATCCATAGGAGACCCTGCATCTCTGCATGGCAGGAGCTCTGTATGGGCTGTGGTGAACATTGATTTAAGGCAGGGGAAGTGTTGCAAGATGCATTGGTTCATGTCCACTGCAGGTTTATCTGCGCATGTAGTCTTGCGGCAAGCAAGATGAGTGTGGAAGATAAAATGTAAAGCCACAGCCTCATGGGACTCCAAAAGCTCAAAGTCTGGCTCTGCTTATTTAATAAGTACTGCATATGCAACATTCACTGACTCTTGTTTTTTTTTCACTTCTATAGAAATTAGATGTATACAGTATTCATGTATCTGTCCCATGTTCTTTATATGCTAGTGTACAACCAAAGCTTTCATAAATAGCTGCCCCATGTATATGCTAAGCTAAACACCACATTACTTCGTAAACAGTGGGTGACAGTCGCTAGAGCCAGAATGGCATCCTCATGGTAGGTGTGGTTTTCCACTGCTCATTACCATCAGAAGACATCTGCTTCTGGCTCAGGGCCTAGCAGGGCCAGGTTAACAATTTTCTTATAAAACAGTTATTGATGTGTAATATAAGCGTCATGATTGGGGTACTGCAGTGGAAAAACAACCTGGCACCACCTGAAGTTGTACTGTGCTGATTCGGCATGGCCTCAGTGTGGCTGGGTTGGACAATAGAAAATAAGTATAAGTGAACACACTTACATACACTGTATGTGTACATGCGTGTGTGTCAGATGGATCCAAGCCTGATTGGTAGGTTAGTTCTCTAGGTGTGGATTTTTGGCATGGCATCAAGACACAGGGACGGACATTGCCCCGTTTCCCTAGGCCTAACTTTGGTCACGTTTTCCAAGGAAGAGTACATTGTACATTCTACTCTACCCATTGAGTAAAGCTAAATGGCTCTCTCAGAACGGTCCGCAAGTTTCAAACATACACCATGCGAGTTCCCACGGGTGGAACGTTGAGTGCCCGAAGACTTATTGCAAGGTTCACCAAGTGGCTCTCTGTCATGATCATCACCAGTAATGAAGGATCCACTGCAGGATGAAGGCCTCCCCAATTCGTTGCCATTGCCCACGATCCTTTGGTGTAATCATTTAATCAACCTTGTACCTACCTACACACGAGCTGGATTCATCACTCCATCTCCTCCGTGGACCTCCTCTCGGACATGGGCTTTCTGTGGCGAGGCATAATTGCGTACTGTTTTTACTTCACGCGGACAACTTATTTTCTCCCGTGTCACTTTTCATTGAACAGGTCCCCTCGCGTTCGACACCCCGTAACTCCGTCGTGATTTTCCCGCTTGCGCTGCTCGCCTGCCACGCTCCGCTTGCTCCGCTCTCTCAGCCTCTCCACTGCTTGCCTGCTCTCTCTCAGTCTCCTAGCCTCTCTACTGCTAGCCTGCCTGCCACGCTCCGCTTGCTCCGCTCCTGGCCTACCACTATACACTCGGATAGCTTCCCACCGCACACTCTGCTAGACTCTCCACTGCTAGCCTCACACTATATATTCTGCTAGCCCAGGGGTCGGCAACCTACGGCTCCGGAGCCGCATGCGGCTCTTTACGGGCTGCTTCTTGACAATATGTACGTATGTACAGTATGTACTCAGATGCATTGCGGCTCTTGAAATACTACATTTTGTACCGAATTGGAAAGAAATGGCTCTTCTTGTTATTTTGGTTGCCGACCCCTGTGCTAGCCTCTCCACTGCTAGCCTCACACTATATATTCTGCTAGCTTCTCCACTGCTAGCCTTCCGCTATATACTCTGCTAGCTTCTCTACTGCAAGCCTTCTCACACTCACACTTAGGATTCCGCTAGCTTCTCTACTGCTAGCCTTTCTAGCCTCGCCTCTCCAACCTCGCCCTTGCCTCCAGTGGGGGTTCAGCCATCACCGCTGGAGAGGGCGAGGTGTGGAGAGCGGGGCCTGGGACTTCTCTCGTCTTTCCTCTTGTCTTCACTCCAACCAACTCAACCCCCTCTCTCCCACGCTCCCGTATAGGCCTCGGCAAGGTAATTTACCCTTTTTACCAGGTAAAAAGGTAAAGGCTAAAGGTGTCGACATGCCAAGGAGTAAGGTAAAGGGTATGGTAAATGTAGCATGGAAGAATTACCCGGTAGGGTAAAGGTAGCGTGAAGTATTACCCGGTAAATACCTTTGTTTACCGCGCGTTAAATGCTCCGTGGCGCAGTCAGTGGCTTTAAAATTGGAATCGACAGTATTCTATATGAATAATGTGCTCTACCTAGCATTTACCTGTTAGAAACCTTTTTCATGTGAAGTACCCCAGTAATTACCCTGTAATCAGGTAATTTGTACGGGGTAAGGGTAAAAGGTAGGGTAAAGGTAGGTTCGTTGTTTTTATCATTTTACCTTACCTTTCCAAGGCCTACTCCCGCATATATCCCGCTCCTTATTAACTCCTCATAAATTAAGATTGGTGACCCCCCGTCGCATCACGCCCGTGGCTTCCACTGCTATCGCCTCAATCTCCCGCCAACCTGGCGCCTGTTACTCGCCTGCATTTGCCAGCCAGCCAATCACAGCTATGCATCTTAATTTTGCCTGCATTTGCAGCCAGCCAATCACCGCTATGCATCTTAATTGTGCCTGCATTTGCAGCCAGCCAATCACCGCTATGCATCTTAATTTTCGCCTGCATTTGCAGCCAGCCAATCACCGCTATGCATCTTAATTGTGCCTGCATTTGCAGCCAGCCAATCACAGCTATGCATCTTAATTTTCGCCTGCATTTGCAGCCAGCCAATCACCGCTATGCATCTTAATTGTGCCTGCATTTGCAGCCAGCCAATCACAGCTATGCATCTTAATTTTCGCCTGCATTTGCAGCCAGCCAATCACCGCTATGCATCTTAATTGTGCCTGCATTTGCAGCCAGCCAATCACAGCTATGCATCTTAATTTTCGCCTGCATTTGCAGCCAGCCAATCACAGCTATGCATCTTAATTTTCGCCTGCATTTGCAGCCAGCCAATCACAGCTATGCATCTTAATTTTCGCCTGCATTTGCAGCCAGCCAATCACAGCTATGCATCTTAATTTTCGCCTGCATTTGCAGCCAGCCAATCACAGCTATGCATCTTGATTAGCCGTCTCCCTTCCGTTCGTTGCTCTCGCGCCGCACCTGTTCGCCCCGATGCGACCTCACTGTCCGTAACTCGCACACGCGTACACACAACTTTGAAACCCCCGCGCGCATTACTCTACTACAATTGTAACAATGCTGTTTAAATTATGTTCCATTTTGGTGCACATTAATGATAAAAGTCAAATGTAATACCATCCACCATAATCAATAGCTATAAACTATAAATTACAATGCCTTTACTGGTGACTTGCAGCAGAGTATATGTAATAAAGTGATAGATTTTCATAAGCCCATGTCAGACATAATAAACTCCATTATGCAATGTATTTCACGAATGCTAAAATAATATGTTGCACACTAGAAATTAAGGACGTGGGCAGGTGCTCCAAATCGAGGGCAAACACATTTGTTGTGATTTAAAGCTTTCGTGACTGCAGGGATTCATATCCTTGGTTCTTTCGGTAAAGTCACGTAGAAGGGAAATAATAAAATAATATATTTTTTCTTGCTGTGGATTTCACACCTGATGATGATTGCTTGTGTTGCAGTCGAAACGTCGTGATAATTTTTATTGTTTTATTTTAATATTATTTTATTATTTCCCTTCTACGTGACTTTACCGAAAGAACCAAGAAAACATTCATTGTGGTTAATCTGTAGAATGGAACAGCACGTGGTGTCACACACAGCAATCTTCAACTGAGTCGCCATTAACCACGTGACTCGTATACAAGTCTGGTTAATCAATAACAGTTTCTCTTAAAACCAATTCTACTACTGATAAACCATATTTGTCTTTGACCGTCGTAACCTTTGCACTTCACTATTCGAATATTATTTAATCCCAAGCTGTATGTCTATCTATACCAGGGGTCGGCAACCAAAATAACAAGAAGAGCCATTTCTTTCCAATTCGGTACAAAATTCAGTATTTCAAGAGCCGCAATGCATCTGAGTACATACTGTACATACGTACATATTGTCAAGAAGCAGCCCGTAAAGAGCCGCATGCGGCTCCGGAGCCGTAGGTTGCCGACCCCTGATCTATACCATCCACTTAAATCGGTATCTTACACCCATTACCTGTACTGTATGTGTACAATATACATGTGATCTATTCTCAATTGCATTGCAAGTAGTCATACTCTGGGTGCATGGGCATGGTTATAGAATAAAGAGTATTAGGGTTAGAGAATTACAAGTATTAACTACAGAACTTCATCCTTTACGGTGCACAGTGCTAAAACCCCTCCTATTGAATATATCACAAACTAACAATTGAAAGCCAAGCTTGAAGTCTAGAACAAGTCTGGAACATTTCTATAACGATAAAAAAAACAACCTTTGGGTTCTTTACCTGTAGAATGCATCAACACGTGGTGTCACACACAGCAAACCTCAACCGAGTCGCCATTATCCACGTGACTGGTGTACAGGTCAGGTGACTCAATAGCCCTGCCAGCCACCCACAGGCCCAATTCAGTTATCGCATGCTGCTGTACACACGTGTATTGATGTACCGCACAGCACGTGAGGACTTTCACAAAACCACACTTTACTCCCTTTCTGCACGAGGAAATAATTAAAAGAGTTGTCCATTCATAATGTGCCACAAATACTGCTAGCAACAAAATAACCACTGGCTGTAAAAGGCTGGTTTTAATGTATCCAAGTTACTCTTTTTCATGCAGTCCAAAAATATTTGTTAACAATATTTTAAATGCAAGTTTTTTCATATCCAGGAGCTATCATTTCGAGTGATTTGTGGTACATTATTAGCGGTGCCTCGATGTGAATCTGTATCTAAAAATATGAACCCTTAGCACAGTAAAATAAAAAATATATAACCTCCTGTCTCAGATCATTGCCAATGAAACAATCAGGCTTATCCCTAGGCTGGCACGTTCATGAATACATCAAAGTGGGCCAGCATAATGTGTGACTTGAACCTCTGAGACAAACTCAGCCCCAGTTTAAAGAAGAATCCAACTTGCAAGCATGAATTATTCTCAAAGTTAAGTGTCTGAAGCTTAACAGTTTCAAAGGCAATCTGATGGGGTCTTTTCCATTAATGTTGGTTATTCCTGACAAATTATCTACTGTTGCAAACTATTTTTAAAGTAGTAAAGATAAAGTTACCGGGTGATTAAATGCATGAGACAGACATTCCTTCCCATTGCTATGATTAACATTGCTTTAAATGCAGACGCATTAAAACATTTTTTTATTACAATTAAATAAAGGTTTAGTATTGAATTTTAAATAAAACAATGTCGTAGCTGTTTTATTACGTTCGTAAATATTAAACTTATTTTGTATTATACATAAGCCACGTATCATATGCAGTACTCACAAAAGTCTTCAACACAAGATATTGGAAATGAAGACCAATTAATTGTTGGTTTTAATCCTTAAGCCTCCACTGACGAAGCATATGTATATATTAATTAAACATTACCGCATGTTTAAAAGCAGTCCTAATATAAGTGCAATGTTGCCCATAATTGTTTATCTATTTGTTTGTTTAGTCATTTACCTTTTCAAATTACATTCCATTCACAGCAACGTATGGACAGTAGGAGGGTTTGAAACGTCGCTCCTGCGGTATAACAGACTATAAGAATCCAATGCCTATTTACTGAAAAAAAAGAAATTTCTAGCGAAAATCAGCAATTCAAACCGTTCTAGGTCGTCTTGATAAAAGGTGGGCGAAATAAATTCCACGGAATAATCTCTTATTTATGACTACTGCAAGCTGGATTCATCAGTGGCGACACTAGACAGTGGCTTCTTGGCGAATTACTCACTATGCAGCCATAGTTCTGGGAATCACCTCGGAAAGGTGTTTGACATCTCTACCTTGGAGAGCACTGAGCTGTAAGAAGGGCCGCGCATAAGCACTTTAGCGATGCATTTTCACAAATGGATCGCTAAAGTGCTAAAATTATCCCATTGCTCACGATAAAAGCATTAACGCTAACTATATACTGTGAATTGCGGAAGCATCCTTTTTTGTGAACGCTTGCGTGCAATTAGAAAACACCTGCTTTGTGCAATTGTGGTTAAATTCTCCACAAAGTGTATCCACTGCATGCAGTGCACATTATTATTCTTATTATTTTTGCTTTCTCAAAGAGCTCGGGGATGATGCATGTCTAATACTCTTTGCAAGTCCTATGGAAGTGTAAATATTTTGGCTCACAGTTTATGTGGAGTCTTCATGGTTGAATAAGATTCCAAACTGTGGCTGCATATTTATAATCTGATCACAAATTCAGTCATTATGATGACTTTCTGGATCCATAATTTCTATTATTTTTAACCTGCATGTCAAATCAATAAAATGGCTTCATAAGCACTTCTCATCCATCATACTGTCCATGCAGTTAGACATGTAAATAATTCCACTACCTTTCCTGAAAAAAATTCTATACCAAATTTTATTCGAATCACTTCATTACTGCCCTTCTTTTTTTGCTTTTCCCTGTTTATTCTGCATATCCTCCTAACCATTCTCACTTGTGCTGTCCAATATAAAAGGAGAAGGTGGGTCATATATCCAAAAATATCTTACATTTTTTATTCGTGTGATAATATCATCTGTATTTTAGATATGTGTCAGTAATAAAATATTAATATACAACTTTGTAAATGAGCTGCTGGAAGAAGGCATTCCGATTACTCGTCGGTTACACGGATTGTTTGACCATACTTCACCATGCTGGTAAGTTCGGACTTGTGAGGGGTGTGGGGCAAGACCTTTTACGGTATCACTCGCCACTGGTGTTAGCTGTGGCTCGAAATTCGAGTCGCCAGGTTCATAGTGCAGTGCACTGACAAATCACTCCACCCTGATGTACTATTTTATTTTATTTTACCAGGTAAGGCCCACTGAGCTGTATAGCTCCTTTTTCAGAAGCAACCTGGCTGCAAATGATAGCCCAACGAAGTTGCTTATCACGTGGAAATGTATAGCAGCCAAATACTCCCAACACATTTCTATTTAAAGCTTTCGTGACTGCAGGGATTCATCTTCTTTGTTCTTTCGGTAAAGTCACGTAGAATGGAAATAATAAAATAATAAAAATAAAACATAATAAAATTATTCTCACGACGTTTCGGCCACAACGCAAGCAGCCGTCCTCAGGTGAAGAACAGGTCTGTCGAGACTCTGTCTTCTCGATAACGCAAGCAGCCGTCCTCAGGTGAAGAACAGGTCTGTCGAGACTCTGTCTTCCCGACAGACCTGTTCTTCACCTGAGGACGGCTGCTTGCGTTGTGGCCGAAACGTCGTGAGAATTATTTTATTATGTTTTATTTTTAATATTTTATTATTTCCATTCTATGTGACTTTACCGAAAGAACCAAGAAGATGACTCCCAACACATGTTTCTAAATGTGGAGCGGAAACCCCACGTGACCATGGTCTAAAACACGTGCGTCAGGGCTGGGATCGAACCCACCGTCTCCTGTATACCAGCCAAAGTAGTTAACATCTCACCACCGTGGTGTCACGTACGCAAGCAATGTCCACTGTAGTTATTCATAGCTCTGTATCGCATATGTATGAATATGTGTGCGATTGCTTTAAGTTGTCACGCTAGAGAGAAAACCATTCCATTAGAGTTAAATATAAACTCATGCTAACAATTTTATATTTCAATAGTCACCTCCGGTTATTAATTGTTACATTAAACAAAAGTATTGCCACACATGATGAATAGGAATATAATTAACCGTGCAAAATTTTTTAGTTGGGATATATTGTCCCCGAGATGATTCATCATCATTTAAGTTTCATACATTTGCATGGCTGTAACCTATAATTGGACAGTGGGGACACAAAGGTCAGAGCACTGCGCCATGAACCCAGCGCCTTGAGTTAGCTTTCTAGCAGTGGAGAGTGATGCCCAAATTGGTCCTTAGTCCGACCTTCACCTGCCTATACTGACCAAAGTGGTGAAGTGGGCGAACACAACCCCAATGACTGACATAGCGTGCAGAGACCTTCGCTCCGCAGTAAATTAATGAAGGGGTAATATTTTTTTTATTTTTTTATGTCTTTCTCCCTTTACTTCATTAGGTGGCAACTCGACGAAAAAATAATTATTCAAAGGAAAAAAAAATCACATCTCCCAGAGCATTACATGCTCTAACAATTTGGACGATTTACAACTTTGCCTAATGAACTAAACAAATCGAGCTTGTAAATGCACAGTCACAAAAAAATGGTGTAAGGACCACGGGTTGTCCAATTAAATGCATAAACACTCAGTTTGCACTTTGGGAAAGTCACCTTGATCTGGGAATTTGTGGGGGTGGGCTGAGCGGCAAACGACCTATCCTTACAAATGCAAGAAACTTTTATATGCCATCACAAAGCATTGTGAAGGTAGCACATGGCCTGCTATAACTAATGGTAATATAAATCTTTATGATTTGGTTTCCATGCAGCAAAAATGTCAATGAATGAAAGTTACTGGGCTGTGTATGTTTTTTTTTATTATGGGACTCTCCAACACCCTTGAATTTCTATGTATTGTCAATACATTTGCAATATTCAGTATTTATATTCTGGGTTTCTTGTGGCAAGGTCAACAACAAACTAAAACTTGAAAATTCAAGTGCTGTGGACGGAAAATTCCAGTTGGTCAACGAAGCTCACAGCAGTCTGTTTAAAACGAATTCCTTGTCCCAATGATCTCTTAAAAGCATGCCAGCCTGGTGTGAGCACCTGGCTAGTGGGCTTAGCTCAGATTTCCGTAATAACATTATCAGGCCAAGCCAAAATCTACCGGGAACTGCATTGCCTGCATTTAGTGAATAGGATGGCTTGCTTTGCAAACACTTCAGCCAGGCAGCTCTTGCAATCATTAACGATGTCATGGGGTCAATGCAGAAGAGAGTCGCTCTCTAAATGATGTCTCACCCTTTGATATATGTTATAACGACTGCAATGTTTATGTGTGGTTTTGCTGAATGGCTCTGAGGGGTTTTCTGGTTGCACAGCACCGGAAGAATCTCTCCAGTATGTGGAGTGAGACGTTGGCAATCATGCCAAACGACACTCGGTGCAACTCGAATGCACGTATTTAAAACTAACTTTTTAGAGCTGTGTTATTTTGCAGCAAAAAATACTTTAAAATAATGATGGTTCAGACGAGGAGGGCTGAAAATGGAATGGAAAGGATGGCAGGCCAATGATGTGCCGTGAAGGAAGAGCACCGATTTTCTTTTTTAAAATACTTACAGATTATAGTTTACAGATTATTTCTTGGAATAGTCCGATGCAACTCTAGCACGTGGTAAATGTTGAGAGTTGGCAGGGGTGGAGGAAGAGGGCAGGCGGAGGCTGAGCTCACGGAGCCAAGTCATTGGGACAAGGAGCCGCACTGGACTGTTCCAACAATAGCCTCAGCACGGATCTGATTTCCAATCGCCAGGCAATGTAGCCCAAAGGGAGGTTTCTGCTGGAACCACGGGTAATAAAGTAAGTACATGGGCACCAGCTGTGACACTGACCACAATGATCCACCGGGATGTCATTCAAGGAGATGTTGGAGACCAAAATCACTCCCTGACTCCAAGAATATTTCTCCATTAGGAACTGCAATGTGGCCTGCCGTTAGCAAAAAAATGATGAATCCAGCTGACTGGCAAAACGCCAGGTCAAAAGAAATGACAGCGACATTCATAAAACGGCACTTTTTGTAATCCCTTGTGGAGGCACTCGAAAGCTGTTGAATTTGAATTGATGTTGAACACATTCTTGCGGAGGGAGCTGGTGGGAACGTTGGGTTGCTCGGTCAATGGCCAGGGTCAACGGCGGCGTGGTGTATTCCGCAAATATTGCCGACTGTGAGGGCGGGCACAAGCCGGCGTGGGTAAGTTAAACGTTGAGTTTTATAAGGGCACCACGGGGTGACCAGTCCCACCCCACCCAGCTCCACCCCTCCCACCCAGCCCCACCCTCCCCACCCAGCCCCTCCCCACCCTCCCCTCCCCACCCAGCCCCACTCTACCCATCCAGCCCCTCCCCACCATCCCCACCCAACCCCTCCCCACCCTCCCCTCCCCACCCAGCCCCACCCTCCCCACCCAGCTCCTCCCCACCCTCCCCTCCCCACCCAGCCCCTCCCTCCCCACCCAGCCCCTCCCTGCACGACAGACGGACACAATAATCCCATGTGGGCTGGTGGAACCAGGAGGTTACTACCAGTATAATATCTACTTCCACAAGATTCCTGTGTGGACGAATCACTTATCGTGAGTAGCAAATTCTATAGGTCACATCATCAACATCATCATCTCCAGCAATGAGATATCCACTGCTAGACGAAGGCCTCCCCCAATCCGTTACCATCCTCCATGGTCTCGTGGTGTCTCAATCTAACGATCTGACCTCATTGCTCCATATGGACGGTGGTCATGCTCCTGGATATGTCCTCTACTTGAGCAGACATTTAGTCATTCGTCCTGACCACCGGCCATCACCGGGCCATAATGCCATGGCTGCTACCATGTCCATTTAATTTTCTTAAAAGTTAAATAAGATGTCTCTAACTCGCGTTCATGCTTTTGATGCATTCATTATTCTGCCCCGCCTCTCAATGTATTTGTATGCACATATGTTGAACCTCTTTCGCACCGTATGTAGCCAACCGTGATAATCGGAGGCATTTCCAAAGCGTGCACCTCTCCATGTCCGGGCAGGTGATATGCACCGATTCAGAACTTTCTTATTCAGGCACATTGGTATGTGGCTTTTAATTTTCAAGTTTACATTTCCACAAGCGTGCCGACCTGTTCTCGCAAACCTCTTTGCTTCAACAATCGTCCGGGGTTTCCATAATCTGAGACTGTTTCACCTTGTGTCTATTAAAGAAAAATCATCAATTGTTCAGGGAATCTATTTTGGATGACTTTTGCTTTGCTCATGTTTATTTTGACCCGCGCTTTTCAGCCTTCTCTGTAAAATTCTGCAATCATTTCAATTGCTATCATTCGTGACGACAAGGTCATCAGAAAATACGGGATGGCGTATGCTTTGTCCATTCATGCAAATTCATTTGATTTTTCCAATACAATTTTCAGAAAACATTCTCGAGCATCGTTGTGAATAACTTTGGCGAGGACATATCTCCTTGCCTCGCCACTCTTTCGAGGTGCACCAGTGTCACTATCTTCATGCAATGTCAGTGTAGCTCCTCCATCCTCGCTTGTGGTGTTAACATTTATATTGAATTTTGTTAAGGCCTTGGTTTGTGAGAGCATAGATTAATGCATCAGTTTTCGCCAAGTCCAATGCATTTTTTGGCACATTATTAAGTGAATAACTTGTTTTCGGACAATTTAGAAACCAACAAACCACATGAACAAGTTCTAGATTCGAAGCTTTCGTGACTGCAAGGATTCATATTCTTAGGTTTTTTCGGGAAAGTCACGTAGGTAAAAAATTAAAATTAATAAAAGTAAAATAAAAATAAAATAAAATTACGACGTTTCGGAGGCAACACAAGCTTCCGTCTTCAGGTGGAACCGTCACAGCAACAAAGGCTCATTCTTTGCAGCGTGCTTCAGCCGCACCGAACCTCACAATGGCTCCTCCCACCCTCAACCAGTATATATATGTAGGGCTGTTACAGAGAGCCCGTTATGCATGGCAGCCTATGGTAAACAAGCACAGTGGGCGGGGCTACGTCAGTGCACGGGCAGGTGCCCTCTACGACGTCCGCGCTTCGGACGTTACGATCCCCCGGGGCCCCACCCCTCAGGGAGGGGGGTGTATAAAAGGGGAATGTATCGGGGGGCTCGGGAGTGATGTTTAGCTAAAGAAGAGGAGGCGGAAGACGTCTGAGATAGAGCCCTGGACTCCCCCTGGTACGCCGTCCTTATCAGGACCGCGCAGGCTCGAGCCAGTGGCGTGGTACCAGAGCCAGAGCCAGTGCTGGTCTGGACTCTGGGTACCGGGCCCGACTGACCAGTGTCGGGCCAAGATAGCCTCCCCTAGCCCATTAGTGGAGGACTCAGAGGTTGCGGGCGGTTTTCCTAAAGATGCGGGCTGCTAATTTGAAATTTAAGCCCCAAAAATGCCATTTGTTACGCGAGTCGGTGCGTTATTTGGGGCACATCGTGGGGCGCTCAGGTATTTCTACCGATCCCGCCAAAACGCAGTGTGTAAGCTCCTGGCCGACTCCCACCTCAGTGGGAGAGGTTAGGAGTTTTATTGGGTTTGCGTCGTATTATAGACGCTTCGTCGCTAATTTTGCGACTATCGCCAAACCCCTACATGCTTTAACATCTAAAGGGGTTCGGTTTTGCTGGGGTCAGGAGGAGGAGGCTGCTTTTTGCTCCCTTCGGGATGCTTTGGTAAACGCTCCTCCCCTGATTTACCCTGATTTTTCAAAACCGTTCTTGCTCGACACCGATGCGAGCAACACGGGTATTGGGGGCGTGCTCTCCCAGGTGGTTGACGGCGTGGAACATGTGGTTGCGTACGGCAGTCGGGTGTTGTCTCCAGCGGAGCAACGGTATTGTGTCACCCGTAGGGAACTGTTGGCAATTGTCCATTTCGTCCAACAGTATCGCCCATATCTGTACGGTCGGCATTTCACCGTCCGCACAGATCATGCGGCACTGCAGTATGCCCTGAGGGTTCAACAGCCATCGGGACAATTGTCCCGATGGTTGGAGGTCCTCCAGGATTACGATTTCCAAACCACATACCGTAAGGGCGTTCGCCACACCAACGCGGACGCTCTGTCACGCTTGCCAACCACCTCCGAGTGTGCATGCCTCCTGGGGTCTGGACGTTGCAGGCCTCCAGGGGACACATCGGTACCTGTCTTGGCGGCCGCCAACGACGACGATGCAATGGTTCCTAATTCGATCGAACAACAGGGCAAAGATTCCCTGTTGGGGTTGCCCGTCATTGAATGGGGGCGCCTCCAGATGGAGGATGTCTCCCTCCTCGGGTGGCGACGTCGCGTTGGCGGTGCGGCGGGGGGAAAAAGAGGTGGTTCCGACGCATGGGAAATGTGCCAAGGTCTGCTAATGCATTGGGACGGGAAGTCACGTCGACATCGGCTGGTTGTCCCTACTGGGTTGCGGGGTAGGGTGGTATGGGCCGCTCATGAGCGCCTCCTACACCTGGGGACCCAAAAGACTCTCGCCTTGCTGCAACTTGATTTTTACTGGCCTGGCATGACGAGGGATGTGGGGGATTTGTTGGGATCGTGCCCTCAATGTGCACAACGCAAACCGCCGGCACGGGAGTCTAACCCGCCCTTGCAATCGATCAAAGTGTCCAGGATAAACGAGCTGGTCGCTCTGGACATTTTGGGACCATTCCCCGCCACCCCCAGAGGGAATAGATATTTGTTGACGGGTGTCGAGTATTTTACACGCTGGCCTATGGCCTGGCCTTTGGCCAACCAGTCGGCAGCAGCCATCGTGGAGGCCTTTGTTCAGGGTTATGTCCTGGACAAAGGTGCTCCGGAGAGGCTGCTGACCGACCAGGGCAGAAATTTTTCCGGTAAACTACTCAGACAAGTCTGCGATCTCCTGGGCACAAAGAAAATTCGGACCTCCCCATATCACCCACAAACTGACGGGATGGTCGAACGTTTGCATCGCACCATCTCGTCCATGTTATCACAACAAGTTTCGGACTCGCAAACGGATTGGGACCTACAAATTCAGGGGGTCTTGGCGGCGTACCGGATGGCACCCCATGCGGCTACGGGGTTTTCTCCCTTTTACCTCATGTACGGCCGAGAACCAGACCCGCCTGTTCGTGCCCAGTTGCGGATCCCCGTGCCGCAGGGAAAAACTAATCTGGCTGACCACGTTAAATTTAATCTGGACAAATTGACCGAGGCACGGGATGCTGCAATGCAAAACTCTGACCTCCGTCAGAAGGCAAATGAGCGCCTCAGATTGAGTCGAGCGCACATGCTGCAGTGGAAGCCGGGGGACAAGGCATGGTTGCACTGCCCCCAGGTGCCACTGGCAACCTCCTCTAAACTTGTGCGGCCGTGGCGGGGCCCTGTGGAAGTGGTGGAGGTGTTACGTCCGCAGTGCGTGCGCATCAAGTGGGGGAAGCGGCGATGGTTCGTGCACCCCTCCAGATTAAAACCCTTCGCTGCGGTACACAACCCCACTTCACACGCGCGTGGCCAAACATGTGGGGGGTCGGCCGACTTGCTGGGTCCGTCTCTGTCGCTCTCACCTAATGCCTTGCCGGCTGTGCCACCTTCAGGAGCATCAGGAGTGACGGGCTCACGCCCGATCACCCCTCCTGCGGATACCGAGGGTCACGCGGAGTCAGAGGAATGCTCACCTCAAGACGGACAGTCGCCACCTGATGGTCCGCCACGCGGGGTTACCCCGTGTGAGGGGCCCGCTGCAAGGACGCGCGCTAAAATGCGCAAACTGTTGTGAGGCCGGAAAATGTGTACATAGCTGTTGTGTTTATTGGCTGTTGTGTGGATGGTGTGTTTCCCGCTCCTCGGATGTACATATGTTGGGTTCACCGTTTGTTGTGTGTGCGGGGTGGGTTCCCTGCTGGTTGTATATAAGCTGTTTTTTTTTACGGAATTCGTATTTATTCGGGGGGGTGCGACGGGTTGTTTCTCATCTTGTTGTTGTGTCTTGTTCTGGTTCCTGTTATGGTTCAAAAATAGTGAGGCACACGTCAGGGGGTGAAGGCACCTTTATTGTCAAATTTTGTATGTTGGCAGCCGGGACGGCTGCATGCTATGTGGGGGGGAGTGATGTAGGGCTGTTACAGAGAGCCCGTTATGCATGGCAGCCTATGGTAAACAAGCACAGTGGGCGGGGCTACGTCAGTGCACGGGCAGGTGCCCTCTACGACGTCCGCGCTTCGGACGTTACGATCCCCCGGGGCCCCACCCCTCAGGGAGGGGGGTGTATAAAAGGGGAATGTATCGGGGGGCTCGGGAGTGATGTTTAGCTAAAGAAGAGGAGGCGGAAGACGTCTGAGATAGAGCCCTGGACTCCCCCTGGTACGCCGTCCTTATCAGGACCGCGCAGGCTCGAGCCAGTGGCGTGGTACCAGAGCCAGAGCCAGTGCTGGTCTGGACTCTGGGTACCGGGCCCGACTGACCAGTGTCGGGCCAAGATAGCCTCCCCTAGCCCATTAGTGGAGGACTCAGAGGCAGGCTAAGGTTAGCCTAGAGGTGTGTCCTCAGATAGACGGGTGAGGGGGCCGATACCCCCTCAATTGTGTATGTCACAAAGTTGGTATTCAAATAAACAAGTGTGCCTCCAACTCCGGTGTCAACGAGTCATAAGCATTACTACATATACAAGGACTGTTTTCTTGGAATTTCTCTTACTTGATGCAGCAGTCGTGCTGTGACGGTTCCACCTGAGGACAGAAGCTTGTGTTGCCTCCGAAACGTCGTAATTTTTATTTTATTTTAATTTAATTTATTAATTTTAATTTTTTACCTTCGTGACTTTACCGAAAAAACCTACGAATACACATGAACAAGCCAGATTATGAAAGGGTTTTCGCCCATCAACCACATATATAATATCAGAATCTAGAAAAGATGAATGAATATCAAATAACAATATGCTTAGCTTTTGTTGAGGTCACAAGTTCATATTAATTTTACATATAATCTTAGAAAAAAGGTGCCTTCAACAGTAAAACATAACAGAAAGTGGAGTTTACGTATCATGCTATGCGTGTTGTACTTCTTTCACACCGTACGTAGCCCACCGCACTAATTACGACACTGCCGTTCTTGTGCCCGTTCGGCAAAACAGCCAGGCGACGACCCGCAGCTCGTATCGACATCCATACAGAGCGAAGAATTTCTCCTTAAAAAACAAACTGTTACGCAAATAATACTCCGTTAAAACGCAAGTGTCTCTTGCGCACGTATGCTTAAACAATTATTGCCTGCGCTCCAAGACGGCGGCTGTTGAGGTGCAAATAACGCTGCACGCATTTACTCGCTCCAGCGAACCGACAAGCCCTCCGCTTTATCTGCAAGTTCGTCGCCGGCCACACGCAACACCTTTACGCCGAATTTACTATTTGATTTGAGACCGCCGAGGAGTGTCAGCTGCGAAGAGGAATGTTCAAACTCACGAAGTTCACACGCTATTGAATGTTGGCAAGTTAACAAAAAAATGATGAGATGGCCAGGTGCGCGTGCAATTTTATTTCGTGAAACTGCCCATGCGGCATGCGGCTGCCATTTGATAGGTAGTGCAGTCAGGGGCTTGAAGAGAAAATAAAAACACTTTCCGGCAAACTGTGGATCAGCTTGAATTTTTCCAGAATACATTTTTTGCTAGATTTTTTCCAGCGGGGGCCGCCTATAAAGGAAATCAAAAATAAATGCATCGGTGGGAAAGTTAACGCACCGGCTTTCAAAGTCTCCGAGTAAAAGGCCGCCATGATCGATAAGAGGGGGGGACATGACAGGAAAATGGTTCGCACCACTGTGGCGCCGCTGTTGTCAGAGCTCCGGAGGGCGCCCGGGGAAGTGAGCGCCGCTCAAGTGACGAGAGGCAGTTGCCACTTCTCCGTGGGGGCTGCACAAATTGTCAAGGGGGCCAAAATTTCAAGGCAGCGCCTTTCGCATTTCGGCAATGCTGCCGTGATCGTTCAAGGATCGCACGCCGCGCTCGCGATGCGGACGTCGTTCGGTTCGATTCATTCTACCGGCGTGTGACAGTTTAAATGATTCACAATTAAGATGTTGAAACGCTTGGGGTGAACAGGTTACGCATGTGACCCTGGATAAGCTCTTTACGAGCCCCATGTCATTTTAGTGATGTGCATGCCGTGAATGTCCATTGCATATCTACTATTGTACGACGTAAAATATGCTGCCTAATAGTACGCTGGCGAGGTTACTCCCGTAATGTAATGGGTAGCACAATGCAGAGGTTCCCGCATTCAATTCAGTCTACCAGCGCCGCAGGTTTAAACAATGAGCGAATTCCTGAAATTACCTAACCTCTATCCCACCCCGGGCAGTATAAATGGGTATACCAGGTCTTGTGTAGTGAGGTCCCTCACCTCTTCCAAGACATCTGACCAGCCTGGTAATGGTGGCCAAAAAAAAAGGAGAAAGCGCTCCTAGGGTCTTATACCAGCAGTGGATCGAGCAGAGCAATTGCAGGGCTGCACCTTTATCTTTACTTCGTATGAGAGCAGTCTTCTTTGGGGAATGTATTCTATCTTTGGCTAATTCCCCATAAGGAATTATATTTCACATTGTTGACCCTGGCTCAGTTGTATGCTGCTCTGCCCATGTTTGGTGGTCAATTTCACACACCATTTATAATCACGGTAGAGATGTCAAGGTTTTAAGCCAGATTCTAAAGGAAGGAGTCACCTAAGTAATGTTGCTACTAATGTAGAGCTCCATGGCATTCCTTCATCCTGCAATGTGAAGCAAACAGATACTAAAAAATATGTTTAGAGTTGCTACACGAATGTTTAGGGTTTAATACGCACTATGCGCTTCCAAGACGTTGGACCTGCATGAAAGAGTAGATCAAACTACCCTCTAGAATAGGAGCTCTAGAGCTCCATTAGGTTAGAAAGAAATTGCAGCGCTGCACCTTTACCTGTTTACAAATGCCCACATCGGAATGTAGAAAATCGTCCATTGGATTCTTTCTTTCTCATCATTACAATATAAATGTATTCACAAGGACAGCGCACACAAGTTGTTCTACTGGAATAAAATATGCAGTACAATTGGGAGATCCACAAACATTTTATTTGAATATTTATTTACGCTATGTATGTATTTATGTGGCCGTCAGCCAGGGAGACAAAGAAAACAGTCTGAACTGCAGAACAGCGTGTACTTAAAGAGCATATTTTCAACAATCTGCCAAAAATGACTCATAGCTGGTGGCTAATTGGCCCATGACACAGGGATATTATGGCCTCCTTGCAGTGAGCAGCGAGGGAGCTTGCTTGTTTTCAACTACAAGAATGGAGCTTCGATGCATAGCTCGACTCGCTCAATCTGAATGTACTTCCACAGTATTGGGGTGGTGGTGAGGAACCATAGTGTAGGTTTTTGGGTCAGATCGCGTTATTTATAAATGTGTCGTAACCCTCCACCACCCGACACGGCCAAACAGTAAAAAATGTGTCATGTTTTTCAAAGGACAAAAGATACGAAAAAATATGTTTACAAAGTGAATTATTTTGTCCTTTGAAAAACGTGACATTTTTTACTGTTTGGCCGTGTCGGGTGGTGGAGGGTTACTGCACATTTATAAATAACGCGATCTGACCCAAAAACCTATATTATGAATAATATTGGTCGCGAAAGCCTGCCACGTGTTAAATTGAGGAACCATAGCTTGATTTAAAAGAGACCCAGATGCTGCGTAGACTTCCATCATAATTTTGGTGCCACTGTGGCGAGATGTTAACTACCTTTCCTGATATACAGAAGGTCGTGGGTTCGATCCCGACCTTGACGCCTGTATCTTTGGAGTTTGCACGTTCTCCCCGTGGTCGCGTGGACTTTTCTCCAGGTCCTCTGGGTTTTTGCCTCCTTATTTATGAACATATGTTGAGAGTATTTGGCTGCGGTAAATTTCCAAGCGTTAAGCCACTTCTTCGAGCTTTCATTTGTGGCGAGGTCATTTTTTAAAAAAGAGAGCTGTATAACTCAGTGGGCCTTGCCTGGTAAAAAAAAACATAACAATTGTTTCATATCGATTTAAAGTTTTCGTGACTGCAGGGATTCATATTCTTGGTTCTTTCGGTAAAGTCACGTAGAAGGAAAATAATAAAATAATAAAAACAATACATAATATAATTAAATTCTCACGACGTTTCGGCCACAACTGAGGACGGCTGCTTGTGTTGTGGCCGAAACGTCGTGAGAATTTTATTATATAATGTTTTATTTTTTATTATTTTATTATTTCCCTTCTACGTGACTTTACCGAAAGAACCAAGAATATAATTGTTTTATAGTTTAATAATGTTAAACATCACTATACTAGACTAAATAAAGATTCTTATTCTGAAATGCATTCAATGCATGCACGGTTCAATGTGTTTTCCTCACTCGTACTTGCATGCACATCCAGCTGACCTGTGGCTTCTCCCTTTCAGGTGCATACTTATTCCAAGTGAGGTCACAATGGCCATGATGCACATATTTGCAAATGATGAAGCACATTGTTTTGCATTACAATTGCAATTGCAACTGTCGCAGAATCTTGCATGAATTAAATTCAGGCAACACATTTCAGTTGCCCTGGCAAAAAACAAAAACGACACTGCATCAATGCTCCACATTCAAATCATGTGTAGGGGTGTCGTGCAGAATTTTCTCTTTGAAAATTAATGTCACGGACTAGAAATGTAGTGATATTGATCGCAATAAAAATGGCATTATGATAATAACACTGGTTAAAAAAAGTCACGTGCAATTGAATGGCGTGAGAGAAGAAAAAAATAGAAAATACATTGCAAGTGGAAAATTATATTTTTGTCCGTGCAAAGACAGCAAGATAAACACAATTTTATTTGTTGCGATAACATCTACAATCATAATTTCGTATATTGTTATTGGGATGGGGTGCTGACACAGGTCCGTGGACTGAAATTTGAATTCCATCTCCTAAGTTTGATTCCGAGCCACAGATAACAACCACTCATCAAACAAACCCCATGAACAAAAGACATGGGGAGGGCTTCAATCAGTGGATAGACAAAGGCCTGTAAATTATGATCAATTTGTCACCATAATAGCATTAATTTATAGATGAATATCAGTTCAATTTATCAATATCTCTTCATTTAAAAGCAAGTTGAAGTCCATTGAGACTAAACATCTCTTCAGCAAGGGAGACTTGAATATGTATATAAAAACAACTTCATGTAAAATATGCTTTGTTTGCAGTGGAAGTCGTAGTAGTATCGCAACAATGATCTATCCATATGTTATAATACACACTTTGTCATCACTGAAAACTTTCAAGGCACATTGTTTTCCCACTTTCCATGATGAAGTTCAGTTTTCAGGAAGCCCTCCAACTTGCTCTCACTCATGTATTTAACTTGTCATTTGTATCCCAGTCGACACACAATAGTTGACCTACGTGTACATACTCTGATGCCTTTGACAGCTGTCCCTCCAACCAAATGCCTTTCGATAAGCGAACTTTGATTTAACTCAAATGAACGTGCGACCTGTAAGAAGCCAGACATAATAATATTTACTTTCAGTAATCTTTTACATAATCTGATTACTAACAGAGAACCCGTTGCTTTGCAACAGACAGTAAGAAACATATCTAATTATCATACTCTTCTCAAAATCATAATAGAGTTGTTTTGGGTTAGATCGCATAAATATATAAATGTGTCGTTAAAACCCGCCACCACCCGACACAGCCAACTAGTAAGGGTTGTCACGTAAACAGAACGTGGCCAATTCGTCACTAGCACAGCACACCGGTGTGTTGGAGAGCCAAGCGACAACATTTACAATCTGAGTACGACGTTTCGCCAGTAATTACAACCAGCTTTATCAGGCGACAGCCAGATTTGTGGAGAAGTCCACCTGTTTTGTTCCTTACATAGAGGTGGATATGTGTGGTCACCACAGTTGGCTGTGTCGGGTGGTGGCGGGTTTTAACGACACATTTATATTTTTACCCGATCTAACCCAAAAAAACCTCTAATGGATTATATTGGTCGCGAAAGCCTACGTGGTCTTCTCACAATGTTGTACTCGGAGCACTAAAAGTAATCCGCCTTTTTAATGTAATTTAATGGCAAGATAATACGTATTGTTAATTAAAACATTGTTATATTCTCTTCGATTTAAAGAAGATGTTGGCGAAATAATGATATCGATAGGGGCACGAATTGGAAAGTCAAAGTAATTTTAAATGAACCGTGTCAGTGTTCTGTTCTCATTGCCTCCTCTTCTTATATGGCGTGATATTTGTTTCAATACTTGATTATTTTCTGTTTTATTTTTGACAACATATTTCATCAACTTATTTAATATATCCTGAATGATCGACAAAATATTAATCAACTTGTTTAATGTATCCTCATTTATTAATGACATAACTCTTTTTAATACAGTATATCCTCAATTCTGGACAGCATATTCAATAATTTTATCAATTTAAAATATTGCATTGGTTGTGCATATTAAAATAACTTACATATCATATGTTTGATTTTTTGACAAGAAAAAATCAATCATATGTTTTCTTATTGGCAATATTATTTAAACGTTTGACAATCGAGAACACATCAAATCAAGATGCATTCAACATGCTAAATTAGCAAACGTATAAATATGCTGCGTTTATATATGTTGTGAATGTTCTACTACTTGTGCCTGATGAATCTACAACATATAAATACGCAGCTATTTTCTCGCGTATATGTTCAACATTCTGCTTGGATGGTGTTGTGGGATGCATTGCTCTGGTCTGGCAAGCAAAGGCCATATGCAGTTACCCACACGCAGAGGGGGGAGGCAAGACACAGCAGGAATCTGAGCAAGGCACTTCAATCCCAGGTAAAAAAAAATTGCAGAAAAACAGGCTGTTTACAAGCACCAGCATTAAATAATGAAACAATTGAAACCAAACAACCGTGATCATGTTTTATTTCTAATCACAAAATTAACGGAGTTTGACCCATTAACACGGCCGAATCAGTGTTCTTTTCACGATTTTGTTTCCCATACCCACACGCACCGTGCCTTTACCGAGATGGCGTCATGATTTGTGGAGGCAACGTGGCCACAGCCAATGACAACATAGCGTTGGCGTGGGCAGGAGCCCAGGCAGCAGGCAGCCAGGAAATACGAGGCACAGATAATCTTCAAGAGAGTTAGGATGTATGAGGTCAAAGGGGTAAAAAGACTTGTTTTTCAATCAAAATTGCTGATTCGGTTACGCATTCCTGCGGAGGGAGCTGGTAGGAACGTTGAGTTGCTCGGTCAATGGCCATGGTCAACGGCGGCGTGGTGAATTCCGCAAATATGCCCGACTGTGAGGGCGGGCACAAGCCGGCGTGAGTAGGTTAAACGTTGAGTTTTATAAGGGCACCACGGAGTGACCAGCCCCTCCCCACCCAGCCCCACCCCACCCAGCCCCACCCTCCCCACCCAGCCCCTCCTCACCCAGCCCCATCCTCCCCACACAGCTCCTCCCCACCCTCCCTTCCCCACCCAGCCCCTCCCTCCCCACCCAGCCCCTCCCTGCACGACGGACACAATAATCCCCTGTGGGCTGGTGTAACCAAGAGGTTCCTACCAGTATAATTTTTCAAGTCAGTTTTGTGTCCCCTTTTAAATAGAACTACTTAAGGCATTATTACTGAGTGACAGGTATTACATTTATGTCTATTTTGTTCCAACATATTGTCCCACCTCTTTCAACATGCCTACATTTATTCCAAAAAACGAGGTTGGTGATTGTTAAGTCACATTGTAGAGATGGAATGTTACAATTATTGGAAGACGTGTAAGCCCATCTCTAAAGCAAACATAAAAGAAAACAAACGTCCTATGAATCACAACTTTTTCAAATGAAATAGAGGACGTTTCAGACGTTATACTTTAAAAAAGTCAAATGGTAGCAGCTGTAATATACCGTTCCAAAATATATTTAATCGCACAAACTGAACGTGAACTTGAACAGAGTTTTATATTATATAATATTATTATTTTATTTTATGTTATATTATTTTATATAATATTTTATTATGTTTTATTTTTATTATTTTATTATTTCCATTCTACGTGACTTTACCGAAAGAACCAAGAACTTGAACAGAGTGCATAAGAAAGTCATATAATGTGCAGTGCAACAGCACCACGTGTCATGCGTGGAGTGCATCTCCGTGCAGTAATTGCACTACTCCATCTACTTGAAACACCTGGGAATCAGTTGGAGTGACAGTCGCTAACCAATTGTTTTAATGCTACAATTAGGGACGCGGACCAAATCAACCTCCTGCTGCTTAAACTCAGGAGAGACACGCTAATCACAGAAAATCCTCTGTAGGTTGATTCACATTCATTTGTGATGATGTACTTGTCTTGGAAGCTTGCAGAGCCTTCCGCGGTGGAGTGATGGATGGTTTTCACGTGAGGGTTTGGGAGTATCAGGGTGGTTCGAAGAAGAAAACTAAGATGCACAGATGAAAACAGATGACGTGGATCGTAAAAATGTAGTTGAATAAAGTACTACGTTCCACACACTATAACATTTTAAATAATGCTCAATTATAGATATTTATTAAATTCATATTTTACCTTTCGAAGCCGATTCAGACGTTGATTTAAAAAATATAACTTATTAAATATCTTTAGTTGCATATTACTGAAAAATGCACACCATTGCTGATTGTGGTCAGTTCAATGTGTAATTATTAAAGAGCTTCAGCAAAGACAGGCAATTCTGCAGCATTACATTGGCTCATGTTGATCGTGATAATGGTGATAATTTTTCGATTTAAAGCTTTCGTGACTGCAGGGATTCATCTTCTTGGTTCTTTCGGTAAAGTCACGTAGAAGGAAAATAATAAAATAATAAAACATAATAAAATAATTCTCACGACGTTTCGGCCACAACGCAAGCAGCCGTCCTCAGGTGAAGAACAGGTCTGTCAGAAAGAATTATTTTATTATGTTTTATCATTTTATTATTTTCCTTCTACGTGACTTTACCGAAAGAACCAAGAAAATGGTGATAATGCCAACGAATCATCATAAGCTTGTCCATTGATGCTGGCAAATTTCCCAAACGCAATGTGGCTATTTCACAAGTTATGTCCAGCGATAATTTGCGATTAATATGTCGATTTGGTAAAGAACCAAACTGAATGCAGTGATACAACAGACTGCTGCACACTCGTGACAATTATTGAGCCGGCTGGCGCAGTGGTAAAGTGAATGGCTCTCACAATGTGTATGTGTGTATGTTGAACTTCTTTCACACCATACGTGGACAACCGTACTAAATGGAGGTGCGGCAGGGGAAGGACAGCAAACTGAACAGAAAATAAAACTGTTTTAAAGAAATGATCTTTCAATCTAGATTTTAAAATGCATGGCTCCAAGGCCTTTCTAATATTGGAAGGAAGAGCATTCCAGATGGCTGCAGAAGCGCATTTGAAAGCACGCGATGCAGTGACCTTTTTTGTTCGATGGTTAGCCAAAAGCCGCTGTGAGGAAGAGCAGAGTTCGCGTGCTGGGCTATGCTCCTTGATGAGATAAGAAGTTTGCCAGTTCAAATCCCGCTCAGGGGTCAACTCAGCCATTCATTCATTCGTGGCTGACAAAATGAGGAGCATTTGTGGGGAAGCCAAGAATTGTTGTCCGAGGGAAAGACTCACCCCCCCCCCGACCATAGAAGTGTAGAATTTCCACCATGGGCTGAAGGCTTTCAGCAAAAGATGAATGCTGCCCCACATTCGAATGAGAGGAAAGCCACTTTTAAAATTCTAAGTCTCAAGAGACATGAGGAGATTTCAGGAATGTCTCGGTATATCAAATGTTGACTTAAAGCTTTCGTGACTGCAGGAATTCATATTCTTTGGGTCTTTCGGCAAAGTCACGTAGATGGTTCAAAGAAAATAACAAAAAACTACGACGTTTCGATTACAACACAAGCGATCGTCATCCCAAAGAATATCAAATGTTGATTTGTAAATATTCCCCCAAAATGCTGTGAGATCTTCAAATGCTGTATTCACTTTCAATCGCCTTCCAATAAATTAATGGCAAGGCTGTAACCTCACCAAGTCTAGATGCTATTCAATAACAACTTTGAAGAAATGATCAAAGTGAATGTGGAGGATATCTAATGCACTCTCATGTATTGCAGATAATAGCAGATGTAAACAAACTTGCTTTTTAATGCAGGCCAATCAATTAATAATTAAAACCAGCAAATTGCATTTTAAGTTCTAACTGATAAATGCAAAATATATACATTACATTGGGGATAGTGGAAACACAGCGGTTCGCACAAAGCACTATGAACCTGGCAACTTGCATTTAAGTCCTAGCCATGGATAAAATCAGTGGGGAGTGATATCAAAACCGGTCCTGGGCCAGTCCCCGGATTCAACAAGCCACCACTGACCAGAGTGGTCAAGTATTGTCAAGTAGGTCCCATAACTGAACCTAACGTGGGGAGGCCTGTACATTACGTTTTGTAACTTTAAATATTTACATTGAGAGGATGTATTTTATGATCGCAATTCATTGACTTACACCAATGATTTTCGCTTGTGTAACATTAAGCTCTGTAACAGTATCGCCTTCATCTGTGTGTTCAATTCAAATGTGCAAATACTCCACAAGCACGTGCAATGGAAAGCAAGCACTGCGAAGACCATTAGCTACTTAACCTATTTAATGTCCTCGTTCTTACCAGCCTAATTAACGTAGGTATTATTTCACTTTGAGCTGTTTTCACTTGGAACACCTTTTAATATACATATATACAATATATACACATATATACAATATAGACACATCTTCTTGGTTCTTTCGGTAAAGTCACGTAGTATGGAAATAATAAAATAATAAAAATAACGTCACTTTACCGAAAGAACCAAGAAGATGAATCCCTACAGTCACGAAAGCTTCAAATCGAAATATAGACACATTTATACAACTTAATGAAAAACGTGTAACATTGGAGCTGTTTTTAGAAGGCAATACAACAAGTAGATTGATACTTTTCTGCGTGAGATTGGAGTTGTCCTTTCGCTGCTTTGAATTTTCTCTGGGTATTACATTTTCACCAAACGTGAAAAAAAACTCAAGCAACTGGCCAAATATTCTGAAGGAACACTCTTCTGAAAAGGACCGAGCTGATTGTATGAGTCTTGGTCAAGATATTAAATAATCGTTATTATACATGCTTTACATTTATATGTGTGGCCTTATTTATTATTGTGAAGGTTAATAGGAGGCATCGGCTGGTGAGGCAGGGAGAGCTGAAAGGACACAACAAATGAGATAACATCAGAGATGTAATGCAGCTCATGGCTATAAAAAAATCGTGGAGACAATGGGGGTGAAATTTTACTTGATTTATAGGTGGATTGGAAGACAGGGATTTGTGTAAATGAGGGGCATTTTAATTAAAGCTTGCACTATCTGCACAATGTGACCCTGCAGGAAAAATTGGTAAAGGACACAGGTGCGGCACTGCAACCGCATGCTTACACCATTGCTGGTGAAAGGGCTTCCACTCGAGGAAGCTCTACAGAGCCGTCCGTGATGGCATGTTTGCCCTAATCTTCCACACTTGCCAGGTGTCTTGGGTCTTGGAAGGGGTGGGCCTGCCCACACTTTACCCCACACCGCGCCACTTGCCGATCACCTTCCTATGATGTACCCATTTATGTTGTTTGGGTGGACGGAGATGGGTACATTTAATAAACTTGCACCAGCATCTTCTTGGTTCTTTCGGTAAAGTCACGTAGAAGGAAAATAATAAAATATTAAAAATTAAACAATAAAATAATTCTCACGACGTTTCGGCCACAACGCAGACCTGTTCTCCACCTGAAGACGTCAGACTCTACCTTCTCGACAGACCTGTTTTCCACCTGAAGACGGCTGCTTGCGTTGTGGCCGAAACGTCGTGAGAATTATTTTATTATGTTAAATTTTTATTATTTTATTATTTTCCTTCTACGTGACTTTACCGAAAGAACCAAGAAGATGAATCCCTGCAGTCACGAAAGCTTTAAATCGAAATTTGCACCAGTATTTCAACCGCTGTGACGGGAGGTCGAACCTGCGACCTCTGGATCGCCATCGAACAAAGATGGTCACTGCGTCGCGCGCTGTCAGATGCGCTTCTGTAGCCGTCTAGAACACTCTTCCTTCCAATATTAGGAAGCCACTGGAGCTATGCACTTTTAAATCTAGATGGGAAAAGTCATTTCTTTAGAGCTGCTTTTTGTGTTTAGTTTGTTGTCTTTCACCCGCACCTCCGATTGGCACGGTACGGTGTGAAAGAAGCTCAACAAACATGGCAGTATTGAAGGAACGTATTCAATTACATCTCCCCCTTCTTTCAATGCTGTTTATTTTACATTGAGAAGGGATTTTATTTCCACGGGATTCTATAATATTTGAAGGTAAATATTGCTAAAAAGGTTCAGAAAAAAGTCAAACGACAACACACGTCTTCTTGGTTCTTTCGGTAAAGTCACGTAGAATGGAAATAATAAAATAATAATAAATAAATAAATAAACATGATTAAATTATTCTCACGACGTTTCGGCCACAACGCAAGCAGCCGTCCTCAGGTGATGAACAGGTCTGTCGAGAAGACAGCGTCTGTTTTATTATTTATTATTTCCATTCTACGTGACTTTACTGAAAGAACCAAGAAGATGAATCCCTGCAGTCACGAAAGCTTTAAATCAAAAAAGACAACACACGTGTTTTCTTTCTTTCTTATGATTCCCTTGCTACAGTGGGACAGGACTTTGTATATTGTTTAACACTCTTGCAAGGAACGGAGACTGAGCACTCCTCTGAGCCTCGGCCACTGGGTTTACTGAAGCCGGCAGTGTAGAAATGTGAATGTGCAGGCGATGCTACTGCACTGGGGCCTAATGGGTCGGATGGGTCCAGGTGCAGGGAGGGGTCGGAGGGGTCAATATGGTCAAACAAGGCCCATTACTGACATCGCATAGTGTGTGGATTGACAAAGAGGCTGTCCATTGTTATTTTATTTATTTATTATCATTATAATTTCAAGAATGTGCAGAGAGTGTTGAAGGTCGCATAGCTGTGTCCGCGTGCATCTTTTGACACACACAAACAAATAACAACAACCGCCATTCGCAACTAAGTGGCAGTGACGTGACCACGGCACTTGTGCCAGGATAAGTGCACTTTCAGGCCACGTGAAGTGTCGAACGCCCGCTGGCAGGAGGTCACGGGACAAACCCAGGTGCCATGGCTTGACAGACTGAGATGACTGGCCGATGCCCCTTTCTGTGACAACTTGCTGTGTTCTCGTCGCCCGGCGTTCCCCTCGTTATTGTGAGTGTTGCTCCTCTGCCCTCCGTTGTTGCTGGAGGGTGACTGCCTGCAACTGCCCAGTCGCATCCTTCACAAGCCTCCTGCACAGAGGCCGATCTTAACACTGCTGGTACCAGTCATCGGCAAGTTCACTCAGCTCCACATCATCTTGTACCACATCACTCCATCTCTTCTCTAGCCCATGTCATGCCCATTTGACCCCCTCTATCTGGCCGAACAAAAGCTGTTTAAGCATGTGGTGGCTGGGCATGCTGGCTACATGACCCAGCCAACGCAGCCTTGCCTGCCGGAGGAGTTCCCCGATGGGACTTTGCCCAGATCTTTCAAGGATGTGTGAGCTCCTTACACAATCCAGTCTAGTTAAAACAGGCATGGATCGTAGGCAGGCTAGCCTAAATGTTTCGAACCGGTGAAGATGTTCCATTAGGGGATCCACATTTCACATGCATACAAAAGGAGGAAACCTCGTGTGGAGCAATAAACCAGGTAGCTTCCACACAGCGTTACGCAGCTGATAAAAAGACAATGCCGCTCGACTGATTTGGCATGAACCTCTGCTGTCAAACCTGAGTTGGTCATAAGCACACTGCCCAGGTACAGAAAACTCTCCACTCTCTCCACAACTGCCCCTTCACCAATAGGGAGTTGAGGGGGTGGAGTGTTCGATGGCACAAAATAAGAAGGCAGGAGCTTAGTTATGGTGGGGCTGATGGTAAGGCTCCACCTTCTTAAAGAGCCACTAGGGCATCCTTCTAATCATGCAGAACCCGTCCAGTGATCCAGACTGTTATTATGATGTCACAGAGGGCAGTCTGCACACAAACGCCACCCTCCCTCAGCATTTTGCTTGGGAGATCATCTCTGCCCGGCGCTCTTCCTGGTCTCAGACTTTGTATCACCTTCCGTATTTCCTCAACAGATGGCATTTCAGCCAACCACTCATAGGGGTGACTACCTCTTCCAATTTTTGAGGCACAGCAGCCTCAGTAGGGTCAGCCCCACTTTGCCCCGTGATGTTTTTCAGGCTGAGAGATTTCCCCTTCCCCAAGATCTCACAGAAATGCTCAGAAAATCTACAAACCTATTCCTGGGGGTTGGAGATGCATTAACTTTCTGAATCCTTACCCCTGGGGTTCCTTCAGAAACAGCAAAAAGCCACTGCGAGTGGCCACGTGAAATATTCGAATTCTCACTGCGGAGGAGAGGCTGCCACTCCTCTGTCGGGAGCTGGACTGGTACTGCCTGGATCTCTGCAATATTCAGGAGGTTCGGTGGACTGGCTCTGGCTCCAGTCACCATGAGGGGTGGATAGTTCTCTCCTCGGGGCACGAGAGTGCCAAACAACAAGGAGTGGCTCTCCTTCTGAAACAAACAACAATGCACTTACCCATCACCAATCCTTTGCAGCATGTAATCATTTGCATGTTTGACATAATTCCTTGGCAGTCATTGGTAGAATAGGACTGTTAGGGCTATGTTCATTCATTGTTTTGGAATCTCGTCAACAGAGGAGTGTGCTCTGAGTTTTATTGGAATGGAGAAAACTATTTCGATTGAAAGCTTTCATGACTGCAGGGATTCATCTTCTTGGTTCTTTCAGTAAAGTCACGAAGAAGGGAAGAAATAAAATAATAAAAATAAAACATAATAAAATAATTCTCACGACGTTTCGGCCACAACGCAAGCAGCCGTCCGACAGACCTGGTCTTCACCTGAGGGCGGCTGCTTGCGTTGTGGCCGAAACGTCGTGAGAATTATTGTATTATGTTTTATTTTTATTATTTTATTACTTCCCTTCTACGTGACTTTACCGAAAGAACCAAGAAGGAGAAAACAATGTTACAATCATTTCACGCTCTTATAAATGCACCCATACGCAGCCATTGGTACAATTCCAAATGCCACTCTCTGCAAAAGACTTGAAATCGGATGTGCATTGATGTCCGTAGTCTTATGCACTCAGTACCAAATCAACATAAATATAATAAAGAATGTGTCTCATTAATGCCTCAAACCAATATGTACATTTGTTTAAGGATCATTGTAGGACTGTAATGTCCATGTAGGAAAGTGAATATGATTCACGTTAAAGGCGGGGGAGGGGTGAACCACAGTCGTACAGCTAATGGCGTGAATATACTGTGCACATATCAAAGTGAAAGTGCCTTTTAGTAGAAATAATGGGCAGATTGTGTCTTCCATTGTAATTTATCTGAATGCAGGTGTTACACGTGTTCTCAGTGCTTTAATCAGACGACTCACAAATACAAGACATCGCAGCGCTTTGCTCACTTGACCTACAATTTTACCATTTGTTGAAAACGTAATCACCAATCGTGCCCAACCGCACTTAGACATTAGCGCTAAACACTTTTCTTTCACCGATGTGGGATATTGAAGCAGTGCCTTCATCAGTGGACACTACTTTATTATTAGTAAGGAGAATTACATTTTCTTCAATGGCATTAAAACAGTTTTCTCTTTGTATACCAATAGGAGTGTATGGCTTTTTTGAATGTGTAATGCGTGCATGTACAAATTTAGTGGGAGCAAATGAAAAAAATTACATTTGTAACATTTGGAACTTGATTCTATGGCTTTATATGAGCAGTTGACTTCACTGATATATTCTTAAATTCTGATTTAAGACTGAAAGTCACATTCCAAATATTAATATTTTTTCATGCTTCGTAAAAGAAGGTAGATTAAATCTATACCTTGATGGGACAATTACTGTAGATTTGTCTGTTTTTTATATATATCTATAACCCCATTATACACTTAACATTTTAGAGGAAATAGTTGAATGAAATGTATTATTTCTATATAATATTTAACTTGAATGCCCGTCACAAGCTTAGATAGTTGCGATAAAGGTATTATTATTCTTAGGTTTTTGTCAGTAAAGTCAGGTAGGTAAAACATTTAAATTAATAAAAGTAAAATAAAAATTAAAATCACGACGTTTTGGAGGCAACACAAGCTTCCAGAGGTGTGGACTCGAGTCATGTGACTTGGACTCGAGTCAGACTCGAGTCATGAATTTGATGACTTGCGACTCGACTTGGACTTGCATAACAATGACTTTGTCCCACCTATGAGATGTGGACTCGAGTCATGTGACTTGGACTCGAGTCAGACTCGAGTCATGAATTTGATGACTTGCGACTCGACTTGGACTTGCATAACAATGACTTTGTCCCACCTCTGCAAGCTTCCGTCTTCAGGTGGAACCGTCACAGCACGATAGCTGTATCAAGTGATACACGGAAGCTTGTGTTGCCTCCGAAACGTCGTGATTTTTATTTGATTTTTATTTTATTCATTTTTTACCTACGTGACTTTACCGAAAAAAACCTAAGAATATGAATCCTTGCAGTCACGAAAGCTTTAAATCTAGAATTAAAGGTATTATTATTGTTTTACCAGTTAAAAGCCCACTGAGCTCTTAGCTTTTCATCAGAGGTGACCTGGCCACACATGATATCGCACAGAAGTGGCTTATCATGTGAGAATGTATCATAGGCAAATAATCTAAACACATGTTTCAAAATGTGGAGCATAAAGCCCAAGGACCCAGAGAGCAATCAACACGACCACAGAGAGAACATGCAAACTCCAAATATACAAGGTCAGAATCGAATCCACAATCTCCTGCATAGCAGGCGAGGGAGATAACATCTTGCCACTGCATTAGATAGTCATTCTTTTTTACCCAGGAAAGCTTAGTTGAATTTTACAAACCGTTCTGTTAGGATGTTTGTTCCTGCTTGTCATGTCCGTACAAATACTCAAAGACTTTTGTTGTAGGCTTTTCCCCACAATTCCAATTTGTATTTTTTACATAATCTCATAAAACAAAGAATGAACCACAATTACCATTTAGAACTCTTGCAGTAAACAGTGGACAGCGCTGTGTCAGACAATAACCTCACATATATATAAAATAAATCCCAGAGAACTGCTTATACGTTCATAAAATATCTGTATTTTACATGAGGGACATACCTGTGTATGCTCTGCAAAGAGGATCAGTCACATATCAATCACCCCCTATGTTTTATTTCCCACGGCTAGATAAACCAGGTTAAGTAAGCAAGCAAAGACACACGCGATGCTTTACACAGTCATTGGTAATAGTGAAACAAATGACAGTAATATTAAAATTAACGTTTCGAAGATCGCAAGAGTAGCAGGAGAAGCATCCCAAAGCCACCCTTAACAGCTCCCTTCTTCTTCATGAACCTAACCCAAGGCTCGTTCCTTTACGTGCAGCCAACGAGTGATGGCTGGTTGTGCATTGGGGGAAGTGCAATTTCCACATTAGCATTGGTTATCGCTCATGCATGTTGATGTTTTTTTTGGTATGCATTCGGCACGTGACGTCTGTTTTGATTTATGCGTGAGCTATCGGACTTTTCAACGTCCGCATTCATTAGCTGCATGACTTGTTTTTGAGGACTGTCGGAATATGTATGCACTCATTTTTCAATTGTAATGCTCACAACAGTGTCATTACACTGTTAGGCGTAATGCACTAATTTATGTTGAGCAGTTAATTGTTTTAATGTAATTATTTTTCTTCTAGCGTAATTACTTCCTTGAAGAAAATTGAACACGATTGGTGAAATGCCATGTGGTGTTTGAGCTAAACCAATATTTTGATCAATAAGCTGTCAACTGCTCTATGTGAAGCCTAATTTCACCTACAGTTTGGCTTATCCCACTATGTAGGGTATTTGTTTTCAACTAAAATAACTGCTGCAATATACAGAGCTCCATAATGTTGGCTATTCCAAAGGTAGATTTTCAATGCTTAGCATTTGTGGTCTGCGAGGTGTGAATTTTGTCCACAAAGAGTGGAGGTGGTGGGGGTGATGGGGGTGGGGCTGATGGGGGTGATGGGGTGGGGCTGATGGGGGTGGGGGTGATGGGGGTAGGGGTGATGGGGTGGGGGTGATGGGGGTGGGGCTGATGGGGGTGATGGGGTGGGGCTGATGGGGGTGGGGGTGATGGGGGTAGGGGTGATGGGGTGGGGGTGATGGGGGTGGGGCTGATGGGGGTGATGGGGTGGGGCTGATGGGGGTGGGGGTGATGGGGGTAGGGGTGATGGGGTGGGGGTGATGGGGGTGGGGCTGATGGGGGTGATGGGGTGGGGCTGATGGGGGTGGGGGTGATGGGGGTAGGGGTGATGGGGTGGGGGTGATGGGGGTGGGGCTGATGGGGGTGATGGGGTGGGGCTGATGGGGGTGGGGGTGATGGGGGTAGGGGTGATGTGGTGGGGGTGATGGGGGTGGGGGTAATGGGGGTGGGGCTGATGGGGGTGGGGGTGATGGGGTGGGGGTGATGGGGGTAGGGGTGATGGGGTGGGGGTGATGGGGGTGGGGCTGATGGGGGTGATGGGGTGGGGCTGATGGGGGTGGGGGTGATGGGGGTAGGGGTGATGTGGTGGGGGTGATGGGGGTGGGGGTAATGGGGGTGGGGCTTATGGGGGTGGGGGTGATGGGGTGGGGGTGATGGGGGTGGGGGTGATGGGGGTAGGGCTGATGGGGGTGGGGGTGATGGGGGGTGGGGCTGATGGAGGTGGGGGTGATGGGGGTGGGGCTGATGGGGGTGGGGCTGATGGAGGTGGGGGTGATGGGGGTGGGGGTGATGGGGTGGGGGTGATGGGGGTGGGGGTGATGGGGTGGGGGTGTTGGGGTGGGGTGATGGGGGTGGGGGTGATGGGGTGGGGGTGATTGGGGTAGGGGTGATGGGGGTCGGGCTGATGGGGTGGGGGTGATGGGGGTGGGGGTGATGGGGGTGGGGGTGATGGGGGTGGGGTGATGGGGGTGGGGCTGATGAGGCCACAAGACCTGCGGCTGTATTCCGTCCCAATCTTGGTATATATTTATTTTATGTGCCGATGTGAATTATTACCAACGTGCCCATGTAGCAGCATAAACGATTCACTTAAAATGAATCAATGCTGCCGTGATGTAACTCAATTGATTTTGATAATGTTGATGTTATGTGCAAAACTAGCTACTACTGGCCAAGACTACAACCATTGGAACCCCATTGGCCAAGACTAATTAGATAATCTATCGAAATTGAAAGAAATCAAAATAACTTGAACCGTTCAGATAGCTACCGTCTTAGTGCTGCGTGGAAGCGAATCATCAAATAACACATTATTGAAATGCAGCGCACTTCAATAGGGATTACCGTTGGTCGGGCTATTTTTAAAAAAACACTATAGACAGGAAGGACAAGTTCAAAGGGCTCGCATAATGCACATGCCTCAGTAATCCCCCCCCCCCCTACACACACATTGTGCAAGAGCGCAGAAGGGTGGTCACCACATCTACGCCTCTATATAAGGAACGAAACAGGTGGACTTCTCCACAAATCTGGCTGTCGCCTGATGAAGCTGGTTGTAATTACTGGCGAAACGTCGTACTCATATTGTACATGTGGCTTGGCTCACACCGGTTAGTGCTGTACTCGTGACGAATTGGCACGTTCTGTTTACGTGACAACCCTTACTAGTTGGCTGTGTCGGGTGGTGGCGGGTTTTAACGACACATTTATATATTTACGCGATCTAACCCAAAAATCTCTACTATGGTGATATAACTGTTAGTGCGCTGGACTTTCCAACCCAAGGCCACTGGTTTGATTCGATCTCCCGGCACGGCAGTGGAAACAACGGACAAGACGAAACGAATCCCTCCCGCCTTGGTCCAGATAAAAAAAATATATAATTTCTTTGGAATTGCTTTTTTCTAGATTTGAAGTCACGTAGGTAAAAATGAAAAATAAATTAAATCACGACGTTTCGGAGGCAACACGAGCTTCCGTCTTCAGGTGGAACCGTCACAGCAAAATTACTGTATCAAGTGAAGAGAGCTCTAAGAGACACGAGCTTATATATACAGGTCAAGGGGGAGGGGGGGGAGGAGCCAGGATGGGCCGTGGGAGGGGGCTAAGTTAAGCCGCCTTGTGTTATGCTGCAGGGGATGAGGGGGACGGAGAGAGCACCGTTTGCAGGCGATGATGGCAAGTGGTCGAAAAACAAAGTGAGACACATGAACAGGAGGCAGTATTTAAGCTGACAAAATGGTTGCCTCGCAGTATACTGCAGTAAACTATAAGGCTGCTAAAGTTGAACTTAGGTTTAACTTGGTGAAAAAAATGGGCTAATCAAGCTGGGAATAAGAAAACAACTGGAAGAAATGGAAATGTTCTTCAGTCCGTTTGTCCTTCCCCCCTGCACCTCCGATGAGCACGGTTCGCTCCGTACGGTTGGCGACAGAAGTGCAACGCACGTACAAGCGGGATACACCACAGTTAAGTCGATTGGCAGGCCGTATGTGGCGGTGCGATGTGTGAGTTACTTCCAGTTTGCCGAACGAGGCATTGCTTTTGGCTTGGAAGAGTGTGGGCGTTCCCAACCCTTCCAAGATATCTGGCCAGTGTGAAAGAGTAGGCCGAATACCCTCTGGTGGAGGGCCTTTCCTCCAGCAGTGACATGAGCAAGCTGTTACAGGGATGCACCTTTACCTTTACAAACAAATGCGACTCATCAAGATTCCAAAAAACAGCATTTATCACAGAATCCAATTGACCCCTCATGGTAGATTGTGATTTGGGTGTATGTTTATTCATATGAATATTTATTTTTACAGCAGTCTTCAGTGAATAGGAAAAAAGGTGGCCTCTGAGCATCACATAAGGATGGCAGATTCCTAAACAGCAGGCAATTACCAAACAATTAGATGATAATAATTGCCTCATTACATACTATCAGGCACTATATTAAGAGCCTTTTCAGAAATTAGTGTTTTACCCTGAAAAACCTCTTTGCAAAATATGGCATTGTCTATTTATGTTTGTAATAATGGCAGTTATAACAGCAAAATACAATTGAAGATCGCATACTGTATGATGTATTCAGCGCCATATATGTGTTTTTCTTTCGTTAATGTTTTTTTGCCAACCATATAATAGCCCGAGAACACAGATGTGATGTCAGCGAATATATTTATAGCGTACGTTGCTCTCCCTGCTTATGAATCAAGTGTCACATGCTTGGCGCAGAGGTGGCCAGCTCGCCTCAAGCTTCACGGATCATCAGTTTCAAGTCAATCTCTGCCATAGTATTGTGAATGTGTGAGTGGGAGGGGGGGTGGGGTGTGCACGGCACTGTAAAGTGTGAGTGGGGCTGCCTGGGAACGTGGGTGATTGCAACTTTCCATGGCTCCATTAATCTTCAAGTGTAATTGTCTTTTTTTTCTATTATTTTCTAAACGTGGATATTCAACGAGGTGCTATTCAATCCACTTGCTTTTCTTCTCGTTGGAGTACAAGAGGCCAATAAGTGACCTGTGGGGATAACTGTTCATCATTGTAGCCTGCTATTCACCTTTGCCCAGTAGTCAAAGTGGTTAAACATCTTATTTTTTTGCCAGGTCCGACATTGCCCTTGTAACAGCAGTGTGTGCTCACCCAGCGAATATGCGGTGATACAGTACATATGTACTCTTAGTTCTTTCGGTAAAGTCACGTAGGTAAAAAATGAAATTAAAATTAATAAAAATAAAAAAAAAATCACGACGTTTCGGAGGCAACACAAGTCTCCGTCATCAGATGTGTTGCCTCCGAAACGTAGTGATTTTTATTTTATTTTTTATTAATTTCATTTTTTACCTACGTGACTTTACTGAAAGAACTAAGAGTATGAATCCTTGCAGTCACGAAAGCTTCAAATCTAGAAGTACATATGTAGTCACATAGAATGGGTCACTAGGGCGCGTAGCCCTGGTTACTGGCAGAGAGGGGGGTCTGAGGGTGCAGCAGCCTGGTCTGCCAGCAGGGCACGTGATAGGCCGGAGAAAGGGATGTAGGTCAAAATGTGACGGAGGGGACACGTGGGGTTAAAGCCCAGAACCTTCTGGTAGGTTCCAGAAGGGGGCGTGGCCGAGGGCGGAGCCAGGCCACGCTGGGGGTATAAAAGGGAGGCCCCGACTCTGGGTCAGGGCTGTCGTCTGGAAGCGGAACCCGTCGTGCTAAGTCTTCGTCCTCGTCTTCACCTCCTCGGCATTGTTGGTCAGGCGGTGTGCCGGCTGTCCTGACCAGGTATATAGTTATCCACTGTGCCTGTGATGGCTGGAATAAATTAGAGTGCCTCCTACTACTCGTGTCTCCGAAGTGATTCACTACACATGTATAGACTGCATTCAAGGTGACAATGACTTATATGCGTTATCATTGACGTCTTTTATGCTGTACAAGGGAGCCATGCTGAGGCCGTGCTGTGCCAATACAGTGAGGCTCAGAAGGGACCAGGTTGTTTTTTCCACTTTCAGGACCCGAGCCTTGTCACTGACATCACATCCAATTAACGAGTCGAGTCATAACAGATAACGAACATGATGAGTCCGAACCATGGCCTTCATTGGCCCCGAGCCAGATGCAGATGTCTTATGAGGTCAGAGTTTTCAAAGTTTGGTTCTGGCTCTGGCTTGCCAATTAGCCAGTGGAAAAGCGCCCATGCATTCACAGCCCCACACTGGAGATGTTCCAGGAGAAAAGAGGTCACTGGAAACTGGGATCTGCCAGTCCAGGAATGACTCCTAGAACACCTCTTTTCCACTGACACATCCAAACCACATTTAACATCAAGGGGACATTTATTTTTAATATTAAGTCCAGGGAAAACTTCGAAATTTCCGAGGACAGCTACCTCAAAAAAGAGGATGATGCGCTTTTGACGTCACACGATCAATGCGGAAATGAGACGCGTGATGAATGCTGTTACACGCTTCGAAAAACGTCAGATCTGCATTTATTTATTTATTTTTTCTAAAAACACACTGTGGGAAATTAGGTAAGGTCCATTGAGCTAAACAGCACTTTTTAAACGGTTACCTGTTAGGTGTTAGCTTGGGGTAGCTTAACCTAGACGTTTTCAACCAGTAGAGTAGAGGTGGAGGGGCATAGGCTGTGTGCAGGTTTCGTCAGATGTACCTTGCGGCGTCAACACGCATTCATACAAAAACATGAAATGCATGCCTTATTACCCCACGCTGACTCGAGGCGTGGACAAGTCATCTCTCTCACTATTGTGTGGCCTGAGTAACCTTTCTTTCCGTTCATAGGATTGAGGTTGGGGGTGGATGGGGAGGGGAGGGTGCAGGGACCAGTGGATATGACTGGGGGGCTGCCATGCCAAAATACTGAAAGCCAATAAGCTTAACCTAAACCTGTGTGAAATTGTTTGATACAATTGTTTAAGCTCATTGACGTCCTCGCTATGAAGGAGAGGCAGGGGACGGGTTGTGGATAGGTTGGAGCTGAGGGATGAGAGGCCCCACAAAAGCCTCATGGCTCATGTAGTGTGAGGACATGGATTGGAATTAAGCTTTTCATCCTGGAATACTAAAATGGGCTGTTCCTGGGTCATGGATCCCACTTGCCAATGGTCATAGAAGCAAAGATAACCTGGCAGCCTGGGGCTAAACAGGAACCGCGTTGCCTGAGCTGACTGCTACAAGGACACGGCCTCTCTGATCCAGCCGGGTCCTAGCAAAATGCCTGCATGATTCCCAATGGTCATGTAAATGAGATGTGCATAGCTTGATGGTCAGCATGCTGCAATTGGACTAGTTTTATATGGAATTGACAGTTCAATTCACGCGACTGCTTTGTACTATCTATAGATAATTAAGATAGATTGCTTGCTTCTGTGAAGTGGACTATGAATGTCCTTTGACATCTTGATTCACATGCAATTGCGTTTTTGTATTTTTGTGTCCTAGCCCTGATACAAAATGTGAAAATGACACGGAACAATGTAACAACTAGTTTCCCACATTCCGCTTTCATAAATGAATATAAGCCTGACAATATAAAACGAAAAGATGCAACCCTGAAATTTCTTACTCGTACCTCTGCTGGCAATACATTCTCACTCTTAGGGTTTTTTTTCGTTAAAGTCACGTAGATAAAAAAAATAATAAATAATACAAATCATTATGTAAATTTTTATTTTTACCTACGTGACTTTACCGAAAAAAAACCTAAGAGCATGAATCCTTGCAGTCACGAAAGCTTCAAATCTAGAATCTATACGTTCTCCTCTAAAGAGAACTCGCAAGAGCTCATGTAGTAGGTAATTTGGCCTACTCTTCCACGCTGGCCAGATATTGTAAGAACCCCAATTTTACACTACCACACACTACCTGCCAATCGACTCACTGTAGTGTACCGATTCATACTGCTAGTTGGACGGAGGTGGGGGTATTTAAGAACAACATAGCACAAGATATTTGAGTATATAGCATGAAAAAGCAATAACAAAAACTCCACAACGCAGCCATGTCAATATTTTTCCCATGACTTCATTATAAAATAATGACGACTAGTTCGTTAACCCTACTCTTCATGGAATAATAATGTTGATGGTCTGATCGCAATCATTCAGTGAGCTGTTTAAACAACTCTGATGTATGGAGCTGCAAATAAAACACATCTTAGGTTACATGTGTTTTTATGCCCCAGCATCATCTTATCTCATCGAAATTTGCCAAACACATTTTCCGAGGCAATTTACAGCGATTGTAAAATTGTACAAAAGATGATCGTGGTTTGAGTTGAAGAATGGGGTTATTATTAAAATTGGCGGTGCTATTTCCGTGAGAACAGAACATGAGCGAATGGTAGGGAGAGGTTGTGGTAGGCCTGGTCGCATCTGGGGGGGTGGGGGCGGCGAAAAACTGGCCGGGGAGGGGGGGAAGTGTTGAGGCATCGTATTGGGAAGACAAAGGGGGTCGGCCAGGGGGGGGGGAGGGGAGCCGGGCAGGGGAAGGGACTGACAACATGGATAATGTCAATTAAACCTGTAAAACCTGGCCTTGCGAGTGGCAGATTAAGCATTTATTCTAGATTTGAAGCTTTCGTGACTGCAAGGATTCATATTCTTAGGTTTTTTCGGTAAAGTCACGTAGGTAAAACATTAAAATTAATAAAAGTAAAATAAAATAAAAATCACGACGTTTCGGAGGCAACACAAGCCTCCGTCTTCAGGTGGAACCGTCACAGCCACGACAGCTGTATCAAGTAAATGAGAGATTACAAGAGCTACCACTCCGTATATATAATGGTTGGAGAGGGGAAGGGCCAAGTACGGCAAACTTTGTATTAATATGGTAAGGTGAGGCTTAAGACTAAGAATATACTGAATAACAAAAGGCTGAGCCTTTGTTATGGAGAGGTACGGTTTGTGACTAAGCCTGGCCTACATAACAATAGTGTGAAAAAAGAAACAACTAAACATGGTAAAACAAGCCTGGCTGTCTATCAATAACCTGTAATAGTTGTCTGTCAATAAGATGGTCCAAATAAGTGTAGTTACATCTTTTTTGCATGGTTAAGCATTTATTCGCGTCATCTGCCACGTGTGAGGGCATCTCGCAGCTGAGACGCCTGCTGGCAGCAATCACCGTGGGTGTAAATCTGCTATGGGCATAGAAAGCCTACTACCTGGGGCACCCATTTCAAGTTGCTGCTCGGTACTCAGGCTCAGTGTGTTTGTCTACCTTCCTGGTTCCTACTTAAGAACCTAATGAAATCATGTTGAACGAGCAATACGCGAATATCTATTAAAATATGTGTTTACAACTTTGCTACTTGTACCAAGGTATTAAATGACCATCTTAAAAGAAAACAGTTTTTTTACGTAAATATTGTTGGGCTACATCATTATCTGCTGATGACCGTATTTACCAAACTGACGCGATGCTCAGGCCGGCCACGCCCTCAACTGCAGCTGCGGTGATGGCGGGATTTTCAAATTGGTGTTCCGCCGAAATGGCGGGAAGGCGCTGTGGTCGTCGGCTTTCGTCGCTCCGTGGCTGTCCAGCAGCCCCCAGCTGAGTGATGTGGTCCAGCATGCTGGCAGCGGCGTGCAGCAGCTCCATCAGCTTGGCGTGCGCCTGCCTCAGCCCCTCTGCCGACACCTCTCCACCCTCCTGTTGCTGCGGCGTAGCCGTATCTGGCCCCGACTGCTCCGTGCACTCTTCACCCGTCCCGGGCTCTCCGACTGCAGCGGTGTCCTCCGCCCCCGGTATCCTGACCCGAGCTGACCGGCGCGTGTCCATGTTCATAGATTTTTACTTCTGACACCAGATGTAATACCGTTGAGGACTCTTGGACACCCGGTGTTGAGGCACACGTATTTATTCCGCAACAGTTGTCACAACCGCGGACATACAATACTGGAGGGGGTATCGGCCCCCTCACCCGGCTAGCTGGGAATACACTGCTAGCTATCTCTGACCTACCTCCTAGTCCTCCACTAACGGGCTAGGGGAGGCTGTCTGGCCCGACACTGGTAAGTCGGGCTACGGTACCCGGAGTCCCAGAGCACTAGCTCTGGTTCTCGGGACCACGCCGCTGGCTCGGTCCTGCGCGGCCCTGACAAGGGTGGCGTCCCAGGGGAGTCCAGGGCTCTAGCTAGACGATCTTCGGTCTTCACTGGTTTAGCTTTAACATTCTGCCCCGAGCCCTCTGACACATCCCCCTTTATACTCAACCCCCGCTGAGGGGTGGGGCCCCGGGCTGCCTGGTGCGGACGTCGTTGAGAGCACCCGCCCCATGCACTCACGTAGCCCCGCCCACTGTGTTTGTTTCCCATAAGCTGCCATGCATAACGGCTCTCTCTCTAACACCCCTACATCACCCCCCCCCCCCCCCGCATAGCTTGCAGCCGTCCCGGCTGCCAACATACAAAAAAAAACGACAATAAAAGCGCATTTTCCCCCTGACCGCGCGTGTGCCTCACTATTTTTCAACAATAACAAGAACAACACAACAAGAACGCAACAGCAAGAAGAGAAAACAACCCGATGCACTCCCCCGATTAAATACGAATTCCGTAAAAACAGTCTATACACAATTTGCAGGGAACCCACCACACACACACAACACGCAATGAACACAACCTATGTACACATCTTCCGGCCTCACAACAGTCTGTGCATTTTAGCGCGTGTCCGTGCAGCGGGCCCCTCACACGGAGTAACCCCGGGTGGTGGACCGTCAGGTGGCAACTGTCCGTCTCGGAGTGAGTCCTCATCCGACGCCGCGTGACCCTTGGCATCCCCAGGAGGGGTGATCGGGCGTGAGCCCGTCATTCCTGATGCACCTGGAGGTGGCACAGCCGGCAAGGCATTAGGTGAGCGCGACGGAGACGGACCCAGTGAGTCGGTCGACCCCCCACATGTTTGGCCACGCGTGTGTGAAGTGGGGATGTGTACCGCAACGAAGGGTTTTAATCTAGAGGGGTGGACGAACCACCGCCGCTTCCCCCATTTGATGCGCACGCACTGCGGTCGCAAAACCTCGACCACCTCCACAGGGCCCCGCCACGGCCGCACCAGCTTAGAGGAGGTTGCGAGTGGCACCTGGGGACAGTGCAGCCATGCCTTGTCCCCCGGCTTCCACTGCAGCATGTGCGCCCGACCCAGTCTGAGCCGCTCATTCGCTTTCTGACGGAGGTCAGAGTTTTGCATGGCAGCATCCCGTGCCTCTGTCAATTTGGCCAAATTAAATTTTACATGGTCAGCCAATTTAGTTTTTCCCTGAGGCGCGGGGATCTGCAGCTGGGCACGAACAGGTGGGTCAGGTTCACGGCCGTACATGAGGTAGAAGGGTGAAAATCCCGTAGCTGCATGGGGGGCCATCCGGTACGCCGCCAATACCCCTTGAATTTGCAAGTCCCAATCGGTCTGTGAGTCCGACACCTGCTGTGACAACATTGACGCGATGGTCCGATGCAGACGCTCGACCATCCCGTCAGTCTGCGGGTGATACGGGGAGGTACGAATTTTCTTCGTGCCCAGGAGCTCACAGACTTCTTTGAGCAATTTACCGGAAAATGTTTTGCCCTGGTCGGTCAGCAGCCGCTCCGGAGCACCTTTGTCCAGGACATAACCCTGAACAAAGGCCTCCACGATGGCTGCTGCCGACTGGTTGGCAAGGGGCCAGGCCATAGGCCAGCGTGTAAAATACTCCACACCAGTTAACAAATATCTATTGCCCCTGGGTGTGGCGGGGAATGGGCCCAAAATATCCAGCGCGACTAGTTCGTTAACTCTGGACACTTTGATTGACTGCAAGGGTGGGTTAGACACACGTGCTGGCGGTTTTCGTTGCGCGCACCGAGGGCATGACCCCAGTAAATCCCCGACATCCTTCGTCATGCCTGGCCAAAAATAATCGAGTTGGAGTAAGGCGAGGGTCTTTTGGGTCCCCAGGTGTAGGAGGCGCTCATGTGCGGCCCACACCACCTTGCCCCGCAACCCCGATGGGACCACCAGCCGATGTCGATGGGATTTTCCGTCCCAGTGCATCAGCAGACCATGCACCAATTCCCATGCGTCGGCATCACCCCTGCCCTGCCCAGCACAGCCGACGCGACGACGCAACCCGAGGAGAGAGGTATCCTCCATCTGGAGGCGCCCCCATTCATTGACGGGCATCCCCAACAGGGAATCTTTTCCCTGTTGTGCGATTGAATTTGGAACCAATGTTTCATCGTGGCCGGCGGCCGCCAGGACCGGAACCGGTATGTCCCCTGCTGGCCTGCAACGTCCCGACCCCAGGAGGCATGCACTTTCGGAGGTGGTTGGCATGCGCGACAGAGCGTCAGCATTTGTGTGGCAAACGCCCTTACGGTAGGTGGTTTCAAAATCAAAATCCTGGAGGATCTCCAACCATCGGGACAATTGTCCCGATGGCTGTTGAACTCGCAGGGTGTACTGCAGTGCCGCATGATCTGTGCGGACGGTGAAATGCCGACCGTACAGATATGGGCGATACTGTTGGATGAAATAGACAATTGCCAACAGTTCCCGACGGATGACACAATATCTTTGCTCCGCCGGAGACAACACCCGACTGCCGTACGCAACCACCCGTTCCACGCCGTCAACCACCTGGGAAAGCACGCCCCCAATACCTGTGTTGCTCGCATCGGTGTCGAACAAAAAAGGCTTAGAAAAATCGGGGTAACTCAAGGGAGGAGCTTTTACCAGGGCGTCCCGAAGGGAGCAGAAAGCAGCCTCCTCCTCCTGACCCCAGTGGAACCGAACCCCTTTTGATGTTAAAGCGTGTAGGGGTTTCACAATCGTCGCAAAATCTGCGACGAAACGTCGGTAATACGATGCGAAGCCAATAAAACTCCTGACCTCTCCCACCGAGGTGGGAGTCGGCCAGGAGCTGGCGCACTGCGTTTTGGCGGGATCGGTAGCAATACCTGAGCGCCCCACGATGTGTCCCAAATAACGCACCGAATCGCGTAACAGATGACATTTTTGGGGTTTGAATTTCAAATTAGCAGCCCGCATCTTTAGGAAAACCGCCCGCAACCTCTGGAGATGTTCGTCAAAAGTTTTACTAAAGACGATAACGTCATCCAAATAAATCAGGCACGAATCCCATTGCAATCCAGCCAAAACCAATTCCATCAAACGCTGGAAAGTTGCCGGCGCTGAGTGGAGTCCCATCGGCAACCGGTTGAATTGGAACAGGCCGTGCGGTGTACGGAAAGCAGTTTTAGGCTTTGAATCATCGTCCAGAGGAAGCTGCCAGAATCCCGAAAGTAAATCCAATGTGGAGAAGAATCGCGCTCCCGCCAAGGCGTCCAGCGATTCGTCCATCCGTGGGAGCGGGTATGCGTCGGCAACCGAAATTTTGTTAAGGCGCCGAAAATCAACGCAAAACCGCAACAAGCCGTCCTGCTTTTTAACCAGGACGATCGGCGCTCCCCAAGGGCTGGTGGAAGGAGAAATGATGTTGGCGGCTAACATGTCATCAATAGCCGATTTGACATGGTCCTTTTCGGCGGGACTTAACCGAAACGGATTCTGGCGTATTGGCGCGCTGTCACCCGTATCAATATGGTGACACAGCAGATGAGTGCAACCCAAATCGTATTTGTCCCGACTGAAAACGTCGGAAAATTCCCGCAGTAGCGTTTTAAGCTGTTGAGACTCTGAATTTGACAGGTCCGTCGATCCCGCACAAAGCGCCTCGAGCCACCCTTCATCGCTGTCCGAATGTGGTCGCGGCGCAGGGACAGCACTCACGTGATTCGCGACGGGTTCCTCACAGGGCACTGGCGTCGCGTGAGCAAGCACGGTCCCCTGCGGGACCACCACCGTCTGCGAGCCCACATTGAGGACCGCGATGAAGGGGTCTCCATCCCCTCTTACTATGGTCTGGGCCGGAAGTAAATGAGGTCCACTAACCCCGGCCCTAGATGGCCCCAGCAGAACCCCTTGGGCCCCAATGCCCTTAGCGAAGGGCCGCCGAAGTTTCAAAGGAACCAACATTTGTGCCCCCGGAGGAACGCGCACCGTTCTATCTACAAACGCTGGCACCGTTGCGAATGCCGTCCGACTCGTACCGGGGGATGGCAGAAACGCCATGCGTCGGCCCGACGGGAGCTCAATGCATCCCTGGTCGATTAATATCCTAATCGGCATTTTGGCCAGGAAGTCCGTCCCCAGCAGGCACGGAACCACCAGCGAGGAGGAAACAAAAATCGGCCCAGACAATTTAATATCCCCGATACAAATTTGGGCTCGAATCTGTCCGATGATGCCCCCGTTAGCAGCAAAAAATGGCACATTAACAGGCATCAAAGGACGGCTCTGGGCAGGGAGAATATTGTAAATTAACTCCGAAATAATGGTCGCCGATGCTCCCGTATCGACCAGGATGCGCACCTCGACCCCGTCGATGTGCCCCACAACGGCCGACGACCCCGACGACGCGGCTACAACACGATGGGCCAACACGGACCACTGGCTGGGTTCAATCTGAGTACCCAGAGCGGTGCGTGTTGGTGCGATGGTGCGCGATATTGGCCCCCCAATCGGTGCGGTGTATGAGTGTGTGGCGGGTGTGTGCGTGGGCCAAACATGTGAGGTGCCGCGACTCGCCGGGTTATGATGATGGAGCTTGGGAAAAGGGCCGGCGTCCCGTCGAGGTGTCGTCCCGAGCTGCCGAGGAGAGCGGCACCCCGAGGCGACATGGCCCCGGATGCCGCAGTTGTAGCAGCGCGGGAGCGCTGGTGAAGACGACGGATGATCGGGATGGCTCGAGCCGCCCCGGTCCGCCCATACTCCCGCTCCCTGCCGCCGTTGATGGTCGATGGCGCAGATCTCCTCCGCCGGGTGGGTGGCTGCGGCCACGGTACGCCCGCTCGCCGCCTTGCTGGCCTTGCGTCGTTGCGCGAGCAGGTTTGCGTGGAGGAGTCGTGCTGCTTGGAGGGAGCACATCTCCGCGTCGTCCTGTGCGACGATGACGATCTCCAAGTCGTCCGCCAGCAGGAGTATCTTCTCTGTAACCATGGCGTCGACACCTTCGTTGTCCATCCGTGGAAAGGCCGCCTTTGCCAGTGCCAGGAGGCTTGTGCGGTACGCCAGAGGCGACTCCTTTGCCCCCCGCTGGCGATCGTAGAAGAGTTGGCGACAGTCTGACGGCGGACCGTAAACTGCAGCCAGCACCTGCATCGCCGTCTGCAGTGTAGAGCGCCTCTCCTTCGGTGCCGATGTTAAAGTGGCGAGGGCGTCGCTGTCGAGGAGTGCTGGCAGCGCGCGGAGAGCCTCGGCGTCCGTCCACTTCGCCATCTCCTGGTGAGCGAGGAAGCGCCGCTGGAAGCCGCCCCAGTCGCCTTCCTCGCCCACAAATTCTTTGAGTGGAGGCAGTCGCTGATGTAGCGCAGCGGCTGCCGCAGAAGGTCGCCCTCCCTCGTCCCCCTCACCCGGCTCTGCTTCGGCGCGCACGACCGATGGCATCGCCGGTCGCACCCATGGTGACGTCCCGTCCGTTGGCGATGACGCGGCAGGTACTGTATGCCCGCCGTTGGACGCGATGCTCAGGCCGGCCACGCCCTCAACTGCAGCTGCGGTGATGGCGGGATTTTCAAATTGGTGTTCCGCCGAAATGGCGGGAAGGCGCTGTGGTCGTCGGCTTTCGTCGCCCCGTGGCTGTCCAGCAGCCCCCAGCTGAGTGATGTGGTCCAGCATGCTGGCAGCGGCGTGCAGCAGCTCCATCAGCTTGGCGTGCGCCTGCCTCAGCCCCTCTGCCGACACCTCTCCACCCTCCTGTTGCTGCGGCGTAGCCGTATCTGGCCCCGACTGCTCCGTGCTCTCTTCACCCGTCCCGGGCTCTCCGACTGCAGCGGTGTCCTCCGCCCCCGGTATCCTGACCCGAGCTGACCGGCGCGTGTCCATGTTCATAGATTTTTACTTCTGACACCAGATGTAATACCGTTGAGGACTCTTGGACACCCGGGGTTGAGGCACACGTATTTATTCCGCAACAGTTGTCACAACCGCGGACATACAATACTGGAGGGGGTATCGGCCCCCTCACCCGGCTAGCTGGGAATACACTGCTAGCTATCTCTGACCTACCTCCTAGTCCTCCACTAACGGGCTAGGGGAGGCTGTCTGGCCCGACACTGGTAAGTCGGGCTACGGTACCCGGAGTCCCAGAGCACTAGCTCTGGTTCTCGGGACCACGCCGCTGGCTCGGTCCTGCGCGGCCCTGACAAGGGCGGCGTCCCAGGGAAGTCCAGGGCTCTAGCTAGACGATCTTTGGTCTTCACTGGTTTAGCTTTAACATTCTGCCCCGAGCCCTCTGACACATCCCCCTTTATACTCAACCCCCGCTGAGGGGTGGGGCCCCGGGCTGCCTGGTGCGGACGTCGTTGAGAGCACCCCCCCCGTGCACTCACGTAGCCCCGCCCACTGTGTTTGTTTCCCATAAGCTGCCATGCATAACGGCTCTCTCTCTAACACCCCTACACTATGTTAGCTAGTTCAAAATGTCAAGTCATAAAATCTGTTTGAACAATTTTCTTATCAAGAGATGTTCATTTGTTTCTTAGAGTTTGTCAAAATCAGCATATAAACAAATTGGCATTATAACTCTCAAATTCCGTTTCACAACAACAGTAACAATAATTATTCAATGTTACATTGTAATGATGAAACAATTATGACGGGCAGTTAATAAATTGTCCACTTGCTCTTTTGTCAACTCAATATTTTCCATTCCACAACAGCGCTTTACAGTTATTTAGCAAATTACAGGATTTAGCACTGGGTTTAATTTAGCCTCACGTTTAAAACCTAATAGCTTCATTGTCATTTACAGGGGCACGCAAGAGGCAAAAGGCTGGGTTAGCACATCATGTTTTACGAGCGTATGTCATCTATAATATCTGCTCCAGTTAGTCGCCCTTCATTGGCCAGTGGCTCTGGTTGAAAGTACAGGAACTCATAATCAACGTTTTTGGGTTTAGATCGCGTTATTTATAAATGTGTCGTAACCCTCCACCACCCGACACGGCCAATCAGTAAAAATGTGTCACATTGACAAAAGACAAATAGTTCACTGCTTTAGCCCACCGGTGTGTTGAAGCCACATTCAGTAGTTCAGGCACATCCGCCTGTTGCTAGTTGTGTGAATGCACTGACCTATCCTGACGATGCCTCTGGGCCCACTAAAACGGCTCTGTAATCAAGGCGTCCTTAAAAAAACGAGCGCTCTGACCTCTGAAACTAAGCAGGGCGACAGCTGCATCAGGAGGAAGAATCTGCTAAATGTGATCGGTGTACGATAGTTATGTGGAATATTGCAGCTCGTAATGACAGCTCATTAAACATGCCAGGTGCGTTTACTCTCAAGCACATTTTATTGACCGAACCAGAAAACAACTTGCATCTTTCTTTCTCAATGTCAATGACAGATTAGTGTATGGCAATAGTTGTAGTATATGCTAAAAAATAGATATCATTTAGCCTACCTACGATATTAATGTAATGGAGCAGCTTTGCAATTGCTAGCCCATGCCACTGCTGACAAAAGGGCCTTGATTAGAGGAAGCTCTACGATTCATATTATTGGGCCTACTCCGTCATGCTGGCCGGACATCTTGGAAGTGGTAGGAGTACCCACACTTTACCCCACCGCACCTGACCTGTCGATTGACTGAATCTGATGTACCCGTCGATGCTGCTCCGTGGACGAAGGAGGGTGATGTTAAGATACCCAAAGTTTCAACTGCTGTGCCAGGAGGTCAAACTGCCGACCTTTGGATTGCAAGTCCATAGTGTGCTCGCCATCACATGATGACAGCATCGCAGTCAGTTTACTATGAGGCTTTATATAATATAATAAGTATAACCCGTAAAAACAAAGTTTTTCACTATAAATCCTTTATATGCGTGGCAGCGAACTTAATATAAAGGATTTAAAAATATATTCGCCTGTGGAGGACGCGGGGATCGATCCCACGACCTTTGGCATGGGAAGCGAGGGCGTTACCAACTGCGCTACTCCGCCACAGCTTGTGGAGGTGTTACGCTCTGGGCTCTTATACTGTAACGTTCAGCCAAAGCCATGAATGAGTTCTATTTGAATATATGTTAAATAAACATTTTTTGCCTAAAAAGTGTAAAATTTTGGGAATTTTTTTTCACGAACATTAATTGTCTCGCACAACGAGTCTGTGTGGAAAATGTCAGCTCGATTGGATCACGGGAAGTGGGTTAAAAAACGACCGAAAGATTTGCACGGTCGTAAGCAAGCAAGCACGCAAGCACGCAAGCAAGCAAGCAAGCGAACTTAATATAAAGGATTTAAAAATAAAAACAGGTGTCTATTGGAGATTTTTAACATTAACATCACTCAAACGATATGCGGCTTGTGAAGAGCTTCACCGGGATCACAGGCGTAAACTTTTGACCCAAAGCCTTTCCAAGTCTAATTGTTGGCAAGCACTGATGAAAAATCTGCCTGGAGAAAAGGTCGGAGTCACGTACAATATGGACAGGGTGGAATTGCACTGGATAAAATGACTTGAGCGGAAGACCGACACAAGGGAAATGCTAACGGCTGATTAAGAAAATTTATCTTGGCTCCGGAGTGCAGCCATTTTACATTCACTACCAACGAACATTACGGATGGAGTGAATGACTTCTATTTAGAAAACACAATGAAAATTCCATTATAGGCTGCCAATGTGATAAAGGCTTTTGTGGGAGGGTGGTACAAAAAGTTCTGAATCTAACATACGTACAAAATACATGCAAGAATAAGAGGCGCTTTGTTTTTTTCAAAATAGTCACGATTTTTTTTTCCATATTGTTTCCTTAAGATTTTAGAATCTCTTCTGCAATATCTTTGTAGGATTTTGTGAGTCTTGTAGGCTTTTTTCACTCTCTTTTGTTACAATGACACCTATGCCAAATTGAAATGTAGTGCTTACAACAGAGATCTTGAATTTATCAAGAGCGGTGAATTGAAGTGAAACGCACGATCTGAACTGGCTGCACATCAATAACAAAGATATTACGATTAATACTTATATTATAATGTAATAACATCTCGTGCTACAGAAAGAGAATGATCATGCTCAAATAGATTGTATTTCCTCCATGATATGAGGCCAAATTTACTATTTAAAATAATACTGCAAAACTTAGGTTAAAACAATCCGAAGCTAGATCTATAATACAATCCATTTCACATTTACCCTTCTGACATATTAAGGATAACACATTTAATTGGTTAATTATACATATACCGTATTGTTTTAATCAGCCGTTTATTAGTTAGGTTGCAAATGTTTTTTTTCCCTATAACTGTTAAAATAAATTTTAATGCAGTAAATTATTAGAACAAATATTTCGCGACTCCGATGAAGCTTCACTGAAAATGTCACACCCATTTTTATGTAATTTCATGAAATGTGTCGTGCGAGCATTCGGATTGTTTTCATGACAGGTCAACTACATTGCTTCGTTCCTTGACACGTGTAGTACAATCGTGGTATAATTGGTGATGCCACCGTATGCTGTATCATAAACTATGTGTGAGTAAATTGGAGGGTCTTTTCTTGAAATAATTGGCCCAATTTTTTATTGAATACTTTGGCATATCAGGGGTGAACATCCTGTCTTGGTTCTCATTTTAAAACCACATTTAGTACGTCACAATTGTACTCCGTGACAGCAGTAAAATTAAAATGTCCGCGCGCCGTGAAACGGTGGCCTTGGACACAGTTTTTTTTGAGACAGTGTGCACTGATGTTAACAGAAACATGGAGCGATGCTTCTGGGGGGGGGGGGGTGACGGGATGGGGGCTCGCTCCGCGTGCGATTTGTTTCCCAGTAGTTTTGAGCTCGGCATTGTGGTGCACGTGGCCATGTGGCATTGCAGTGCCCTCGACCAGAGTGACCCGACTGACCTCTCTTGAGAAAATCTCTGTCTAATTGTCTTCGTTCTGGAGACAAAAAACACAGCGCCAAATGAGGGCGGCTGCTGCCAGTGAGTGATGGTTAGCACACTGGACTTTAAATCTGAAGATTGTCAGTTTGTCTTCTTGGTTCTTTCGGTAAAGTCACGTAGAAGGGAAATAATAAAATAATAAAAATAAAACAATAAAATACAATTCTCACGACGTTTCGGCCACAACACAAACAGCCGTCCTCAGGTGAAGAACAGGTCTGAAGAACAAGACGCTGTCTCCCCGACAGACCTGGTCTTCACCTGAGGATGACTGCTTGCGTTGTGGCCGAAACGTCGTGAGAATTATTTTATTATGTTTTATTTTTATTATTTCATTACTTCCCTTCTACGTGACTTTACCGAAAGAACCAAGAAGATGAATCCCTGCAGTCACGAAAGCTTTTAATCGAAATTTAAGTGCGTTTTTGTTTTGCATGAGGGTGAGCAGTGGTTGATTTATTGTCTGCTTGTATTTTTTTACTTCATATTTTTTTAAAAATTGGAGTTTTCTTATGATTAATGCTCATGTTAATAATACTACACAGTGATGCGGTGAAATCAATATTAGCTACACATATGATGGATTATATTTGTATCAATATATTGAAAACAGTGGAGCTTACACAAGTACAACTGTCAAATCATGTTACAATTTTTACGTTAAAAAAACCTGAATTTGCTAAACCGCTTAACAGAATAGGAAAACACAATTCCTCACAACTTTTATTTTAGGGCAATACTAAATAAAGTAGATATATTTTATGTATGTTGTTATTATTTCATGGTGAGAAACATACAGTGAGCCTGAATGCTAATATGTTTACAACAACATTAATTTCATTATTATAATTTAAATGCGAATCCATGTCTCCTGGAGGAAATTTAAAGTCCCAACCTTTCATAAATCGTCGTATAAATCAACTGACATAATGAATACAGGTTACCTTTTCACGTATATTAAATCTCAAAAGTAATTAAAAACATTTTTCACGCCCGGGACACACACGTTTGCACCCGGGCGTTGAACCGATATTTTGTGTCATCCCCCACGCGACGTGGCACATTCCACATTAAGTAACTTGCAGCAGCATTGTTACAGACTGGAACGGTTGCTCATGTGTGGGTCATTTAATTTGAATCTTTCAATGTTGCATGGGAGAGAGAGAGAGAGGGTACCGAGGTGGAAGAAGCTCCAACGGAAGTTGGCTGTGAGCCAGCCAGCCCACCTTTACCCCCCACCCCCCCCTATATTACAGTCACTCCAATGGACCAGCAAGTAATTTTTCTGCCTTGGTCCTGTTGCGTGGCAGGCACCCAAAGGAGCCAAATCAAGTGTGAATATCGCAAATGTAGAGAGGTAATTGTGGAGCGCAATGTTGTGGATGCTGCGCAGCAAAGGCAGGGAATATTGGGATCCCGACTGCCTCGGTAAATGTCGAATTGTCGTTGTGTTACTGTCAGCGTGATTTAAACGCTGAGTGTCGAAAAGCAAAAGCTGCCGATCATGGACCGTACATTAATTGCAGCCTACAAATGTATGTAAGCATGCCGGAGGATGTAAACATGACTTTCAGAAAATGAGGGCCATCTCTGCAGGATGGGCAATTAAGGAGACTGCGAGTTTTCGTGTGGGAATGGTTTAAAAAAATGGATGGCTTAAAAAGAAAAGCAATGCCCTTCATTATTGTGTATAATTGTTTTACAATTTCAGCTCTTTGCATTGTCTCTTTTTTGCATGTGCAGAGATGGATATTATTTCGTGGGTTTTTATACATTTTATTGGAATGTGCTTCTGCCAGGCACATTTGACACCTACTAATGTGAGCCAGGCAAATTTGGAGCCAGGGAATGCATCGGAATGTTTGCGATGTGATAATGAGCATTGAATCGTTGCACGAAGCCATCATGTTTGGCAATGAGTTGACAACTTTTTTAACTTTGGAGAAGATATGTCATGTTTTGAGAAGACAGGAAGAAAGTCTGCTTCTCTGACCTTTTTTTTCAATTACACAATTTTTTCCCACTAAACAAACATAACATGCCAGAGGTTAAATGACAGTTTTCCGAATTCAAACTTACCGCATGAATTTAAATACCGTCATGCAAGCTAATACAATTGACAAAACAGTCCTGACGCCAGACATAATGACACAACTTGTGTCATGAAGGTTAATAGGAATGTCATGATAGACACGCTGATAGATTCCATCCGAGAGCAGTGATAGACGTGGGATGAGCGAACCCGTTGTTTTTTTTTTAGGAGGCCTTTGGTTTTGGAAGCCTCGAGGCAAGAATATAGAGCCCTCAGAAGGTACACACAAACGGATTTGAGTTACCTCTGCTAATATTAACTATACATCACTTCGTAGAGCAGCAAACACAGCAGCACCGAGTGAAATTGAGATACCAGAGTCATCGAGTGGTGAGTGAGATTGAGCAGAATGAAAAAGGGGGCTCCGTCACAAATTGTTTTGCCAAGTGAATGTGGAAAATAAGAACGCGGGATAATGAATGTATAATTAAACAGAGAACTGGAAGCTATGCAAGTAAAGTGTTTAATTTTAAGGAATCCGGTTGAAAACAAAACGTGCACAGTTAGTTTAATGCAAAGAAGTGGAAATAAGTTAGAGAAAATGTACCACTTTAAGTGAAATGTAGCCCTGTCAAATCATGCCAACTTGCTGTACGCTATATGTTATCATGAGCCAGAAAACAATTATTAAATGCCACTCTCAATAAAGCTATTGCCAAAATTACAAACTGCACGTATTCTTCATTATATAAACCACACCGTATCATTTTACACACAAAAATAATAATTGTTTCACATATCTATAAAACACGGTCTTTCTGAATTACGAATCCTTATGAAAGCATGTCTACAAAATGTCACCATAATTAAAAAGTTGCCATACGCTAATCTAATTGCACACCGTGTAAATCCGCATATCAGTAAATAAGATTGGGCCTGCTCCTCATTATACGTCAATTTTTGCATCCAGCTTCGCGTGAGCATTCATACCACAGCTCAGAAACTCATCAGTTTCCTGCCAATGCATTAAAACACATCCAGAGCTATGTGTGGCATGTGCACGTGTTATCAGCTCTCGCAAAGCCTGCAAGGGAATAGCTGTTACAATATGATGCTTTTTATTCCCCCACCCACCCACCCAACCCCACCTCCCACAGCACACACTAATATGTGCATTTTGGTAGAGGGGAAAAGATGGCTCGCTGAAAAACCACCAGAATCCATGCTCAAGTGTGGGCAGAAATAGCCATGGAATACCAAGCAACAGATAGCATCGGATTGGTTTCACCAACCAATGCAAGGCTGCACACATTGCGCAGATTTAAAAATATGTTATTGTAGACTCAATGGGAGCCACGGATGGATGTAATGTTAGAGAGGTACTTCTGCATTACAATATGGAATGGTTAATTTATTTTACTTTTTATTTTATTTCATCTGTATTTTCACAGGTAGGCTTTGATAATACTAATCTGTTTAGGGATACATGCACAGTCTAATATGCTTAGAACAGATGTTTGCACTTATGTTGGTGCGTCTTCTCTGCCCGTGGTCTGCTTGCAGATGCAAGGGCTGTTTAAAATTAATAGGGTTTCCTGCAGCAATTTCCAAATCTGCGGACCCTGCCTTTAGGGAAATTATGAATACCGGCATTTTTTTTACGTTTAATTCGCAAAATTAAAACTGTCTCCCCCCCATAATGTCAAGCTGCGGGAAAACACTGCTGCGCAATTAATATAATTACTGTATTAATGAACAAACTGAGAGATGGTGACATCCTGTGTCTGTAAAACCTTGCATAATGTTAATGTGTTTCCCTTCCAAAGTTACTTTTCTCAGATATCCTCTGCGACTGCAAGCAAGCAATAGCGAGAGTCACGTGGCTTGAGTATTATTTTACAAGCCTTCACGCGGAGTTGTGAAATGTAAGCATATATAAGAGCAATAACTCCTCGAATCCACCCTCCTTGTGTCCGCGAACCCGAACATTCGCGGTGACCCTGCAGTCTGGTGAGAACTCCCAAAAACGTCATCAGAATTTTTCCACAAATTTTAGAAGTCTCACACAGCTGAAACTCCTCTCCTCCACGATGTTACACAATTCAGTTCGTGGACGAGAGGACTTTTGTTTCGGTGTGTCAGCGTGGATTCGGGGATTTTTTTTTTGAGCTTAAGTTGATTCTTTTTACAGTATTTACATACCGAAGATTTCCACAATGGGGTACACAGGGCCAGCATACAAAACATAAGCAGCACATTCACACGAAATAAATAATGAACAAAAAAACACAAGACGGGCAGATTAAGCAGCAGTGGGACATGCCATGAACGGGCAGTCCATAAACCCACACACACTCATGATGAATTGTACTGTTATGTGTATCGACTGAAGTAACGTCATCACTAATCTATACAACCAGGGGAGGTAAGGGGAAGTGTGAAAAACAATGGGGAGTCTTGTTATGAGTCAACGGCATAGGAAAGAAGGACTGAAGTCTGGACTCATAGAAAGGAAGCGACTCTGCAGTGCAGACCACGAGAGGGAGAGCTATGGATGAGACCTCGTCTTGTGCTTTCATCACCGAGGGCTGGCATCGCAGCAGGAGTGACCTCGCACAGTCTGGGTTTTTTTTTATCAAAGAGGCACACACAATTCTAGAGTGAAGTACACGAATCAGGGGAGAAGAGTAAAGATAAGAGGAAAGCGGTAGACGTGAATACATGCTATTAGTTCTTTCGGTAAAGTCACGTAGGTAAAAAATGAAATTTAAATTAATAAAAAATTAAGACAATAAAATCACGACGTTTCGGAGGCAACGCAAGCTTCCGTCTTCAGGTGAAACTGTCACAGCAACATGTCTCACTGTTCAGTAATCAGTATTATTACTTGATAAACGTAAGCTAACATTCATACTGCACACATTTATGTTTTTTCATGGGGTCGGGTTAGATAACAAACCAAAGAATATAACAGCAAAACATCAGCACGCGGGGTTTAAATATTTAGTAACAAGGAAGAAAAATCATGTGCATGCATGTATCTGTAATGCTTTCCAGCATGCAATTTTCCTTCCAAGTATCTCATTAGCGATAGGAGCATTATGTTCCAAGCCACATAATTGCATGACTTCGCACACAGCGTGATGTGTGATGTCGTGAGATGACGTCACGTACAATGACATTGTCTCACAATGTCACATGCAATTATTTAGTTGCAAGGCTAATCCTTTTATTGCTAGTTGTATCGCCAAGTTTTGGAAACCCTTTGATCTGTGGGGTAAGTCTTTAATATGCACACAATGCCATACTAAAATGCAATTCATTTCGGATCATCTTTAGGGATATTGCATTGCATTGATGCTTTCAAACTGAGTTGAAAAGCGTTAAAAATAGACCTTGAGACAAAACACTTGAGCAAGCACAACATTCTACAATGTTGAAATATGACGGTAAATAAATGGCTTTTAATGTTTGACCTAAAAGCGAGCCTGCGTTTAACAAATGCTTGAATTCCAACGACGAAGAATGCCTCTTTAATTTGCGAATAGTTTAACTCGCATAACCATGACATAAATCTATCTCAACCGACATCATTAATGACGTTGTATAAAAGTCCAGACTCCTGGCAGTGGTGACCGGATTGACATTCATTCCACCAGGGTGGTGCAATTTTGACACTGTCGCTCCTGGGCTCATACATTATGCACTACCTCGTATCCCAATGCGCAAATTTCCAAGTACGCTGGAAGAGGGATTTCTCTCCTTTGTTGTGATACATGGCAGAGGTGGAACAAAGTCATTGTTATGCAAGTCCAAGTCGAGTCGCAAGTCATCAAATTCATGACTCGAGTCTGACTCGAGTCCAAGTCACATGACTCGAGTCCACATCTCATAGGTGGGACAAAGTCATTGTTATGCAAGTCCAAGTCGAGTCGCAAGTCATCAAATTCATGACTCGAGTCTGACTCGAGTCCAAGTCACATGACTCGAGTCCACATCTCATAGGTGGGACAAAGTCATTGTTATGCAAGTCCAAGTCGAGTCGCAAGTCATCAAATTCATGACTCGAGTCTGACTCGAGTCCAAGTCACATGACTCGAGTCCACATCTCATAGGTGGGACAAAGTCATTGTTATGCAAGTCCAAGTCGAGTCGCAAGTCATCAAATTCATGACTCGAGTCTGACTCGAGTCCAAGTCACATGACTCGAGTCCACATCTCATAGGTGGGACAAAGTCATTGTTATGCAAGTCCAAGTCGAGTCGCAAGTCATCAAATTCATGACTCGAGTCTGACTCGAGTCCAAGTCACATGACTCGAGTCCACATCTCATAGGTGGGACAAAGTCATTGTTATGCAAGTCCAAGTCGAGTCGCAAGTCATCAAATTCATGACTCGAGTCTGACTCGAGTCCAAGTCACATGACTCGAGTCCACATCTCATAGGTGGGACAAAGTCATTGTTATGCAAGTCCAAGTCGAGTCGCAAGTCATCAAATTCATGACTCGAGTCTGACTCGAGTCCAAGTCACATGACTCGAGTCCACATCTCATAGGTGGGACAAAGTCATTGTTATACAAGTCCAAGTCGAGTCGCAAGTCATCAAATTCATGACTCGAGTCTGACTCGAGTCCAAGTCACATGACTCGAGTCCACATCTCATAGGTGGGACAAAGTCATTGTTATGCAAGTCCAAGTCGAGTCGCAAGTCATCAAATTCATGACTCGAGTCTGACTCGAGTCCAAGTCACATGACTCGAGTCCACATCTCATAGGTGGGACAAAGTCATTGTTATGCAAGTCCAAGTCGAGTCGCAAGTCATCAAATTCATGACTCGAGTCTGACTCGAGTCCAAGTCACATGACTCGAGTCCACATCTCATAGGTGGGACAAAGTCATTGTTATGCAAGTCCAAGTCGAGTCGCAAGTCATCAAATTCATGACTCGAGTCTGACTCGAGTCCAAGTCACATGACTCGAGTCCACACCTCTGATACATGGCAAGGCGACGGTATGTATAGTTGCACGGTGTCGAGATGCTTACGGGAGCAAGTGACTCCCCCTCTGTGTAATGATATTGATAGAACAGCAATGAAATAATGCGACATTTGTATGCGCCCCACAATGTATAATTTATTTCGTTATTTTTCTTATTTCGATATATCTTGAACGTACTTCATCAATTTGCAGGGCATGGCTCCACTGTATGCATGACACCATTCCTGTGAAAACGGCCGAATATTAACTTGAAACATATATACGAGATGTGCCTCTAAGAAATTATAATTTTATCCTTTTTCAGAAACTGATGGCGCTTCTGTTATATCTTCATATTAGCGGAACAATTTTGTACTTAGCGAGATCAGAGTGAGAATAGGCTGTCTGCTGCCCATGCCTAAAATCCGAGACGTGGTTTTTATTCACACGTAAACAGAATAATGCAACAATATGATTGCGTTTTTGTTGTTGTTTAAAGCAGCCTACAAATGTATGTATGGGGCTGAACTCTCTTCATTTAGATTTTTCACCACATATGCACGTCTGATGAGCATGAATGCACAAGTGATGAAGCTAACGCAAAATGTAACCAAGATAGATCGTGAGCTGCTCTATTAAAACTCATGAAGGATCTGCCAGCACGTGGAGCGAAACGTTTGACATCATGCCAAACAACACACTGCACAAACCGAAACCACACAATAGGGCATACACACGTGGCAATGTATGTTAGGGCAAGCATGAATATCAGCCTTCTCTGTCCAGGTGCAGCAGTACAAGCACTTACGGTGTACTTTGAGGCTCAAGAGTTCCAAGCATATGTTACAAGGTAAAATGTTGGTAATAGAACGATAACAATGCTGGCCAATTGAATCTGAATTAGTGCAATGGGGATGCAATTAAATATTCAGTTGAATGTGCAGCTGGCTAAAAACATGGTATATATTATAAACCATATTATTGGTATGTAATATGGCATACATTCACATGGTTGGCTACGTAAAGTGTGAAAAGTTCAACATATGACCCTTATTATGAATAATATTGGTCGCGAAAGCCTACGTGTTAAATATGACAAGAGTTTGTGTAAATTATGTTTTGATCGGTGAATTCTAATTGGTTTGAAAATGCATACGATTTTTTAGAATGTGTCCCATCTGTTGTGAAATATTGCATAACATGCATAATCAGTTGTGAGTCGCTATTAGATTGAGGGCAGTACGATACTGTTAACTTAATATTGCGAATTACCACTGGGGAATAATTCTGATTTCACGATCACTGCAGTCCCTGCAGCAGTAGCACAATCGACATTAGATGAGTACAATCTAATGCAAAGAGTTGTGTGAACATTTTAACGGCTGATGTTTAAATCTTTCATTTTCATAATTCTATCATTGGTTCCATTTTATTTTTTTACAACAAAAAAATACTCAGCAGTCGCATTTCGAAAAGTGCCCTTTGGATTGTTAGTTTGAAATCGGTGGCTCTGGTAATGCTTCTAATGATCAGTCATAAAATGTAATGCAATTAGATACTCATATAAATTCTAATTTATTTTAAATATTGCTAAGAATTTCTGGCCAGCTTACATTAAATTCAAATTGCTTCATCTCATAGATGCTGACCTGTGCTGTTTTATGGATTGCTTTATTTGCTTTCGGTTACGACAGGAAAATAAAAATAAATGGAAAATTCTACCTAAAAATAGTTGCGTGTTCATGGGAGCTGGAAACTATAGATGGCAGAGTAGCAGGTGATCAAGCACATATCTGTGGCCTGGACCACCTTGGGAGCCAAGTAGTCCCCACTTAATTTTACAATGCTTTATTGGACAAGTGCCACACAGCCAGCAGTACATTCTGGCTCATCCACAAAAGCCACTCGATCCCATCCAAACCTAATTGTATTCCACACCATGACTCTGGCTACTCTAACGATGCTGTCTACTGACATGATTTCGTGTGCACACAATGTAAATCTCATGTCGTACACTGTATTTCAACTAAGGTAATTTACCTCAATTAAACTAGCCGTTCTCAAAGTTGTTTTCATTTGACAAATCAACACGTTGAACACCTCAAGCTAATGCTCTTAATAACATCAATATGCCCATTTCTTCATGAGGCCCACAGTGATATGCAATTACACTAAGAATAAGTATAACCCGTAAAAACAAAGTTTTTCACTATAAATCCTTTATATGCGTGGCAGCGAACTTAATATAAAGGATTTAAAAATATATTCGCCTGTGGAGGACGCGGGGATCGATCCCGCGACCTTTGGCATGGGAAGCGAGGGCGCTACCAACTGCGCTACTCCGCCACGGCCTGTGGAGGGGTTACGCTCTGGGCTCTTACACTGTGACGTTCAGCCAAAGCCATGAGTGAGTTCTATTTGAATATATGTAAAATACATTTTTTTTGCCTAAAAAGTGTAAAATTTTGGAAAAAAAATGTCACGAACATTAATTGTCTCGCACAACGAGTCTGTGTGGAAAATGTCAGCTCGATTGGATCACGGGAAGTGGGTTAAAAAACGACCGAAAGATTTGCACGGTCGTAAGCAAGCAAGCACGCAAGCACGCAAGCAAGCAAGCGAACTTAATATAAAGGATTTAAAATGAAATGCCCTGTGGATTTGTATGCATCAATTCCATAATTTCTTTCACCGATTGAATGCATTTGTTGTCTTGGCTGTCACAGGACTAAACTACTTTTGAACAATTGTGGCGAGTAATTTCAGAGGCAGTGCTTGAGTGATCATTTTATTTATGGGTCCATGCTATAAAGCTCACAATTTCACAGCTGCAGTTTCCTCAGACTGCCTCCGGAATATCCGAGTTCAAAGTTACCGTGTCACAATTTAATTTCATAGTAGTGTTCATCAAATCACAGGTGAAAGAGTTAATGGCAAGAGGGCAGTGCCACTGCAAAGATGTGCCAATACACAGTGGCAGGGAGCTGATGAATTGTTTAATTAAAAGCAGGATCAAGGCTTATTCATCATGCCAAAACGGTGCAGCTTGGAAGCGGGACGCAAAACGCTCCTGGCAAATTCCAAACCAGGGAAGGACACGGAGGCAGCTTTACCCTGAAATTTGTATTCGCCTTCTACCAGATTACTGTGAAAAGATTAAATCACCCAACACAGCCACATTACATGTGCTCAGCTGAAAACATTTTTGTTCAAACTGACCGCCAAAGATAATGGATTTTTCTTATGTATGCAAGAGGAGCAAAATTACCAATCAGAAAAAAGGCCATGGGAAATTTGGCAATGTTAGCCACCAAATGTATCTTGCATGCATTGAGGTAGGACATTTTAACATGTAGGCCTAGGACATTATTGCACTGTTGAAGCTAAATAAATAAATAAAACTGCCAGGGGTCATTACCTAAATACGTGTTTGTATATACAAGACGCATCACAAACATGAACGAAAATTGTTGTTATTTTTTTTGTAAATACGTTTATGAAAAGTTACAATTTGAGAGAGAAACACTGCTCAAATAGCAATTGGATATGCTGCCTTATGGAAATACACTTAGGGGGTAAATGATGTAAGGGGTGTAATGCCATTTCCAACTCAACGATGGTGCAAACACCCCTACAAGCATTAAGCAACTGTGTATTTTTCATCCTACTTAAAATGGATATTCAAGTATGAATGCAGAAGACGTTTTTCATGCAATATTTTGATATATCTATTTCACAAACGAATGCGAATAAATGTCTTAAGAGTTATTAAATATAGTGCAATTCTTTGCTGTATTTCACAGATAAACTGCGTTGTGCTGTGCCAAGAGCTGCATGTTCCATTTACTATGCCACGTATTGATTAGCCATCACTTTATTTTAACTACTGAGAAAAATTTTACATGCACTGTATATTCCATCATGAAAGCTTGCAATGCAAATGCATCTCAAGGAAACCAAAAGCCTTCAAAAAAGCTGTACGGGTATCCTGCCAGAGAATATTAAAAATTAAAACGCAATCACAAAGCAGAATTAGAGTTCAAAAATGTTATCTGAGCACAGAAAACATGTGCGATTGGAACCACTCGAAGACTCAGTTGGAAACAAAATATAACTCAAAGTACAAATGCTAATTTCAACCTGATCTCCCCAATCTGAAGAAAAGCAGGCTTGCATATAATCATGCATTTCTCCGAGTTCAACAGAAAACTTCAACTTCATACTACATGGAATCATGAATGTTTAAACACCCTGGCAGCATACGTTATTAAAGCAACGTGCAACCTGCTTAAAAATTGTCACGTTGTCCAATGGAAGCCACGTTTACTGCAGAACACACATTCACCACAGTGCTTCTAGTGGATGTACATCATACAATTGTGTAAAGGGCAACATTCATCACTTCTCTGCTGCCCACATTCAAGTTAGGGAACAGATGTTTGTCCTTTAATCGATTTCTATTTGCTTAAATCGACCTGCCCAGGTCCCGTTAGCCTCTGGCAGGAAATGAGCGCGACCTGGGCCTGCTAATTATGATTGAACCCGTCTAGTGAACGCTGAACGCAAATCCAGCTCCGAGGCGATCTGCCTTCATAAACAATGTAGGAATGCCATCCCATACTCTTTGGTTCTTTCGGTAAAAGTCACGTAGGTGTAAAATAGAATAAATTAAATCACGACGTTTCGATTGCAACACAAGCAATCATCATCAGGTGGGAAAACCACGGCAAGAAATGTTTTTGCTAAAGTGAACAGTAACAATATATTTATCGGGGTTGACCAGTGGCACAGTTTTGAGTGCACCGCGCTGCAAATCCCCGACATTTGAGTTCGATCGCCGGCCATGGGTGACGTCAGTGGCGATATCGGAACCAGTCCTTGCGGATCTCCATTCATCCAACCCACACTGACCAGCGTGGTGAAGTATGGTCAAACAAACCCACCACAGACAACATTGTGGAGCAGGTCGTCATACAGTAGCGCATTGACAATGCCATGAAAATATTTGTATTATCTTCTTGGTTCTTTCGGTAAAGTCACGTAGAAGGAAAATAATAAAATAATAAAAATAAAACATAATAAAATAATTCTCACGACCCTAACCCTAACCCTAACTCTCCACCTGAAGACGGCTGCTTGCGTTGTGGCCGAAACGTCGTGATAATTATTTCATTATGTTTTATTAGTATTATTTTATTATTTTCCTTCTACGTGACTTTACCGAAAGAACCAAGAAGATGAATCCCTGCAGTCACGAAAGCTTTAAATCGAAATGTTTTATTATGTTTACCATGTATTATCATTGCCATCTTTCTCATCATCATCCACATCACCATCATATCGTCACTGCAAATGTAACGCATCCTGGTGTACAGTAGTTTACATTCAGGGCATTGCTGACGGTGTAATCCATGTCCCTTCTATGTAGATGCAGTTGCAGTGGGACAAATTGAAAATATTTGGGCAGAAAATACAGTGCTTGCATTTCTAAGTGTACATTGTGGAACTGAGATTGTAACACAAATAAAAACTATTTTTGATGGAAAAATATATATTCAGTTTCAGTTTTTTTCAGTTTCATTTATTTGGTATAGCCCTGTGAGCCATTCGGCTCTTGAATCGCTGCTACAAATGTGTTTAAAATGAAAGACCTTTCCTTGACACCTACAATGTCTTTTTTTGAGTTGAGAGCCTGTCATGGCCAGTTAGCTCATATTTAGTTTATGTTTCTGTTTTTATGTCTATTCAGAGATAATCACTATTCAAATGCAAAGGTCTAAAATATATGTGTGTCCTGTGTATTAAACATACTGCATGCCACTTCTTCTTGGTTATTTCGGTAAAGTCACGTAGAAGGAAAAAATAAAATAATAAAAATAAACATAATAAAATAATTCTCACGACGTTTCGGCCACAACGCAAGCAGCCGTCATCAGGTGAAGAACAGGGCTGTCGAAAGAAGAACAGGTCTGTCGGAAAGACAGCTGTCTTTCCGACAGACCTGTTCTTCACCTGAGGACGGCTGCTTGCGTTGTGGCCGAAACGTCGTGAGAATTATTTTATTATGTTTTATTTTTATTATTTCATTACTTCCCTTCTACGTGACTTTACCGAAAGAACCAAGAAGATGAATCCCTGCAGTCACGAAAGCTTTAAATCGGAATGCATGCCACTTATTCAGGTGATGGAAGCATCACAACCATCACAGCAGTATTCATCATATTCATTTTACATTATTGCCATCATGATTTATCATTTACTGTGGGTGTAATATGCATCATTGCTCTGTCTGCTTCACAAGTGGATGTTGAAGATCCCCTGGCGTAATTCACAAGAGTAGGTCATTGTGTGGCGGCATCGTGGTCCAAATTTGCCAAGATCGAAAATAACCCGCAAATCACTCAATTGGGATTACACACACACACATCAGCAATCATCGCCCTCTACTAGCAGACGAATGGTTCAGGTCACTCTTGCAAATGAGACTGCCCTGGTCTCTTGAGTTTTCACCTGGTTAAACAACATGAACATGATTCTTAGGGTTTTTTTCGGTAAAGTCACGTAGGTAAAATTTTTTAATTAAAATTAATAAAAGTTAAATTAAAATAGAATAATTATTCATCATCTTCATTTTACACCCTCAAATCTAGAAACATGAACATGAGACTTGACCCTGACCATTATCTTCATTTAGCATCATCATCATCATCATCATCTCCATCATTGTGTGCATCTTCTGAGTCTTATTTACCAGGCATCTTTTTCACGTGTGTGTGTGTGAGAGTGCCTCTATTCTGCCACTCTCAGAGTTTAAAGCATCAAAAAACGTACTTAGATATTTACGTACAAAAGTGGAACAAATCTAGTGAGGGGTGCCAAAACGTGCACGTGGTTTTTTTGTTTGTAAGAAATGTGCCATCATGTCCTCTCAACGTTCGCGGCAGGTACAACCCATGCCCTCGAGTAACAATTGTTGCCATTCCACACAATGGCAGAAATGTTCCTCAATGATTAAAAAACCTTTGGTCCTCATTGGCTCTGCCCGAGCCAGACCTGAACCCAGGCCACTTCTTGCCATTCCACCTTTGCCTGAAGAAGCAGCGGAATGGCCTCTTTCTATGTATGGAATTGGTCATCTGTGAGCTGCAAATTGTGTAATGGGCACGTTTCTCCAATATGAATTGTCCCCATTCTGCCCAAACGTGGTGACATGATGGCCATAACAGTAAAGTTATTCAGGCCTGAGGGTTTATTTCAGGACAATTTCCACACTTCCAGAGGTAAGTCAATACGATCTAAAGTTGAATAAGTTCAAAAAGTCAAATGTGAAGAGTTTAAAAACGAATGTTTTAGCATTTTCCATCTCAATTGACTAACATATAATTCGCTATACGTATAAATGTAATGTATTTCATTCATTTATAATATTAGATCAGCACAATAACACATACCATGTACTCCTCAAAGTATAAACTTATGCATAGAATAAAATATATGTTACAACTGTCAATCCACTGCTGGATGAAGGCCTTACCATACTGTCTTGGTTATGTGAAGGGGCCAAGACTGGTTCGGATATCTCTCCCCACTGATCTTAGCCGTGGCCAGGAATCAAACGAAGGTCTCCAGGTTTACAGTCAAGTAAGCTGACCACCGCATAATTTCTCCACCCCACAAATAAATCATGACACATTAACAATAATGGTTAATTAAAATCAGGCATCTTTGAATACACACATATAATGAAGATAGTGTTCTATACATGCAGAGTATATAAGGGTATGATGAGTGTGCAAATGTTACCTATCCACTTATAAAATAATCCAAAGGGACAAGTCTTGGCCTCTTGTCTGCTTTCTCCCTCCCACTCACTCCCAGTGTGGACCCTTCTCTGCTTCGGGAATTTACGTTTTGAGAAATGTTCGCAGTGCCACCTACCCAGCACAGTATAACTCGCAGCTTTTCCAAAATGAATTCGGGTTGTACCATATGTCGCTCAGAATAACGTCCCGTGTTTCGCTCCACACGCTGAGAGTTTCCACGGGAACTGAACGGAAATTGCCGGCACGTGTAACGAAACGTCAGACAATCATGCCGAACCGCATGCGGTACAGCCCGAAAACACAGAAAGCTATACCGGATAAAGACCTACGCCATAGCAATGTAACTGCAACATTTAAATAGAAATTGAACTGTCGTAAAGTCGGATAGCATTTCCCAAACTACAGTCCCTATGATCCACGAGCCTCTTTGTATTTTTCCATCGTTTCTGTACACAATTCAAACTGTCACTGCACACTGCAAACACCTGACAGACTGCGAATCATGACACTGATTCGCATCAGCATTAGAGGTCCATTGTGTGCGTATATGCGTAACACGCCTGTCCAACGAGACACAAGAGCGCCACGTCACGTGGGACGAGTTTATCGATCACGAGGTAGGTGCGACACGTGACGTCTTGTGTCCGTACTTTAACGGAGAAGATTGGAATACTTGGAGAGATGGACCGTGGTGGGTCGTGAGGACTTTGGTTCGGGGAAACCTGCTGTGGTCTTAAACCCCGAGGCAGTATATTTTCAAGGTCAAGAACAGATCCCATTGATAGAGTGTGGAGTGTACATATATTTCTCAAGCCTACACATCGACAAAGGTCAAGTAATATTTTACAAAAGCATAAATGTCACCCAGAAGCCACCCGCGTAATATTTCGCTGCATTTTAATGTGCGTCGATATAACATTCGCCAATGAGTAGCTTTGTCATTGTAAAACAAACAATGAAATATACGGTTTTGCAATTGACCTTAATTTGGAGAATTTTTTTCTATTTTTTTATCATCCAAAACTCACTCACGTAGTCTATGATGCATTGCCTGCATGACTGCATTATTAATCCTCAGTTTGGGTTGTTGATTGCACTGCGGCACTGCTTTTATCTGTCAGCCTGTCACAAATAATTTCCCCAGCTCATGAAGAGCCGAAAACAAAATTGAGAAATAAAATAACGAGCACAACTGTGAGCAGAATACAAAGTTCATTAACTTGCATTTCTAATTAACATCAATGTACAAACATTCTATTATTATTATGATCATATAATCATTACACACAATACCATTAGTTCCACCCCCCCCCCCTCATCTGTATATGCACACCAAGAACTATTCAATTACATTTTAACTCAAACTGCTGCCACTGTGAAATGCTGGTGGCAGACATTACACAAATTGAACATTCTTGCCATGTCCATGATTTGTAACTGAGAGGTGTATCTTTTACAGGGCTACTACTTATTAATAGCATTCAACGAGCTCGATGCCCACATGGTTAATTCCACAAAGGTGTGTGCATACGAGAGGGCTTTGAGTGTTCATTCCACGGTCTTCCTAGTGGATGTGTGAGCTGGAGTGAATTGCGTATGCAGGAAGAAAGTTGAGCATGCAAATTTTCACATTTCATTCTTCCAGCTTGTTTTTTAACAAAGCTATTCCTGCCTCGTGCTTTTCGATGGAAAAAAAACTCACTATCTTTTAGGAGCAAGTATGCCACAAGTGTGAACCTATATGTTGTACTTCAAATAGCGTTTGAATCAGAGGATATACTATAGCAGAAGGAGTGTGTTTATCTTCAAGTCCCCGTTGAAAAATACAGCACCACACATGCATTGTTTGCCTTGGGGAAAAAATGCATTTATATTTCCCTCTGATGATGTAAAATTCAATATTCGCACAGTTTGCAATACCTTTAAAGTGTTAATTACAACAGGGGAACTATCTATGCCATAGCATGATATCTTTATGATCAATTGAAATCCGATGATTAAGTAATTGATTATTTAACCTAACAATGCTATTCACTATGAGTTATGATGCAATTCTATGCAAAATGTTGGCTGTGTGTTGTATGTTGCCTGCTTGAAGAGCAGACAGCACTGTTTATCTCTGCAAATGGGTTATTTTGTGTCAATTGTATATCCTCACTGAATATTTAAACCACGAATATAGATTAATTATAATACACATCGAATAATAAGCCATGGTAAGGTCGAGTTCAAAGTTCAGTCAGTTTTCTTAATGCTTTTAAGAAAGCCTGCATTTGAATGATACTCTGATCTCCAATGCTGGAGAGTTTCCCCTTGATTCATGACCTGTGACCTTACATATCTCTCTTCCATGTAATTGTGTCGCCATGGCCCAGCCTGAAACGTGTGATTGTGACATACAGCAAAAAAGAAAGTTTACGCGCATTTAATCAAATTGGAAGTTGCAGAGCTCAAAGTTTGCAGGGTGTTGTTAACAGAGAAGTAACGTTTCATTCCCATTTTTACAACGGCTGCACACGTGCATTTATTTATTTATTAGTTCCACTTTGGACCTCGCTGAGAAATGCAATTTCTCACCTTCTAGCAGGCGCGATCAAACAACAGTTGGCACCTTTTTTCCCCCCGTTGCCTACGTCCTATCCAACAGAGATGCTTCCGTGGCCTAACGGTTTTACAACACCGCACTTGTAATCCAGAAGTCACACGCTCAGTCTCCCCTATCTAACCGCTAAGTTTGACCTACTCGGAGGTTGCATAACATAGTTCGCCGTGCATTTTCAAAAATTGGGCACTTGTCACTTGAACCGCTGGACCCCCGAGTTTATTGCCATCGTTCATCTTACGTGGCATCAATTGTCACTTTGCAGGGGCGGATTCCTGTCATTCTCCACCACGAGTCATAGGTCGCAACCGGGTACCCGATACCCGTACCCTACCCGGTACCCGGCTACCCGTACCCGGCCGGGTACGGGTACGGGTACCCGTTTGCGACCCTGTTGCGGCCGGGTACGGGTAGGCCGTGAGTCACTCGTGAGTCACCGTTTGTCACTCATTTCCCAACGTCTTGTCTCTTCTCACAATTCAAGTTCCTAGAATCAACCCACCCGCGCCTGCAACATGGCTTCATCCCAGAGGTCGCAATCGCGTACCCGTACCCTACCCGATACCCGGCCGGGTACGGGTAACCGGGTATCGGGTAGGGTACGGGTACCCGTTTGCACCCTGGTGCGGCCGGGTACGGGTACGGGTAGGCCGTGAGTCACTGGTGAGGAACCGTTTGTCACTCATTTCCCAACGTCTTGTCTCTTCTCACAATTCAAGTTCCTAGAATCAACCCACCAGCGCCTGCAACATGGCTTCATCCCAGAGGTCGCAATCAGGTACCCGATACCCGTACCCGTTTGCGACCCTGGTGCGGCCGGGTACAGGTACGGGTAAGGAATCAAAACCCGTTTGCGACCTCTGCCACGAGTGCAATGGTGATGAAGAAGTCGGGGCCAGGAATAATAAAACATCTCTAATAACAACCTAGTACATTTGTTGTCAACACTCATCGTACAGTGCAAGGCTCTCATGGATGTGCTGATTCACAGACAGTCGGCAGAAGTTTCACAGTACGGAGCAATGTCGCGATGTGTAATTCCAATTGAGTAATTTTCAGGTATTATTTTTGTTAGAACTTGAAACATTTGAACCATGACACTGGCACACGATGGCCCGACACTATGTGAATTATGTTGCGGGATTTTAATCGGAATCGGAATTTGTATTTAGACTGGAGGAATCACATGATCTGTGAAGCTCTTTAACACGTAGGCTTTCGCGACCAATATTATTCATAATCAACGTTTTTGGGTTTAGATCGCGTTATTTATGTTGTGGTTTCACACTTCAACACACCGGTGGGCTAAAGCAGTGAACTATTTGTCTTTTGTCAACGTGACACTTTTTTACTGATTGGCCGTGTCGGGTGGTGGAGGGTTACGACACATTTATAAATAACGCGATCTAAACCCAAAAACGTTGATTATGTGTGAAGCTCTTTTTCTCAGTTGTCCGGCTTTCCACGGATGTCCAGTCAGAACATCCGCTATCCAGCAGGTGGTCGCTGCACCTGCCCCATTGTTTCAACTGCCACACCGGGGAGAACGAATTGAACCGGTGACCTCTGGATGGCAGGTTCAGTGTGTGAACCGTTATACCAAGGCACCTGCGATGAGCCACGGTTGGCTCTGTATGTGACAACCATCGCACCAGAGAGGCAGCCCCTTCAGCATGATTCGTCCGACCCTGCTGGACCGAGGTCATTCGATTCCTCCAGGATCCACAAAAAATATTCCGATTCTGATGTTAATACTGACAAAAATCAATCAATCTTAAAGCACACGTTGAGGATGGAGTTCGATGGCTTATCCTCTGTAATCTGGTTTACATCAAAAACGCGTCACCTTCAAAGGCAGCTCAACATACCTGCCTTCAAAGTAAGCTATGGCTAACTGCTCAAAAAAGCCCTTTCATGTGCAACAAGGGCAAGGCAATGTAAAATCAGGTGAATTATGGTCCGAGCATTTTTCCAGAGAAGCATGGCGAATGGAGGAGTGTTCACTTTTGTTCGAAAATGCATGTCTCCAGGCTCACAGTACTACTTTGTATGAATCTAGCTTTGAAAATAATGGGCTCAATTTTAGCATGAGATGCTCGCTGTCCAAAATGTTTTCTTTTATAAAAACAGGTATGGGCACTATGCTGTGCTTAGCTGTCTTTTTGGAATAAACCCTGACTGAAGCTATGATTTTTACCCATTGTCACCTAAAAAACAAGCTCCCCATTTGAAAAGTCCCTTAATGTTGGTTCTGTCATCTCCAGTATTACTAACATTGTCCAGTTTCAACCAAGCAGAAGCATTATCCTGATATTAGCATATCTGACTTGATTATAAAGACCTCATTCAGTAACTGTTTGAGGTGGGTCATTAATGACGAGTGAGGTTTAGCAGCATCCCAGAGGAGCCACGATGCAGCTTTACTAATCGGATTCTTTGCATTCCCGAAGAAAATGCACTACTAATGCTCTTTGGGGGTTATACAGATACACCACATTAATTCAACATAACACCACACGCACGGCAGAGGTGGAATACAACGTTATGGCAGAATTTGCATAAACCACTTCACATTCGGTTGCTTTGGTGAAGTGTGCATGAGTGTGCTCTGTGTAGAAATATTACTGCAAATGCATTCCTAAAATGTTTCTTATATGCAACAATATACATGTGTATATGCCTGTACATGTGAATTACATTGTCATTATATTCAAGGCGATTACTCAATGATTGTAAAATGCCCAGGATTGTCTGATTTGTAAAAGTTTTCTTCTGTGAGAGCAAAAATTCATGACAATTTACAACATTTTCTTACTTTCACAATGGCTGCATGTAACAGCAGGTATTGGGGTCTATGGTTTTTTTTTTCCCCAACAAAATGTCTTTAAAAAGTACGTGTACAATAACAGGCTATTTGAAAATAATAACAAGTTTCTCATATTCTTGGTTCTTTCGGTAAAGTCACGTAGAAGGGAAGTAATAAAATAATAAAAATAAACATAATAAAATAAAAAAATAAAAATATAATAATATCATAATATTAAATAATAATATAATAATATTTTTGATTTTATTATTTCATTACTTTATTACTTCCCTTCTACGTGACTTTACCGAAAGAACCAAGAAGATGAATTCCTGCAGTCACGAAAGCTTTAAATCGAAATTTAAGTTTCTCATATTGATCCTGCGAGGAAAAGAAGCTCTTTACATTTCAGCCGATTAGCCCTTCTTCAGGAAACATTATGATCTATAGACACTGACTTGAGCAATCATAGAACTGAGATCATTAATGAATCCGAAATCATACAATCACGTATCGACACATATTTACGACACATATCTTGTCGCTGTCAATTTTGTGCTTTGGGTGTTATGTCATGGGATAAAGTGTCCTCCCAGATCTCTTGCAGAGCGGTGCAACCATTTGTGCTGTAGAACGGCCCACAGAATTGGCCTTCACTGAACTACCTCTGAGATTTAATTAACCTCTGCTCCACACATACAGCAGACGGCAGCACTTACACTCGCTCTGCATATGTGAGCGACGTTCGTCATATGACAGTCAAATCGTTATATTCATTCTCAGAGGCAAATTTTACGTGATTTTTGTTGTTGTTGCAGGATCGTGTTTAATCGTTGTCATATAATCTATTCACTTCTAGATGAAGGTCTCTACATAGAATATCCATCCCTCAGTCATGTGATCCCACAATCCATCCCAATCCTGTGAATGAGCTGGTAATCCAATTTTACTTGTTTTCTATTTTGACTGCCCTGCAATTCCATGACCAGCCTTGTCCATTTGCTGTCACCTCGCCAAGCTGCGTGTCCTGTCCAAGCTCACGTCTATGAACAGCCAACACGACAATGTATCTCGTTAAGGAGCATAAGCCATCATCACTCGAACTCTGATCATCCTCACGGCGGCTTTTAGCTAGCCATCGAACAAAGACGGTGACTGCATCGCGCACTCTCAGGTGCGGCCGTCTGGAACGCTCTTCCTTCCTATATTAGGAAGCCACTTGGAGCTATGCACTTTTAAACCTAGATTGAAAACGAATTTCTTTAGGGCTGTTTTTTTGTGTTTAGTTTGTTGTCCTTCCCCCACACCTCTGTACGGTGCGAAAGAAATTCAATTTAAATACATTCGCATTTGCTTTGTAATCCATGTCCCCATATTTCAGCATCCCTTCATGCGTCATTGCATCCTTCTCATCTTTTGTTCCACGTTCTTTTGTTGCCAATCTTTGTCTTGGCAGATTGTACACACCAATTGAAGATGTTCTTCTGTAAGCAAATTCATATGTTGCAATACGCTCCCAAATGTTTTTTTTTTTATAGCACTCCAACCTTGCTGGCCTTTTAATTTACAAATGTTTGTACCCAGTGTGCATTTAATATCTGTTCTCTATGTATAATAAATTATTTAACGTGTTTTACAGTCGTGTCCTTCACACACACACATCTTAATTTGTTTAGTGAACTTATTGTACCAGAGGTTTATTTTGCTCATTGATCTTGAGCCTTATTTGGTAAGTTATTTAATAATATGTATTCGTTCATAATTGTTTGTTGTTACAATGACTCTGTCACCAGCAAATGTGAGATGGTCAATACATTCTCTCTTCACGTTCATGCCTGAATTTTGCCAATACAATCTTTTAAAAAAAATCTTAAAAGGTTGCTGAAAATAGTATTGGGTGAAAGCACGTCACCTTCTTGATTTCTATTCTGATATATATATATATTTTGTTATTTTGTAAATGCTTTGGTTTTTGATACCTAAAATGACCACCTCAGTTTGCACTGAATATAATTATTTTCAGCGTCCATAAAGGCCAGTCATAATGGTTTTTACAATTTATTTATCTCTTCTTGAATATGACTCAATATGTATTTTTTTGTCACTGGCAGAAAACTTTTTGTTAAACCAGATTGCTGCCCTGGTTGGTTGGCCTCGAAATTGTCCAATGATTCAGATCTTTGAAAGCAGTTTATATATGTGACAAGAGGCTAATCGATATTCAAAATGTATTCTTCACATCAGTTTTATCTCCAATTTGAGCCGCTTCATTATGTAAGTCCACGAATGTTGATCCCATAGCTGGTTCTGCTACTTGGATGATGCTCAGAGTTATACCAACTGATTCAAATATTTTCTTTATTTCAAGAAGCAGTAACCTATTCAGCTTGACACGTGGAACATCCTCCTTCTCACGTGACATTTATTTGTTTTTATGGGTATATAAATATGTTGCTGTAAATATCTAAATGGAATTGCTCGAATAGTTATGAATCATTTCTAGAAAGCATTATGGTTCCACCCTTTTAATGGATATTATTTGTGAAATACCAATCATCAAATTACTTTTTGCTGTTACCGTTGCTTTTGTATTCAATCTTCAATCGTTTGCGTTTGTTACATGACATCACGCTGTCACCATATGGGCATTGGCAAGATCCGTCTAATCTGTTAATTTAGCATTCAAATTAACGTTGAATTATAATCTATTCTGTTATGTATTTAGTTAAACCGGTGGTAATCTTTTTAAAGAAACGCTCACCAAGAGTGCTGGTAGCTCGCACCATCTCTTTCTCCCGCTGTCTTTGCAGTTTGGGCCAACTGTTGGCAGAAAAAGCGTAGTCTCACCATTTGCAATTACATCTGCATGTCTTGTGATGTGGTAAGTAACCTGGGCAACACTATCACTTTATAATGTCTTCTTGGTTCTTTCGGTAAAGTCACGTAGAAGGGAAATAATGGCCATTCAGACGCTGTCTTTCCGACGGACGGCTGCTTGCGTTGTGGCCGAAACGTCGTGAGAATTATTTTATTACGTTTTATTTTTATTATTTTATTATTTCCCTTCTACGTGACTTTACCGAAAGAACCAAGAAGATGAATCCCTGCAGTCACGAAAGCTTCAAATCGAATTTTCACTTTAGAATGTTAATACTGCATCGTAAAAGGTGGTACAGCTAATGGTGCAGCCCACCAAATGCTTGCTCATGCCATTGCTGATGGCACACCACGCTGGACGGATGTCTTAAAGAAGCACTCTCTGACTTTATCACACCAGACGTAACTTGCCGATCGATTAACTGTGGTGTACCCATTTATAAAGCTAGATGAACAGAGCCAGTGGGGCGGGGGGGGGCCTTAAAACCCTGCCTATTATTTCAACTGCAGTTGTGGGAAATTGAAATGGTAACTTTTGTTTTGGCACCACGGTGGCAAGATCTTAACAATCTCGACTGTTCTGCAGGAGTGCATGGGTTCGATCCCGACCCAAGCGTCTGCACATTAGCAGTTTGCATGTTCTGCCCGCGGGTGGATTTTTCTCTGGGTCCTCCGATATTTCCCTCCACATTTAGATTCAACATGCGTTTAGAGTATTTGGCTACTATAAATTCCCACACGATAAGCAACTTCGTTGAGTTATCTATTGTGACCGGGTCGCTTCTGAAAAAAGAGTGATACAGCTCAGTGGGCCTTACCTGGTAAAATAAAAATAAAAATGTCTCGTCTCGTGTGTTAACCATTATACCATAGTAGCATCTGTATGTAATTTTCTAAAATTAATTTATTTTGTAATATGCATACAATGTAGAGCCCATGGTGGAAGAGCCAAATGTAAGAAACGAGATATGAAACTGATATGCATAAAGAGGAATGAAAGTGGTACTTGCCGACCTATCGTTTTTAAAAGTAAATTACAATAAACTATTTTAATTCACCGCCCACTCTCAATCCACTGCTGGATTAAGGCCTCCTATGGCGGCTGCTTGGATGAAGTATCTTATTAATGTTTGCCACCGTTAACATTTTTGAGTTATTTACACTATTGGAACCTCATTTGCCAGTAAACATATGATAATTGTTTTTTACCCTTCTATCTGGCCACAAAACTGACACCTTTTTACAAGGAGTCATGTTTACATAGACCACAATACCTGCAGTCATAATGCAAACAAAAAACACAACTCTGATAATGTGCACTGTCCTTGATGGTGCATTGTCTTTGAGTTGTGCGCCTTTTGGCGTCATCTGGTCCAACCCATGTGAGACTAGGCTCTAAGGAAAGCTGTCTCGGGTGTGGACCAATCAACTTCAAGGACAGTGCATACATTATCAGAGTTGTGTTTTTTGTTTGCATTATGACTGCAGGTATTGTGGTCTATGCAAACATGACTCCTTGTAAAAAGGTGTCAGTTTTGTTGCCAGATAGAAGGGTAAAAAAACAATTATCATTTTTGAGTTAGTTGTTTGTTATAGTTTCATGTGAAATTCAGTAACATTTTCACATTTTGCTGGTTGCAGTGTATCCTGATATTATTTCCAATTTGCATGCTAAATTTGTCACGTAAAATGTCTAATTATGTTCTATAGAAGTAAGGAGATTGCAATCCTATTCTTTCTTGTGAATATTGCACATTGAATCTGTAAGTATTTTGACAAGATAGCTGCTTGACAAAATTATATATAAGTACACAGGTTTAATTAGAGTAAGTGATGGGATGTATGGTTTAACAACCTCACTTTTATAAAAACGTGAAAAGCAATTTGGAGATATTAATTATTGGTACTGATGAAAAACAATTGCAGCTTTGATAATAAATTCAGTGATCTATTTTTTCATCTCATCATCATCATCAGACAAGTTTACGTAATGAGGTCACATACTGAGAACTCCAAATTAAAATAACTGTGCTCGAGATAATGCCACGGGGTAATGATGGTTCGCACACTATACCGGTTCAGTATCTTGGCAGGGCAGTTGAAATGATGGGAAAGTTCTTAATCCCCCCCGCCCCAATTCCTTTTCTGTTCAAACGGAAAAGGGGGGGGGGTGTTGTGTTAAAATGTGGTTACTCTTATCTCTTCCAAGACATTTATTCAAAGTTGAAGAGTAGGCCAAAACACGCTCTAGAGGTGCTCTTCAAAGCCTCCTCTGATATAAGCCCTTACACCAGCGGTAGCATGATCAAGAAAGTGTAGGGCTGCATATAATATAGTAAGTACTAAGAGTCAAAATGATATATACCATCACTAATACAGCATGTATAACTATGTGATTTTTGGAAATGCTGCAATATAAGGGAGTTTCAAGGTGAAAATTGTATTGTTAAAAAACCAGCAATTGATGGAAGGCCCACTGGACATTGTGGCAACATTGTTTTTCTGCAACCCAAGGGCTTCCATCAACACATTTTCAAACAAGTGCTTAACACCACATATGCGCACAAATACACGTACGCATACACGAGCAAGCACAGTATTAAATGGAAAAAAACTCTCACGGACTCACGTCTGCTCAAAGCTACACATACAATGAAAGCAAGACTACAATTCAATAATAAATATTCGAGGGACATGCATTAATATAAAATATTTAAAAAATCTCGCACGTCCATATGACCTGCACAATTTCAGGTTACGTTTCGAATTTAAGATGCTTGGGTTAGCACTGGGTTAATTGCAGCCCACCCAGCGCTTACACAGAACACCAGGCTCCAGGTTTGCATGTCCTGGGCACAAGAGGACCTCATTGGGCCGGTAATTGAGTGAAGCCCACCCGAGACCTCTTGCTAACTGCCAGCATTCATCACACACACACACACAATATTGAAATACTGTAGTAATGAGAGCCCACTGGGATACAGCTGGAAATGCTATACCTGTTCAAATCAACCTGCAGGAACTCAACACCTGCAACCTCAGGATTACGGAGCAGAGGCTCAAAACAAATTGTGCCATTGGCTGCGTTTGGCATTCGTAAATTAAGCAACAAACGCAGATGGCCAAGCAACTCGGAAGGCCCCGAATTAATGGACAAACCAGAAGTGCATAAAATGACAATTCAAATTTTTAATCGCAATAAACATAACAAGCTAATTAACATTAACGTCAACAAATCTTAACTATCGTCTTCACCTCTGTTTGCTCGTCTCACTTCATTTATATTTCTCGCGACATTTCTAACCTCACTACGTCTCTATTGTTTTTCCATATATCTTCTGTCAACTCACGAGGATTTTATAAATTGAAAATGGAGGGGGATCATGAAAATATATTTTGCTTAGGGCTCCTAATGTGCTGCCATCACCACCACTGGATTGTGGATCAGACAGTACTCTGCATTATATGAGGCATGCAGTTCGTGTAAAGGGAGGATTACCACAATCAATAATCCACAATAGGAAACGGACAGGTGTTTATTTTATATTGAAGCAAGAGATGAGAGTGGATTATTTTTGCAGAGAAGAAAAAGCTATAACTTGTAGACACAGGATACAACACAGAAGACGTGATCAGTCGCTGAGTGACAGAAACGTTTTTTTTTAATTCCACAATACATTAAGTTTATGCCATCTGCATGACGTCATACAATAAAGCATCCATTCAGGAATCTCACAAAGCAGTAACAGAGAATGACCACAGCCGCGATTTAAACATATATATTAAAAGTTACCTTGTTATCATTTCCACGGCAGGGGGCATACTGTCACACAAGCCTTGCTATGAGACTGTTGCATGACAACGAGATGTTTTGTACTGGTAGGAACCTCCTGGTTACACCAGCCCACAGGGGATTATTGTGTCCGTCCGTCGTGCAGGGGGGGTTGGGTGGGGAGAGAGGGGCTGGGTGGGGAGGGTGGTGAGGGGCTGGGTGGGGAAGGGAGGGTGGAGAGGGGCTGGGTGGGGAGGGTGGGGAGGGGCTGGGTGGGGAGGGTGGGGCTGGGTGGGGGGTGGGAGGGGTGGGGCTGGGTGGGAAGGGGCTGGTCACCCCGTGGTGCCCTTATAAAACTCAACGTCTAACCTACTCACGCCGGCTTGTGCCCGCCCTCACAGTCGGGCATATTTGCGGAATACACCACGCCGCCGTTGACCCTGGCCATTGACCGAGCAACCCAACGTCCCTACCAGCTCCCTCCGCAGGAATGTGTAAAATCTCGAGGCTGAAAATTAGCCAATTTAAGCGCAAAAATATTTGTTATATACAGTAGCTGTGTGTGTGTATGTATTGGTGATCAGGCTCAGATCGTCAACTCCCTCCATGTGATAATCCCGGGTGATAATGTGTGGTTGCCCAGATATGAACATAGGATCGAAGTGGTGCTCGTTCAGCCTTCTGACCTCCGTGCCACTCAAGAGGACAGTGCTTGTGTGGGTAGGGCAGGAGGAATCAAAGAATGTCTTCATTTCATCTTTCTTTGGACTGGATATCATTATTGCGGTTACTGAGTGATCGTGGTGGAGCAGTGGTTAGTGCACTGTGTTACAAGCCCATCAATCCGAGAAAGATGTTTGATCATGGTTAACATCTGTTAACTAATATGTGTATTAGTCTTGGGTCCCCTTTATCAATCCGCATTGACTAGTTTGGTGAAGAATGGTCAAATAACTCCCACAACTAATAAGGCATGATAAGACCTTCATATCGCAGTGGATTAATAAAGGGTGGAAACTACTATTTTATAATGGCAGTCATTGTGGTGTTCGTTTATGGTTATTAAATGTGCTTCGATTACTTTTCTGACAAGATCAAGTTAAATTCGTTTAAGAGGTAGACACAAGGCAATTAAATGAATCCCATTTAGAATAATATCATAATAAATCGACACGTGTGTTACGTGAACCGTTTTGGGCGTCTGTTTTACTGGGTCACAAATTTTCTCGTAAATGTTTAATGTGTGTATGTTCAACGTCTTTTGCACCGTACATAGCCAACAGTGCTAATCGGTTTGACGGTTTAATAAACGTGTACATCTTTTCTTTAATGATGCACAATTGTGTGGCTGAAAAACCATTTGCATCAGAAGAGTTAAATATAAAACGAATATATGTAATTTAGTAATGTGATTAAAGTATTAATGTATGGAAATTGTATACTGTATAATCATACTAAAAAAAATCAGTTTCAATGTTTCCAATTAATTGTTCGTGCATTTGCCCACAGTCTCTGAGCCATGTATATTTGGAGCACATAAACAAGTACTATTTTGAAGGGTTATAGCTTAGGGAGGTCTTCAGCAGTGCATTTGTTATGATGATTATAATCACGATTTCTAAGCAGGAAATAAAATGCATAGGTATATATTCCCAACATACAGTCATTTTAACCCTGGCTAATTCTAATACGTTAAAAACCCTTTCATTCCCTTCCAATCATTCCAAAGAGCAAATTTCTAAATGAAATTTATTTCAAATTGCGTTGCACCGGGTAATTGAATTTGAATGCAAATAGGATTCTCTGTCCTGCATTCCAGAACGATCACGGCATTAAAATACAATTCCACAGCTACCCGGGACTCGCCGTCCCAATGAAATAAAAGATATCCAACATTATGGACCATAGCACCTTGCATCCGTGATGATTAGAAATGGCTTTAACGCAGAGAACAGCCCTAACCGGCCAACACAGTCACACCGCGCGTTCGTTCCGTCGGCGTCGCTCCACACACAGCCGGTCTTTCCAATACCACCACCCACCCCCCAATCCTACCTCTCCCATGCTTGCCCCTCCCTCAAGGGGTCGCTGAGGGGGATCAATTTAGTACTGGAATGAGTAAATTCAGCGCTCGGCCCGCCGGTGACTCGTCCCATCACACGCACGCTTGCGCGCTCCGAGCTCTCGGTCAGTCACGGGCGCATTCCGTGCTGCGTGCTGCAAGTCTGAAGCCGCACCGCACCGCACCTCGACTCCGCCTGCTTTGCCTCGGAACAGCAGCAGCAGTAGCAGCAGCAGCATTGACACGGACGCTCCACTCGCTACCACAATTCCAGCGAGGGTTGCGTTGTGTGTGGAGGAGAGAGGCGGGCGGGCGGGCGGGAGAGAGGAGAGGAGGGGGGGGGTGTGTTGCAAAACAGCTCCACGAATCTATAATTTGTTAGCCGCGGCAAGTGTGTTCATGGCCTGGGAAACCCCAAAACACTGCTAATTATTGAGAGGGAACTTTACACGCGCAGCCTCAAAAGCAAGCAGCAGCACGCTCGGGTAAGGCGATTCTCTCGTTCGTTTTCTAACGCTTATTGCATTTGCACTCCGCGTTTGTTTGTGGACGCTATGAAGAACTACCAATGAGCAAACACGAGCGTGCTAAATGGACGGCTTTATTTTGTTGCAGACTAACGAGACAATTTTTTTTAATGAGTAGATGTGTATTTGTCCTATCATGGGTTTACCAAATGCTTCAGGTGAATGTAGTGCCGTTATAAACGGCTATCATGCATGTGCAATATAATCGGTGGTACTCTTGTAACTGTTGAAATGCTGATTTTCAAAAAAATAAAAAATGTGATTTCCTAGCATGCGTGTAGCGGGGCTTGTTACGGTGATTACGATGCCTCAGAAATGCCACGTTGAGTGTGTTTATTTGCAGAATTCAATCATTACACAATGCCGTCGGAATATCACGCATATAATGTGTAACCTTAAGTAAGTGAAATAGGTCACACAAGCCAAACTTATTGTGAATTTGCATTCCATTGTCAAATACACCCGATGTTTGGGAGATATCATATTTTGACAGACAGCTTCATGCAACATGACTATAATCTTTGCAATGCGATCTTTTTTTGTTCTTTCGTGAAGCAGGCTTCCTCTGTTGTGTTCTTCCTCTCGTAAGAATGGCTTGGAAAAGAGAGAGAGTGTTGTGTTGGTCAAGTGATTGACAAAGACGGCTTCTCTGCTGGCTTTTACAGAATTTGCTAACGGAAACAGAACTCCCCTCAACCTGATGGATTTAGTATGATGGCTCTGTCTGTAAGTAAAAAAAAATTCTCTCTCTCTCACTCACTTTTTCTCGAATGCACGCTTTGATTGAATTTCACGCTTGTAGTATTGAACTTACATGGTGATTCTGTTTTTAATATTGATTACTGAAGATGTTTCGGACAGAATTAATTAAACCTGAATTTGTTTTCTTACGTATGTCGTGGACGTAGTCGAATGCCAGTGCTTTCATCTGATTTCTACCATCGAATTGGCATTTGACACATCTGACGCTGTATCAAATGAGTCTGCTCTTTGAATGCCAATGCATTTCATTGCGTGGACTATGTTAATGCATACACTGTTTGAGCACGCATGTGCTTCTATTTGTGTCTTGCACTTGTAGAAGCTGTTGGAGAAAACAAAATCAAGCTAAAATAGTGCTATCATTCGGACATATCCAACGTGCACTAAGTTAACAGGGAGCTGAATCAACTTAAAAGCTTGACTGCATAACACGCATTACCGGTGCAATTACATTTGGCCAAATATTGACCCTACAACAAACTACTCAAACGTTCACAATGAGTATAAAAGGCTACCTTTGATCGCTATAAACCCACACCTCTCGCTGTCAGGAAGCCCTGCGTTTTCATTGGAATTAATTATACACTTAAGTGAACACATCTAATTAGTCATGTCTATTGGCTGCATGCATCCCATTGTCGTACATTAGTTGTAATTCTCCACAAGGCGTGACAATTAACACGATTGTGATTAGTGCATATTAGACATGCATTACAGTGTGTGCTCAGCCACCCGTTGATTAGCACAGGGCAAGGGGCGTTGATGCGCATTGGAGCTGTGAATTGTAGTACACCCATGTTGCCAAATGTTAAGGCTCTTTCACCTTTCAGCCTTCACTTATTTTCTTTGCTTGCCAATGTCAAGCCAGGCACGTAGTAGATCCTATTGCGTTTACTCGGCAAACAATTTGCTGCAATCTGATTCGGTCGTCGTTTTTTTGTTTCTGATTTACAACGAATATTATTGGAGACCATTTAAAAATGTGTTTTATGCAGTCACTAATAAATATGTTTTAACCACCGCTAACAAATTGACGAAAGGAAATTCTAAGCCGTGCAAACAGGGCGATATTCTGCTTTGAGAAAGCCATCTCTTCCTGTGGAACATGCGATGCATCGTTGGGTACAGAAGGCAAACACAAATTACTAGTTGCAGCAATGAGCAGAGATGGAATGCGAGAGATGCAGGATGTGCTCATGGCAGATGCGTTACTAACAATGTATTTTCCATTAGGCAGACCATGCTATTGAGCTTCATTGTTTGATGTCCTCTTGTATCTACTTGACATTTCCACAATTACAATTGTGGAAGCAGAGAGTGCTACAATTTGTTATTAATATAAGAAGGCATTTCAATCCCAACATATAACGCAGTTAAAGCAAAGCACGTGGGGGGAAATAGTATAATAATTACAGGAATCCAAAAGTTTGCTGAGAGGTGGATATCGCAAAAAAAACAGCCTTTTGCCACTATCATTTTCACACTTGAGTACGTTTTATTGAATATTTTGTACAAATTTAAATGCAAGGTACAATGCAATGTTAAAAATATGAAACTGTGTATTTATGAAGTGTGAATATAAACATTTTCATTCTAGGTCTAATTGCATGGCCTACAATAAAAAAAACCCCACCTATGTGTATGCATGTGTTGTGGTTTGAGGCTATACTGCGTGATTTATTTGAGAAACAATGATGGCATTATCTTTTAAACTTCTTGGGAAAAGTGAGTGCTCTTTTTCTATCAGGCAAAGATAAATGTGCAGCCTTACAATTACTTGCTCACTCGAGATAACACTAAGGAGCACTTCGAGAGGGTGTTGTTGACCTCCTCTTCCACATGGGTCAGATGTCTTATGAGAGGTAGTCTGAGTAGATCAAGGCAGGATTTAAGAAACTCGCATATTGTTTGAACTGGCAAGCCTGGAAATTGAACAGGTGGATTGCAAATCTCGTGATGGCACCATCCCTCATTTTTGTAATGGCAATCGCCTATCAGCAACATTGCACAAAAACACGTTTGGATAATTATACATGTAAATAACGTTTTGAATAATTGTAGAGGTTAGAATAAGTACAATTGATTTGATTTCATTGCATATATGCAACGTATTAACTTGAAATTTGCTCTAGAGTACATCAATAAACTTATTCTGATCAGATATAAAAAAACATACCATCCAACAATAAACATCTTTCTGAATGTGACATGAGAGTTCTCATATTCACGTTGAGTTACTCTGTTGCTTTAATGTCAGTGTGTGAGTCAGTTCATCCGACTGGCAAGAAAAGACACATTACTTTAAACTCTTTGGGAACATTTAACCGAGTATTTGGAGAAACTTACGGACGGAACATGAGTGCATTTGAAATTCTAGCGTGCTTTGCAAAATGACGGAGTGAATGATATTTTCTCTATCCTAGGTGACGTGAATGAGAATGAAATATCCATCATTTAGAGTATCAAGTGCCGGAGCAGAGGATAGTCATGGCAACTTCTTAGATCCGATATCACTGACAGGGAAATTAATCTGCATCATCGTGCTCACAGACGTGCCCTGCAGCACCATCTAACAGGTTACCCAGTTCCCGTGCCAGAACACACGGGTATGCCACAGCAATGCCCCCCAAAAACAATGATCAGCCAGTTTACACTCAGCTCAAGTTCATTTTGCTTCTGTTATTCCTATATTATCATGCACGTGCATCTCCCTGACAACTGTAGTATGTACACATTCGCCCTTGTGAATGCAGAAATCACGTACAATCAAGCCAGAGAGGAAAATTGCATCACACACAAACACAGTTTCTACTTCAGTAGGCACACCAGAATTAGTTTGGCATTAGAATCAGAAAAAAGGTGCTAATGATACACATTTTAAATCAAACCTTGTAAAACTTCGAGTGGCTTCAACGCTGGCCGACACTTTAATGATATTGATGTTGCGAAAGTTATTTGTAAATTAATGTTTTATCTCCTGAACTGTGTCACTTGAAATAACGTTATTAATTGGGCTTTGACCATAACCAAATTAGTCTGAAGTCACACTATGAGAAAATTACAATATGTGTTGCAAGAATACAGAATAAAACACAACTTGCAATAACCCAATGTGCACTTTTCATCCAAGTAATGTTTTGTGATAGCCCTCGTTTAAATAACCATTGCTTCCGAGTACAAACATTGTAAGGCTGTACATTTAATATTTGATGAGAATCAGTTCTGTCTATCGATTGAGGGCAGAAACCGAGGTCGGTGCTTGCATAAAAAAGTGACAGATCATTGTTTGAATTCAATTGCCCGAGAGATAGTACGGATACACTATTGAACCTGGGGGCAGGAGAGGTGGAAAGCGGTGAGAATCCCATTGATTTGCGTGTTGCGACAGGATTACTTGTGGATGGTCTATGAAGGAAGAATCACTCTTTGCGCTCAGCTCAGCCCAATCATTTTACATCTGTTTTCTTGAAAGCTCACTTCAAAGGACTTATTCTCTATGCTATTGGTTTTCATACGTGGTGTATTAATAATGCATGTTATACTTGCCTACCAGCACTCATTTTTTTCTCAACACATTTTGCTCAATGTATACCACTGCGCATGTCAAGTGTCAAAACGTCCCATTGTGCTCCCAGTCACGACACTTCCACGCAACATTCACGACTTCTCTATTACAATGGGTATTTTGCAGTGTGCGTCTTTGCAGTGGCAGCTATTGTTTCCATACGGCATGTGGGGGCAGTGAGATCATGGCAATGTCACACCACACAGGAGATTGTCATGTCGTTGCAAAGCAAGATTATAGCTTTTTTTACAGCACAGAATATTGTATGCAACAGCTGCTGAGCGGGACAGACAATCTCTACTCATTTCTGTGTCACGTGAGGCTTGGTCTAGATCAGCGGTTGGGAACATATGGCTCGCGAGCCATATATGGCTCTTCCAGTGACGGCATATGGCTCCCAGACAATTTTGAGTTGAAAAAATAAAAAATAAAAAATCAGTTTGCAACTGATTTTAAAATACTTAAATAAATGTCACGGGTCACGCCTGCATGAAGCTCAACCTCACCACGTATGAACCAGACTACAAGGCCATCAGCAAAACCATGCAGCACCAGAAGTCGCATTAAAAGTAAACATATTTAATTTATTATACGTTAAAAATACTATATGGCTCTCAATGAAATATATTTAGAAATATTTGGCTTTTATGGCTCTCCCAGGCAAAAAGGTTCCCGACCCCTGGTCTAGATTGTGCATTTTTAATGCACCGATGGTGGTGAGTCAGGAGATGTCCTTGCCTTTTAATTCTTTCACATCTGAGGCAATGGGTGGTGTGCTAGCATGGTCATACGTTCAAGGTAGCTTATCATACGAGATGATCAGTTGTAATAATGATAAGTTACAGCTATTTGCCAATAACCCTGATGGATTAAGGCCCCTCCATGCTGTTGTTGGTCTTGGGGGATGTTTTGACTATACTTCACCACAGTGGCGGCTTCTGCAAAATCTCTCAGGGGGGGCAAATGTCTGGATGATTGATAAGGATAAGGTCCACCCATGCAATGGATAAATTAACAGCTTAAGCATGTAAAGGCAACGTCACTTCTTTAATATTAATGAAAAATAAAGTGACTATTACAATACATCTTGTTTGTTTCTATACTCAATATTATTACAATCCACTCAGTTTCTTTTATTAAAGATTCCACTAGGTGGCAACAAATAATATTGTTGACTGAAATGTGCTTACGTATGATGACGTAAGCACGTTAGTGCGAGCCCTCCCGGAAGCCATAGAGAATGCATTGCAGCGCCCGCAGTTCGAAAAAAAACATCTTTGAATGTAAGTCTATGGGGCCACTCGGGGCGATTCTCAGCCGGAGAGAAATCGCCCAAAAAGAGGCGGTACTCCACAGAACGTGACATGACGCTGATTGGACTATATCCAGAGGCACAGTGACGGCTAGCGTGACTCTGTGGTTGAATGACATTGGTGGTGCGTCGCCCAATCGCCCTAATGAAGAAACCGCCCCTGCTTCACCATGCTGATCATTGCAGGTTGGTGAAGGGAGTGGAGGAGAAAGATCTTCGTTGTCGTTGGGAGTAAAATGAAGGTCACAGGGTTTAAAGCGTGTTGCACTGGCCACGGCTTCACCACTCCTCGAGGATCAGTGGCATCGGTTGGGATAATGAATAATTAATTACTCTATTCTATAGTAGTAGGTTTTTACCCTTTAAACTGGTACAAAACTGGTAAAGGAGGTCTCATAGTAAATGCTTACCCCTAGCTCTCAATACTCTGATAGTGCACTGTCTTTGAGTTGTACGCCTTTTGGCGTCATCTGGTACAACACCAATGGAGACTAGGCTCTAAGGAAAGCTGTCTCGGGTGTGGACCAATCAACTTCAAGGACAGTGCATATCATGTTTGCAATAACCGCAACACAAGCAGTCAAAATGCAAACAAAAAGAAACAACGCTGATGATGATAATGATATGCACTGTCCTTGAAGTTGATTGGTCCACACCCGAGACGGCTTTCCTTAGAGCCTAGTCTCCATTGGTGTTGGACCAGATGACGCCAAAAGGCGTACAACTCAAAAACAGTACACTATCAGAGTATTGAGAGCTCAGGGTAAGTATTTACAATATGAGACCTCCTTTACCAGTTTTGTACCAGTTTAAAGGGTAAAAACCTACTACTATATATTGCCACTGGTAAAGGAGATGTCTCATAGTATAAATACTCTATTCTAATTCTCATCGTCTGTGCTGTTGCTCTGGAGGCCGGAAGACCGAAGAACGATGTTTGGCCGGCGCGTCGGTGGCGTTTGTCGTGAATTCTCACTGAACAGAGGGGGCCAAGTGAGGGCTGTCATCTTCCATTCCACTAGATATCATTGGTTACGAGGCCTTTGTTTATCCAGTAACGTCTCATTGAGTCTGGAAGGTCCTGCATTGGGATGCTTGAGAATTCCATCAGTTAGTGTTTGACATGTTGACGAAACTGCAGTGCCCAGAGAACACCCATGCAGATGGATTTAATGCATGTTGTGTACTGCTTTCCAATGGACATCTGTCACAGCTCAGTAGGTTTGGGAGTTCTATAATATTGTCATCTACCATCCCTCGCCTCCAAAGTGCAGGATTGCAAACATTTATCACCATGCCCCTATTCAACATTTTTTGCACATGGAGTCCTAAACTAAATAGTAGTATGATAATAGGTTTTCCCCCTTTTTTCTGGCAACAAAACAGGTGTTAAGATGTTAAAACACCAAACTGAAACCTTTTACAAGGAATCGTGTCTGCATTGACCACAATGCTTGTGGTCATAATGCAAACAAAAAACTTACTCTGATAATTTATGCATTGTCCACGAAACTGATTGGTCCACACCAGAGACAGCGATTGTTGTGCCTCGTCTCAAACGGTGTTAGGCCAGAGGACGCAAAAAGGCTAACACCGTTTGAGACGAGGCTCAAAATAAAGCTGTCTCTGGTGTGGACCAATCAGTTTCAAGGACAATGCATATATTATCAGAGTATGCTTTTTTGTTTGTTTTCTGAAGTATTGTGGTTAATGCACACATGATTCCTTGTAAAAGGTTTCAGTTTGGTGGTTTAACATCTTAACACCGGTTTTGTTGCCAGAAAAAAGTGGAAAACCCTATTATCATATTTTGGTACTGGCAAAGGAGATCCCATTATGTAAATAGTAGTAGTACTCACAGCATGGTGGGAATAAAACAGCATCGTCCAGGATGAAAATATATAACTTTAACATCAGTGAGACACATCTGCACACAATGTCCTGGCCAATTTTGTAACAAAAATTCACATTATAGGATCCCAACACTAAAATAAACTGCTCACTGAACATCAAATGCTCGAGTAATTGTGGACCACAGGACCAGTAACTATGGTCTTTAGCATGAACATTATTTCTGACAATGACTGAAAATTAGAATCCGTAAATCCAATCAAACATGATGTAAAAACCACGTTGACCGTGACTGCATGCAGAGTACTCTCCACAATGCTGTTCATTGTGGCTACCAGCTGCATGGCGAGCTTATCACTCAATAGTTGTGCTGATTTATTGTGCATGCTGAATACTTAATGTGCACTCTCGTACCTTTGTGCATGGTCAAAAAAGTAAATGTCCTTTGGGCATTCAACACATTCACTCCGGCCTGGTGGCTGTGACGAGTAGGTTGAGCGAGCGGCTCACAGACAGACAGTTGCGACTTCAATGCCTGGTTTGGGGGTTGACTGAACCCATCATCCCGCTTGGGGGTCAATAAAATAAGTACCACTTTGCGGAGAAGACAACAGTGGTTATGCAAAAGAGAGATGCTCCCTTGCCACAGTAATGTGGAATTCCCCCCACTGGCTCAGTGCTTTAAACAGGGGGGTGAGCACAACCGCAATACTCACGTGAGCCGGGAAATCACTTTGATTTTATTCAACACTGGCGTAGCGCACAGTGTATAAACCTCATATGTAATGTAGCACTCGAGCCATCCAATATGCCAATGCTGACCCCTGTAATAGGGCAACTGATAAAACTTTGGCCCATTACACAATTATTCGAGTATAGCGTCAAGCCAAGTATTGCAATGAAAGAACACTAATTCAGTGCACATTATATGATTATTCTTTGGTTCTTTCGGTAAAGTCACGTATAAAGATAAAATAATAAGTTAAATTAAATACTTAATTAATTATTTTATCTTTATACGTGACTTTACCGAAAGAACCATGAAGAAAAAATAATAAATTAAATTAAATACTTAATGTATTATTTTATCTTTATACGTGACTTTTCCGAAAGAACCAAAGAATAATTCCTGCAGACACGAAAGCTCCAAATTAACATTATATGATTGTTTGAATGATAATTTACACGTATTAAAGTTGGCATGCAACGTGAAATGTGTTTGTTATATGTTGTTGCTTCAGAGTTGTTCTGCGGAGGTTAAATTCATTAAACGACCCTCCACATATCAAGATGTTCTTTTGATTCTTTGGTTCTTACGGTTAAGTCACGTCTAAAGATAAAATAATAAATTAATAGCATATTATTATTTTATCTTTAGACGTCACTTAACCGAAAGAACCAAAGAATAATTCCTGCAGTCACGAAAGCTCCAAAATTAAGATTGTTCTTTTGATGTCATATTAATTTCAAAACTGTGTGCACTGACAATGTTTATTATTATTATTATTACGATTTATGTTACTTAATTATGACTCTCAGGTGACAGGCATCAATAATGGTTTTCTATGCTTTCAAATTTTTTGTTCAGATTGAAATTAGACATGGTTCCAATATTGGATAGAAGTTGGTGCACATAATACAAGCATTTGTATTTTCCAGAATCGTATCTCTAGTGTGTACAGGATGTGGTAAATGATAGAGAAACCTTCCCTCAACCCAGCGTGCTCATGTGGTTGGTTTGTCTCTATAAATGTTCTATTATTCTGTTCCCAATAATCTTGCCAAATGTGTGTTTGTGCATGTATCTTGAATATCTGTCGCATTGTACGTAGCCAACCATGCTAATCGGAGGTGCGGGAACAACTTATATTGTACGATAAGAGAGTAATGGATGTATAACCCTTGAAGTAAGTTTTATCACCCTTTTTGAACAGAATAGTAATTGAAACATCATTGCGTCATTTGGGGCATTTCATTTTAGGAAAGCTTTCTCGACCATTGATCACATGCATACTATCAGATTCCAGAAGAATCAAATGAATTTCCTTTACCATTATGCCTATCAGTTGCAGAGTATGAAAAAGCGTTTCAATCGGAAGAAGTTGATGCGGTCATCCAACCTCTCATAAACCTAGGCCGATATTAAAACAAGGATATGCTAACTTGGAAGACTGAAACAACTACAATAAGATTACATTAAAATAAATAGCAACGTAATATTAAATGGTAATAAGCAATAGAGAGACGCCTTCCCCAAAGTTATTCACAGCAACGTTAGAATTTTTTTTCTGAAAAGTGGATTGTAAATATGAACGGCAATCATTAAATCCTTTATATTAAGTTCACTTGCTTGCTTGCTTGCGTGCTTACGACCGTGCAAATCTTTCGGTCGTTTTTTAACCCACTTCCCGTGATCCAATCGAGCTGACATTTTGCACACAGACTCGTTGTGCGTGACAATTTATTTTCGTAAAAAAAAAATTCCAAAATTTTCCACTTTCTAGGAATTTTTTTTTTTCATATTTAATTTAAAATACCAATGTGATAAAAATGAAACTCTTACTCAAGAAAAACAGAAATGAATAATAAAATAAAACCGATGCCATGCATATAAAGGATTTATAGTGAAAAACGTTGTATTTACGGGTTAATTTTTTTCATGACTGAATCACCAGATGTGCTGACGATGCAGTCATGACGACAATCAATGGCAATGAAAAACAGAAAATTATGACGTAACAATAATAAACACAGCTTAGAAGAGGAGGTCAAGACAATAATCCTGAACGAAATTCGCCATAGTCACGTACAATAAGGCTGCTAAACGTTGAAACATATCTGTCAAAATGACACAACCACAGAATGCACGAGTGCATGGATACCGGAGCAGGATCACAATGATGAAATAACTCGGTGGACAAAAGCAGGTCAGAGTTCGTATGTTTCTCAGTCCGATTGTCCTGGCGGCAGCGTGTTGAGTAGTGGCGGTGCAGACATCCCTTTCCCTGGCGACAGACTCAGCACTACTACACTATACACTACGCTATACACTACACTATACACTACACTATACATTACACTATACACTACTACACTATACACTACACTATACACTACTACACTATACACTACACTATACACTACAGCAGCGTGTTGAGTAGTGGCGGTGCAGACATTCCTTTCCCTGGCGACAGACTCAGCACTACTACACTATACACTACACTATACACTACTACAGTATTCACTACACTATACACTACTACACTATACACTACTACACACGATACACACTATACATTACTACACTATACACTATTAAATTTCGATTTAAAGCTTTCGTGACTGCAGGGATTCATCTTCTTGGTTCTTTCGATAAAGTCACTTAGAAGGGAAATAATAAAATAATAATAAAACATCATATTATTATTATATTATTTTATTATGTTTAATTTTTTTATAATTTTATTATTTCCCTTCTACGTGACTTTACCGAAAGAACCAAGAAGATATACACTACTACACACTATACATGACTACATTATACACTACTACACACTATACATTACTACACACTATACACCAGAGGTGTGGACTCGAGTCATGTAACTTGGACTCGAGTCAGACTCGAGTCATGATTTTGATGACTTGCGACTCGACTTGGACTTGCATAACAATGACTTTGTCCCACCTATGAGATGTGGACTCGAGTCATGTGACTTGGACTCGAGTCAGACTCGAGTCATGAATTTGATGACTTGCGACTCGACTTGGACTTGCATAACAATGACTTTGTCCCACCTCTGCTATACACTACTACACACTATACATTACTACATTATACACTACTACACACTATACATTACTACACTATACACTACTACACACTATACACTACTACAAACGATACACTACTATACACTATACATTACTACACTATGCCCTACTACACTAAACACTACTACACACTATACACTACTACACACGATACACTACTACACACTATACATTACTACATATTACACTACTACACACTATACATTACTACACTATACACTACTACACACTATACATTAATACATTATACACTACTACACACTATACATTACTACACTACTATATTCTAGATAACAAAAGGCGGCTTAATCCTAGCTTGCTGATCTACTTCCGCAATCTGCATCACAAAGCCTCAGCTGCAGCTCCAGACGTAGCCGCAGCTAGGCCTCGGCAAGGTAAGGTAAAAGTTAAAAGGTTAAAACAACGAGCCTACCTTTAGCCTACCTTTTACCTTACCACAATACAATCACTCTACCCTACCTTTTACCCTTTAGCAGGTAAGGTAAAAGGTAAAAAGCAACGAGCCTACCTTTACCCTACCTTTTACCCTTACCCCATACAAATTACCCGATTACAGGGTAATTACTAGGGAACTACACATGAACAAGTTTTATAACGGTAAATGCTAGGTCGTGTCTCTTAGAGGTCTCTTCACTTGATACAGTAATTTGCTGTGACGGTTCCACCTGAAGACGGAAGCTTGTGTTGGCTCCGAAACGTCGTGATTTAATTTAGTTGTTTTTTCATTTAATTTTTTACCAACGTGACTTTACTGAAAAAACCAAAGAGTACACTACTATACACTAGACTACTATACACTACACTATATACTGCTATACACTACACTGATATACACTACACCACTATACACGACTACACACAATACATTACTACACACTATACACTATTACACACTATACACTATTACACACTATACACTACTACACACCATACACTATTACACACTATATACTATTACACACTATACACTACTACACTATACACTATTATACACTATACACTACTACACTACACTATACACTACACTATACACGACTATACACTACTAGACTATACACTACACTATACACTACTAGACTACACTATACACTACACTATACACTACTAGACTATACACTATACTATACACTACTACACTATACACTACTATACACTACTACACTATACATTACTACACTATACACTACTAGACTACACTATACACTACACTATACACTGCTCTATACACTACTATACACAGACTCTAGTTCTTCCTGGGGAATTCCCAGGCGTTCCCAGCCCAGCCGAGTGACGTCGTCCCACCGCCAGCAGCGTGGTCCTGGGCCGGCCCCGGGGTCTTTGCCCAGGTCACAGTGATTTTGAAAAACTAATATTGAAATGCAACGCAACAATTGAAATACATTTTTTTCTCGGTGTAAATTAACTGCTTGGACATATGGACAAGATACACACGGTTTATTGAGAAGCTAAACAATTATAAAGTACTCGAAAAAATGTGCACTGATGGACTTGCACCAAGAGGCAGGGAAATTAAGTGATGCGTGAGAGAACATAGGCAAGGGGCCGATAAATACGTTTGACTAAAGAAAAGTAAGTGAGCTTGGACAAGAGTCATATCACGAGAACAGATGATGGCTGGTGGTCGTCACGAACAAAAGGATTGTCAGCCAAAGCAGAGAAGAGAGACTGAGTCCACTGTGGAAACGGATAAATGAAATCAGCTCGCATACAGAGCACGTAAGAGGGTGAGAGATGGCAACAGCTTGGCAAAGCCTTTTATAAAAATGTGAATAGATCATGGCTGTTGATGATGATGATGATGAGTACAAATAGACAAACATAACTAGGCACGAACAAATGTGTATACGTATCTATGGTGAACTTATTTTTCGCCATACGTTGGCAACCATGCTAATCGGAGGTAAATATAAAGCACTGCACTTGTTTTCTACGAACAGTATTTAAGAACAATGCTAAGAATTTCTGTGCAAGGATATGACTAGGTACTGACCAAGCCAATGTTCACATGCTAATATGCAACGCAATTTTACAATAATATCGTAGATAGCAATAATGCTAATTATATTCTTGGTTCTTTCGGTAAAGTCACGTAGAAGGTAAACAATAAAATAATAAAAATATTTCAAAAAATCGCACGACGTTTTGATTGCAACACAAGCTGTGGTTTTCACACCTGATGATGATTGCTTATGTTGCAATCGAAACGTCGTGAGAATTTTATTGTTTTATATTTTTATTATTTTATTATTTCCCTTCTACGTGACTTTACCGAAAGAACCAAGAATATGAATCCCTGCAGTCACGAAAGCTTTAAATAAAAAACATGCTAATTATGATAATCACTTTATCTGAAAATAACAAGCAGCGTAATATTTTTAGTGTACCTCATCAGTATTCTTCTCTCGTAATCAGCAAGAGCTTGTGTTAATGCGTGGTCAATGCAGATGTTTAAAAAAAAACTCATGCTAGTTGAAGCCTGTTTGCAAACCTTCATCAATGCTGAGCCAGCCTGCCAATAAAGTCTCATCCAAAGCTGTTCCACGTGTTCTTTCACGCAACGTTCAGACAATCTTACGTGCAGTTATTGATTGCTCGATTATTCTTTTTTTTCTCTCCTCTATATCTCAAGTAAAGATACTGCTTCAGGAAATACAAAGTAGTACCGACGGTGCTCAATGATATGTGCATGGTCAGGTTGGGGGTGGGGGGGGTTCACGGTTGGGCTGGTCTCACCACGCACATGTCCCTCGTGGGAAATCATTCATACCATTGTCATGTTGTCACTCATTTGCCAAAAAAAAACCCAATAATTAGGAATCACCTATTGCTCTGCTGCTGACATCATGGCTCTGTTTAAAGCTTCTGTGTCTGAAGCTCCACTGCGGACTGACTGCATCACACTTTTCTTGTGAATAAGCATTTGATAAGCCTATACATTACCCTTTCAAGCAATAAAGCAGGAGTTAAGATGTACAAACACCGAATAGATTCATGTTGCAAGGCATCAAGTCTGCACAAGCCACACGTACTTGTAGCAAGCACGCAAACAAACATGTTTTACCAAATTTGATGAACCTGAGCTATTATTACTTTGATACTTGCGTGGCCTTTCCACTGTTCGCCTGCTGGCGTTCCCTGGTCCAACACTGGTAGTGAGACAAGGCCATACAACGAAGGCTGTCTCTGGTGCAAGCCAATCAGTTTCAAAGACAATGCATATATTATCAGAGCACGTTTCGATTTAAAGCTTTCGTGACTGTCGTAAAGACAGCGTCTGAATGAACGGCCCATTGTTTAAGACGCTGTCTTTCCGACAGACCTGTTCTTCACCTGAGGACGGCTGCTTGCGTTGTGGCCGAAACGTCGTGAGAATTGTATTTTATTATGTTTGATTTTTATTATTTTATTATTTCCCTTCTACGTGACTTTACCGAAAGAACCAAGAAGACAGAGCACGTTTGTTTGCACGCTTTGCCACACGTACGTGTGGTTGATGCAGACTTGATGCCTTGCAATAGGTAAATGTTCGGTGTTCGAACATCTTGACGCCTGTTTTATTGCCAGAAAGGGTAAAACCTATTCTTATTTTTTCATCATTTTGATACTGGGAGAAAGAAAAAAACCGGTCCCATAAATATAGCATTTGATGGAATAATCCTAGCCAGGAAAGGTAAAAATGCAACCATGCACTTGCCTTCCTTACGCCACTGTTGGTGGAAGAGCCTCAATTTAGAGGCAGCTGCAAAGCCTCTCCTCCCCACCCCCCTCCCGACAAAGAATTTGGGCAACTCTTCTACACCATCCAGACATTGAGTAAGTGTACCCACACTTTACCCCACCCACCACTCTCACCTCGCCAATTGCCTTACTGCGGTGTGCCCGTTCAAACTGCAGAGGGGGGACTAGAAGTCATTGAATTGCCCATTGTTTAAACGGCCTCGCCGGCAGAGCTCTCAATTGCAATTCTGGAGCGCAAACTAATACACAAACCATGGCAGCATTCCCAGTGGCCAGTGTTATCGCACGCTCATTAATTGGTACAATTTTATGATATAAAAGCGGTGGGGTTGTAAGATATTTAACGATAGGAAGACATAACCGCCCAGAGTCAAGCTTAGGCAGACCGTTAAAAAAAGACGATGCAGTTACACTCATTGCGAGGGAGGGAGTGTTCATAGGTATGCTTGCACTGCCAAAACAAGTTTCACACACAAGGGGTCTAGGCTGGTGTCATCCTCTGCAGGCTGCTCACGTTCTCATCTTCACAACATAACGCGAGCATTTCAGAAGCAGGTTAGACTTACTTCTGCTGTGTTTGGGGGAAAAACAACAGAACGAATTTGATGGAAACCAGTTTTGGTGTGTATCAGCATGGCACATCATGACAGCAGAAAGAACATGAGGAATAGAAGACGTTGATGGAAAAAAAGATTGTACTTGCGTGACATCAATATATCCATGTCTGTGTTGGGTCACAAAATGGGCTGCCACAAACTATCTATAAAATACACGGTTTGGTTCACAAAGCACTCCGCTTGCCGTGGTGTAATGATTAGTGCGCTGGACTTGCTACCCCAGAGGCTGCAAGCTCGATCTCCCGGCAGAACAGTTCAATCGACGGTGCAAACTTCCTACACCCCCTCCGCTTCTATCCACCCAGCAGTTTCTGTGGCCACTTCATAGTCAGTCGTTCGGAAGGTCTCGTGTGGTTGGGGCAAAGTAGGATGCGTACTTTCTAGACTTATATAAACCCTCTTAATTGCGGCATCTCACCCACTTCAGTAAAAAAAATTATTGCTGTGGTTGTCACACTTGATGATGATTGCTTGCGTTGCAATCGAAACGTCGTGATTTTTTATTTTTTATTTGTTTTATTAAATGTTTTCACCTACGTAACTTTACTGAAAGAACCAAAGAGTAGAGTATGGGTACTGCCATTGTTCCAGGATATCTGGCCAGTGTACGTAGATGATTAGGCCAAAATATAATCTTAAAAGGGGGCTGTCCGTCTCGTGGAGGCCCTTCCACCAGCAGTGGAGTGAGAAAGGAATTCGAGGGCAGCACCTTTCACCTTTGAACTATTGCTGCGTTTAAATTCAGTTTCCGTTTCATTTATTTGGTATGGCCCTGTGAGCCATTGGGCTCTTGAATCGGGTGCAACCGCAACAAACAGAAAACAAAAACATGAACAAGAAAACATCTTAAAGTGACTATGCGCAAACAAAAAAAATCCAGGAAACGCACAGCAACTGCATCACGAGATACTGCACAAAGGGTGCAAGTGGCAGACGTGTAAGTAACTATATAACTGTGTTTCGATTCATCCGCTTACGTGGCTCATGATATAGCCGTATGTTTACGTTGCTGCTGCTGTGTGTGTTAGCGCTGTAGGTTCCAATCATAATCTTCATTACAGCCCACGCCTCTGGTGATCACATTGTTCTGCGGAACTCACCTTCGATAACTCGCGCACACTGACTTCGCTAAAGCCAATAGCCTGGTCAGCAATCATGCGGTGTCATGCAGGATCGCCGCGGGTTTTTCTTCTGACACAGCAGCGTGGCGTGAGGATTACAAAGTGACATGCCACACGCGGCAATGTTCGGGTGTTATGAAATAGGTAGGTCTTTGAGAGGCTGCTGTGTATACTGCTTACGTGAACATTTCATTTCGAATGCTACAGATTACTAGATTAGGTTAATTACATGCGTGGTAATTTACGTAATAAGGCTACGCAGGGGGGTGAGGGAAGTGGTTGCACAGTGATTAATGTGCTGTGCTAGGAACATGATGACCTAAGTTTGATTTGCCGGTCATGGCTAACATCGTTGGCGAGTGATATCCGAACCAGCCCCCCCCCCCTGCACCAACTCACATCGACCAGTGTGGTCAAGTAGATTCAAACAACTCTCATGGCGAAAAGAGTCATGGCGAGGCCTTCATGCAAGCCAGTGAATTAACAATGGGCAATACGTAAATAATTATGTATATGTGGTGAGTTAGAAATACGACTGCATGCCATAACATTCAAAAATAGCAAAAGTATAATTAAGGCCACATTATTAATTTTCGATTTAAAGCTTTCGTGACTGCAGGGATTCATCTTCTTGGTTCTTTCGGTAAAGTCACGTAGAAGGGAAGTAATAAAATAATAAAAAATAAAACACAATAAAATAATTATTTTATTTTATTGTGTTTTATTTTTTAATAAAATAAAAAAATAAAACACAATAAAATAATTATTTTATTTTATTGTGTTTTATTTTTTATTATTTTATTACACAATAAAATAATTATTTTATTTTATTGTGTTTTATTTTTTATTATTTAATTACTTCCCTTCTACGTGACTTTACCGAAAGAACCAAGAAGACTACATTATTAATTTAACATGTCCCCTGGTCAAATCCACTGCAGTAAATGGAACAACATTAAATCATAATTTGTGCTCTATAAATTTATAAAACAAATGCAGCGCAGATTTTGGTATCCATTGTATGTGCCCTCAACAGTTGACGGATGACACTAATCGTTTGGCAGATGACACGGATGCCTTGGATTCTAAACTATAATGAATATTTAATTAGCTGTGCAATAACAAGAAAAAAGCGATTCCCATTAATCATGGTGTAAATTGAGAACGTTACTTATTACAGTTTGCAGTCCACGTGCAATTACAACACCACACTCTGTCCAATTCACTTCAAATCAAAGGTTCATGCTTGGCTCTTTGTGCAATAAATGTGTGGTTGAACCCGATATATTTACATTTCTCAGACTTTGCTATCAAAGTCTGAGAAATTTGTAGTATACTACATTAGAGTATACTTTTAAGAATAAAAAAACAGATGTTTCCGCTTTGTGTACAAGCTACTTAACTTGTTTGTAACTACAGGATGAACGTTGGCAACTGATTGGAAGAGACTTTTGACAAAATTGCATTTTTAATCCACAGTAATGTCGCATAATTGAATAAGTTTTTGAATGCATTCATTTTTTGAAAATATGTTCTCAGATTTATTTGGAAAATGTGGTTACACACAACTGTAATTGGTCAAAAAAAGGTTTATATAAACTTCTTGCCAGCCAAGTGTAACCAGTGAGGTTGTGTTACGAATAAATATATCGCACGGCAATATTTATTAGTCATTGTTAAACCTTGTGAATGTTTGATTTGAAGCTTTCGTAACTGCAGGAATTACTCTTTTGTTCTTTCGGTAAAGTCACGTAGAAAGAAAATAAATTAAATAATAGAATACGACGTTTCGATTGCAACACAAGCAATCGTCATCAGGTAGAACTAAATTTGAGAGAGAGACATATGTTATAAAGGGGCCCTAAATAAAAAAAAACACGAAATATTAAAACACCCTTTTTTACTTGCATAGTAAAGTAATTGTATGTTTTTCATTTGCTATACAGCCAGCTAATACGACAAATCGCTAACCTTAAACACCCAGTCGTTCATAAAAGTTTAAGGTAGTATAGTACGATAGTAATAGAGCAAGTGCAGAATCACTGAACCGGAATTGACAGCTTCAAAGCATTTAGCGCGGCCCCTCGAAAATGCGGGGCCCGTAGCATATGCAGCTACTTTTGCTACTACGATAATCCGGCACTGCTCGGGGTGGGAGGGGGGGAGGGAGACAATCGTCATGCCAGCAAGCTGATATCCCAGGTCCATTGGTGTACCTGTGTGCTGTGAGCCAGACGAATAGACCGATGCCATTTTTGACCCACGTCAAGCTCTCAGAAAGTGCTCGGGTGTGCATGGCCGGTATTGGGAGCGAGAGTCTTGTCACACCATTGGAACCTCATTTGCCAGTAAAAATATGATAATTGGTTTTTACCCTTCTATCTTGAAACAAAACTGACACTTTTTTTTTACAAGGAGTCATGTTTACATAGACCACAATACCTGCAGTCATAATGCAAAAAAAAACATAACTCTGATAATGTATGCACTGTCCTTGAAGTTGATTGGTCCACACCCGAGACAGCTTTCCTTAGAGCCTAGTCTCACATGGGTTGGACCAGATGACGCCAAAAGGCGCACAACTCAAAGACAATGCACCATCAGAGTATGAGAGCTCGGGGTAAGCATTTACACCATTGGAACCTCATTTGCCAGTAAAAATATGATAATTGGTTTTTTACCCTTCTATCTGGAAACAAAACTGACACCTTTTTTTTTTTACAAGGAGTCATGTTTACATAGACCACAATACCTGCAGTCATAATGCAAAAAAAACATAACTCTGATAATGTATGCACTGTCCTTGAAGTTGATTGGTCCACACCCGAGACAGCTTTCCTTAGAGCCTAGTCTCACATGGGTTGGACCAGATGACGCTCTAAGGAAAGCTGTCTCGGGTGTGGACCAATCAACTTCAAGGACAGTGCATACATTATCAGAGTTATGTTTTTGTTTGCATTATGACTGCAGGTATTGTGGTCTATGCAAACATGACTCCTTGTAAAAAAAAAGTGTCAGTTGTGTTTCCAGATAGAAGAGTAAAAAAACAATTATCAGTCTTGTCACAGTTGACGAAGAGGAGGAGGATGATCACGCAAGCGGAACCGAGGAAAACAACGCAGAGTGCTACCAAACTTATATTTCATCGTTTATTAATGACCGCCCTGTGTCCTCGATAACGATCACGGCCAGGAAAGATCGAGACACAGTGGTCACGGGTCACACAAGTCACACAAGTCACTGCTGGCAAGATAACTGCGCTACATTTAAATTCTGAAGAGCCATTGCTTACCTGCTCATGTTCTAGCATGTATGCGATCTTCACCAAACCGTAACGTATTGTTGGGAGGGTAAAACAAGATTGAAATTCGCACTTAAGGCCTTCAATATTCAATGTAAATACAATGCACGGTTGTGCATAGTTGTTGACATTGTTGCTTGGACATTTGTCTTCTATTTTGAGACCGTAAATATGTTACGAACAACCAAGTGTAGCAAGACAAGTGTTGACAATCAACCATAGCATTGCCTGGCATAAGCAAAAGCCTGCCTTGCCAGTTTGTAACGATATCTTTTTTTTCACCCTCTCACTGCATTGCTGATCTCGTCAAGGAACATAAAATCATCACGCGAACTGCGGTCATCCTTGCAGCGGCTTTTGGCTAGTCATCACGCAAAGACAGTCACGACATCGCGCGCTTTCAGATGTGCTTCTGCGGACGTCTGGAACGCTCTTCCTTTCGATATTAGAAAGCCACTGGAGATGTGCGCTTTTAAATCATCTATAATGAAAACATTCTTAACTGCTTTTCTGTGTTTAGTTTGTGGTCCAATTTGCACGGTTGGTTACGTACGGTGTGAAAAAAGTTCATTGGGGGGGGGGTAAAAAAGAATCTCACAATGTCTCCACTCAGGTGGATTGATGCAATGTAAATAACGACAGTAGCACAACGGGGATTTACGCTCTAATCAATAAAGTAAGCGCCGGTTCATCTTGGTCCAGTATCTACGTTGGCCTAACTGCTTTATATCACTCTTTTTTTCTCACAGCAGCCAATAGAACAATTCGGGAGCTGAAATACGATACAATGCTGACAATATATTTGAACCAATTAAAAAACCAATTGCTGTTGCCCTGTTGCCATTTATCATGGCATAATCACATTTGATCAACAGTGCCATTCAATGTAACCTGAGAATGTTTTCAGCCGTTGCAGAAAATTGTCCCATTTATTTACACTCTCATTTTTGGTAGGTTCCCGAAACAATTATTCTTCCATTTCAAATAAATGTGGATTGTTTACACATATCATACCTACTGCATAATCACCCAGGAATGTCTGTCCTTAACGCTCGTGACGTCACTCCACATCGACCAGCCTCCCTTACTATTATTCATGAACAGGTGACGTCATCCAAATGGACACCCCCACCCCCATCATTAATAATCATGAGCGGGTGACGTCAATCAATATGGAGTACTAAACTCCTCACTAATAATCATGCGCAAGTGACGTCACTCCACATCGAACAACCCCCCTTAATTTAAATCATGAGCAGGTGACGTCCTCCAAATGGACCGCCCCCCCCCCCCCACATTATTACCGACTATAATGAGCCAAGAATGTTTGTGTGCAACGTTCGTGACGTCACTCCACGTCGACCAGCTCCCCTCATTAATAATCATTATAAGGTGACGTCCTCCAAATGGATAGTCCCATATAAGTGAAATACGATGAAAAAATGCAGATATTCATGGTGAACGCACCGTGCTATGTACCTGTAATCCTGAGATTGATTCCCAGCCATGGCAAAAATTTTGGCAAGTGCTATCTGAACCAGTCCGGGGTACCCATACATCACAAATCTACACTTAATTTCTGTAGCAGAAAGTATTTGGAGTGAGATGGGTCGCAGACAGGAGTGAATCATTGTAGGATATTGAATACAGTGCTTGCGCTCTCGAAATTGATCCAGTATTGGATTTGAAGCCAGTCGAGGGATTGGATTCTTGTTACGATTTGGTTTCATTGTCAGATCCTGGAAAGGAGGATGGCAGTGACATTTTGCATCATCCAAAGATTGCAGATGAAAATTTTTGGGAGGCAGTAGAGGAAAATTCATAATACAGGTTTTTTTGGGTTAGATCGTGTAAATATATCAATGTGTCGTTAAACCCGCCACCATCCGACACAGCCAATTATTAAGGTTTGTCACGTAAACGGAACGTGCCAATCCGTTACTAGTACAGCATCACCGGTGTGTTAGGGAGCCAAGCCACAACATTTACAATCTGAGTATGACGTTTCACCAGTAATTACAACTAGCTTCAGCAGGCAACAGACATATTTTTTGAGAAGTCCTCCTGTTATGCGATCTAACCCAAAAAGCCTGTATTATGGGTGGTATTGGTCGCGAAAGCCTACGTGTTAAACTGAGTAGAGGAACATATTAAAACGATTGTTGCAAGATGTGGTGACGGCATGGATGATGGTCCCGGCTGCAGCTAGGAAAAGGTAATGGTGGATACGGGAGTCATTGCTCAGATAGACATATGGTGGTCCTGCAGGGTGAAGATTTGTGGGAGGAGAAAAGAGAGCTTGCGATGATTGACAACTCCAAGGTTTTGCACACACTGACGATGTCGCCTCAAAGTTTGAAGGTGCACGCTCAAATTTGGGTCTTTACTCAGTGTGGACTCTCTACCAATTCGGATTTCTTCAGTTGTGGCAATGTTTAGCTGGAGAAATGTAAGATCAATTAAAGACGAGACCACATCAAGGCTGGATGTGAGATTAATGAGTGAGCTTGTGTTCGTGGAGTCAATGGTGATGGAGAGCTGAGTGTTATCAGCATACAAATGATGGCCGCCGTTAAAAACTGGAGACAATTTAAAATAGTAAAAAAAAGGTATAAAATACATTGAAAAGAGCAGGGGGTGAGGATGGGGGAGTTGTGGGCACATCAGAGCAATGAGGTGTGTGAGGGGAAGAGAGTCATTGAATGAAAATATAGGAACAGTTTGAACAAGAAAAGTCAAGTGTCCTGGAGACGTCTACATAGCTATGGGGATGCTTAAGTAGGTTCAAGTGATCTGTAGTGCAAAAGCAGCGGAAAGATCTATTAAAATTAGAAGTAAGGGTTATTCATGGTCTGAAGAGGGAAAGTAATTTACCAGACATACGAGACCATGGTGTTTGCAGAGTTGAGAGAAGCAGGTGGTGCGTGAGGCCTAGTGTCAGTGGTACTACCCTTTTCCCGTTCTGATGACGTACGTGTATGCCATCGGAACAAAATTGGAAGTAAAAAGTCATGCGGAAGGGCGTGTGGCACAGTTAGGCGCCAGCTATCATGGAGTGTGGTAGTGTAGCTACAGTTCTCTGCGGTGAGTGCAATGGCTTTATAAACAGCGGAAATACGTCTCTCTAAATAACATTCACGCAGTGAACGGGACCCACCCTGTAATTTGCAGACGTCCCGGAATGGGAAAGGGATACTAGGCCCAGCAAATTAGAGTTAAACATAATTTTAAGTTTAATTTAAATCAACGAAAAAAGTTTTAATAAAAACAATGGGTACGTAATAAAACAAATTAATAACCTCATATAAACCAATGAAGAGGATAATGTTGTCTAACTTAAGCCATAGAACAGCAGACATTACTGCTCTATGGCTCTGCTACTGCCTTTGTACCTCCCAAATGCAAACGTTGTATTTGTAATATTTCAAGGCTATAGCCACACAGTGCTCTTTACAGTCAACACAAATAGGAATGTACAAATTCCAACTTGCCAGTGGTGTTTGGCTCACAAAAGTGAATTGAGTTTAAAATATAAGTACTGGGAGGAGCTGGGCGAGCAGGTGGGCACAATTGTGAGAATTTTTGTGGAGATTTTGTAAATACATTTTTGTCAACTCACAAAGGCAGCTCACATTTTAGGGGTCGGTTGAATTTCATTGCCTGCGCTTGACTCAATGGCTTTGCCCACTCAGCACGCGTCCGTGAGTACGTTTACCCTAATTGTGAATAACCATAATCTATGCACTGCTGGATAAATGCCTCCTCACGTGGAGCGGCGATGCAACAATTCATCTGACTCCAAACAGAAGTATATTTCGTTGCGCTATGTCCACAGCATTTGTAATACTCCGATTGATGCTCCTGCTGTTGTGGAGTGGCTCATGCAGCCAGCTATGGCTGCAGGGTTTTGGTAGTACATGTTTATGCCATTTATTGTGAAAATTCCGTCACAGTTCCTATGATTGCTTTTTCATTGCTTTCATGGCTTTATTTTGGTGATTTCGAAAAGTGTATTGGTTTAGCCATATTTGTTTGTTGTAGTACAGAGTTAGACTGATGGCCTTAATCTAGGTTGTCTTATGGTTGTTGTTGTTTGACTTGCATCCCACTGGGATTTTTGCACACAGCGTTGCTGTACGGTGTTTTTTTCTGCAATATTTTGCTGTCTTTTCTTGGATTTTCTGTTTGCACTTAGTCACATATTCACTTTAAGATGTTTTTTGTTCATGTTTTAGTTTTTTGTTTGTTGCGGTTGCACCCGATTCAAGAGCCGAATGGCTCACAGGGCTATACCTAAACAGGACCCTGCGGGGTGGGCTGGTAGGAACGAATAACCAAAGAATATAAACATAATGTATTATTACACTTGGAAAGCCCCACTGAGTCAAAAGGTTTTTGTAGGGTCCTGCCAAGTGTTTTGCAGTAGGGGGCGATGTTGATACACGGACGGACGGACGGACGATATAATCTATTGGTGGTCTGGTCCACTTCGTTCCTACCAGTATAAATGAACTTGAACTTGTCTCGTTGGGCATATTCCTCCTTGGGCTGCGTTTTGACCACCGGCTATGAACCTTTGTAAGGGGACGTGCCCTGCTCAAGCCCACTTGGTGTTCTTAACAGTAAAATGTGGTGTCTTTAACCTGCGTGTGTTCACTAATTCACGTGTTCCTCTTTCTGTACCCCAGTATAACCCCAGGCATGCATCTTTCCACGTTCCTTTGTATACTTGAGCTATTGTACATGTCTTTTGTCCGTGTCCATGTTTCTGATCCATGGTCATAGCAGGTAATATGCATCGATTCAAAACGCTCCTCTTTTCACATCCTGGCATTCTGCGCCACATTACAATCAAGTTCAATTTTACAAAAGTGTGTATCGTGGTGCCTACTGTGCAACAGTGGCGAGTTCTGGCACAAAGTATGAAACGTCGGTGGGGTGTGGGAGGCATCGACTATTTTGGCCATGACGACATCTTGATATTCAGCATCAGAATCTATATTTATCCCGGACGAATCGAATGAGCTATGGAAGCTCTTCTTCACAGGTGTCCAGTTAGGATACATAAACGGACAACACGAAAGATGAAATTAGTGAAAGATAGAGATAAGGTAAGAAAATTGCTCAAATGAATCAATTTAACGTACAAACATTCCTGCCGATTTGTCAACACCAAATCAAGCTTGTGCAAGGCAGCAAAACAACAACAAAAACAGTCCCAAACCACACCAAGACAACACACAGTCCCCCAATTACAATGCATTTTAAGACGTAGCGATCGATACACTCAACTGCTCTCTTCTCCCTCTGTATTTAATTCGTTTGAAAGGTGATAGTGCACCTTCAAGAACTTTCGTAGGCATATATACTCTGATGTAATTTACCCTTACGTCCCTCTGACACAAGTCCTTCATTTGTTGTAAGTAAAGTTGTTCTACTTAAATGTTGCTTGCCTTATTTATATTGAGTCCCGCTTTGCAGCGTTCTTTATCAAGCTCTTGAAATATGCACTGATTAACATACTTCTTCTTCTTGGTTCTTTCGGTAAAGTCACGTAGAAGGGAAATAATGAAATAATAAAAATAAAACTTCATAAAATAATTCTCACGACGTTTCGGCCACAACGCAAGCAGCCGTCCTCAGGTGAAGAACAGGTCTGTCAGAAAGACAGCGTTATTATGTTTTATTTTTTATTATTTTATTATTTCCCTTCTACGTGACTTTACCGAAAGAACCAAGAAGATGAATCCCTGCAGTCACGAAAGCTTTAAATCGAAATTTAACATAATTCTTGTTCAGGTGCATTATTGTGGTGTTAATGATTGTTAAGTTCAGTTTTACAAAGCATTCTAACTTACCCTCATCCGCCACTTTATGCCATCATTGTGATCTCTGTCCACCTTCAGTCACTGCTCTAGGTATACCTGCTACTAAGGGAGAACATTTTGCATCAGACTAATCGCGAGGAATGTAAGGAGTAGGTTGCCATTAAGAAGGGATGGGGCATGCGGGAGGTGATATTCGGTTTAAACATTTATACTGGTAGGAACCGCCAGGTTACACCAGCATTATTGTGTCCGTCGTGCAGGGAGGGGCTGGGTGGGGAGGGAGGGGCTGCGTGGGGAGGGGAGGGTGGGGAGGGGCTGGGTGGGGAGGGTGGGGCTGGGTGGGGAGGGGAGGGTGGGGAGGGGAGGGTGGGGAGGGGCTGGGTGGGGAGGGGAGGGTGGGGAGGGGCTGGGTGGGAAGGGTGGGGAGGGGCTGGGTGGGGAGGGGCTGGGTGGGGAGGGTGGGGCTGGGTGGGGGGTGGGAGGGGTAAGGCTGGGTGGGGAGGGGCTGGTCACCCCGTGGTGCCCTTATAAAACTCAACGTTTAACCTACTCACGCCGGCTTGTGCCCACCCTCACAGTCGGGCATATTTGCAGAATACACCACGCCGCCGTTGACCCTGGCCATTGAGCGAGCAACCCAACGTTCCTACCAGTTCCCTCCGCAGGAATGTGTTTGCGAGGGAGCAGTGAAGATGACGCAAAAGTGTCCGTCTTTTTCTTCACATGACAGAGTCAAGCACAGTGAATGGGTCAGAGGTCAGGTGAGACACGTAGGAGATGAGAATGACTTCCAGCTGATCAAGAACCTCAGAGGTGGCAATAATATGAGCGGTGAACTCACAAAATGGGCAACGATTGAGCAGGGTACATGAAACAACGCCATCTTCTTGGTTCTTTCGGTAAAGTCGCGTAGAAGGGAAGTAATAAAATAATAAAAATAAAACATAATAAAATTATTCTCACGACGTTTCGGCCACAACGCAAGCAGCCGTCCTCAGGTGAAAACCAGGTCCGTCGAGGCGACAGAGTCTGGTTTTCACCTGAGGACGGCTGCTTGCGTTGTGGCCGAAACGTCGTGAGAATAATTTTATTATGTTTTATTTTTATTATTTTATTACTTCCCTTCTACGTGACTTTACCGAAAGAACCAAGAAGATGAATCCCTGCAGTCACGAAAGCTTTAAATCAAAAGACAACGCCATGTCACGTCACCGTCTCTGTTCAGCGTCAACTCGGAGTGTGTGATGAGAGGTGTTAGAGATATGTGAAGAGAATTTTAAGTTGTAGGAATGACGATGACAATGATGAAGATAAAGTCGATGGGGATGATTATAATGATAAAGGTGATGATAGGGGCACTACAGTGGTGAGAGGTGAACTACCTCAGCTGGTATACAGGAGGTCGTGGGTTCGATCCACACCCTGACGCCTGCTGCATATTTTGAGTTTGCATGTTCCCCTCGTGGCCGCGTGGATTTTTCTCCATGTCCTCCGGGTTTCCCTTCCACATTTCTAGAAATGCGTTTAGAGCGTTTGGCTGATACCAATTTACACGTCGTTGAGCGATCATTTGTGGCCAGGTCGCTTCTGAAAAATAGCTATATAGCTCAGTGGGCCTTACCTGGATTTTTTTTTATTAATAGTGATTGTAATTGTGTAAATGAGGATGATAGTCCCTCAACGCCTAGATACACACACCAACCCCTGTCCCACGGCCATTCAACAACCCCTGCCTCTGAAGCACTTTATCACAGATGGTAATTGACAAGGTATGCGCACTGCACCAGGCCAGGCACACATCCAAGTCGCATCGCCTTCAGAGAGGCTCAAAACTAAGATGCGGGAAATTAAACTTCATTGGCCATGTTATTTGCTCATCATTATCATCAACATCGTAATCATCGTCGTCTACGTTTCCATCATCTACACCAGTGGTTCTTAACCTGGGGTGCACGCAAATCATGGAAACACAAATTAAGCATTAGCACGTAAGTACAATAACTTTTGACTTAAAGCTTTCGTGACTGCAGGAATTCATGTTTTAATATTTTCTTTGAACCTATCTACGTGACTTTACTGAAAGACCCAAGAATACGATTACTTCGATTCTAGATTTGAAGCTTTCGTGACTGCAAGTATTCATATTCTTAGGTTTTTTTCGGTAAAGTCACGTATGTAAACAAATCAAAATTAATAAAAGTAAAATAAAAATTAAAAAAAAATTTTACCTACGTGACTTTACCGAAAAAAACCTAAGAATACGATTACTTTGTTTCCTCAAACCTTTGTATTTTTAATCATTATACATTTGTTTTACGATTGAGAACCAAAAGAGGGTGCAAGGCTGCAGTAAAGGGTCAAGAACCACTGAGCCATAGCAACTTTACGTGCACGAATGCGTTACTCCATTCCGGCGTTTCCCACACACTGTGGAATGACAACAAGCTACCATTAAATGGAAGCAAACTTTCCACAAAAATGTCTTGGAATGCAGGCAACAAGCAACGCACACAAATTCGGGTTGAATTCATCACTGCGTCCTCTCCCCTGCGTGTGCCACACCCAAAGGTGTGAAAGGACACAATTTTCGTGCTTTGGCGGAAAGGTTCCGCAATCATGTGAAAACATTTTATAATGATTTGCTCTAAAATGGCTCCACCCACGATGGCACATTCTGCAATTGGGGGATGTGCAGAGACGTTTTTGTTCCAACATCATCCCGTCGTGAATTGTAAAATGTGGAACAGGGCCAATTTTCCTCTAAATCGGTCGTCTTTCTGCCAAATAGTGGTGGAAAAATGCTCAAAATAGCTATATCAATTGGCCCCTATATGTACATTACCATTGAGCCGTTGCGCAATAGATATACACATTTTACCATTTCAACAAAGGTCGACGATTAGCCAGATCCATTTAAGGATTTATAATATATATATTTATTGTAATGTAAATGTATTATTTTCATGGTGTCATGTCTGTATTGTTCTTGTTATATGCCATTTGGATATATGCCATTTTTTTACGTAGTTGTGTTTATTAATAAAGGTTGAGGAAGCTTGTTCTGTTCATTAAATTTTTTGGGGGGGGGGGTGGGTTTGCACAATATTTTATAAAGTTATGGAAGTGAGAAAACAAGTATGTGTGAATGACTTGGAATGTGTGAGAGTTCATTTTCAGTAATAACTTTCAGGATCCTAAAATTATCTGCAAAAATTTATTATAGCAATAGTGAAATAACATGTGCAATGCATAACTTTAATAGATTTAGATCCCAAGAAAGTTGCCATCACCAGAAGAATTACATGTCTTCTAAATGTCTTGTAATCTTTTTCGATTTAAAGCTTTCGTGACTGCATTGGGACACTGTCTTTCCGACAGCCATGCGCTTCACCTGAGGACGGCTGCTTGCGTTGTGGCCGAAACGTCGTGAGAATTTTATCTTATTATGTTTTATTTTTATTATTTTATTATTCCCCTTCTACGTGACTTTACCGAAAGAACCAAGAAGATGTCTTGTCATCGTTATCAAGGAGCTATGAAATAATTGTACAGCAGAAATGCATATGCGGAGTGTTAACTGGTTTTAATGAAGTGCATATTTACTATTGTCCAAAAAAGGAATTGAAGGGTAAAATGTTCACTTCACCGGCTATGCTTGATAGGATGCTAATGCCAGAAGGCTTTCATGTCGAACCTGCAATATGTGGACGTTTTAAGTGTGGTAGCTCTCCGAGATATTTCCACTTAGACCTCGAAAGTGTCACAGGTCCAAAAAACCTGATCTCAAGCAATTTCACTTGAATATATATTTTCAAATAAATTGCTCTCATGTCAGGTTTAAAAAAAGGCATGACCTAATTTGGCAAGTTGTACAACAGTCACTTAGCAAACTTTAAACTAAATATTAAATGCTAACAGAATGATTTACGAGGTGAGCGGCTTTTATCTCTCATGCATTCTACATTAATTCTCGCCCCCTATGCATATGGAAAGGCTGCGACAGCCCATCGCTTAATTATATACTGAAAAATTATTGCATTTACATTTGTTTAACTTAAAAATTTAGAAAGGGGCTCAGCCTTCAGCCCTCTGTGATTATATAAGGCTGATGGTCATATGTTACACCCACTCTCATTATAATTAGCAAGACCAAGCCAAACCAGCAACAACTCTTGTACCCCTTTTCAATTAGCTCGTGTGAGCTAAGCCAGCGTGGGGCCCTCACAGTGGTTTTCCACCGGCTATTTGTCAAGCCGAGCTAGAACCGATCCGCAATATGCTGGCCTTACAAAACATTGGCATCTGGTCCAGGGCCAAGCGTGGCCAGGAGCACGGTTAATCATTGTCATCATACATTGCGTAACCTTGACATCACACGTGCATCGAGTGTAATGCCAGCAGCATGGCTCGGGTTCTACAGTGGAAAAACAACGTTTTGCCTCCTGAGATGTGGTGGTCTGGCTTGGCACAATCTCAGCACGGCTTGGTTGTACAGTGGAAAAACTTCAACTCTGAGATTGAAGTGTGTTCGTCATCGGTGTAAATTATACCATTACTGACTTAAAACTTTCGTGACTGCAGGAATTCATATTCTGTGGTTCTTTCAGTAAAGTCACGTAGATAGAAAATAAAATAAGTATAAAAAATATATAAAAATTAAAAATATATTTTTTTAAACAAAAAACTCACGACGTTTTGATCGCAACACAAGCGGTCGTCATCTCTCCACCTGATTACGACCGCTTGTGTTGCGATCGAAACGTCGTGAGTTTTTTGGGTTTTTTACATTTTTTTATTTTTTTGTTATTTAAAATTTTTATTTTATTTTATTTTCTATCTACGTGACTTTATCGAAAGAACCATAGAATATACCATTACTGTTAATATTTGTTGTAACATCCTAAATCTAACATGTTTACAAGTCCAAGGGAATATACAGCACTTATCACAGGTAAGAAATCATTTATTGCACTATTATAAGATCCAATAAATAGGCATACGTTTTCACGAATAGGAAAGTACACACATATATACAAACATAACTTTATCCCCTAGAAATGTGTAACAGCATGAAGTGGAAAAGTAAGTTTAACCATTCGGGCCATGCCGCTCATATAGAGTGAAAGAATGATTGATGTTGGTGACAAGTGGCATAACATAGGCCTCACCCGACTAACGGGGAATGTCCTATGAAGATTGAAGCAGATAAAACAACAGGCACAATAATTGTTAAGTGCTCGTAAAATCGCATTGCTGGAGTGGGATTACCCATTAACGGTTGGTCTCCTGTTAAACTCAAGCGATGTAAATTGGTGGAATGCTCCCTACGATTGTCATCACAGTGAGCCTTTATTGGTTGCTGCGCGTTAATAACCGGCGTCTTCAGACGGACTCATTGGCTCTGCCCCCCTGCTAGGAGGAAGCAGCTGGGCTTATCAGGCCCTCTTCAAGGTCAACAGCTGCTCGTGTCTGTTAAAGCTCCGTCAGCCAATAAATCATTAGGATTAGCACAGCCATTTGTCGGCGCTGTAAATCCTGGCATTAAACCTGGCCGCCAGGACAGTTATGGACATGCTTCCAAACGGCCACTTGCACTGGGCTTTTTGGCTGTAATCCAAGTCATTGCGTTTGGCAGAGGTCCCTGCCTGCCTTGCTTGCTCGCCTGGCATGCACATTGATGATGCACCGAACCTTTTGGTTGAGTGGCATCCAGAGTGAATGCAAATTGGAGGCGGCATCGGATGAACTCACGGAGGTGTAATATTTCCGTTACCTTTCAACTTCATTTTACGTTCGCCAAAGTGGAAGTTTATCAATGAAGGTTATACCCTGGTAATGCAACAACATGACGATAATCATGAGTAATGGTTGGTACTTGGTCATACAGGTTTGGTCACATGTATCATAAAAGCAAGCAATATTTATATATATGTGGAAATTAAAAGCTATAAATTTTCAACTGGCCAATAAATACTTTTTCTTTAATAACCCGTACCATTACCGAAATGTATTACGGATCATAATTTAAATTATCCAAATTTTCTGTTGTATTTATTCAGGGACAGTAATTGCCCGATAGAAAATGTATTAAAATAAATTTGTATAAAGTTGCAGCTAATGTTTAAATACATGAATCCAGTGCTGCTATAATACCAGGAAAACAATATAAAAATGCATGTGAATGTTTTCGTATATATTTTTGTGTGCGTATATCGTGTACCTTGCCAGCCTTCATAATTGCTTGCTAACAACACTTGCCCCAACAGTCTGTTAAGGCTATACGGGAGGATCTTTGTCTTTGTGTATATTTTACCTCTTTTTGTTACGCACAAGCCTGTTTTACCCCACCTGCATTCAATGCAATGCATCGTGGGGTGTCCATATCAACGTTTTCACCACTTAAATAACTAACTAATGCAGTCGGAGAGGCGGTCTTAATTAAATACAATTAAACTATATTGTGGAGATTGTTCATTTATGGTACATTCTATATGCATTTTGCAAGAGAAAAAATTGGTATAATTATATTGTCAGTGCAACAAATCAACATGCATACCGGGATGCACCGAAGATGGACCCCTCACGCTAAGCAATCTTCACAAATAAGAAATGTTAAAGTAAAAATGGAAATTCATTTCATAAGATGTCATAAAATTTCATTTCAGAAACTGATATTTATTGGAAATGGCACGCAAGCTAGGGTTATAGTTAGAGTTTATTATGAAATAAACTAAGTATTCCAGAGTAAGAATAAATTAACCCCTTGTCAGACAATTTGCTGGAGTAAAAACAGGTCTCGTACACATCAATGTTGACGTTCATCTCAATTTTAACTCAATCTTACGTGTGGAGTGAAGTATTACTAAATCTATCTACGCAATACAGCGCGTAATGTTTGGCACCGAGCCTGGATGCACACTTTAACAACAGTGAAAGCCATACGTTGTGCTATAATAATAATATGCAGAGGGGATAATATGTTTAGCTTGGACATCTTTCGTGAAGTAAAACACCGTGTAGTGAGAGTGTATAACATAAGGAAATTAACATGTCACACATGTGAAGCCAACCTTTGCAGAATTGCAAAAGATTACAACCAATGGATGAAGGCAAGCATGATTACTTATGGCACCTTATGTTGTACGTAAAAAAAAGTACTCGCATAACGTTAATAGTAGACACTCCATGACTAAAATACAAAAAAAACATTTTAAATAACATACTGCGCGATATTTATTTCAGTTTCTGACATATTTGACATAAAAATAATTCATTATTTTACAGCCTGCGAGACAACTCAATGCCATGTTTATAAAACTTATGGGGATGTTATTTCAAAGATTTGTCATCAAGGTCACGTGAACACAAAATGACTTTCTCTAGCGGAGGTACTGAATCACACGTTTGCAATGAAACCAAAGGATGACATCTCCCTCTCCACCGGGGCTCAAGCAGCTAAGCAGAGGATTTTACAAAACATTCACAACCAATAGCACACACTCTCATCGTACGCGCCAAAGAATATAAAATATATATATTTTAAAGAAATTAAATAAATTCCAACAATTTCGATTTAAAGCTTTCGCGACTGCAGGGATTCATCTTCTTGGTTCTTTCGGTAAAGTCACGTAGAAGGGAAATAATAAAATAATAAAAATAGAACATAATAAAATAATTCTCACGACGTTTCGGCTACAACGCAAGCAGCCGTCTTCACGTTGTAGCCGAAACGTGACTTTACCGAAAGAACCAAGAAGATAAATTCCAACAATTCTAAATCCACTGTTGGATGAGCGTCTTGCTCTATGCACCACATTGACGATGGGGGATTTTTGATCGTTCTTTCTCCGCCCTGGTCATTGAAGTTGGAGGGGGGGGGGTTCTGATATCATTCACCACTGATGCCAGCCGTGGCCCGGAATTGAACTCAGGTAAAAGGGTTCATAGTACAGCATGCTAGTAACCGTTCCACTGCTCTACGCCTGATATTATAACATTATAAAGTAATTGGTGGGTTTCTTGTTTTTACGCCATTCTCATTTAAAGTGTAAGAATAATGCTTGTATGGCAGCCACTTTTTATGATTTGTTTCACAACAGTATAAAGAAATTTAAAAATATGTCTTAACTTTCACGAAAGTTCCGCCTCAAATCAAGAATTATAGTGTACTGTATATAATAATCAATCAAAGCCCATTCGACATGTGAGATGTAGTTGTCAGGAATACAATGAAACTCAAATAGTTGTTTAAAAATATGATTTATCACTGGAAGAGAATGTGATAGACTATTATTGATAATGACAGATGAGAAAATATTTATTATAAATATTGTGGCAAACATGAAATAGGAAATTAACACAACAATTAACATGGAATTCGTGATGCAAGCATTGAATCATGTGCGTATGCAACTTTCATGCTGATGTTTATTTTTTGTCTCACTGGGTGTACAAAACCTCCATGGGAGACAGAAAAAAGGCAGATACATTCCAAACAACAAGTTGCCACGAATGAGACGATAAATATTCTCTTGAATAACATTTCGCAGAAAATGGAACAAAAGCTAGGATGTTTGCCTGGAATTGCAGTGGAGACGGATAGAGCAACACACACATCGGGTAACAAACGCAAATCAGATCAACCTGGATGTCAAGAAAAGTAAGTGTATTTGGGCAGGAGAAATTGCTGGAAGGGATGATGGATGATGACAAAACTGGGGAATGGATGGAAGCCAACGAAAAGACAATGCCTGAGATGATGACCACCGTAAAATAGAAGCAATGAGATTAGCTCCTGCGCAGCAGTTAGGTACCACGACTGTGAGGGATGGCAACGGCATGTTGGAGGCCTGCATCCAACAGCAGATAGACAATGAATGATGATTATTATTGTTATGATATGCAAATTATGTGCTGAGACCGCATACTTGCTGGTGGAGTGAACAAACTTGTGCACGTGAAATAGATATGAGTGGAAGTTCAAGCGGTGTGGTAAATCTCGGCTTGTACCGTTACATTGATTCATCGATTAATTATGATACATGCACACTGCTGGATGTATTTATGCCATGTAAACCATTAATGTCATGCAGACACCGAAGGTTTTGCATAGACCACAATGGAACAAAAGATAAATAGTGCTAAAATCTAATTGTGACCGAATCATGACAATTAATTGAATCTCTGGCAAGGAAAGTGAGATTTGTCTCCTTTTTACATAAAATCCACCCCTGATTCATGTGTTGCTTTGTCTCTCAATGCAATTCAGAGTACATACACCCACCCCATTTTCGCCTGAAGGCCAGCGTGCATCGACATAAGGCTGAAAGACAGAACTTAAAAGTACAAGATTAATTGTGAAATTCATCGTGTTCAAGTAATTGCACCGACTGTCCATTAAAAAAATAGCTGGGAAAGAAGACATTTTAAACGTAACAAAGATGTGATTTGTTTCCATGCAAGAGGAACATTCTGGTAAAATGAAAGCTATCCAAACTTCTTCTTGGTTATTTAGGTAAAGTCACGTAGAATGGAAATAATAAAATAATAAAAATAAAACATAATAAAATAATTCTCACGACGTTTCGGCCACAACGCAAGCAGCCGTCCTCTGGTGGAGAACACGTCTGTCGAGAAGACAGTCAGACTCGACAGACGTGTTCTCCACCTGAGGACGGCTGCTTGTGTTGTGGCCGAAACGTCGTGAGAATAGTTTTATTATGTTTTATTTTTATTATTTTATTATTTCCATTCTACGTGACTTTACCGAAAGAACCAAGAAGATGAATCCCTGCAGTCACGAAAGCTTTAAATCGAAATATATCCAAACTTGTATTTACTTTAGGGACATAGCAAAGGGAGGGTTGAAATGTGAACTTAATAAAGCAGATAAAATGCTGGTTATCTATCAATACTTGCCTTAAAAATAAGCTTAGATCAGTGTATATATGTAATAACAGGGGCAGGTGACATTTATTTACGTAGATAACATTGATGGACAGAGTGATTTTCATTTAAAATAAAGGAAGTATTAGGCTGAATGGAAAACCTAGGCTCAGACTACTCAAAACTGGCAACTTGAACATCCTAGATTTGAAGCTTTCGTGACTGCAAGGATTCATACTCTTAGTTATTTCGGTAAAGTCACGTAGATAAAAAATGAAATTAATATTAATAAAAGTAAAAGAAAAAAAATAACGACGTTTCGGAGGCAACACAAGTCTCCGTCAAATCTGGCTGTGACGGTCCCACCTGATGACGGAGACTTGTGTTGCCTCCGAAACGTCGTGATTTTTTTTTTTTATTAATTTTCATTTGAATTTTTTACCTATGTGACTTTACCGAAAGAACTAAGAATATGAACTTGAACATCTATTAAACGCACATCATCATAACCTCTCAGTAAAACGATTGAAGCACAAAGCTGGTAGTGAATAAAATTATCTCTCAAGAGCCCTTCGTCCATCCACTGGTAATCACGTCGGTCATGGGGTTCTTTGCCCATACTTCACCACGCCGGCAAGTGCAGGTTTGTGAAAGTGGAGCCCACGACCAGTTCAGAACTCACTTTCCAGTCGCGTTAGACTTGCCTGGGAACTGAACTCAGGTCACTGAGCTCAGAGCACGGCGTGCTCAGCACAGTGCCAATGCTCCCCCCCCCCCCCCCCCTTTTGTGACATAATTTGCTGAAATTATAAAATGGACCGTTCATGGTCCATTTTTGCTCATTCCTGATAGATGTTTCAAGTAAAAGTGCACGTGTAATACTCGTGTATTATGTCTACGGACGTACAGATATAATACACGAAATGTACGGTCATGGGGAGCATTGGCACGAGTAGATACGGCAATGACAGTGAATCATGAGTTATTTCCGGAGAAGATACCACATTTATTTGTTTAGTTTCATTATGAGGTTACGCATACATGTGTTAATATACAAATGCGAAGCAAGCCAAATTCACATGCATTGATAATAGGTGACTTTTTTATATAATGGAGCCACACATTTTTTAATTATACTCTATAAAAAGTTAACCTTTCATATATATACACACACATATATGTTTTTACTCTACTCTATTATACTGGACATCTGTGAAAAAGGGCTTCATATCTAATCGGCTTCTTGCAGTCTAAAGATTATGTTGTCCTTTATTGAACCAGGAAGAAACTCGATGAGTTTCAAGACTTTCGGGAGGGTCCTGTTTTGGGATATTTGGCCAATTTCAATCGTTATTTGTGTTTGGCACGTGGGAAGAATTGTAAGTACCCAGGAAAAAATCCGCCATGCATACAAGGGATTAGAATTAGACTCAAAATCTTTATTTATCCTGAAGAAATCCGATGAGCTATGAAGCTATTTTTCACAAACGTCCCGTAGGGGCGGGTCGGAAGGTTATAACAAACAATACAAAAAAAATATCGGAGTGCAAAGTATCGGAGAGGAAATAAAATCATAAAAAAAAAATACGTAAAATGGAGGAAGTATATATAAGTTCAAATTGCATAAGTACACCAATTCTTGAGCTTGGGCAAGGCAGAAAAACAACAGCAAAAACAGCCCCAAACCACACCAAGACAACATACGTTTTCCTCAATAAAATTTCACATTAAAATGTAACTATCGAGACACGGGTATCACTCAAAGCTCCACATCAATATTTGTGGGGTATCAGGATTCGTGAATTCCCTTTATTTGCCTCGGAAGGGTTCAGTTTTCTAACCAAATGTAAGACTCATGAAGGATGAGCATTTCATTTTCCCTGTATTTATCAAAAGTTTTGGTGATATAATGTAGTGTTGAATAATATTAGAATACAACGCTAATTGTTAAAGTATAAACTATTAAGCACAAAACCAGATCAAATTTGAATGGCCACTTTAGAGGTGACTATGCATTTTATGCCAATTGTAGCGGAGCTGTGTTTTACTCCCTTTTCATTGTGACACGAACAGTCCATTCCATTAAATCACACATTTTAGAGATAATTAATTCCACGTGAAATGGGCCTCAATTGGTTGCTAATCTTGATTTTGCAGGTGAAAGATGGAGTCATACAAACTGTTTGAAATATAAACTCCTGGATGCCATGAAGGAGAAACCCCGACAATTCCGCGCGATTCCCGAAACATTATTCCGTGATGTTGAAGATCGAGAAAAATTAACCAGTGCAGCTCTGTAGATTTTAATGAATTGTTCTCACGCTGCCTCTGAGAATGAGGTCACAATTTGACCCCGGTACAAGATCAGCCAATCAGCCATTGATCGAGAGTCAGTCTCTCATGGGAATGAACGATAACGTCGCTTAATTACGTGATTCACTTCCCATCAGCTTCTACCAGGTGCATATCGTGCTTTCTGTAACCAGAACGAACTCCTGGTCAGAATCTAGAATTAATTTGCATTCCATGACAAGCGGACGATAAGACTCCTAGCAATGTTCATACCGATTTAACAGACCACAAAATGTAGGTCGCATTTTTCCCCTCAAAGATAGCAATCCAATTTCGGTCTTCTGTACTTTCTGTCTTGCCAAGAATGCTTGTGTCCTTGAATAATGCGGTGCATGCAAGTGTAAACGGTCCTTTATATAAAATTGATTAAAGTGCCCTAATTCCACTCTGATCGTGTAGTATACCAATCGCAAATGTTCCAGAAATGATTCAAGGCGCATTGCATTGAAGGCCATTAATTATTTATTTGGTTTTATTAGATAGCTTTTCCATTAAATCTATGGGGAAAAACTCAGCTGACTCGTGGTCGTGACATATTGAACAATTTACATTGAAAAAGTAACTTCGTGGATGCATGTAACCAAGTCACAAATGTTTCATTGTTTACATCTGTCAATAAACCATTTGTACCTATGTAGCTAAGGTATTTAACATTTGCAATGTATTTTTTTGTCAGTTTCACAAAATGCCACAAAATGTTTTATTGTTAAAGGCTGTGCATCAAGAGGTGGCTAGGTGGCTCGGAATTCAGAGCCGGTACCGCTGCTAACCTGGGTTTAAGTCCAGGTTACCACCGAGGATTGAACTGGGTTTTCAAGTGCAGCCAGCTGATGGACTCAGTATGTATGTACGTATGTTGAACTTCTTTCGTACCATACATAGCCAACCTCGCTAATCGGAGGTGATCATTAATGAAGACCAAAAAAAATGCGTTTCACTTAATGTTAGCCGAATTACTGCTCCAAGCATGAAAATATATGAGTCGATTTCAATGACCTGCAATTAATAGTATCTGTAACAGGGTGTGTGAAAAGGGTCACTATAAGGGATCTCATAAGTGGCTCCGTGACACCTCCAATCAGCACGGTTGACTACGTATGGTGCAAAAGAAATTCAACATAGATACGTACATATCCTTCTGTGGGCCATTCTCTATATAACACTGGCGATGCACGGCTGAGATAGTTCCAAAAGAATAATTAATCTCATGGCATGACACCGATAACTCAATTTGAATAAAAAATGGGGCGGAAGAGACTGTAAAAAAAACTCTGCACTTCAATGGATCCAGAAGCATAGTTTACAATATCATACACATGGAGCAAAATTTGTTGGCATTACTTGTGGGATAACGGCACCGCAACTGATGCCACGTGAAATCTCCTACCAGGCTGTTGCAGACTCACAGGGTGAATCTGAATGCTTTATTTTCCACAAGAGGGTCAGACCCTCACCTGAAAATTGGTGCCATCACAACATTTCACATTCCACTACAATGTGAAGATCACCATCAGTGTTGTCCTGCCATGTATAGATAACCCAGCTCGCAGCCTGACAGTTGTGCATCTGCTCAAAACCGTTTCACAGTTCGGCAACGGACATTCTTTTTTCTCTTGCATGTGCCTGTCTTGCTTGATGTTCAGCTTCTTCAATGATTGATCCTTTGACATGCAAAATCAAAGTATAACCTACAAATGTCTATCCACAATAGTCATCCACTATGTGTGCATTTTTAAAAAGGGTAAATCATAACGGTATTTCTTGTCACATTCAATTGCGCCAGATCCAAGAAGCCAAGCATAATAAGTACTTGGATGAGAGACTGCAAAGGTAGCCAAGAGAGAACAGTAGAACCAATGGATTGAAAACATCTGCGTGGAGCTTTGAGCAATCCATCAATATGCTTGGGTTTCCACTAGCTACTCCAATGTCTTCTTACGTACCAAACATGTATACGTGGAACAGGCCAAATATCTTCAAACAGGATCCTTACGAAAAGTATTTAGACTCAGTGAGGTTAAGGATATTTGTATTATCAGTGTGCATGTGTGCAAGCTCAATAGTATAGCATAACTATGCCTCCTCGACACTTGTGCATCAAAAACAGTTGTCAAATGGATGTTGGCTAAACTGTGGGCTCCTCAAACTAGTTTCTTAGTAGAGGTTGAGTGATGAGATATTTTGCGCTGTTATACAGGCTTGGCTTGAGTCCATTTGCTTACTTTAGGAAGGGTCTCATTATCTTAAGTAGACTCTGATGAGTCGTCATGTAACAATGCATCGATTCATACATTAACATTGATTCTTACGTTCATCATGCATGCAATGAATTGTGAGGGTACGATCAATAATTTATGATTATTTTAATGGTATGGAAACAATATGCCAATGTTAGTTTTGGGGTAATGAAAAAAAACTGTACAAATGAGAAAAAAGCTATAAACATGGGATGGTATAACGAAACTAAACAACATATCCTTGGAAAATCGTGACCTGAAATTGTGGTAATTAATTTAATCGCTGGGATTTGATTAATCATTACATGCCAAATTAACTATAATGTGGAGACCTCTTCTGTGAATTTGAATTTGCCAAATAATAGCTCATAGTTAGACGATCTTCACTGTTATTCTTGACTTTACCGAAAGAAGCAAGAATATGAATCCCTGCAGTCACGAAAGCTTAAAATCAAAAGATCTTCACTGTTATTCATTCATAGTTATGGTAGCATGCAACTCCCTCACCTGGTATACAGGAGTTCGTGGGTTCAATCCTGACCCTGACGACTGCATATTTTTATTTCGATTTAAAGCTATCGTGACTGCAGGGATTCATCTTCTTGGTTCTTTCGGTAAAGTCACGTAGAAGGGAAGTAATAAAATAATAAAAATGAAACATAATAAAATAATTCTCACGACGTTTCGGCCACAACGCAAGCAGCCGTCCTCAGGTGAAGAATGAAACACCACCAAGCTTGGAGCGTATATTTAAGCTGGGTTGGAGGGGGGAAGAAGGGCGTCTTGACAAAATAATTTTCAAGAGGAGAATTATTTTAAACGTCGTGAGAATTATTTTATTATGTTTTATTTGTATTATTTTATTATTTCCCTTCTACGTGACTTTACCGAAAGAACCAAGAAGATGCATATTTTGAGTTTGCATGTTTTCCTCGTGGATTTTTCTGCCGGCCCTCCAGTCTTCCCCTCCACATTTAAAAACATGAGTTGAGTATTTGGCTGATATAAATGTCCACACGATAAGCCACTTCATTGAGCTCTCATTTGTGGACAGGTCGCTGCCAAATTCCACAAAGAGTGCCTAGTCCATGATTAAACCACTTTATGAACTAAATCAACGTTACACTCTTAGACACCATGGCTTAGAAATCTTCCAAATTCCACAAAGAGTGCAGAGTCGTCTCTGGTCTACTGATTTCAACACTAAGTGTCATTCAACTTATCTATTGATTTTAGAACACAGCACATGTACTATGACAATGTGTGTACAGTACGTAAATATTAAAGACGTGTTCCCGATTTTTAGTGGACCTCGCCTGGTAAAATACAAAAAAATATATAAACTATTATAAATTATGCTGGAAGGCCCACAGGGTGATGGACAAATACTAATGGAAACCTTTTTTTCATGAGGAGAAACATATGTTTGTTTGCGTATTTGTTCGTAAAATAAGTTGTCACGATGTACATGGAGAAATGTACTGCTTGCTATGCAATAAAATGCTAATCCAAATCTTAAATATCATTTCTGTAAATTGTGGTTGACGGTGAGCCGAGCAGAACATTACAGGTTCCATTTTCATGTGCACATGCATGATTGACTCCTGAATTAATTTGGTGAAAATACTGGTCTTAAAATTAGAAATGTATGGCATGTTTATTTATGAACTTCATATTGATGAGGAAACTATTTCAGAAATTGATTAAACCACTTTATAAACGAAAGTAACGTTATGGTTTTATAGACACCATGGCTCAGAAACTTTCCAATTTACAAAAAGTGCTGAGTAAATTCTGGTTTCCCGATTTCAATACTTAGTATAATGCAACTTAACTTGACTTAAAGCTTTCGTGACTGCAGGGATTCATAATAAAAAAAACATCCAAGAATGGTAACATGCCATCCTTTTCCACCTCCATGGTGAATTTGATGGCTGGGTGTATGGAATTGATGTGGTTGAGGAATTGGTTCAGAGCTGGTCGGCCATGTGGCCAGATGACAAACGTGTCATCTACGTACCTCTTCCACAAGAACGGACGTAGAGTAGATGCCTGGATGGCATCTGTCTCAAAAATGTACGTGAAAACATTGGCTACAACTGGAGATAAGGGAGAACCCATTGCAGTACCTTCAACTTGTTTGTAGAATGTTCCATTCCAGGTGAAGTAAGTTTTGGTGAAGCAGTGTATCACCAGGGCCGGTACATCAGCATTCAGTCATTGTTGGACCATATTTTCATTGATTGCAATGGTGTCAAACACGGGAACTTTTGTAAACAAAGAGACCGCATAGAAACTAACGAGCAAATCACCTGGAGATAGTGAGATGTCCTTAATTAACGATACCAAGTGAGCTGAGTTGTGTACAGCTTGAGGTGGTCTTACCAGTGAATTGTTGTAAAGTCTCAGACAGAAATCGGGCCAGTTTGTTGATGGGTGAGTCTATGGTGGAGACGATAGGACGAAGGGGTGTCCCTTTATGGATTTTTGGTAAGCCATACAATCTGGGTGGTCACTAAAAAGTGTCGTGGATAGATTACATCTGTTTAAAACTATAGGTGTCCTGTTTTTAAGAGTGAACATATTTAGTATACTGATGATACTGATGTAGTTTATACTTTAGTTTTTTACGTGATGGTTTAGTTACTGCAGCTCCATACTATTAACATTCCTTCCCTTTATTAATGCTAACCCTAATCCCTCCCTTTGATGCTGCTAATCCTGCATAATGCACGGGCATATTATGACTTTGAAACCCCCCGCCCACCTCCTACGCATTCCACAAGTAATGACTAATCCCATATCTGCATTTCCCATAAATATGCTAAATTCCTCTTGATATGCAAATTCGTTTGTCAAGGCGCTCTTCCCCCTCCAACCCAGCTTAAATATACGCTCCAAGCCTGGTGGTGTTTCATTCAGACGCTGTCTACCCGACAGACCTGTTCTTCACCTGATGACAGCTGCTTGCGTTATGGCCGAAACGTCGTGAGAATTATTTTATTATGTTTTATTTTTATTATTTATTATTTCCCTTCTACGTTTACTTTACCGAAAGAACCAAGAAGATAAAATAGCAGTAAGAAGAATCGAGAACTCAAATTGTGGGCCTGAATGTCCAATGATTGAAAAAGGACGAGAACATTTTTAATGAACAAAAAAAAATCGTATCTGCTTCGTGCATACTCGGCTGGAGTAGTAGTGGCACAGTCGTTCGCATACTGCACCGTGAACTTAGGGACCAGAGATAAATTCTCAGCCATGCCCAACATCCACGGCGTAAAATGTCTCAACTTGGTCCTGGCCACCCTTCCTTCACCAACCAACACAAGGCAGCGTGCTGAAGCAAAGTCAAACATCCTCCGTTTATGAAAGAGTAGAGAGGGAGGCCTCTACCGAACAGTTGATTGACAGAGCACCGTGAATGTTCTCTTTAATTTATTCTTTTGTTGGACCAGCAGTCTTAAATAACAATATTAAAATTGTAGGTTCAGAATTCCCCAAAGACCTTAATAATAACTAATGGAATATATTCTTAGGTTTTTTCGGTAAAGTCACGTAGGTAAAAAAAATAAATTAATAAAAGTAAAATAAAAATAAAATAAAATCACGACGTTTCGGAGGCAACACAAGCTTCCGTCTTCACCACCTGAAGACGGAAGCTTGTGTTGCCTCCGAAACGTCGTGATTTTATTTTATTTTTATTAATTTTATTTTTTTACCTACGTGACTTTACCGAAAAAACCTAAGAATATGAATCCTTGCAGTCACGAAAGCTTCAAATCTAGAACTAATGAAATGTCAATCATTTAATTAATGCTGGCAAAACCAATTCGCCATGAATTCTTAAGCATCCTGCCCAATTGATAAAGTTGCTGTCATACTCTTTGAGATACTTTCAGTTCATCAAGGCTATATTGTCGTGTGTGCCATGACACATTTGCTGGGCAGCCAAAAACAAAATTCCGCTTTACATGAGATAACATTTTGAAATGATTTTCACATAACACTACTTGCTTTATATTTGAGTCCATTCTCTTTACACAAATGTGGCAGTTTTTATTTGAGTCATTTGCTTATTAGGGAACAAAAAAATAAGCTAATCGTAGGGGTTTTTGATGTTTCCTGTGGCTTTTGTTCGTATCACAACATCCTTGCTTTTGCTTTGTAGTGCTGAGTGGCAAGTGGCAGGACAGATGGTATCCAATTATCTTAAGCGCTGGGGGGATGAATATAACCTCTGAACCCGGACTCCCAGTCTTGCCACGAGGCCAGTAGGTCGCTTTATTAGCTGACGATTGGAGAGGGGGGCAAACAAGACAGATGCATTATTCAGTGTTTTCATACAGAGTACCTATGGTATGACTGAAACACGCTCCGTATCAGTGCGGCCACTCTTATTCATCACTTTAAGTGAGTTGTAATTGAAAATGTGGACATGAGGACATTCTCTCTCATGCGATATGTATTTTACCACTGCGTTCGTGTTTCTGCTGTGTTTTCAGATTTTTTTATTATAAATTGTAGCCATGTTTAGAATGCATTCATTTTTGTTCATGTATTTCACAAAGGCCATGCTGCATGTAAACCTTACGTGGCATCACTACTACATATATTGAAACAAAATTGAGACTATAACAGGCAGTTCACGGTGACAGACATCTTGGAACTTTTGGACAAATTTTTTGCCACTTATATTCAACCCGTACTGGAGCACACACCCACTTCAATTAAATTCTTGCAATCTAGCAAATGCAGTAATGTCAGAATTTATTTCAAAAAGGAGTTGCCGATTGTAATTGTTATAACAAAAAACAAGTTTGGGAGATTTCAAATTAGATAACAAAGTGAATGTTGGAAAGGGCTTGAAAACAAGAGTATTGATTTGCGCAGTGAATCAATGGCGCGTGTCGCCTGCTCTTCCTGACAACATTGACGGTGGCTTCTCCTGAAGGGATTTTTGAGGCATTACAAAGGAAGGGCTACAACATTCTAGAAAACATCTCTGAGAAAATCCAGCAGCCAATGAGGTGATTATATTTTGATTTAAAGCTTTCGTGACTGCAGGGATTCATATTCTTGTTTTTTTATAAAGTCACGTAGAAGGGAAATAATAAAATAATACAAATATAAAACAATTAAAATTCTCACGACGTTTCGACTGCAACGCAAGCAATCATCATCAGGTGCGAAATCCACAGCAATACATTTTTAAACCGCCACTTTTTTCAAAATTTATTGCTGTGGATTTCACTCCTGATGATGATTGCTTGTGTTGCAGTCGAAACGGCATGATAATTTTGTTTGTTTAATATTTTTATTATTTATTATTTCTCTTCTACGTGACTTTACCGAAAGAACCAAGAATATGAGGCGATTATAATTGCACATTGTGACTCATCACAAGCCGACGACGCTTGCAAGAGGCTTTTGCTTCCACACTTGTTTGATGGTTTTATTTAAAGCAATGTTTAACATCCCCCCACCACCCCTCCCGAAGAATTACCGGATAGAGATAACATTTTGTATACATTCAGATGAATGCTTTTCTGTAGGAAGAAAAGGCATCGGGATTGAATTGTAGAGAAGTTCAACTGCATATGTATCTTAGCATTGAGAAGAAGCAATACATTGGAGAGATATTTCTTAAGCAGCAGGCCCAGTTTTGTGATACATATTGCTGCTTTGGAGACGTTGCTGATAATTTTCAAGGACACGCAGTCGTTAACTGTACCCAAGACAATGTTCATCCACTTTGGGTGTACGAATGTAACGTGTGTTGAACTTCTTTCGCACCGTACGTAGCCAACCATGCAAATCGGAGGTGCGGGGGAAGGACAACAAAATAAGTACAAAAAGCAGTTCTCGAAATAAATGATTTTTTTTTAATCTAGATTTAAAAGTACATAGTTCCAATGGCTTCCTAATATCAGAAGGCAGAGCGTTCCAGACGGCTGCAGAAGCGCATCTGAAAGCGCGCCATGCCGGTGACTGTCTTCGTTCAATGGTTAGCAAAAATCTGTAGCGAGGATGAACCGGAGTTTGTGTGAAAATGTATGCTCCTTGGCTAGATCAGCAAGGTATTGTGGTTTATTTGTGGCGAGCACTGCCTGTGTGTGTAATGAGTATTACTGTGGTGTGGGGCCCACAGGACCCGGTTTGATAACACTGAAATTAAGGTTCCTGTGACAGCATGTCAGATTATACTTTGCATCTGGGGACACCGAGATATCTGAAATTTGATTCGTATGGAGGTCAATAACTTTAAAGGCAAGTGTGAACTGGAAGCACGCAAGCAAGAGGATAGGAATTGGGAAGTATGTACGTATGTACGTTGAACATCTTTCACACCGAACGTAGCCAAGCACGCTAATCTCGGGCTCACCAACTCCGCGTTGACACATTGGAAATATTTGGCCACTTTTAAGGACCGAAAAGCAAATGTAGTTTTTCTTATCTTTTTAAGCATGTATGATGACCACTTTGTGTGGTTGTGCCAATTAGTACATCAGCAAATATGAATGTTGTAATCTTATCACACTCTCTGCAAGCTACACTTCATCTTCAGACGCGAGCTTCATGTTTATTTAGATGAGGACGGCAATTAAGCAGAAAACCACAAGAGCACATTTAAAACACGAGTCAAAAAATATATATTAGCTTTTAACTAATTCCAGGTGTTCCATATGAAAGCATATTCATTTCCTTTGAATCACAAATGTGGTTATGCAACACCGCCAACGTACTGCAATTAAATCAAATCCGAAGACGACAGGAAACTCCCAAAAAAACAACAGGAAAAAAAAAGAAGAGTGCAGGCTGCGGAAGAAAAACGCAAAGTTTCAAACCTTTTACAAATTGATCGTGGTGTACCGTCCGCTGGAGGTCATGCACCGCGCCACCACGCCTTCTCATTGTCTCCCTCCCCACCACATCGCGTCCAGCTCGTGACCTCATAGCGAAGGGGCCCAGAGCGTTCGAGACGAGTGGGGGGGGGGGGGGTGGAGGATGAGGTTACCTGGGGGTGGAGAGATGGGGATGTTTTTGGGGGGTGGTCTGGGGATATCACTCAGCGACGGACGGTGCTTCAAAGAGGTCGCAATCGGGTACCCGATACCCGTACCCTACCCGATACCCGGTTACCCGTACCCGGTACGGGTACCCGTTTGCGACCCTGGTGCAGCCGGGTACGGGTAGGCCGTGAGTCACTGGTGAGTCACCGTTTGTCACTCATTTCCCAATGTCTTGTGTCTCTTCTCACAATTCAAGTTCCTAGAATCAACCCACCCGCGCCTGCAACATGGCTTCATCCCAGAGGTCGCAATCAGGTACCCGATACCCGTACCCGGCCGGGTACGGGTAGGGTACGGTTACGGCCGGGTACGGGTACCCGTTTGCGACCCTGGTGCGGCCGGGTACGGAATCAAAACCCGTTTGCGACCTCTGGTGCTTCCCCTAAAACAGTGCTTCTTCACCTTTGCAGCAGCCGTTGCACCCATTTGGTTCTGAATCGTAAAAAAAAAATGTAATGTTAATAAATGCATGGGTTTGATGAAACGAAGTAGTTGTACGACGTTTCACTGGTGATTGACCAGCTTCATCAGGTTATAGCCAAAATTGGAAAAAAAAGTCTTCCTGTTTTAGTCTTAGAGTAGCAAAGGTGATGCCATCACTGTGAGCCTATCAGGTGAGAACACCAGTGACAACTTCTAGAAAATACAACAAAGTATTAATGCCACTGAGGAAATGGGTTCAGCTCTTTAAAACACACAGTTGCGTGAGCCATCTGCTAAGGAGTACAAGTTTCTCAAACTCAGCCCTCCTCAATCCACTAATTTAGACTTGAGAATCTGAATCAGGTCACAGGTCTGTAATCTGCCATATGTTGGCTCATTTTCTGTGTGAAATTAATATTGTGTCGGGATGTTGAAGAACGTGCTAATTAGGAGGCATATAGGGACTTGAAAATGTCCCTCGCTGTGAGTTCTATGGCGACACAAATACGTTTAACCAAGCCAGCACATGTATTGAGATCTACAGCTAATCATCGCAAGCATTATTTATCGTGAATGTTTTAAAATCTCTTGTTTCCTTTGGTATTGTTTTTTCCAATATTAGGCATGACCCAAATGCTGAAATGCGAGTTAGTATTGTCATCATTGTTTTTATACCGTATGTAAATTTACGTTAAAGTGTATACTGGTTTAATAAAAACTATTTTGAGACAAATAGTATAAATGGGTAAGTCTTAACACATTTTTCTCATTTGTCCATGTGAATGAGGATCTTTTAAATGTTAGTTTCAATTGTGTGTATTTAGGAAGATAATTTAACTTGGTCTTCCAAAAGGCTAATGGATGCATTGCCACTAAATTGATTTGACAGGCTGCTGCCTTCCATATAAATAGCACTTACACAAAATGGGATTAAGGCAAAGCATGTAATTGCAGTCAAAATCTCAAAAAGGAGACATTTCTAAAGTTTTCATATCACCCGAAATGTGTTCCAACACCTATTGTGAACTGATCCAGCACACTTAATTGCACCCTTAAAGCATTATTTGTTCTTGACCTTCATCAAGTGCAATGCAATTTAAATTGGTTAAGGGCTACATTTACCTGTTTCTAATTTAATTTCGGTAAGTTTCCATGCACGTACATAGGAAGCACACACAACGGCAAAATGGGGGAGCAGTGGCAGATTTGGGGGAGTGGGGGGAGGGGCAAGCAATAGGGGTGATCAAGCTACCCCCTTGACTTCCAGAAAATTGGTATTTTTTAATTGTATAAAAGTGTGAAATGTTGGGACCCCCCCTCCCCTCCCTGTCCCCCCGTCCCCAATAATTCCCCGTGGGAACTTTCTAGATCCGCCTGTCGGGGAGGATGTTCAACTACAAAGGGGAACAATCTCTGCACAAAATGTAACAGTCCGGAACTAATTATGCAAGAGTTTTGTAAGAAGGGAAAGGGTGAAGGTGCAGCCGTGCGATTACATGTTCATGGTAATTTGGTCTTGTGGCAGCACATTCGACGCTTGTCACGCAGATTCACGGTTCTAATCCAGCGGCCACCCGAATTATTACTGCGGGTGTGATAATGCATGTATAATAATTATAATCATTATAATAATACATATCGTTTGCTTCTCAGCAGACGTTAAGGATCCACTTTTGTTTTATGCAAGAGTAGACCATTGTATGTTGGCATCAGGGTTCAAATTCTTAGGTTTTTTTCGGTAAAGTCACGTGGGTAAAAAAATAAAATTAATAAAAGTAAAATAAAAATAAAATAAAAATCACGACGTTTCGGAGGCAACACAAGCTTCCGTCTTAAGGTGGAACCGTCACAGCACGATAGCTGTACCTACGTGACTTTACCGAAAAAACCTAAGAATATGAATCCTTGCAGTCACGAAAGCTTCAAATCTAGAATCAGGGTTCAATTTGGCAGATTCAAAATTGCTCAACTGTGGTTATGCATAGCAACTATTGCCCCCGACTGGCAGACTAATGGCTGATGGCAAGCCAGGTTTTGAGTTACCCTGTGCCAACAGAGCAGCTGTCACTGGGGGTGCCCCTTCAAATGTTTGAGATGAGATTCCATATCACGCGGGCTGAGATGCCATGGCGGATAGGATAATATATTTTAAAAACATAATTATCACTACTGATGGTGAACGGACCTCTAGAGGCCCCTCTAGAGGACCCTCTAGGTTAAGAACCACTGCTCTAGAGTTATTTAGCCTACTCTTGCATCCTGGCTAAACGTCTTGAAAGTGTTGGGACACAAGCAATCATCATCAGGTGTGTTTTTCACAGTCGAAACGTCGTGAGAATTTTATTGTTTCAGATTTTTATTGTTTTATTGTTTCCCTACTACATGACTTTACCGATAGAACCAAGCATATGAATCCCTGCAGTCACGAAAGCTTTAAATCACTTTTATCCAGTTTATAATCTGTAAGTGCAGGTAGTAGTGACATAAGCCAGTGCATTCTGTACTCATGTTTGATCCTCTACCATTACGAAAACCAGGCCTTGCTGCAATATTTTGGATGATCTGGGAAGGAAACATTGTATTGTAATTGACCCAAAATCATGACATCACAGGAGATGATGTGACATGCGACGCCACTTCCATGCTTTTCCCACCAACAACATGAGTCGTGACATCAGGTGACCTCTCTTTTCGTTTACACAAAATCCCATTAAATCGTAAAAAATAAGTGAAAATGCAAGTCTAGATTTTTTTTCATCATAATTCGTGCCCAATACTGTGAATATTATACGATAACATTTAAACAAATGACGACCATATCTTACATGCAATTTGTTACGTTTTTTTACAGCTTTCTTTCTCACGTCTCTTGAGAACAACATTTACACATGGGTACAGAAAACCCCTCTTGAAAATACAGTCTTCCTATCGCTTGTCTTTTGAGCTTCTACAAGTAAATTAATAAGCGGAACTACCCTAAAAAAAAGTTCAAGAACAGCAGCGACATATCCCTGCAGTATCACTGTCAGAACCAACCCTCTAAACTAAATGTTGTGAAAAATGAGGGCTCATTATGAACCTATTTTGTCTTGCCAGTGGCAACCAACACACATACATCGTGATTCGTATACTTCAGAGTCGTGAATAGCTCTTTCAAGTGCTCAAATGATACAGGGGAAAAAAATTACCCATGCAGAGAATTATATTTCTTTGCACACACATTGGTTATTCGTGTAAAATTAATTTCACAAGGGGAATTATCAATAGCAAAAAAAATCACAGCTTGACAGAGAGATGCATGCACCCTGTGTTCTACAAACCGTATGTATGTAAGTGTATATCAGTATTAACAAAGCTGAAATAGCAGGGCTATTAATGTCTAAAATGTTTATTTTACATTTACAATGTAGCCCAGCTTCGCGTTCAGTGAGGAATTTGTTGACTAGAAAAGTCTCCCGGTATAATAGCATTGATTTATATTTTAATAACTGCCAAGCTGAAAAGTCAGACATTAATATCAATGAGACTTTCAATTGATATAATATTTTTTGTAAATTTGACTGCAATACATCCTAATTTATACCACCAAATATCCTATCATCGTTTTGCCCTTGTCCTATTGAAAACCTAAATCATTTATATATATATATTATAACTATAATACAAAGTAGTAAACACAATTAAACCCACAAATAAGAAAACACAGGACGCATTTTCTTTCGCATTTTAAACAACACGAGCCATATACAGGATTTACAGGAGATACTACCATCATGTAATATTCAGCACGCTGGACTAGCAATCCAGAAGTCACCCGTTCAATCTCACAGAAAGGCAGTTGAAACAATGGTGCAAGTTTCTTAACCCCCCCATCTCTCACCACCCAATAGTATAAACGGGTAGAGCACATATTCCTGCAGTCACGAAAGCTTTAAGTCAAGGGTACAGCACAGTTTCTGGATCAGCAGGCTCCGTGTAGCAGAGGTCGCAAACGGGTTTTGATTCCTTACCCGTACCCGGCCGCACCAGGGTCGCAAACGGGTACCCGTACCCTACCCGTACCCGGCCGGGTAGAGTACGGGTACGACCTCTGAGATGAAGCCATGTTGCAGGCGCGGGTGGGTTGATTCTAGGAACTTGAATTGTGAGAAGAGACAAGACGTTGGGAAATGAGTGACAAACAGTTACTCACCAGTGACTCACGGCCTACCCGTACACGTACCCGGCCGCACCAGGGTCGCAAACGGGTACCCGTACCCGGCCGGGTACAGGTAGCCGGGTATCGGGTAGGGTACGGGTATCGGGTACCCGGTTGCGACCTCTGGTGCCGTGTGGTGGGGTATAGTGTTGGTAACTCTCACCTCGTCCGAGTTGTCTGACCAGTGTGGAAGACGAGGCCGTCATATTCTCAAAAGGGTATCTCTAGAGCTCCTTCCAGTGGAAGCCTTCCTACAATCCGTGGTGTGAACAGGCAATTACAGGGCCATAACTTAACCTTTTTACAGTTCAGTATTTGAGCAATAGCTATAGAGCTTTTTCCTGATGTTTGGGGAAAATGTGCAAAAAGGCCTTATTAACAACAGTGGGGTGGAATTGCCAAGGTAATATGTTTAAACCATTTCATTAAGATGAGAATCGGCGCCTTTGTCTGTTTTAAGACGGTTCCCAAAGTGTTACATTTTAATGCAATGTGCAATTTTCTTGTACCCTTGATCTACAGCAGGCAATTTAGTTTGTTTCGCTGTGAAAATCACATATACACCATCAAACAATCGTATTTGGCGAGCGGGCTTTACCCACTTTCATTGGGCTATTGTATCAAATCCCATAGGAAGCAAATCACTTGGTTTTCACTCATGATGGGATTTAATATTAGTAAGTGTTTATCACAAGACTTAGACAACGTATAACTTGAGACTGAATATGTCCTCTGAGTGAAACCAACCATTAATTTTGGGGGACCAGAAATTAAAATTGTGTTTTTATTATAAAATGTATAAGCAATATTCAGCTATATGCTTGGCTAAATTTCATTTTTACAGTCCTTCTAAAACATCAATAAAATATACATTGGTCACTCAGTCATTAAATATTTCAGGAATTTAGATGACTGAAAACAATAAGTCTCAATGTCTTTACACCGCTTATGACATTGAAGAACACTTCCTTATTTATACATCATTTTCAGATACAGATATGTCTATGTAAAACTCGGTAAAGATGTCAGCGTACCAGTGGGAAAGCAATTGAGTCTTATCATCATTAGACCTCCTTTGCCAGTAACAAAATATTATAATAGGGTTTTCCCCCCTTTTTCTGGCAACAAAACTGAAACCTTTTTACAAGGAATCATGTGTGCATTAACGACAATACTTGTGATCAAAATGCAAACAAAAAACACAACTCTGATAATTTATGCATTGTCCTTGAAACGGATTGGTCCACACCAGAGACGGCTTTATTTTGAGCCTCGTCTGAATTGGTATTTTTTTTTTGCCAAGAAGCCTGAAGCTTTACAAATAGAAAAGTATCATTTATTGGTGTTTAACATATTTATTTTACCAAAAAAATATTGGAATTTATTTGTATCAGTATCACGAAAAACATCATCATATGCTGTGCATACAAAGATATGTGTGTATCATGTAAACATGAATTACGTACACAGCATAATACATGCGTTTGTGTGCGTAATGCTCTATGAACCCGGCGACCAAAGTTTGATTCCCGCTTACGGACCAAATCTGTGGCAAATATCTGAATCGGTTGAATCAGCCTTAAGTAAGTAACGTACCTCGTGTGGGGCATATGAAACATCAGCATTGGGGAGTCAAAGGCGGTGGGTGTGGTGTTGGTCACCCACCCCTTCATGTGCGATGCCGGCCTTCATATGCCATGTCGGCTTACATAGATGATCACTAAGAGCACTTGCCAGAAGCGCCTGTTAAAGGCTATACAGGGAGATCGTTGTCTTTGTATACATTTTTTCTTAACGTAGAGGTGCCGTCTTACATTGCAGGTTGCCGCAGAGGCGAGTTTGTAACTTCCTTGCCTGGTATGCATGGGTTCGATTCAGACCCCGACACCTCTTCTTCTTGGTTCTTTCGGTAAAGTCACGTAGAAGGGAAGTAATAAAATAATAAAAATAAAACATAATAAAATTATTCTCACGACGTTTCGGCCACAACGCAAGCAGCCGTCCTCAGGTGAAGACCAGGTCCGTCGAGGCGACAGAGTCGAGGCGACAGAGTCTGACGGACCTGGTTTTCACCTGAGGACGGCTGCTTGCGTTGTGGCCGAAACGTCGTGAGAATAATTTTATTATGTTTTATTTTTATTATTTTATTACTTCCCTTCTACGTGACTTCACCGAAAGAACCAAGAAGATGAATCCCTGCAGTCACGAAAGCTTTAAATCAAAATTTACCCTGACACCTATACATGTGCGGTTTGCATGTTCTCCCCGTGGTCGCGTGGAGTTTTCTCTGCGTCTTTCCCTCCACGCGTAGAATCAACATGCGTTTCCAGGATTTTACCGCAAGAAATTTCCACATCATAAGCCACTTCGCCGAGCTGTTGTGACCAGGTCGCTTCCGAAAAAAGAGCCACATAGCTCGGTGAGCCTTACCTGATAAACATTAAAAATAAATAGTTTTTATAGTTTTCAATTGTGAGAGGTGGCTTGGGACCACCGTTATCCAGCAGCGGGTTGACCATGGCTAATCATAATGCTTATCATAATTGTTTTTTTACCCTTTTATCTGGCAACAAAACTGACACCTTTTTTTACAAGGAGTCATGTTTGCATTGACCACAATACCTGCGGTTGGAATGCAAACAAAAAACACAACTCTGATAATGTATGCACTGTCCTTGAAGTTGATTGTGCCACACACGAGGCGCCTTTTGGCGTCATCTGGTCCAACACCATGTGAGACTAGGCTCTAAGAAAAGCTGTTCCATTCTCTATGAATACTATAAATATATATCTTCAAGGTACTCGATGAAATAAATATTGGCTATACTCCTTGGTTCTTTCGGTAAAGTCACGTAATTTATTTTCTTTCTACGTGACTTTACCGAAAGAACCAAAGAGTCATTCCTGCAGTCACGAAAGCTTCAAATCAAGTTTAAATATTGGCTATGTTTAAGTGCGTTGTGTTCTTCCAATGGTAGCTCTTCCTTGCACACATTAACAACAGACATTCCACGGGACCGAACATAATTTTGCAAATGAATTATCCAATTAAGAGGCAAGCTAGTTAAGAGTCATCATATTCGCAGATATATCGGTGATACAAAATAAAAGGCACAGTGGTTTAACATCAAATTTGGAATCAATATCTGCAGCTCAAACTGTGCCGATGGAGTAAATGGGTTTCAAACCGTGTTGTAACACCTCAACTTCCCTCGTGCTTGCTGAAGACCAATTCTCCCAGGAGCCAGCTGTCCGGGATGGAAGCAGGGAGAGTGATACATTTACACCAATATGAAAGTGCCACAATCACGCTCCAATTAACACCTCAAAAATGTTATCGCCACTAAAAGTTGCGCGTTTGATGTGGAGAACTTTATCATACTTTCAAATAAGGTTGTCTAACGACGTGAAACGTGTATTGATAGTAGAAATCGAATTATTCCATTGGCATTTTACTCAGTTTCATCTCAAGATTTTCACAAATTGACCATGCTTTGCTACAGGCAGTTGCATTCTACAGATGAATATATTTTCTAGAATGAAAAAAACGATGTAAACAAAGCAATACAGAACACCACGACATCATACAATGCCTCATTATCCGAGTGGTATAATATTGATTGGCATGGCTTATTTTAGAAAAGTTATCATGTAATCAATACTCCTTTTAATATCACTCCATTTTCTTTATAATGATTATAAATATCATGTATTTGCGGTACAAGCTCAGGGCATTATGGGGCCCGATTATGTGCATGGTATAAAAAATCAGGTTCCAAAGTAATCCGATCCGATACATGATACCACAAACCTGATCCATATCAGTTATTTAACCAAATTGGATTGATTCAGATAACATTGTAAGATAATACAATTGATTGGAAGGAGTGGTAATGCAGTGGTTATAACACTGCCTGGAGACCTTGGCTTGATTCCGAGCCATGGATAACACGAGCGGTGCATGATACCTGAACCCGTCTTGGATACCCTGTACTTCAAACACCCAAATTGGTGAAGAATTGTTGACCACCACAATGACCGACACAGTCTGGTGAGGCCTTGAATCAACGGTTCTTAATCTTTACCGCAGCCTTCCACCCCTTTGGTACTCAATCGTAAAAACGTGTATAACGTTAACACACAGGTTTAATGAAACAAAGTAGTTGTACTAACGTGCCCATGCTTCATTTGTGTTTCGATGATTTACCTTTCTTAAAAAAAATGTGGCCATGTCTAGCACCCCTAAAAAGGGCATCTTGCACCCCCTGGGGGTGCGTGCACCCCCAGGTTAAGAACCACTGCCTTAATGCAGCAGTGGCTTGATAAAGCATGAGAATAATTTTCACGATTATCTTCATACAATACAAGTGATTCTAGATTTGAAGTATTTCGTGACTGCAAGGATTCATATTTTTAGGTTTTTTCGGTAAAGTCACGTAGGTAAAAATTTAAAATTAATATAAGTAAAATAAAAATAAAAATCACGACGTTTCGGAGGCAACACAAGCTTCCGTCTTCAGGAACACAAGCTTCCGTCTTCAGGACAGATGCTTGTGTTGCCTCTGAAACGTCGTGATTTTTATTTTATTTTTATTTTATTTGACTTTTATTAATTTAAATTTTTTACCTACGTGACTTTACCGAAAAAACCTAAGAATAACAATACAAGTGATTGATAATATAATTGGCACCCTGCTGCCACTAAAGGCAATGTATGAATTTTAAAATCAAATCATGATCCCTTGCAGCCACGATAGATTCCAAATAATAATAACATCCGATATTGATTCGAAGTCTTACCAGGCACTCAGGACTCGGAGTGGACGATGCATTGGGACGTTTAGCCAATTGCTTTTCAAAGAATGTTTGCTTCGTGTGGGAGGAAATTGGAGTACCAAGAGAAAACCTTGCAACAAATACGAAGGAATGTCGTGGGTTCATTACCTCACTTTTTGTACCACCATCTTCTGGCCAGCTCACAGCTCAGTAAGTTGAAGAGTTTCGAAAATCTTTCTGTAAGACACCAATCTATACCTGACAAGCGTTGGATAGTCAACACTGGATATGAGAACGCTCAACAACAACAACAATCTATTCGTAAATTTAATCATGGCCCTTGCAACCATTGTCGAGTCTTCATGCTGCATAATGGTAAAACTATTGATTTAAAAACGCAGTTGTGACTTTTGCAGTTACAAAATGACTCTACACGCTTCACAAAGAACACCTAATTGACTTGTGAACCAGATCATGACTCCTGCGGAAAATATTAATTCTACCGAATCGGTTTCTTAAATATAACAATCATATTATATTCAAAAAAAAGTTTTGTTGGCTGGCTTGCTGCCTGCATTCCTGACTGGCTGACACGCGAGTGCGTGTGCTTGCTAATTACGTCACCGTGAACATCTGCGTGATGACGTCACCCCCATATCAGGCCATTGAGCCGGGTTCGTGCGTCGCAAATGCGTAGGATGTGCTATCACACTCCCATATAATACTATGTTAGACAGTATTTTGACTGGATAGCTGGCCGGACGGACGTGCGGCTGCCAGTCACATGAAAACAAATCCAGGGCATGACCCAGTGTTAAGGTCACAACATTATCCATGCTTGGTTTGTCCAATTCACTCGTACAATTCTTATTTTATTTCCGCAGAAATTCAGGCGATCCTTTTCCAGATGGATGTAACGTTACATACTTTACTTAATTTTCCAAATTGTTTTTTTTTTATAAATATTTAGTGGATGTTCATTTAACATTATTCTACCCTTCATTTTCATTGTTAGCATACTCCTTTACTACTTTAGTATTTCGATTGAAAGCTTTCGTGACTGCAGGGATTCATCTTCTTGGTTCTTTCGGTAAAGTCACGTAGAAGGGCTGCTTGTGTTGTGGCCGAAACGTCGTGAGAATTTCATTTTATGATGTTTTATTTTTATTATTTTCATATTTCCCTTCTACGTGACTTTACCGAAAGAACCAAGTAGATATTTTCGTAGTATGTACTTCGAGCCATTTAACGTAACAAGTAAAATAAAAAAAATATTCGTATATATTACCTGTATTCAGTGATAATAGGTTATAAGCATAGCAGGCATTTGGGACAAGATAGTATGATGATTATCAAATTGCATGACCCTAATTCCAAGGACCCACCCTCAATATCTGGTCATAAATACCAACTGGAAAATGAAATGTGAACCTGGCCTGGGCATCTCCAAGGTTAGCACAGCATTAAATGGATACTTGGCATTAAAGCAGCTGGGCACAGTGCTAACCTCATCACCATATTTGTTTAACACTCCAAATTGCATTCGCATTCACTAATAGTATTTTCTCCAACCCTCTGCAAAGGCTAAAACAGTCATCTTTGTTGTTGTCAGTGTCCCATGCCATTACGCAATGTTTAATAAATGTGTTCATTACCCGCTGCTATATCTGTAATGTATTATTTACACGCATGCCTCTTAATTTAATGCTATTTTCCAGCTATTCTTCACTATCAATGTTTCTCTTGCTTCTTGGATATATCTCCTAGGCAACACTGCATCATCGCATGCCAAGTCATTGCATACATTATTAATTCCATTTGACGTGTGTATCAAAATACCTGACATCCCAATGTTGAAAAATGTCCCTATTCATAATACTCAACTGTAGGAGACATATATAGACAGTATTTGCATTAATATTGTCCATACAGCATCACACACAAACATTCCAAATACGTGTTTGTCGTTGTTACAATTATAAACTACGTAATAAACATACGTGATGGACAGCTGGTTATATTGTATTTTATGAGGATCATAAATAATTCTAGATTTGAAGTTTTCGTGACTACAAGGATCTTTGGTTTTTTTCTGGTAAAGTCACGTAGGTAAAATAAAATAAAAATGAAAACAAATAAATTCAATCACGACGTTTCGGAAGCAACACAAGCAGCCGTCATCAGGTGTTGACTGCTCCAGCAAAATTACTGAGGCGTGTGTTGCTTCCAAAACGTCGTGATTTAATTTATGTTTTCATTTTTATTTATTTTAATATTTTTTACCGACGTGACTTTACCGAAAAACCAAAGAGTATGGATCATACATAATGTCTTAACGCTTTTTATTTTTCCATCAGCTTATTTTGTCAAACTTCAGACTTTTGCAACTCTGCCTGACGACCACACGATTGTTTGAAGCCACGTGAGGTGCCTTTGAAATTCAATTCCAAATAGAATTTTTTAAACCTACCTTCAGTTTGACGTAATAAATCACAGCTGATTAAAGCCGTGATTGAATCACATCTAAAGCAAAAGGTTTGCTGCGGGATAGTAATCTCGGCTTTAATCCCCTGACTGACGGAAACCCTGTTTTTCACTTCTAACATGCACGAGCCATATTGATAGCCTTAGATTAATATTTACCTCCTGGTAGTAGCAATCGCAGTGACGGCCATAGTATACAATAAATAATAAAATAAATAATGTTTAAATAAAACAAACGGTTTTTTTCGTAGATGCATACGGAACAAACTATAAAAGCCATGACCGGGTGACCTATTTGCTTTCCAAACACAGTAAAGGGTGATAGAATGCAATTCCATGACAGTAATGACATGGCATGACTGTTCACGCTCTTTCAATTTTGGTTCCCCAAAACAAATTCCATCGTAATAATGCCCGAGCAAAAAGGATTCAAACTACAGCGTGCCGCTGGTGGGTGAAGTCATAAACCTGATGTTCTGTGCACCGTGTCCATTGGTTTAGATCCCAGAGGAGTGTGTGTGAGAATCTTTGCCATCCACGTACAGTTAGTCGTTCCGCAGGGCGCTTGCAAGGCAGTATGAGACATTATTCTCCATTCAAAGCGGGGGAAAAGGTGACGAAAATTTTCATTTGCAGTCGTGGTGCCAAAGAAGATGTTTTTTTTCTCTTTGGTTCTTTCGGTAAAGTCACGTATAAAGATAAAATAATAAATTAAATACTAGCATACGACGTTTCGATTGCAACACAAGCAATCATCATCAGGTATAAAATAAATAGCAACAAAAATCTAACCAGAAAACTATAGACAGACATATAAGCAGACAGATATCACAAAGATACATAGAGAGAGACCACACATCGGCACACAGAGAGAGAACGTCTCTGTGACGAGGCCTTAAATAGAGAGAGGGGGTGGGGGCGGGGAGAGAGAGGGGGTGGGGGCGGGGAGAGGGAGGGGTTAGAGAAAAATTAGCATGTCAATGACTAGGACGACGCGTGGTAAAGTACGCAAGCTTGCGTATTTCTTTTATACCTGATGATGATTGCTTGTGTTGCAATCGAAACGTCGTATGCTATTATTTGATTTATTATTTTTTCTTTATACGTGACTTTACCGAAATAACCAAAGAGTAATTCCTGCAGTCACGAAAGCTCCAAATTAAGATGTTTTTTTCTCTCTTTTTTTAATTCCACTACAAAATGTCAATCACTGCAAAAAATATGGTACGATATCGCTCTCTGATGCGTTTTCAAGTTTCATGGGGTGTTGATGATTTCCTGAAGAATCACCCAGAATCTATTGCGAAACTTCAAACATCTAGCCCAGTAACACGCGGCACAATAAAAAACAAACTAATCTGAGTCATACGGTACAATTGAGGAACCCTACTTAGTAGTTTGGTATGATAGCATCAACATAACAAGCAGTTAAGCACCTTTAATAAAAAAAAATATTAGATATAAAGTTACATTTCACTGTTTCGTTAACTTTTTTGACACCATTTTTTACATTCCTGGAATTGCGTATCATATATACAGTATGTATTTTAACACGTAGGCTTTCGCGACCAATATTATTCATAATCAACGTTTATGGGTTTAGATCGCGTTATTTATAAATGTGTCGTAACCCTCCACCACACGACACGGCCAATCAGCAGAGCCTCACCATTCTGGCGAATTGCCCGTTGATGCTGGATGCAATTACCAGCGAAACGTCGTACTCAAATTGTAAATGTTGTGGTTTCACGCTTCAACACACCGGTGGGCTAAAGCAATGAACTATTTGTCTTTTGTCAACGTGACACTTTTTTACTGATTGGCCGTGTCGGGTGGTGGAGGGTTACGACACATTTATAAATAACGCGATCTAAACCCAAAAACGTTGATTATGAGTACGTATTTTGTTATTCGCTTCTTTTAATGGTGTGAAAGTTCCAATACACTTTACAATTACATACAGCTGCGTTGCTTAACAGGTTTCTGTTTAATTACTGATTTAATGTTAATGGAGCCACATTCACAAATGATTGCCACTCAACGTTATTTAACTGAACATCTGGCATACATTCTTGGTAAGAAAAATACAGAGGAATCACAAATCTTGCTTTAACAAGTCTCCTTTTTACCAACACAATGTCCACCAAAAAACGCTAATCCCCTATGTTGTTCATAGGCTTACCGCAATATGACAACACTTTTATTTTGTACGATGTAAGATCCAAGATAATTGTGTCGTGCAGTTTACAGAAAATGAACGTATTGGCGGTACACCAGTGGCACGTGGTATAAAAACGGCATATGTTTCGCAATAATTATTTATTCTCTTTGGTTCTTTCGGTAAAGTCACGTAGGTAAAAATATTAAAAGTAAAAAAATAAATACTTTAATTATTTTAGAATGACTAAACAAATAGTTAAATAATTATTAGAAGGCAGCTATGCAGATTTGAAGTTTTCGTGACTGCATGGATCCATGCTCTTTGGTTATTTCGGTAAAGTCACGTAGGTAAAAATAATTAAAGTTTTTTTTTACTTTTAATATTTTTACCTACGTGACTTTACCGAAATAACCAAATGTATGGATCCTTGCAGTCACGAAAACTTCAAATCTAGAATAATTATTTCTTTTGCCGCGATTCGCAACCCCGGTCAGAAAATACTGCTGGTGGTGGTGTGTCAAAATCACTTCCCGTGATGACGAATGTCAGTTCAATTTTTTTTTTTTAGACTGTTTTATGAGGACCGGTGTGTTATGCTGTACAGATGTCCCGCCAATACGTCCATATATCGCTGGCCGATGGTGGTGCACACCTGTGATCAAGCAATCTGGTGGCGAGTGTTGATCGATCGCGACAATTTTGTGAGTTTTATTTCCCTTTTGCATCGAGGTGCCGTACCCTGGCTTTGCCAGGAGGAAAAGGCGGTACGGCAATGTGGACTATTGTCCATCTGTTCCATCTGTATGGAACAGTGTATTAACCATACACTTTGTTTTTTTCGGTAAAGTCACGTAGGTAAAAAAAAAGGAAAATAAATTAAATCACGACGTTTCGGAGGGAAAAACAAGCTTCCGTCTTCAGGTGGAACCGTCACAGCAAAATTGCTGTATCACTTAATACAGATGTATCACTTGATACAGCAATTTTCACTTGATACAGCAATTTTGCTGTGACGGTTCCACCTGAAGACGGAAGCTTGTGTTGCCTCCGAAACGTCGTGACTTAATATATTTTCCTTTTTTTACATGACTTTACCGAAAAAAACAAAGAGTATGGACCCTTGCAGTCACAAAAACTTCAAATCTAGTGTATTAACCCCCTCACACATGTGGGATTGCTACAGGTGCTCCAGTTTCCTGCCACGAATAAGCGCTCAAGAATTGGCTTTAAACATCTTAATATATAGGGGACTACAGAGATTGGGCAATGGATGGTGGCAAGCTCACCACCTAGGCTGCCCGTGGTTCCTCGTGCCTCCGAGTCTCTCCCTCTCTTCGAGAGTGAGTGAATACTGTGCTGTGCGTGTTACAAGTTGAAAGTATCCTCATGTCATTATTTATCGTTGCTGATTTTATTTTTCTTAAATATGTCATTACCTGATAAAATATATACGTTAAATAACAACCTCAACATTCAAAGCTATAAATATATGGATATTCTCTATTAAATTAATGCTTTGTAAAATGTTTCACATAGTAGCTGATGGCATGGTGATAATGTGACATAATCATTTTCAGTTCATTACATTGTTTAAAGATGTTTTATGTAACTTACAGTATGTCAATTTATAACCATTATACATTGTGATTACTGGAAAGACTTATGTAAGTTTAAGTAAAGTGAACTGCAGTTTAGGAGCTCTTAAGTAACCCATTTTTTTACTGGAAGCACAGCGAAGCACAAAAAATGCTACAAAAAGGTGAAATACATTGTCAAATTTACGGAAACCTTATATAGTGATATATGTTATATCGACCATATTGTATCATGAAAGGTAATATCACATCATCCATATATTATCCTTGCAAGCCTTTTACACGAGAGCTGATGATGTTTACTGCAGGGGAGATCATCCCACTCGTGTGAAAAATGTATCCAAACTCTCCCACGTAGGTCAAAATAGTTGAAGACGCGGGTCACTCCGAGGTTTGAGTTACAACACCAGAGGCAACCTTCTGTTGACATACTGCTGCACTCCCTCGCTACTGCTGGGTAACATTTGTTGAAGCCTATCCAACTTCACTACAAATCAAATCGGTGTGTCCATAGATTTCAGTCTCGCATACGCAGCCTCAGGGCCTCCGATTAGCGCGATTGGCTGCGTATAGTGCGAAGTAAGATCAACATACCAGTGGCTTCTACCACTATTCGAATATTTTTGTTTTACGTGCAAGTTGAAATAATAGACAAAGGGATCATTATCATGTGTTTAAACCATCAGCAGCAGCGGCTATTGATTATGCACTTTTGGATGAAGGTCTCCTCGTGCCAAAATTCATCATTCAGGGTCCCACGATGTCACAAGCCATCTCCCTCCTACACTTGAACTGACTTCATCACTGCGAAATCCCACAGTGCACATTCTCTCAGGCACGTTCGATCCTTTGGCTGCAATTTAAAAAAAACAGTTTTACACGTAGGCTTCCGCGACCAGGAGGATTTCTCCACGAATTTGGCTATCGCCTGATGAAGCTAGTTGTAATGTAATTACTGGCGAAACGTCGTAACAGATTTTAAATGTTGTGGATTTGCTCTCCAACACACCGGTGGTGCTGTACTAGTAACGAATTGGCATGTTCTGTTTACGTGACAACCCTTACTAGTTGGCTGTATCGGGTGGTGGCGGATTTAACGACACATTTATATGTAAGCGATCTAACTCAAAACACCTACATTATGAAAATGCACTGTGTGTATATATAGTGCCTGGCATTTAACTCGTCTGTGTTCCTCGTTCACTCTCTGGCCAGTCTTCGTTCTCGCAACTGTCTCAAGGAATATCTCCGGTTGTCATCGATCCGAGGGTTTCCTCGAATTCGAGATGCCTTTGATGACTTTGGGCGTTTTGATCTTGTCACGTGATGCTGTAGTTGAGAGCGCAAACGCATTTGCTGCTGTATAGTGCATACGTCCATCTGTAGCGGATGTCACGCTGACGAAAGTTAATATGATTTAATATACCCACATTTTTGGTACGCAAAGTTGAGTTGCTATGAGGGACTTACCCTCGAGAAAACCAGTCAATTGTGTTCAAAAGGGTGGCCCGGCATTCTGCGATTAAAACATCGCTGAAAGGGTGAGCCTCATCGACCAAGGTGATGATGCCAATTGTCGTGTGCTTGCAATGGCTGGGCTTGTTTCATCAGACATGGCAACTCTCATGCACGCTGGCCTCGAAATGTTCCCAGTCTGGGTCTCTGCTTGGCCTTATGAGTCCTGGCTTTCAATCCAAGGCTGCATTTAGCAAGTCCATCACAAACCTCATACGTATCGCAATATCCCTATTCATGCACTCCGAAGACGGAGGCACACAAACACCGCAATTAGATTTCATATTTCAGCAGTGAACCAGAAAGGTCATGGTATCGATTTTTGGGTAATGCCTTTGTGTGTTTCTAATATACTGTAATACAATTTAATGAATGACCACACACAGTTCAGAAAGAACTCATCTCAAATGACTCCCACCACCACAAAACCTCAACTCTTAATTATATTTCTAACGTGCATGCATTACTTGCATACCTGTGAACATGTATAGTGTATAGCTACTGTGTATGTTCAAGAACAGTCTTACTTAAAGAAAACTACATTGTAAAGCAAGCAGTGTGTGCCAGAGTGCTTTGGCATTTCTGCCTCTGATGTAGCATTGTTACGACAGCCTCTGAAAAGCAGCCACATTTAATTACGTGATTGAACAGTTTAACATTGGACGCAGCTAGAACAAAAGCTAATAATTAACATTGGGACACTACGTGATTATATTTAATGTATAGTGCTCCGTATATTCAATTGTACTCCAAGTGTGCACAGTTTGGGTTTATCAATCTCTCCTCACTGAGAATTGTCATGCTGCTTCATGCAGCTTACAGTGTTCACAAATCGATGTGTCACAGTGGTAATATAAATTGCTTAATTTCATGGATATATCTAGACATTGAGGAAAAGCACATCGCTTCATTGATCAAAACATGTATATAATCGCGTGCGTTGTGGGTCCCTGCAATACACTACACATGTGTTGGACAGCAGTGGACTGAATGGCGTGCTCCTACCCGCATCTATGCTCATATACGACTATAATTTGTGAAGAATGTGTGTCCCCTGCGTGACGTCACTCCACATGAGGCCCATCCCTCCCCCGCGTGACGTCACTCCACCTGAGGCCCACCCCTCTCTCATTAATATTCATGAGTGGCTTTCAGTTTCAGTTTCATTTATTTGGTATAGCCCTGTGAGCCAGTCGGCTCTTGAATCGGTGCAACCGCAACAAACAAAAAACTAAAATATGAAACAAAAACATGAACAAGAAAACATCTTTAAGTGACTAAGTGACTATGTGCAAACAGAAAATCCAGGAAAAGACAGCAAAATATTCCACAAAGCACCGTACACCAACGCTGTGCAAAAACTCCCAGTGGGATGGAAGTCAAACAACAACAACAACCACAAGACAACTTAGATTAAGGCCATCAGTCTAACTCCGTACTACAACAAACAAACATGGCCAAATAAAAAATTGTTTTCGAAATCACCAAAATAAAGCAATAAAAGCAATGTAACAGTGATCATAGAAACTGTGACCGAATTTTCACAATAAACGACATAAACAACATGTACCACCAGACCCTGCAGCCATAGCTGGCTGCATGAGTCACTCCACAACAGCAGGAGATTCATTAGGAGCATCAAAAATGTTCAATGCACCTTTAAGATCAGCACACTAACGCAGAGATCAGCACACTAACGGGTAGATTTTTACACTAACGCAGAGGAAGGTCGAGATGAATTAAATGATTTATGACGCAAAGTCGCTTCAAATACGACGTTTCTTAAATAAATCTACGCAGCACAGTTCTACATCTGTGCGTGACGTCACTGCAAAAGAACCCCTACTCCCCCTTCATTAATATTCATGCCCATGTGGAAATTTACACTTAACGCACAAGAAGGTCGCGCACTCCACATGCCGCACCCCTCCCCTCATTAATAATCATGAGCAGGTGACGTCACTCCACATGCCGCACCCCTCCACAATAACCATTAGCGGGTGACGTCACTCCACAAGGGGCAACCCCCCTCCCCTCATTAATAATCATGAGCGGGTGACGTCACTCCACATGTCGCACCCCTCCACAATAACCATTAGCGAGTGACGTCACACCACAAGGGACACCTCTCCCCCCCCTCATTAATAATCATGAGCGGGTGACGTCACTCCACATGTCGCACCCCTCCACATTAACCATTAGCGAGTGACGTCACACCACAAGGGGCACCCCTCCCCCCCCTCATTAATAATCATGAGCGGGTGACGTCACTCCACATGTCGCACCCCTCCACATTAACCATTAGCGAGTGACGTCACTCCACAAGGGGCAACCCACCCCCACCCCCCTCATTAATAATCATGAGCTGAACAATTTTTCAATTGAATATTTAAGCTTTACTGCATTACACATCCGTCCTTGGACGGGCAAACAAGCTCGTGTCAATCTTGACTTGCTAGTGTCCGAAGGGCCTCGACGAAAGGGAATGCTAGGGAACCCCTGTTAGTTGATATTTGGCAAACTCTTCAATACCGGTAGTTATACAATCAAATAAATCACGATTGAAAAAGTAAATCACGATTTATTTTTTTATTTTATGCCCACGTGACTTTACCGAAAATAACCCAGGAGTATGGATTCCTGCAGTCACGAAAGCTTCAAATCTAGATTGACCCGGTCAGACATCCTGGAAAGGATGGGAAGTGTGGTGGATGTCGTTGGATTATGTCACCAGGGAGTGATGTCAGGGGATGGCGATGCAAGGGGCAGCAGAGTGATGCGAGTGAGAGGGACATCAACAAGGTGGACGAGGTGGGGTTAGGAGTTTTATGGTCATCTTGGCGGGGGGATGTTGCAGAGAGTATGATAAGGACATCAAGACGAATGTGTGGCAAAATGAACATCTAGTAAACACACGCGTTACCGCGGGAACGTGCCACTTGCTGTTCGACAGTGGTTGTACCAATTTATGCTGATGGTAGGAGAGTGGGTGGAGATGTTTATGAAATGCGTAAACTTGTTTCAATTGCCATGCCAGGGATATCTCAATTGCGAGTCCGATGTGCTAACCATTTCACCATCCCTTAATTACGTCTTAGTATATACCCATGTACCATACAAAAACGCACACCAGTTCCCGGGGTCGGATTTCCCACTGCAGCGGTAAGTGGGATTGCAGACGCAGGTATCCCACGCGAAGCTACATGCCTTGCAATGTATCTGCTGCGTAGCGATCTGTCCAGTGTTGTGCGGCATGATGCACTATATAACAGTCCAAGGCGAGCGAGGGTTGCACGCGTGCACTATTGCGTCTTCTCGTAGCATTTCATCACAGGTGCTGAGAAAATGACTCCAATTATAACGTTTAAGCGAGTGGTTTTTACACACAACTGCACCTGGAGCTTACAGCTGAGACAATATTTCATCGGTTTCTAGCATTCACATCCTCGCTTAATATACTGCAGTGTGCAATGTAATAGGTTGATTACAAACGTAATTGAACTGTCATCAAAAGTGCATCTATAAAAATTGCAATAAATTTTACTCTTTCATTTTACATCTGAAAAGCACTTTCATCACATATATTATCCAATAATTTAAAGCACGTGTCACCATAATGAGAATTGTGAGATAAAGAGTTTATATACTTTCGGAGACCAGACTTTTGAATGTAGTTTAAATGGAATGCACTACCATTACCATTTATCCTCGGGCTACAAACATTATATGGGCTGAAAATGTTTTCTTCTGACTATTTTTTTGTAAAAGATACGACAAAATAATGTACGCTTTACGACATTTCAAAAATAATAAGACATCGTCTATAACACAATATTTTTACATAAATAATTTGCAATCGTCTGATGGCTATGAATTACAGATGCTTGTGCAATGCTTGCCCTGAAGGGAGTATAAAAATACGATTTAAAAATTACGTACGGACCGAAGTTAGTAATTTGTTATTTTCTGTGCTTTTCATCATTATCTTAACTTAATAAACTTCTTAGCATATTATACGAGTTGCACACTACAAGTCGAGATCTAAGTCACGCAACTCTGATTTCCTTCCAATGTTACCAAACCATTAACCCATTAGTTTTGAGCCTCATCGCTTACCCTACTTAATCTGCTGTGTATACCGCATTTCAATATATACATTTTTGTTATATTATCCAGGTCTCACTTGTCTCGTGGAATATTTGCTGGGCCCCCCACAATCCACAACCTCGGACTCTGCCCCTCCACAAAACAGAGGGGTGGGGGTGGTGGGGGAATGGGGCTGGGATATTTTCTGGTCCTCAGTGCCGGGACAACAACATTTAGATAGTTTATCTATATTGTTACATCAGTAGAATATTCTGGCACTATTTATTTTTGTTTAAATGGCACTATAGTATTAAAATACTGACAAATCATACGAAATTATTGAATTACAGAGATAAACGACGACTGCCTTATATGCTTGATGATTAAAGCCAATCCTCTATGCTATGACGATTCTCTTAAACATAAAAATCCGATACATCTTCTTGGTTCTTTCGGTAAAGTCACGTAGAAGGAAAATAATAAATAATGAAAATAAAACATAATAAAATAATTCGCACGACGTTTCGGCCACAACGCAAGCAGCCGTCTTCAATAAAATAATTCTCACGAAACGTCGTGAGAATTATTTTAGTATGTTTTATTTTTATTATTTTATTATTTTACTTCTACGTGACTTTACTGAAAGAACCATCTGAAAAGCACTTTCATCACATATATTATCCAATAATTTAAAGCACGTGTCACCATAATGAGAATTGTGAGATAAAGAGTTTATATACTTTCGGAGACCAGACTTTTGAATGTAGTTTAAATGGAATGCACTACCATTACCATTTATCCTCGGGCTACAAACATTATATGGGCTGAAAATGTTTTCTTCTGACTATTTTTTTGTAAAAGATACGACAAAATAATGTACGCTTTACGACATTTCAAAAATAATAAGACATCGTCTATAACACAATATTTTTACATAAATAATTTGCAATCGTCTGATGGCTATGAATTACAGATGCTTGTGCAATGCTTGCCCTGAAGGGAGTATAAAAATACGATTTAAAAATTACGTACGGACCGAAGTTAGTAATTTGTTATTTTCTGTGCTTTTCATCATTATCTTAACTTAATAAACTTCTTAGCATATTATACGAGTTGCACACTACAAGTCGAGATCTAAGTCACGCAACTCTGATTTCCTTCCAATGTTACCAAACCATTAACCCATTAGTTTTGAGCCTCATCGCTTACCCTACTTAATCTGCTGTGTATACCGCATTTCAATATATACATTTTTGTTATATTATCCAGGTCTCACTTGTCTCGTGGAATATTTGCTGGGCCCCCCACAATCCACAACCTCGGACTCTGCCCCTCCACAAAACAGAGGGGTGGGGGTGGTGGGGGAATGGGGCTGGGATATTTTCTGGTCCTCAGTGCCGGGACAACAACATTTAGATAGTTTATCTATATTGTTACATCAGTAGAATATTCTGGCACTATTTATTTTTGTTTAAATGGCACTATAGTATTAAAATACTGACAAATCATACGAAATTATTGAATTACAGAGATAAACGACGACTGCCTTATATGCTTGATGATTAAAGCCAATCCTCTATGCTATGACGATTCTCTTAAACATAAAAATCCGATACATCTTCTTGGTTCTTTCGGTAAAGTCACGTAGAAGGAAAATAATAAATAATGAAAATAAAACATAATAAAATAATTCGCACGACGTTTCGGCCACAACGCAAGCAGCCGTCTTCAATAAAATAATTCTCACGAAACGTCGTGAGAATTATTTTAGTATGTTTTATTTTTATTATTTTATTATTTTACTTCTACGTGACTTTACTGAAAGAACCAAGAAGATGAATCCCTGCAGTCACGAAAGCTTTAAATCGAAACAATCCGATAATTAAATGGATATACAGTATTCAAATATTAGCATTTTTTTATTGTTAATGCTCGACAAAAGAACTCACAACATGTTTTGTTATTCTGGCTCTGACAGGAGACCACTTGAAAACACCCAGGAGGCTGAAATGTAATTGTTTCTTCTGCGTTATACATACAGCGGTGGACAAATACAGAGGTGGAAGCAGTGGATAAGTACAATGTGTAATGAATTGGATGCCCTGACCAATCAGTAAAAAAGTGTCACGTTGACAAAGGACAAATAGTTCACTGCTTTAGCCCACCGGTGTGTTGAAGCGTGAAACCACAACATTTACAATTTTCGCTGGTAATTGCATCCAGCATCATCGGGCAATTCTGGATGCAATTACCAGCGAAACGTCGTACTCAAATTGTAAATGTTGTGGTTTCACGCTTCAACACACCGGTGGGCTAAAGCAGTGAACTATTTGTCCTTTGTCAACGTGACACTTTTTTACTGATTGGCCGTGTCGGGTGGTGGAGGGTTACGACACATTTATAAATAACGCGATCTAAACCCAAAAACGTTGATTATGAATAATATTGGTCGCGAAAGCCTGCCACGTGTTAAACTGGATGCCCTGAATTGTATTTCCGACCCATGGATAACATCAGTGGAAGTCGATATCTGATCCGGTACTGGGTCCACCATCAACTCGAACTGATCAAAGTGGTTAAGTATGGTCAAACAACCCCCACAGTAGATTGACAAATGGCTTTAAATAAAAATTAATAGGCCACGTTTATGTTGCAATAAAAATAGCAACTATAAGTCATCGTGGGCAGAGTCGGTGAATTTGCAATAACAAAAAAGGTGTTATACATATGCATGTAACCCCCCCCCCCCCCCGCATACATGTGTGTGAACGGTTTAATGCATATTCAAGAGGTGTTACAACGGAATGGCCTCGATTACCTCCGTTAGCGCAAATGTAAAGTTGTGCCCAGGGAACATTTTCCCAGCACGGCTTAGCATTTTAACCAGATTGTCCAGGTGGTGCCCCCCCCACCCCCACGATTTCTGGCAAATAGCACAATAAGAGCAATTTCACATGGGTGAAAAAATGAGTGTCTCAGACCTGTAGGTTATGAAAATCTTACCACGTTGCTTGTGCGCACGTAATCCTCAAATAGAACGAGCGTTTTGAAAATAAAAAAACGGATTACAGAAATGTTCTTGTTTGTCAATTTCCCTCCCCAATTTCATCCCGATCGTGCTATCAACTTCATGTCGCGAAGAATCTATTCAGGACTCCCACTGAACAGGACATCGCTTTGTGTGAGAGAACGGCCCGTAAAAGTGGGTATCACAGAGCTAATTCTGAGACCTGTTATCCGCAGTTGATGGGAGGGGGGTGCAGAACTTTGCCCACCTGCTCTGCTGAAATATAAGGCCACATTAAGTGTTGCAGTGAATATAATTGGTGACCAGGTTTGAGACCATCAACTCACGATACTTCAGAACTAGGTTTAATCACATGCAGCTGTCTGGATTCGAACCCATGCTCACAGAGCCACCCGGTTACGACAGTGAACGGAAAAGTGAGATAACCTCAAAGCTAGGCTTTAAGTGAAGAAGAGTAACGAAGTAACAATAGCGCATCGAATTCATTGACACATTGATGGACAGATCAGTATTGATAGATTGCAGCGAGATGTTTTAGGTGATGGGACATTTTCTAAAAGACTTGATGCAGCAGATATGAGGGTGCTTGACGTTGTAAACGAAATAAACGGCAAGTAGTTGAAGCTTGAGAGGATAACTAATGAGCACATTAGAAACGGCCTGGTGAAGGAAGCTAATCAGAGTGTACAGATGTTTTAAAACGAATTGAGCTTCCTTTTCCAAGTGAGCCATTGAATCGCGGACGCTATGAAGGAGGCCAAGAGGGAAACTAAACAAACGACGGATATAGGAAGTTTCTAAAGCTCTCGGGGATAGAGAACATCATGCTCTGTGCGGCAAGTTATCACGAAATAAATTGGCTGAACAAATTACAAAAAGTAATATGATCCAGCAAACAAAAAAAATACAAAATTCGCATTTGCTACATCATAGTATGTCTTTTTGTCGACCACACATTTATTTCGAACACTATTCATTCCTGTTCATAATTTACAGCTGTGATTTGTATTCTACGACTTCATTTCAACTTGGCCTTCCATGTTTTCTTCAGTCTTAAATATAGACTAAACAGCGAAACAAGCCCGTATTAATATTCTAAATATCATGTTTTCAAATGCGCTTGCGAAAGTCAGTTCATGAATGTTGTCACCATTTTTGTTCTAGTAAAGCAAACAGACTAATATAAACACTTGTCAATATCAACTGCATGGAACATCTCACAACCGGCGATTTTAGTACGTATACCAGTCATTTAACTAAATGTATAATATTACTAATGAGCCAAGAATGTGTGTATCCGACCCCCCCGCGTGACGTCACTCCAAATGAGGCCCACCCGCCTCATTAATATTCATGAGTGGGTGGATTATTACACTTGCACAGAGGACGGTTGAGCTGGATTTAATAATCACGCAAAGTCGCTTCAAATATGATGTTTCTTTACAGAAATTGACGATAAAAATGTATCTATACAGCACAGTGCTACATCCGTGCGTGACGTCACTTGCAAAAGAGCCCCTCCCCCCCTTCATTAATATTCATGCCCGCGTGGAAATTTACACTTAACGCACAAGAAGGTCGCACACTCCACATGCCGCACCCCTCCCCTCATTAATAATCATGAGCGGGTGACGTCACTCCACATGCCCCACCCCTCCCCAATAACAATGAGCGGGTGACGTCACTCCACATGCTGCACCCCTCCACAATAACCATTAGCGGGTGACGTCACTCAACATGGGGCAAACCCCTCTGATTAATAATCATGAGCTGAACAATTTTTCTACTTAATATTTCAGATTAACTGCAATATACACCCGTCCTTGGACGGGCAAAAGGCGAGTTATACAGAAGGCCATTCATGACACTGCAGATTATACATTTATCTCTACATATATTTTTACTATATACATATAAAACCATTTCAGGGTATGCAGCCTACCTGCGTGGAAGGATTAAACTGTCACATTCTGATTAGGATTAGGGTTATACATGACTTATATGCATACATTTCATTATTAAAAATGCAGGCATGCCTCCTTTCAAATGGAAAAGTATAATTTCGTCATTTAACATTTTCATTTGGCAACAATTTATATATAATTTTTTGCAAAATGCAACACTTCACATTCTTGAATATAATTGTAAGGTAAAATCTATAGATCATTATTAGCTTGCTTAATCAGATCAATGGGAGTGTTATATTGAGAGTAAATACGTGCAGTCTGTCTTAATTAAGAAGGAATAGTTTATTACATTTTTTGTAATGTTAACACTAAAAATATGAGACCTACCAGGAGCACTACATTGTAAAAAACGCAATTCCGCTTCGCTGTGACCAAATAAAACAAATTAATTCGTTCAAATCAAACACGCTTGGCAAGACACGTATTCAAATCTCGAAATTTGAGGTTATTTTAAGCAGCTTGTAACACATGTACATGGCTATTCACAGTTCACAAGCCATAGCAAAGAAATTACTCCAACTCAACATCCGCAACCTTCAACCGAAAATGCAAACATGTCATTTACTCACTCAATATTTGAAATAGCTCTTGATTTTTTTTCAACAATGTTGTTTCAAACGCTGGTGTTTTCAGCATAAATGATGCCTTAATCAAACACATTGATACATGCCGGTGAGCTCCATTAGAAAATAATACCCATGGGAAGTTTAATGGCTGTTGGTGCAAAAAGAAATTACCAAGAAAACTGTTCGACCCAAACCAATGTTTGCTTTCCATTAACAGCCAGGATTTGAAGATGGTGTAACGACACGCGTTCCCGCCACCTCAAACTCAAACAAGCGCGGCATCGATGCGTCGCACGATGACCCAAACCCCATTCCCGAGTGCTCTTGTAATTGGAGAACACCAATGCAGATTAATGAGGCTGCACCTAAACATGATGACGAATATTCATGCATGCGACAGAACTGTCTTTCTCCCGCTGCATTCAAAGCTTTGCCGAGCGCTCACTGGTGTCTGCCTTCACTCCGTACTTGGGAGTTTGCTGTGGCAAAATATTTTGTTTTTGTTGTCATAGTAGTTGTTGCCAACTAAGTCAAAATGGCTAAATAAGAGGCACAAGTATTAAACGAAAGTAGATAATTAAGTGCAAATTTAGGTATTTTATCATCGTTGTGCTCCATTTACAACAGGGGCGGGCCATATAGGGCCCGCGAAATCATTTGGGTCTGGCCCTGCCAAGGCAACCGCAGGCGGGACTCGAAATTCAATAAATCTAGGAGCAAACCTGGAAAAGCAGTTGCGAGTAGCAAAATAATCAATACCAGCTAACATCAAACGCGTAACCAAAAACAAGCAGTTCCAGCCATCACATTAGGGGATGAGTTAATTAAATGTTTGACCAAATATAACTGGCTAATTTTTAAGTTGATAATTTTGTATGGCCCGCGAATGATGTTATAAATATCCAAATGGCCCTTGGCAGAAAAAAGGTTCCCCACCCCTGATTTACAATATCCGTTTAAAGCAAGTGTAAGAAGCCTCCATCAGTGTAAGCGCACGTGTGTCCAATGAACTCATTATTGGACGAAAAACTGCGTCGGATGGGGCGCACAAGCACAAATAACAAAACAACTAACAACAACATTGTGGCCTTAGATTGAAATATATCTGTACTGTTTCGGGTAATGACATTCTTTGTAGCACCTTTGGTGATTACTTTCGTTACCTGTTAAATACTTTTCCTTTTTAGGCAGTGTTGTTAATGGATTTTTTTTAAACATATGTGCATGTGTTCTAATTATTCATCTTCATTCTATACACATTCATATATTTTCTCCATGTCCAATTACTTAGGAGCAAATGATCATCAGACTTTTTTTTGTTACAAAAATTGGATTGGAAAAACAAGGCATGAATACAGAGAGAAATGTTTATAGCATCTCAGATAGCATAGGCACTATTATAACACCCTTTAGGAATTAACTACAGGAAATTTTAGGCAGTCATAATGAATAAAGTTATACATTTTGACTCACGATTAATGAGCAAAACAAAAATCTAAGACAATACGTTTGCTAAAAAAAACACAGAGATATCTGTTGGAGGGGCACAACTGGAAAACAGCAGAACGTATACCTGGGGCGGTAATGGGAGAGATCAAAATTATTAAATAACGAGGTGGATGAGAGTGGGATGGAGTGCTTTTGGAAAATGGAATTTGATAACAAGAAGCAATATGCCAATGTGTCTCAAGAATCAATGTGTATTACCTACTGTTAGATATGGATCAGAAACATAATGGCCACAACAGGCTGTTAGCGAGCACGCCTGGACAACATGATGCATGAGAGTGTGGTGTGGCGAGCCCCATGCCCTCCCGTCTTTATATCCCTAGTACTGATGTTTATATACTGCACCAGGTACTCTTTTAAGGCCGAGTTGATCGCAAGGAGGAGCAAGACCAGTTCCGCTATTCGCCGATAACATTAACTGAAATTATATATAGTTACATATACACACCTGAAATTGCTGAAATGATGAAAAATGTATTTGCATTCAGAAATTACATGACTAAATTTGTATGTTTTATTTAAGGAAAAAGTAAATGGTCCTGTCACCCTGAACCCAGCTGGTGTTGGACTTAAAAAATTACCCGTGGAAATATTTTAACCAAAAAACAGAGTTGCATTACTACAGAGCTCTGTGGGGTGATCCATTGCTCTCAGATAATTCCACATGTTTGCCTTGATTAATGATTACACTGTATGCTAGCATCGCATAATATGCATTATAATGTGTATTGCCATAAATTAGAGAGAAAAAAATGTTTGATTAATACGTTTTTTTCGTATTTGAAAATTGTATACCATTATGCAGAATGTGTTAATAAACAATGAAATCACGTGTACGAAGTGCACACACATTGTGCATAATATGTTTTACACGTGTATAGCTCATTCTATATCTCATATGGTGAAGCTTTCGTGGTGCAGTTATTAGTGCACTGAAAACCCAGTCACCTGAGTTGGACTCCCGGCTATAGACAACATCTGTTGTGAGTGATATCTGAACTGATCCTGCACGCTCCTCTGCCCCCCCCCTCTTCCCCTTCACTAACCCGCACTGACCGGCATGGTGAAGTATGGTCAAAACATCCCCCATGGTCAAGATAGCATGGAGCGACTTTCATGAATTGGTGGATATTTTTTTTTTACTGCAAATACTATATACCAGCTTTTGCATACACATCATACTACGATTAGCAATTATCGATGCCCTGAGTTCCCTGGTTGGCTGCTGGCTGGGCTCCTCTCTCACGTTGTCACCTTGTGTCGTCAGGTCGTATGCGACCTCTGGTGACATCCACGAACAAACTCCGCCATACATACCCGTCTCTCGCTGCCCCTCGTAGCTGGGTTAGTGTAAGGCCAGCGGTGTTCTCTATGTCGTCCATCCATCTCCTCCGAGGTCCACCTCTGCCCCTGCTACCTTCTATATTCTCAAGCAAGACCGATTTTCTCTCGTCCAAAGGTCCTCATAACGTGTCCAAAGTACTCCTCTCTCGCCGAAACTATCTGGGTAGCTGGCTAAATGGGGAATTTTTTTTTGCGTGTAACGTATACAAAAATTAATTGAACTTAAATATCGGAATACGTTCTGAATACCTATCATAGAATAGCGACATTGAAGGGTTGTGAATACAAAACAATACGGAAGACTGACACGGTTAAATTAAAATTGCTCCAACAATTTAATTTCTGCTCCAATTAAGGCTATTCTTTCTCCACAATGTTTTCAATCCTAGAGAATATATTTTTTTAAAAGAAACCGCACAATTCATATTATATTTGCATAATAAAGGAAAATTACTTTCAGTGCTGCGATTATGGTATTTTATGTGAGTGACAAATATATTTTATTTTCCACTGCAATGCAACAGATTCTTTTCCAGGTGATAGTAACAATAAATTACAGCCCTTTGGCAACCCACTACTAGATGAAGGTCATCCCATGCCACGCTGTACACGGTGGATGCAAATGGATGAACCCTAATGAGATCAGTGGGGAAAGGTAACTTCATTGACCATTTTAACACGTAGGCTTTCGCAACCAATATTATTCATAATCAACGTTTTTGGGTTTAGATCGCGTTATTTATAAATGTGTCGTAACCCTCCACCACCCGACACTGCCAATCAGTAAAAAAGTGTCACGTTGACAAAAGACAAATAGTTCACTGCTTTAGCCCACCGGTGTGTTGAAGCGTGAAACCACAACATTTACAATTTGAGTACGACGTTTCGCTGGTAATTGCATCCAGCATCATCGGGCAATTCGCCAGAATGGTGAGGCTCTGCTGTGTCTCCCGTTCTTATATAGAGCAGCAGCAGGGTGACGTTATCATTGACCATACTTCACCATTCTGGTCAGTGCAGACTAGTGAGGGGAGTGGGGGGTGGGGGATGTGTGGGGCTGTGGAATTATTCAGACATCACTCACCATTAGCTTCATCATGAAGCGCTTTCACAACTATGCCACTGCTCACCCCCCCCCACTCCAGCCCCACTCCTCCACTTAATTTGCCACAATTAGAATTCGAATATTGTGGATTGGCATTGTAGCGCTCCATTTGTGTATGCGTAAGTAAGCATTAACCGGGATTCCGACAGAATTCTTATTTTTGCACGTGTTATTTTCCGTGTGCACATATGAAGATGGTGTACCTACGACTGCATTTACATTTCCAGAGCTTTAAATAACACAGTATAGTATGTATACATATATATACCCCGACACATATATAATGCATACTTGGTATTTCTCATCTATTCATATTCACGGCGTATCGTTGGAGCATATCTTTAATGTTCAGAGAGCCTTAATGTTAGATGTGCTACTTTCCGTCAGAGAATATGGGCCTCAACTCCATTATTACTGTCAACTCTCCCTCCATGAAAAAAAAGGCGGCCACTTTTTCAGATGTGCGTGCTCTCCCTTATTCTTCTCACATCACTGAGGCAAACAATGCCTTCAATTTATTTACCTCTGTTCTGTTTGCAATTCAGCAAAGGTTAGATTCTTCAGATAGAGTCCGTGCGTTTGTACGTAACAGTGGCAAAATCACGCAGACGTCCTGCTGTTACCCAGTGATTCTCAACATCCCAGTCTCCTACGCCTACCCCGCTTCCGTCACGTTTGATGAAATCAGTGGCGAGTGACTAACAACTGTGCGCCTCGGGCTGTACTGCCATGAGGGGAACGATATGTGGCCGTACTCTGCCACGCTGGTCATTGCTGGTTAACAAAGAGACCCACCTGGGAGAAATTGTTGTGGTGATGCCTGATAAGGAATTGTCACAGACGAGGGTACTTGGTGCACAAACTATCCAATGTGTGGCTGTGGTCACCCAGAACGACTAAATGCCAGATTTACAAATGCAAAGAAGGCATCATCACATCGATTATACTCCGCTACTGCCGATGCAATTCTATTATCTGGCTCAACCACCTCAGTGTAAAGTCATCGTTGTTGTTCTACATTAACATCAGTCAGAGGAATAAGAACGACGTTGAGTTGAAATTGATCCAAGGTCTCACAAACCAAGGTCTAAATAACAAATATAAAAGTAATATAAACAACTGACACAAAAATGGAACGTTCGACCGATGGTCTATGAAAAATGTACAATCCAGTTTGCATATTAGAGGCGTGGACCATTTACAACGAATATGGATCGAAAGCTGAATTTGCAAACAAGCATGGAGAGGTTTCGATTTAAAGCTTTCGTGACGGCAGGGATTCATATTCTTGGTGCTTTCCGAAAAGTCACGTAGAAGGGAAATAATACAATTATAAAAAGAAAACATTATGTTTTGTTTTTATTCTTTTATTATATTATAAGAATAAAACATTGTTTTTATTAATTTATTATATTATTAAACATTATGTTTTATTACGTTTTACGTTATGTTTTATTTTTATTATTTTATTATTTCCCTTTTACGTGACTTTACCGAAAAATCCAATAACAAGTATGGAGGCATGGAGAGGTGTACGCTTGACATAACACTGACAGACAAGAAGAGCAACATGGGTCAGATAAACACACGTAAATTAGAGACACATTGACTGTTAAGATAGTTAGGCGTCGGCAAGATGCATCGCTAGAACGGATGATGGCTAATAGTCGAGACTGGTGATGGAATTGCAGCCAATGTTGGGAATAAGCCACGTAGGTTATTTCTCCCACCGTGGAGATTGAGAAATGAAATCAGCGTGTGTGTAGGTGCAATATAGATGTTTTCATCGCGAGACCGTCAAAGATGCTGATGGCTTGGGGAGGCCTTCAGGCATCCGATGATGACTGATGATGATGATGAGTTCACAACTAACTACTGCATAACATAACACATGTTATTGAAACATAAATCCCCAATAGTCTTTGTTTTTTTTTCGGTAAAGTCACGTAGGTAAAAAAAATAAAAAAAATCGTCATCACGCGTGACAACCACAGCAAGAATTTTTTTTTGCTGTGGTTGTCATACCTGATGATGATTGTTTGTGTTGCAATCGAAACGTCGTGATTTAATTTAGTTGTTTTCATTTTTACCTACGTGACTTTACCGAATAAAACCAAAGAGTATGGATCCTTGCAGTCACGAAAACTTCAAATCTAGAAATAAATCCTCAATGTTATTTGCAAAGCTTGCTTTTCAAAATAGCTTGCTTTCATTTTTACATGAATAAAGTAAATATTAAATGTGACTCGAGGTATTTGCCCCGGGGTCCTTGACACTTGCTCCATAAAAACTACATGAAATATCCACTTTAATAAACCACTACTTAATAATGGAATATCTTTTCAAGATTACATTACATTTGAAGACAACCATTTCCGTGAAGTGCAATTACCGCATTAAAACAAGCACGTGAAGAGGATAACTTTTTGTGGCACAATAAAAAGCCACCATCACAAATGTTTTCCAACTATCATTAGCAACATGCAACGTAATTCTTGTGGAATGCAAGGCCTTTTAATAGCACGACTTAAAATGGCCCAATCTAGTCTAAGAGAGGTATGGAAACGAATAGACAATTTCAGTATTTTAAATGTCAATGTAATTATTTTAGTGTGGGTCTGCTGGAAACACTACTGTTTCCATAAATCAGCCCTGTAATTTGTATAATTTAAGCCTCTGACTTTGTTAATTGTGTAAGTACACGTTTGATAGTAGACTACATGTAGTGCAATCGATTTGAATATGTCGGAAACAAATCTCAACGATTTAATCATAACAATGTGCAAAAACAAATATAATTAATTCACTTCTGGATAAAGGCACCCTCGGCATGTCCTTTGGCTATTAGGGGATAGTTTAAAAATACTTCACATTACCGGTCAGTGTGGAATGATAATCATAACCAGAATCCGAAGATGTATTTATACTGGAGGAATCCGGTGAGCTATCAAGCTCTTTTTCTCACATGTCCAGTAAGGGCGGAAAAGAACGTTACGTAAAGGAAGCGTCAGGACAGGTTTAAACATCACCCGTCACGAATGCGAGTAGTCATGGCTGTAAATGAAACATATGCCTTGATTCAGAGTGCAGTTCACTAACAACTTTGCTCACTCGCTTGCTTCCCCCCAATTATAATATATAGATGGAAAAAAATACTGTCGATAATGCAGTTGTTGACTCACTATTAGAAAAAGTTACACTTCATGCGGATGTTTTTACTATAATATAAAAAGTAAGTTTTTAGCTACTTCCCCCTCACTTTCCCATCACATGTTACGCACAGTATGTAATAAGCAATTAGCCAGTGGTGTATTGTTTTGATTATGCTAAATACTTTAGAGCTGTAATTATTTTCAGTGGTGCATGATCCATGCCTGCTATTCCATCGAGAACAAAACTCATTAAAGCTCATCTCTCAGTCACACAGAATTTCATATTTTCACCCTCTACCAATTATATTGAGTGTGCAGTTTTTTGATAAACATGTTAATCTGCATTTTAAAAACAAATTGTAATGTAGTCTGGGTGGCTCAGAAGGTTATAATCTCACTAGGGACAAAACCAGGGATCTCACTCTGCTCGAAAAAAATGCGAGCCTCAAATCATAATATAGATTTTGTACGTGACCAAGCAATTCTATGCGATATATGCATCAATGTCACCCAACAAACATACACACTCATCAGCAGCAGTAGCAGCAGCAGTGGTCAATCCACATCTGGATGAAGGCCTTTCCAAACTTCCACTATCACGATCATGCAATGTAACTATCCACCTAACACCTGCACATGAGCTGATTTCATCAATCCACATTGCTAATGTGGTCAATGCGGTGACAAGGAAATAAATAATGTATACACACACTGTACACCGTTGCATGGAGTGATACGAATTAAATAACCTGGTTAAAACGTCCTCCTTGTAACTAACATCAATCTCACATCATGGCAAGGTATGGATTAATTGAGGTGTAAGGCGTAGCTCATTTTACACATTTTATTTTTAAGGTTTCCTGCTCATCTTAGGACGGGGATTACATTCCTGAACCAGTGTTGGAAAAATGCCACATTCCCACGGCGGGAGCGAGTCTTTCCATAGGATAGCCCCTACTAACTACCCCACATTTTATTTTATCGCCTAAGGAAGGATAATGGGCTGAGTCAACCCCCAACTGGGTTTTGACCTTACACACTTCTGATTGCGAACAGCTCACTTTACCACTGTGTCACCCAGCTAGGATAGATGTAATACTGGTAGGAACCTCCTGGTTACACCAGCCCACAGGGGATTATTGTGTCCGTCCGTCCGTCGTGCAGGGAGGGGCTGGGTGGGGAGGGAGGGGCTGGGTGGGGAGGGAGGGGCTGGGTGGGAAGGGGAGGGTGGGGAGGGGAGGGGCTGGGTGGGGAGGGTGTGGCTGGGTGGGGAGGGGCTGGGTGGGGAGGGTGGGGAGGGTGGAAAGAGGCTGGGTGGGGAGGGTGGGGCTGGGTGGGGAGGGGCTGGTCACCCCGTGGTGCCCTTATAAAACTCAACGTTTAACCTACTCACGCCGGCTTGTGCCCGCCCTAACAGTCGGGCATATTTGCGGAATACACCACGCCGCCGTTGACCCTGGCCATTGACCAATCAACCCAACGTTCCTACCAGTTCCCTCCGCAGGAATGTGTTAAACAAACGAAAATTGTGATCGTTACTTACTGCAGTCTTCTTTAATTGGATTAAGGAACTGCAAGTGATCACACATTTTCTAATGTGATTGGCTGAGTGCCTTCTAAAATGAGACTTGCAGTTAGATCGTGGAGCTGAGGATGTGTATGGAAGTATATTTATGAGGCAGTTTGGGCAGGTTTTCACTTTGCATGACACCGCAATATTGCTGAACTTTACATTTACTGTTTAAATAGTCTACGTATTGTACACCTAGTTGTAAATAACATTATCCATTAGTTCATGTTCCTCAATAGTACTGATTAATATTGAACGTAATGATATGCATGTCATTTGAAGAAAATGACGAAAACTAATATTTTATTTTAATCAATGCCTGTGTGTGGGTTTCATAACCGGATTTGATGAGCTAATTTCAGAGGGTTTTTTTTTTACAAGTGAATATAAATAATGGAGTAAGATGTGCCTTTGCTATAGACACTGCTGATATTCGTAGTTTAAAATTACGTGGCAGTATGGCTATGTCAGAAGTAAATTATAATAGTGCTCGGATAATGTAGTTGGTGTAGATAGAAAAAAAATTACATATTGCAGGCTCTGCTTTTTACAGATTCTTGTGGCTCAACATATTATGTACTCGCTTGCGGACAGCCCGATCAATATTTCATGTCCATGAGTAATTGGCTAGAACCTCAGCTATAGGACACGTGTTGTCACTTGTTTTTTTGCACTGGAAGAGAAAGCCACTGAGAGTTTATCATTCAAATTGTGCACCATCAATGAAGCAAGCGAAGCTAGTTTAATCCCATTAACTGACCACGCACTTTCTTTCCCGAGAGTAAGATATGCCACCGCAGTGTTCCCCCGATTCAAATAATGAGCTTTCGGCAGATCTGTTTAGCGAGAAGAGGGCTTCGAAAGCGAAATGAAATAAATATATTATTATTATTATTATTTGAATGCTCTAATCAGTAATGTAACCTTTTATGCCTAAATGCATCTCTTTCCTGTGGGTGTCTTGGAAGCTGTTTACTGATTGCATCACATTGATCTGCATCCACCCTCGATTCAAGGACATTGCAGGTTTACAGCCTTAATGGGTGAGAGGACATTTTCCCTAAACATGTTTTGTTCTCCCCTCAGATCTACATATTACCCCCCACCCCCCGCCCCGTTTCATGCATAGCTTGTGTTGCGCATATATGTAATGTTCGCTCATTTCTCAGTCCGCTTGTCCTGGTGATGTGTTATGTTCTAGATTTGAAGCTTTCGTGACTGCAAGGATTCATATTCTTAGGTTTTTTCGGTAAAGTCACGTAGGTAAAAAAAAACCCTAAGAATATGATGTGTTATGTGTTGCACAAATTACCATTAGCGAAGCAGCGATGAAATAAGTATGGATAACACATTACACACAGTATTGTACACTTAAAAGTGCATGCCTAATTCAAACATATACAGTATATAAGCAGCAGAGATTTCAACTGAATATGTAGTGATTCTCCCACACGATCCCTGGAACAGAGTAATCAAGAAGGCGGGAGCAAACACTTCACGCTCCGATTGGTTCGGGCGCGGGGAGCAAGAGGTTAGGTCCGAATATTAAAAAGGGAAGAGAGCTGGAGGGTTTGGGCAAGCGTCATGTGTGACGGTTAGGCCAGGTGAGGGTAAGAAAGGTTGATTGGCGGAGATGGAGTGCGACGAGGGGCGGATACAGGAAGAGGTTAAAAGAGGGAGCGGGTGGGTGAGTGAGTGGGTGGGTGGGTGAATGAGTGAGTGAGTGGGTGGGTGAATGAGTGAGTGAGTGGGTGAATGAGTGAGTGAGTGGGTGGGTGAATGAGTGGGTGGGTGGGTGAGTGGGTGGATGGGTGAGTGGGTGGGTGAGTGGGTGGGTGGGTGGGTGAGTGGGTGAGTGGATGGGTGAGTGGGTGGGTGAGTGGGTGGGTGGGTGAGTGGGTGGGTGGGTGAGTGGGTGGGTGAGTGGGTGGGTGGGTGAGTGAGTGAGTGAGTGGGTGAGTGGGTGAGTGGGTGGGTGGGTGGGTGGGTGGGTGAGTGGGTGGGTGGGTGGGTGAGTGGGTGGGTGGGTGAATGGGTGGATGGGTGGGTGAGAAATAAATACCTTACCTTGTGGATAAAGAAAAGGGCTAGAGTCTTCTTTAAAATATAGATCTACAAGCTGAAAATAACCAGACTGAGCAGTGAACGTGTGTAATTCAACAAGGAATGGGCTGCCTGTGGATGGAATCAATCTGTCTGAAAGCTTACATTTTAATTATGACACTGGGGCATACAGGCTTCAGTTTATTTAAAAATAACGTCAGGAAATGCTGGAAATGTGCATACATTATACGTACGGGGGATGGAACTCATTAATGCTACCATGTTAGCCTATTACGTGTTAAAATAAAGTAAAATAGCACACAGAATCATGCTACCAGCAAAAAAATTGTGGTTTTAAATGTTCAGGTGGGAAATATGATCCTTAAGTAGTTTAATTACAATAAAGTGACAACCAATTTCTATGTAAATATGAGTGAATTTTCCAATGTCTCGCATGAATAACTCTTACTTTGAACCACTGTCAAATGGAAAAATAAATGCCCCACCAAATAATATTTTGTGATTATCATTGTGAAGAATAATGGTTGCTTTTCTAAAGAATATGTTTAATACATAATAAGCCAACTAAAATACTTGCTATGTAGGAACATGTAGCTATCTGGTTACACCTTTAAATATTTAAACAGCTTTTTCAGAATTGACTATGTCAAGGGAGCGCTGCTCATGGATAATACTTGATGTTTGCGCCTGGGATTTTTGTTCACACGCACACACACACAACACAGTTGACTGGACATCATCTTGTGCTTTTACATCACGGAGAACCTGTGCTTCTGGCATATTTACGACGATACTTATTTGTGTGCCCGTCCCCAGGTTCCGAATCGTTACGCAGGGTAACGCTCGGTATACTTTAACATTACCGGAGATTTCATTCATGTCAAAGCAATCTTCAAAGTACAATTTAGTGGTATATTACTTGGTGATAGTTGAAGTTGAAAACGACCGTGTGAACATTTTATGAAATGTTTTTTTTTTATCAGGATTTCGGGAAAGGCACTAAGGACCGACATTTTCCAGCTCCAAATAACTCAATTGAATGTGTGATGGATAAGAGCTGATATGTTTCTTGCATTGAGCAAGGTTGTAAGATCTTGGGAAAAGAGACAATGGTAGGACATTTTTAAGTAAGCAACGTGATGCAAGTGGCAACAAGACAACGTGTTTGACCTTTAGTGTGGTGACTGAATGCAGTATGCATTGGAATAAACAGTCAAGTCTGCTTGACTTAGTTATTAATAATAATACAATCTTGATTTGAAGCTTTCTTGACTGCAAGAATCCATACTCTTTGGTTCTTTCGGTAAAGTCACGTAGGTATAAAAAATATATATTTTAATTTATCTTCAAAGTTTTATCTTTAATTTTATACCTACGTAACTTTACCGAAAGAACCAAAGAATAATAATAATAAAGTTTACATGGTGTCGTTCGTGCAAAACTGCCTCTCACAACGCTGTAGAAAACAGCAATAAATAAAATTCCCCTTTGCTGGACACATAGCAACATCCAAGCCAAGGTCAACTAAACTCAAGGTCATTGTAGACGAAACGGTTTTCAAATGGGACTTGGTTAGTTCTCAACATGGGAGGAGGAGGAGGAATCATTGAGTGAAGTTCGTAGCAACAGTAACAGTAGTGATAGACGAGTGATAAGGAAGCGACTGACCACTGGTGAGGAATTGACTGTAAATAATCCGCGAGTGCTGGCCACGTGGTGAGATGTTAACTCCCTTGCATAGTACACAGGAGGTCGTGGGTTTGATTCCGGCCGTGACCCTTGCAGTATATGTTGAGTTTGCAGGTTCTCCCCGTAGTTGCGTGGATTTTTCTCCGGATCCTCCGGGTTTTTCCTCCACATTTAGAATCAACACGCGTTTAGAGTATTTGACTGCTATACATTTCCACATGATAGGCTACTTCGTTGAGCTATCATTTGTGACCAGGTCGCTTCTGAAGAACAGTTATAACAAATCTCTGTATGCGTGCATATATTTCCTGCGTAAACTCTTTTACCGAAATATCTCGCTATGTAATGTGATGCTAGAAAAAGTCTGTTTTTGGATGGATAGAAACGGAAATATACGTTGGTACGTATCCGAGCGGCCTTTTCTAAGCTACTATGGTTATACATGCTGGCTGTGAGGGAAAATGTGATAGTATGAAACGTGACAAGTAAGCCCTTTACTAATATCAGGGAAAATTACTAAGAGCCATGTTTGCGTGAGAGTTCTCACTGAGGGTAAAATCACTTTAACATTTCTCATTGTGAATGTATAACCTTCTGTGCACTATTTCCACAATTCATTGTTATGTTCTGACAGCGACAATGCTGGCATCATGTTGTCTCCGATAAACATGGGCAGATTAAAGGGCAAATTTAAAGTCAGCATCACCCATCTAGTTTGTTTGAAGTCCACTACATCTGCTGTAGAAAACTGTGCTTGTTCTAGAAGTGGAAATTAAGTTATTTGACCCCAATTCACCTTCTATAATATGCCCTTTGGTATCCATATGCTGCTATGTTTATCAATTTTGTCCCTCCGACACTGATATATTTGCTTAAGGAAAGCTGAATTACGTAAATTTCGATTTACAGCTTTCGTGACTGCAGGGATTCATCTTCTTGGTTCTTTCGGTAAAGTCACGTAGAATTGAAATAATAAAATAATAAAAATAAAACATAATAAAATAATTCTCACGACGTTTCGGCCACAACGCAATAAAATATGAAACAATAAAATTCTCACGACGTTTCGACTTCTGCTTGCGTTGTGGCCGAAACGTCGTGAGAATTATTTTATTACCAAGAAGCTGAATTACGTAATTAAATGCTGGAAGAAGAAAGTTGTTTGTCAGTGTGTATCAACCAGAGGTGGGACAAAGTCATTGTTATGCAAGTCCAAGTCGAGTCGCAAGTCATCAAATTCATGACTCGAGTCTGACTCGAGTCCAAGTCACATGACTCGAGTCCACATCTCAGAGGTGGGACAAAGTCATTGTTATGCAAGTCCAAGTCGAGTCGCAAGTCATCAAATTCATGACTCGAGTCTGACTCGAGTCCAAGTCACATGACTCGAGTCCACATCTCAGAGGTGGGACAAAGTCATTGTTATGCAAGTCCAAGTCGAGTCGCAAGTCATCAAATTCATGACTCGAGTCTGACTCGAGTCCAAGTCACATGACTCGAGTCCACACCTCTGGTATCAACTGCCATGACATGGGGATTGACAAACATGAACAATGACTAAAAAAATGAAACAACTTAAAACCACAGAAAGAAGCGTGGATAGATGTGTACTTGGAATCGTACTTACAGACACAAGATGAGAATGTTTATTTATCCTGGGGAAATGTAATGAGCTATAAAGATAGTTTTCCAGTAGGGGCAGGTCATAAGGTTACAGCTACAAATAATACAAAAACACGATAGGAGTGAAAATTATAGGCAAGGTAAACACATCACTTTAATTTTTGATTTAAAGCTTTCGTGACTGCAGGGATTCATATCCTTGGTTCTTTCGGTAAAGTCACGTAGAAGGGAAATAATAGAATCAAATATTAAACAATACAATTCTCACGATGTTTCGACTGCAACACAAGCAATCATCATCAGGTGTTGCAGTCGAAACGTCGTGAGAATTTTATTGTTTCATATTTTATTTTATTGTTTCCCTTCTACGTGACTTTACCGAAAGAACCAAGAATATACATCCCTTTAAAATATATACAAATAAAATCAACGTTTTTTTTTTATCGTACTCGGTGAGACCCACCGAGTCATTTGCTTCTTTTTCATAAAGCAACCTGGCCACAAATGTTCCACAAAGGAGAACAATTTGGATGAGAGAACACACACAATTAAGGGATATTATGCCTACTGATAATTGTTTTTTAACCCTTTTTATCTGGCAACAAAACTGACACCTTTTTTTACAAGGAGTCATGTTTGCATTGACCACAATACCTGCAAACATTCAGATAAAAGGGTAAAAAAACAATTATCATATTTTGCTAATGGCAAAGGAGGTTCCAATGGTGTAAATTCTTACCCCGAGCTCTCATACTCTGATGGTGCATTGTCCTTGAGTTGTGCGCCTTTTGGCATCATCTGGTCCAACACCATGTGAGACGAGGCTCTAAGAAAAGCTGTCTCGGGTGTGGACCAATCAATTTCAAGGATAGTGCATACATTATCAGAGTTGTGTTTTTGTTTGCATATCGACCGCAGGTATTGTGTTCAATGCAAATCATGGCTACTGTTGAGGAAGGTAAGAGGGCTGGGACCAGACACACTGTGAGACGTTGGCCGATGGAATTGTAGCCACTGCAGAGACACAGAGGACACCTTGTTCTGCTCGCATGAGTGGGATTGCAATTTTAGCGTGGCCGTGTGGGATGGTATCTCCATGAATAGGCCTTTACCCAGCAGTTGGATTAACTATGGCTGATGAAAGGGAGAACGATGCCTCTGGAAATGGTGATTAAACCGAGTTACATGTTTTTTTTTGGATTACGATTTGCATGTTGATGTCAATCTTGCCATTTTTTAAATCTACTTGGGAAATCGCGAGCACTTTTTTAATCAGTCAAAATTTGTTTCACCACCTATGTACACGTTTTATGACGCGTAAGATTTTAGCTGAAAACGCACTTTTGGAAAAATATATAATTTTCACTTAATATAGAGTAAATAGTAATTACACAAATTCCAATAGCACAAGCACTAATAAACATTGAAAAAACATGACTGCACTATTAACTACAATGACGGCATTATTAGCACTCCGTAGAGTGATGCATTGACCTGCACAGACCTCAATGTGTTTTTTCTTCTTCTGTTTGTGCAACAGAGCAGCTGCAAAAGTGCAGCGCAGAATACTAATGCGTCATCGTCGCGAGCTCTTCCAGCAGGGCTTCACGTCAATACAGTGGCGCCGACGAGTATGAGTGCAAATTAAAAACAAAAAAAACCCGTCCCCATTGCGTCCAACGATTTTACTGAAACGTGCACACTCGCAGAGCATCGCCATCAAGCACATCGCGTGTCACGATCATGCCTTCGCATTTTGCTCAACTCGATACCAAACGATGAACTAAATAGGCGCGAGCTACAGATGTGCGAGTCCTCGCGAGGAACATGGAGCCAATGCACGGGCTGAAATGGCTCATCAACTAAATCCAGCAAAAAGAGGGCACTGGAGATAAGAACGTGACGTGAGCAGCTGCTGCTTTATAATGACTATTGCGTATATTGCGCAATAGTCGCGAGCAGCCCTCGCTGTGCTGGGCTTCGGCGTGTTTTCACCCTCTGCATTTTCATGATGCAATTAGGCACAAAGTGAAATTAGATATTTCTTAATATGGTGACTGGTATTCAATGCGTGATATATGGCAGAGTAGGGTTAAGTGTGTATATATATTTGTTAAGCTAGCTTGACAGCCAGCATCAGAGCACACAACAGGTCAAGGCATGCGGCTGGGGGTTTTGAGGTTATATTAGCAGTAGCTTTACATGTGGTATTTTGACAGACGACAAAAATGATAAAAACTGCATAAAGATTTTTAACGTAAAGTACCGCTATAATGAATCGAGCAGACATATTCTGCGTGTACGCTCTGGTAGACCTTTTTATCTTATAGCAATCCATTTAAAATTATCAAATTTCAATTGCCCTGTAAAGATCATTCAAGGTAACACACGATACAGGTACAGGACTGCTTCTACTAATCAGACGCTACAAGATCTTGTGTTGCACTTCAATGATCTCATATATTCAAAGATCAGCTCAGTCAACTGAGCATAAAACATTTACAGACAAAATCATTATTCTCTATATTCTGCTCGGCAATTAGATAATTATGCAAACATGTTGAAGTGCAGTGGTCTCAAATCATCGATATTTTTTTCATTGAATACTTATAGAAATGCTAAACTATGGATTTATATGGAATATGTGAAGATATATCCAAATAGTTGAAGTTCACCATACACATTTGTGAACTCCAGAAATTTAGCCATGCCACAACTATAATTTATAATTTTCTCCTAATATATATTTAAAAAAATATGAAGACATCTTCAAATAATAGCATCTAAGTGCTCGAAAGTAAAAAACAATTCTCAGCACTATATGAACGTCAGAAAAATAACAATTAAGGTAAAATGTTTAACAGATTAAACAAAATACAAATGCGGCGAGCTTCTTCATCAAATAACCGCCACATCCTCTTTGGCAAATGCACATTTATGCGAGGCATCTTCTACTGCGACTCAAACTCTGGCAAACGTAATAGAATCTCATGAGGCCAAAGGTATACGTGAAAGATAACAACTGTCTGGAGACGAAAACCATTAACCAAACATTTCAAAATTTCTATTAAAAACTATACAGCTCAGGCAACCCCCCAAAACCAAAGACGATTAATGCATTTCTAAGGACAATCAGGCCCTTGGTCTGTCAAGAGGGGGATTTAAAAAAAGTAAACAAAGGAATTATTGCGAAGGCAATTGAAGACACAACATTCTCCTCGTCAAATGGTGAAGTGGCTGGTCCAGACAAAGCCTTGGTTTAACTTAAGAAAGCACTATGCAATTCCAGACCAAAAGTAAACAATCTCACAACTACCTTACACAATAAAGCAGCAATTTCTGTAAACAACCTTCCGTCCACAGTGCTTCAGATGAAGCAAGCATGGTTTTAATTCACGAGGTTGGCAATGGCTTCCAGAACAGTTGTTTTTGCCCATCTCCCTCCTGAATATTGAATTGAAGCACATTTCTACAGTTCTAGGATGCTGCCTCGGTATCGTTGTTAGCACATTGGCCTTGTCATCAAGAGGTCACTGGTTTGATCTCCTGGCACGGCAGTTTAAACAATGGGCAAGTAACTTCAATCCCCCCCCCGCCTGTCCACCCATCATTAATAATGGGTACACCACAGTGAGTAGATCTGGAGGTCGGCGTGTCGTGAGCTAAATTGTGGGTACTCTCACTTCTCCCGAGACATTTGGCCACTGTGGAAGAGTAGGCCAAAATACCTCCAGAGATCCATCTAGTGGAGGCCCTTCTGGCAACAGTGGCGTGAGCACACAATTGCAAGGCTGCACATTTACCACCACCTTTACTTATTCACTGAAGCAGCAGCTCAATAACTTAATCTACAAGTTTTTCTTGCTACCAATCATAATCTTAAAATCTTTATGAAAATCAATGCATACACCTGCATTAATCCCCTCATTTAGAATGCCACTAATAATAGTTATTGACTTAACTTCACCAGAAATCCCCCAAGAGTGCTGGTATCATATTATATATCTCGACCACATCAGCTTGACTTCAGACACTGCACGCTTGGACATAACAACCTCAACTCACTGCACCCCAAATATGCAATTTGAATAAATGCATATTCTTTAATAAGCCCTGTATGGAGTCGAGATGGACAATTATGAGAAAAAAGTTACCCGATTTCAAGATTCAAAAACACGTATTTCACATGGCACTCACTTGAAATACAGCAGCATTTGACCACAAAATTGGGAATTCGTCAGCTGCTAACAAGAGACTTGCCTTTCTACTTCAAGTAAGCCCTGAGAATAGATGGAAATGAAACAAACTGCAAAGTTTTGCTAAATGAAACAATAAGACTATTAAGCTTGCTTGACCACTGCACATGTAACCAATTTAGAAAAGCTGAGAAACAAATTTAACTTGCCCCATGAGCATTAAGAATCACAGTAAGCAAAGCGACGGGTTTCAACCCAGTACGTAGGACCCAGTCTTTATCGAGTGTTTTCAACTGCTAACCTTAGCATTCTTACAAAGTCCCTTGTGTTGCACAAGACAACTCATTATCTCTTTTTGGAAATGGGCATGGGACATCTCTGTTGAGGAGAGCAATAGGATCTGGAAGTAAGGCCATATCAAATAATGCAAGAGCAGCCCCCTTCACATAACCAGGGCCAGATTACGGTACTTGTTAGCACTAGGCGCTTCTGTTTCATAGGCCTTCAGGGATAATTACAGTTGATACTGCTGCCCCATGTTACTACCACCGCTGTCACTCCCTTGTTTCATGCGTACGTCATCCATAGGACAACAACACCTTGTCTTCCCTTGTACCACTCTCTATTGAGAATGAAATTGTGCGAAAAACACCATTTGAAGATGTTATTGCAAATTTAGCAATGAAAAAAATCTCGAAAAGTTCATCTCCAGTGTTAACTTCTCTCACCTTATGAAAAAAAAAAGTTTGACATTGACATGACAGTGTCTATCCTTGCTATGTCATCTTGGTTAAAAAAAAAATTATTATCATACAGATGGAAATTCCGAAAACAACGTGTGTCGACGTCACTACACATGAGTTAAAGAGTTAATGATGACGTCACCCTGCAGCTGCTGCTCTATATAAGAACGGGAGACAGAGCAGAGCCTCACCATTCTGGCGAATTGCCCGATGATGCAAGATGCAATTACGAGCGAAACATCATCCTCAAATTGTAAATGTTGTGGTTTCACGTTTCAACACACCGGTGGGCTAAAGCAGTGAACTATTTGTCCTTTGTCAACGTGACACTTTTTTACTGATTGGCCGTGTCGGGTGGTGGAGGGTTACGACACATTTATAAATAACGCGATCTAAACGCAAAAACGTTGATTATGAAAAAAAACGTGGTCACATTTTTTTTTCCTATTCCCTTCAGTTTTTCTAGGCCCTATGCACAGTGCCTACTGTGCCTATTGGATAATACGGCCTGGCACGTAACGTGCAGCTAGTTATTTTGGCCTGTTTCAAAGTGTGATATTTTCCAAACTGTTGCAGCACTACGATTAAGACGCAGCTCGTATAATTTCAGGATGCACTCGTCATCAAGCTGTACCGCTTGTTTTTGTGGCGTTGTGTCTGACGTTTCACTCCACGTTCGGGGAGCTTCTTCAGGAACTGAATGCAATATGTGTGCCTGTGTGTGTGTCTCTCTGTGTGTGTCTCTGTATTAGCTCTCTCTGCTTATATGTCTGTCTATGTGTCTCCGTGTCTGTGTTTTGTCTCTCTCTCAAAATTAGCAATCTTTGGAAGAATGTAATCAAACAGGTAGGGTGTTGACTGTTATGTTAGCCGACTCTCTGTGTTGTTTTGCATTGCATTTCTAAGTTTACTAGGTTTGTTTTCTCTTTCATTCGTACCTGACGATGATTGCTTGTGTTGCAATCGAAACGTCGTATGCTATTATTTAATTTCTTTTTCTTTCTACGTGACTTTACCGAAAGAACCAAAGAGTAATTCCTGCAGTCACGAAAGCTCCAAATCAAGTTTGAATGCAATAGTTCACATTTGGCAGTGATACAGCATAACTGCGGAAAACCTACACGGCAGTGTCACTAAGCAGCAACCATTCCTTGACAAGCGCCATAGCATGCACACAACCTTTGAAATTTAACGAGGTCCAAAAATGCCAAATGTATTTCACGTCAGTGGCGACAATCCTCTCCAACTTAAGAAATTACTCGCACGGATCACCTCGGACACCACATGCACGGTTGAGGACGTAAGCTCTAAAGCACTCGGGCCCCATTCCCCCACGGAGTTTGTCGTTACACTGTTTTCTATCCATACCCAACCGAGTTACAGCCTCTCCCCTTCCTTCCTGAAATGAATGTAACAGAGTAAAAAAAGACAACTGCGGCAGAGCTACAGCCCACTCACTTTGGAAAAACCCTTGTAAGCAGTTGCATTTGGAGGCTTTGCCCCCTATTTTCACTCCGCCTGATGAAGAGCGCTTGTGTTGCGATCAAAACGTCTTGGGTTTTTTTGCTTTGATTATTTTCAATTAATTTTAAATTAAATGTTACTAATTTAAAATTTGTATTGTGGTTTTCTGCTTTTATTATTTTCAATTTATTATTTTATTATTGTTTAAATTTTTAATTATATTATTTCTATTTTTTTTTATATCTACGTGACTTTACCGAAAGAACCAAGAATATGAGAACTACAGCATTGCTTGTGTTTATTTTTAAAACCGTCTTCGCTCTTTGAATTTCAGCTCCGTAATGTTCATTAGCACGAACATTTATCTAGTCCCTTCGAACACACTGCCGCTCTGTACGTATCACTATTGCTGTTTCCTTATTGACTTAAAAAGCAATCTGTTGTCTATGCTTTTGCAGGTGTGCTATGTAGACAGCATGGAGAACAACACGCAGTACACTCAGACTACACATTATATAGGTATCAATACATTACAAAAAAAATTGAATAAATACAATAAAATAAGTAGGCACAAGCACACATTGATTGACAGCCAGATATGGCCAGGTGCAAATCTTCAGAGGCACGTGTGGTGGGGAGATGTTAACTGCCTCGCATGGTATGCAGGGGTCATGGGTTCGATCCAGACCCGAACTCCAGTATATTTGGAGTTTGCATGTCTCTCTCCGTGGTCGTGTGGATTTATTTTTCTCCGGGTCCTCCGTTTTTTCCTCAACATTTAGGAACATGCGTTTAGAGTACAGTATGTGGTTGCTATACATTTCCACATGATAAGCCACTTCGTTGAGCTATCATTTATAGCCAGGTCTCTTCTGCAAAAGAGCTATACAGCTCAGTGGATTTTACCTGGTAATTCTATATATATATAACTGTTAATATTATTTTTTACTGATAAAAATAGCTATGCGATTTTCCTTTAGATTGTGCAGTTACATTCTAGACAATTCAATGCACAATCCATGTTTTTTTTTTTACTGCAAACATATAATTACTTTCACCTAAATTGGAGTTTGGGAATGTCATGCACATTAATTTAAAAAAAAATGGTTTTAGCCCAATAAGCCAAGCTACCAACCTTATTATCAGAATGTTCCCAGTGAGAAGTGCACCACGATGTGTCAGAGATTGGCCCCGGTGGAGGACTTCACAGAACTCTTTCTTAAGCCTCCCTCAATGAGTCTTCATCCGCACCGCCTTTTATATGCCCCCCCCCCACCTCCACAGAGGGTGTTCGTCGCATATCTGACAATCCCGCAGTGTTTAATACTCAGAGCTTGCAATAACCCCATATTTGGTGAAGAAGAAAAAAGCTCATTTAATATGATGGGAAGGTTGGTAGCGGGGGGTGGTGGGCTAGTTGCGCAGACAGTTTAATCATTGGTCACTGCCAATCGTATAGCACCAGGATGGGATGGGTGAGGGGATGGAGGAGGCTGAGCCCCCATTGCTGAAGGTTCACTACCCCCCCCCACCCCAAATTCTTAGAGTCCAACTTCAAATAAAAATATTGCTACAATCTTCTTGGTTCTTTCGGTAAAGTCACGTAGAATTGAAATAATAAAATAATAAAAATAAAACATAATAAAATAATTCTCACGACGTTTCGGCCACAACGCAAGTAGCCGTCCTCAGGTGGAGAACAGGTCTGTCGAGGAGACAATGGCAGTCCTGTTCTCCACCTGAGGACGGCTACTTGCGTTGTGGCCGAAACGTCGTGAGAATTATTTTATTATGTTTTATTTGTATCATTTTATTATTTCAATTCTACGTGACTTTACCGAAAGAACCAAGAAGATAAATGCAAAGTTGGTCAATTGGGATCGTACAGCCAGCCAAATTCCCAACACCCAGGTGGAGCTCGTACTAATATTGCGGGCATTGCAAAGACTGGGCAATGCCTGCCCGGGCAGCCTGCAAAGCAGGAGGGACCAGCAAGGGAGACAATGTCCATATTTAAATGTATTACGTTACTGCAGGAGCAATTTTCCCGAATGAGAAATGAATTTATCAATTTGGAAGTAATGAACCGGAGGAGTATATGGTTGATTTTAAGCATAAAAAAGGGATCAAATCCAAGCACTTTGATTATTCCAGAGGAAATTGAACATGGCCGCAGCCACCAATGATGGCTATACTGCACTGATGAGTCCTAATCATGATGAAGTTTCTCTAAGGTGACTCTGTCATTCTACTGCCAAAATGTAAAATGCTGCAATCTCGTCTCTTTTAAGCTGGTCATTCCAAAGTTTTACACAAAATGTGCGGACGAAGAAAATGCCGAAATTATCCCGATATATCCCGTGCAGTGGGAACCCCGATAGATTTTGCTGAATAAGACCCCATACTTTGCATGTATAGGCAATTTGTAGAAACCTGCGATTTGCTTTCTCACGACACTTTTTATGGTAAACGGGCCTCCTCTAAAATGCGCTCTAGATACCCCCACACTTTTCCCCACCGCACACGAACTTCCCATGCACTGTGGTGTACTCCTTTTGTACTGTTGCGTCGATAGAGGTGGGAGGGGGGGGGACTTCAAGTTGCCGCACCGTTAGACAATCTACCCTGCGACCTCTGGTTTGCAAGCCCAATTTGCCAACAAGTACACCAATCCAACATCCTTTGCATATGTAAAACTAATATTTGTTTCATTCTATTAGGTCAAGCCCACGAAGCTGTTTTAGCTCTTTTTTAGAAGCAACCTGGTCACAAATGATAACTCAAAGAAGTGGCTTATCACGCGGACATTTATAGCAGCCGAATACTATAAACGCATGTTTCTGATTGTGGAGGGAAAACCCGGAGAAAAATCCACGCAACCACGGGGAGAACATGCAAACTTCAAATATACAGGCTTTAGGGTTGGGGTAGAACTCACGACCTCCTGCATACCAGGCGAGGGAAATGACATCTTGCCACCGTGATGATGTATATTATCATGAAAAAAGGGTTTGGGTTTTACGAGTCTATCAATCTCAGCACCAACAAGCGAGAGATTCTGGAGTCAGACGAGGTGCCTGTGCAGAGGGAGAGGACTGTGGTGCCACTGGTGAAATTGGATTGGACACATCGAGGCGAGAGTGAAAGTCATCACAAGACCCTCTTAACATCAAAGTTGTACAATATTGTCAGCAATGATTTAAATAACCGCACTTAACATGCCTTTAATGTTACACACGTCACTGTTTTCTGGAATTTGTCAGTGCTTAAAGCGCTGTGCTCACTGTCACTCGTCAAACTTTATGAAACACCATCAAAGCTCATTTTTGGAGTGAAAATGCTGAAAAATGCCAGAAGTGAACTTGGTTCATTATGAATATCAATATAAAGTTACACCTAAAAGATAAATGATAGTTTGAATAATTAAAGTTTCTATATGCCACATCCGCATACAAGTAAGTTAATGATTAGTCATTTACATTTTTAAAACTTACCAGCATTTGAAAAGTTTGAAAACATATTGTTTTAATTGGAGGAGTGTGGGTATGGGCGTTAAAGTAAATCAATCAACATGTCTACTGCGAATTGCATTTTTCAAGGGATCTCGACATCCCAAACTTCCTGGTCTGTAATTAAAGGCAATGATGCTAAGCCGTGCTTCATAACGTTGAATTTCACTTAAGACGCGTCTTTCCTCCCCTATGCTGTTCCACTGCCAATTACAATTTTATTGGCCCTTATTTCCATTGACTCCCATAACCTTCTAACCTCCGTGATCATGGCCATTTTTTTTATTTCACACCAGAGTATTTTGTCAATCATGTTTTGCTGTTCTGCTGTCACTTTATTTGTTGCATCTATGTTGTCACTTGGGCACTCATTAATTTTGCAGGACAAATGCTTTGCTTTTTTTTTGTCTCCACTTACCTTGCCATTTGGGGGTGCTGCCATTGTATAATGGGAAGTGCGCTGAGCTTGCAATCCAGAGGTCACCGGTTCAGTGCCACAGTTGAAGCAATGAGCAAGTTCATGAATTGCGCCCTGCACCTATCTACCAAGCAAAAAAATATTTATAATGCAGGCACTTCCATCTCTTCTAAGACATCTGCGAAGCATGGAGTGTCGGCCAAAATACCGTCAAGTGTTTAGAGAAACTCTGCCTTCTTGTGGAGGCCCTTCTGCCAGCAAGTGGCATGAGCAAGCAATTGCAGACGTGCACCTTTTACCATGTCCTGTAGATCAGTTGCTTTGTGTTGCGGTGTATTCGCCAAACTGCACCAAAACTACTGACCTAAAAATAGACACGTGCCTATCACGACAAGGGGGGTTTGGCTGTGGATCAGTCTGGCAGCTCGGCTCCAGATAAATAAGCATCACGCCGAGGCGGCACTTGCTCTCGCTCCGGGGCTCCACACAATGATTAATTTCCGTGGCAAGATGAACGGAGCCCCTAGGCCGGCCGCAGGAAGAGGGCCCTTCCAGAATGGCTGCCAAAATTGCGCTACTTTCCATCATTGTGTGCCTGCCTCGTGGGCACGGTACCCACAGACGCCCGTCGAGGAGACACGCGCACACGCCGCATCAACTGCGGAGTATGCAGTTATTATGAAATGTGGCATCACACGGCTTGGCAGAGCCCTTCCTTTTGGAGCGCACCGTGACGGCACACGTTAGGGGGAACGCATCCGTGTTTTGTCCAGCCAAGTTAGACGCTTTCCTCCTAAGAGGAAAGCTACAAGAAAAGATCAACGCTCATGTGCACCTTTTGTCATCATCAATCATCCCCCGCACCCCGTCGATTAAGCTGCAAAACACGCAAAGCAGTCATCACGTAGAGCAGAACATTTGTTCGTATTTGACACAGGTAAAACATCATGGCAGAAAGATTAGCTCATTCAAGTGCACATTGAGCCGTGTCATCATCATCATCAATAAAACATGTACTGCTGGATAAAAATTATTGTTGGTACCTTGAAGCATATAGTTAAATTAGGTGAAATTAAGAAGAAATGTAGAAATAACCTGCAGGCAATATTGAAGAACATAATACAGAATGTGAGACTCGAGATACACTTCATAAAAGAAGATACACGAACAACCAGCCTGGTAAACAATCGAAAATGCCTGATTGAGGGAAAACTGGAAAGTGCATCAGCGTGTGTGTACCTAGGGCACTTGTTGAAGGTGATCAGGATCAAAAGGATGAGGATAAAGGAGATAAAAGGATAAACAGATGGACACAATCAGGTTTGAGTTCTTTTTGGTAACCTGAAATTAATCATGAGAAGCAACATATGAATTTTCCTAAGAAGAACGTTTTAAATTGAGCCTTGCTATGCATCTCCATCTTTGATGATAAACGAATATAAATGTGATTATTTGCGTATTAAATCACGGTGAAATGTATTCATGTTTATTTGTCTTTCATTGAAACCAGTGATGAATTACAATTACAAGCATTAAGTAAGAGAAATGAATATAAAACTAATTTTAAAGAAATATAGAGAAATATAGAAATGTTATTTAACAGACTCATAATATAATGAGACCATAGATTTGATTCTCAATACTATATTTTAAAACAGCATTTCAACCAATATTATTTTTGTTACATTGCATTTGCGCAAGAGATTTTAATCACTTTAAATTTTCTATAGAAAACACAATTATGAATGTCATCCGACCACAATTTTTCGAGCAGCCCAATGTTTAAAATATCCACTGCAGTCAATGCTTGCTAATATATCTCATCAGTACAACTTCACTTGAGCAGATTATTATTTGCCCTTGCTCTAGCGGTTTTAAAATGGCAATTATTGCAATTCATTTGTCGCACACGTCTCACGCGTTCCGCGTTCAAGCTCGACCGGATTTACCGTGGCGAGGTGAAAACACAAAGCAGCGATGCGCAGCCATCGCTAGACACTGTCGCAGGGACCTTCTGCGCTGTTTATACGTGCAGCGACCGTTCGCATTTGCTTTCCAACTCCGCCCCCCAACTCGTGTCTGTGCTCTCATGCACTAATAAGTATAACCCGTAAAAACAAAGTTTTTCACTGTAAATCCTTTATATGCGTGGCAGCGAACTTAATATAAAGGATTTAAAAATACATTCGCCTGTGGAAGACACGGGGATCGATCCCGCGACCTTTGGCATGGGAAGCGAGGGCGCTACCAACTGCGCTACTCCGCCACGGCCTGTGGAGGGGTTACGCTCTGGGCTCTTACACTCTGACGTTCAGCCAAAGCCATGAATGCGTTCTATTTGAATATATGTAAAATAAAAAATTTGTACCTAAAAAGTGTAAAATTTTGGGATTTTTTTTTCACGAACAATAATTGTCTGGCACAACGAGTCTGTGTGGAAAATGTCAGCTCGATTGGATCACGGGAAGTGGGTTAAAAAACGACCGAAATATTTGCACGGTCCTAAGCAAGCAAGCACGCAAGCAAGCACGCGAACTTAATATAAAGGATTTTAAAAAAAAGCCCTCGTCAGAACGTGGCGGCGGACACAGCTTCGTGAGTCTCTTCGCCTTCAAAACGCAAATCGCGTGGAACCACGTCGTCGCTGGTGCACTCTTTAATTTACACTCCGCACACCACCACTCGAATGATCGAATGCGTGCGATGTTATCATCGCAATGGGCGATGGCTTCAACCAAGTTAAGAAAAAAAAGTTGCGGCCGATTGTTAGAGACGGAGGCGGACGCTAATGCGGTGGTGGCACGGCGGTTCGCACGCCCGTGACCCCACCGAGTTCGATTGCCAGTCGCGGTTGACGGTGACCGACATCAGTATCGGGTCGTGGACCCCGCCCCCCCTCTTCACCAACTCCCACTGACCGGCATAGTGAGACAACCACCATGACAGGCATGGCTTTGAGATGGACCTCCATCAAGCAGTGGATTGACAATAGGTAACAGCAATTCACATTCTATTCATATTCTTAGGTTTTTTCGGTAAAGTCACGTAGGTAAAAAATTTAAATTAATAAAAGTAAAATAAAAATCACGACGTTTCGGAGGCAACACAAGCTTCCGTCTTCAGGTGGAACCTTCACAGCACGATTGCTGTATCAAGTGATACAGCAATCTATTGATTTTTATTTGATTTTTATTTAACTTTTATTAATTGTAATTTTTTACCTACGTGACTTTTCCGAAAAAACCTAAGAATATGAATCCTTGCAGTCACGAAAGCTTCAAATCTAGAATTCACATTCTGTCTTTTTAGATGAACGCTACATATCCAAGTGCAATGCATCTTAGAAAGTGGGTTGTGACGGACAGAGATTCACCATTTGAAAAGCTTAACAGCCAATACTGGACTGAGCGCACAAATATATCTTGCGCAGAAAGAATCAACAGCAAGGTTAAAGGAATCAAAGAGTTTGTCGGGGTGCCCTGTCATTACTGTGTATAGGGATGTCCACATGTGGCAGGACAATTGTGCGTGTCCAAGTCCTGGATCCAACACCTCTCTCTTCCCACCGTTGCTGATTGATTGGATTGATTTCTCCGTCAGGACAACGGGAAAGCACACTCATCTGGGCATGGTTTCAAAAATAAAACCAACAAGCATCCTTTATTTGTTATGTTTCTTGCTTCGTGTCCTGTAACCACCTGAGGCAATGCTAGGACCCAGCAGCAACATGGCATATTTTTTTTTGTCTTCCCGCATTGCGGCGAGGAAGCCATGCGGTTGATAAGATTTTAAACCGCCCGATAGATCACGATCGTTTCTTCCCCACCCCCCCCATCTATTGTGTTCCGTCCTCCCATATCTGTGGCTCATCTTCCACTTCCAATGGGCGGTTTACAACGACAGTAAATAAATTAGCTCGTGTTTTTAAAGAGGCAAAGGTGCAGCCCTTTAAACTGTTTGCTCACTCCAGTGCTGAAAGAAGTCTCCTCCAGAGGGAACTCAAAAGATCCCCCGATAGAGAATACTTTGAGGAGGGTCCACCAGAAGAAACTATAAAGAGCCCCTCGATAGAGAGTACTTTGAGGAGTCTCTACCAGAGGAAACTCTAAAGAGCCCTCGATAGAGAGTACTTTGAGGAGTTTCCATCAGAGCTAACTCTAAATAGCCCCGCGATAGAGAGTATTTTGAGGAGTCTCTACCAGAGGAAACTCTAAAGAGCCCTCGATAGCGAATACTTTGAGAAGTCTCCACCAGAGGTAACTCTAAAGAACCCTCGATAGAGAGTACTTTGAGGAGTCTCTACCAGAGGAAACTCTAAAGAGCCCTCGATAGAGAGTACTTTGAGGAGTCTCTACCAGAAGAAACTCTAAAGAGCCCCTCGATAGAGAGTACCTTGAATAGTCTCCTCCAGAGGTAACTCTAAAGAGCCTCTCGATAGAGAATACTTTGAGGAGTCTCCTCCAGGGGTAACTCTAAAGAGCCACTCGATAGAGTATTTTGAGGAGTCTCCACCAGAAGGAACTCTAAAGAGCCCTCGATAGAGAGTACCTTGAATAGTCTCTACCAGAGGGAACTCTAAAGAGCTTCTCGATGAAGTATTTTGAGGAGTCCCCACCAGAGGTAACTCTAAAGAGCCCTCGATAGAGAGTACTTTGGCCGACTACTTCCACACCGGCCAGACATCTTGTGAGAGGTGGGAGTCCCTACACTTCACCCCACCACACGCACACAACTTGCCATTAAACGAACTATGGTGTATCCATATATACTGCCGGGTGGAGAGCCAGGGGAGATTTAAATGTGATAAACATTACATTACGGCAGCATGTGTGTCTATATCCGTAGAATCAGATGTTTGATCTTCCAAAATATTTTGCACATGTAAGAAGTTTGGCATTAAAATAAAATAAAAATCGAATCAGTTAATTTATTACTGATGGAGGGCATGTATGGTTTGCTTACTTTAGAATTGTGAATTATTAGGCCTACTTGATAAAAAAAAAACTGCAGCATATCATTTGTCAAAACTAAATTAGAAGTAGAGTTAATGCTATAATTTGCATAACTAATAAGATCACTCATTGCTCAAAGAGAGTTAGTTTCAGTTGTTTTAATGGAAATTGTTATCAAATATTTAAGACACTTATATGCATTATTCAGAAAAATTTGTTCGGCTCATTTTTTTCACTCCATTTGCTCACCTTCTCCATATGCTTACCTTCTCCATTGATTGTGCATATTCAGGGCAAGTGGGGGCATTCACCCTGCCTCACAAGTAGCGGAGGCACAGTGGCGTGAATACTGCGCGATGAACCCGGCGCGATGAACCCGGCGCGATGAACCAGGCCCATCTGAGTTCGATTCCCAGCTACGACTAATAGCAGTAATTAATTAATTTTTATTTTAACCGATTTTGCCAGGCCCGTCCCTTTACCGGCCAGCACTAACTAGTGTAGCTAACTACGGTCAAACAACCTTCATGACCATCGTAGTATTGGAATAATTGTTTTTTTTAACGAAGGGCTGTTAAAAAAGTAATTAACTAGTTCGTAAATACACAGCACATTTTACCACTGTAGTAACATTTACAAAAAAACTTTATCTTTATATGAACTGCTATCATGTTTGCCGTGTAATATCAATGCTATGTACAATACAATAATACAATATACACGTAATATATCTGCTTGAGCTGTGGTGTGGTGGTTGATAATACAGCTAATACAGTCAATTTGTATACCTGGACAGCCTCCCACTCCCTTTGCTAACTCACACAGCATGGTGAAGTATGGTCAAACAACTTCAATTACTAAAGGTGTGTTAGGGCCTTCATCCAGCAGTGGATTGACAAAGGGCTTGAAATTATCATGGTATTTACACATCACGTCAGACAGCTGTTGATGTTCTTAGTGAATGTAGTTAAGTGTATCATGTCGAGTTTCCGTGATATACTTTGCAAATATTTGAATAGCTCGTTAAAATCTGTAAGCTTGCCTAATGGGAATTTTGCGTACAAAGGTGACAGAGTGCATAAGTATGTACATTTACAAAAGCGCAACTCTGATAACCTAGGTTGTCACAGTTGCTCAATATTGTAAGAACTATTAAATAGTTGTCTTGCATTTCTATGGAACTGGTTAAATGTCTGTTAATGAGTCTCGAATATCGTGCAACGGCAGTGAGTTCAAAGCCGACGGACCATGGTAGCGCTGAGTAGGTGAGTGGGTGGGTGAGTAGGTGAGCAAGTGGTTGGGTGAGTTTCAGGACGATAGACCGCTGGGTAGGTGAGTTGGTGAGTGGGTGGATGAGTAGGTGGGTGAGTGGGTATGTGAGTTCCAGGCAAATGGACTGCTAAGTAGGTCAGTGGGTGTGTGTGAGTCGGTGAGTGGGTGGGTGAGTAGGTGAGTAAATAGGTGAGTTGGTGAGTGGGTGGATGAGTAGGTGGGTGAGTGGGTATGTGAGTTCCAGGCAAATGGACTGCTAAGTAGGTCAGTGGGTGTGTGTGGGTGGGTGAGTGGGTGGGTGAGTAGGTGAGTAAATAGGTGAGTTGGTGAGTGGGTGGCTGAGTAGGTGAATGAGTGGGTATGTGAGTTCCAGGCAGATGGACTGCTAAGTAGGTCAGTGGGTGTGTGTGAGTCGGTGAGTGGGTTGGTGAGTAAATAGGTGAGTTGGTGAGTGGATTAGTGGGTGAGTGGGTAGGTGAGTTCCAGACTGATAGACTGCTAAGTAGATCAGTGGGTGGGTAAGTAGATGAGTGGGTGGGTAAGTAGGTGAATGGGTGGGTGAGGAGGTGAGTGGGTGGATGAGTGGGTAAGTGAGTGGGTGGCTGAGTGGGTGAGTGAATAGGTGAGTAGGTGAGTGGGTGGGTGAGTAGGTGAGTGGGTGGGTGAGTGGGTAAGTGAGTGGGTAGTTGAGTGGGTGGGTGAATAAGTGAGTAGGTGAGTGGGTGGGTGAGTAGGTGAGTGGGTGGGTGAGTGGGTAAGTGAGTGTGTGGCTGAGTGGGTGGGTGAATAGGTGAGTAGGTAAGTGGGTGAGTGAGGAGGTGAGTGGGTGGATGAGTGGGTAAGTGAGTGGGTGGCTGAGTGGGTGGGTGAATAGGTGAGTAGGTGAGTGGGTGGGTGAGTAGGTGAGTGGGTGGGTGAGTGGGTAAGTGAGTGGGTGGCTGAGTGGGTGGGTGAATAGGTGAGTAGGTGAGTGGGTGGGTGAGTAGGTGAGTGGGTGGGTGAGTGGGTAAGTGAGTGGGTGGCCGAATGGGTGGGTGAATAGGTGAGTAGGTGAGTGGGTAGATCAGTTCCAAGCCCATGGACTCCTGACCGCGAAGCTGCGAGGTCTAAATCTCGCTGTCCGTGTGAGCGTTGCCATAAGCTTCTGAATGAAGATGGCGACGATCGACAATGAAGTGTACTGGGACACACATGGGGGGTTGTTTGTGTGTGTGTACCGGCACACACGTTTCCGTCAGATAGCGTGGAGCAGATTGGTGTAGACGCTTCTATACAAATGTGCATGGCTTTTCAATCAATCCTTTGTTTAATTGGCAGACAGTGCAGGTCATCACGAACGGTCGACGTTATGTGGTCGTATTTCCCCTTGTGGACTTTATACGTGGCACGGCCTTTGGTTATATCTTCTATTCTTAGGTTTTTTTCGGTAAAGTCACGTAGGTAAAAAATTGAAATTAATAAAAGTAAAATATTTTATTTTTATTTTAAGTAAAAAAATTTTTCTTTATTTTACTTTTATTAATTGAAATTTTTTTACCTACGCGACTTTACCGAAAAAAACCTAAGAATATGAATCCTTGCAGTCACGAAAGCTTCAAATTTAGAATTATATCTTCTAGTTTGCATGTCAGTTGCATGACAAATCATACCGTAAAGTGCTGTTGCTGAAAAAGAAAATACTGGCGTTCACTGGTTCTTCAGCTCTTTTCTGAATAATTCAAGGAATATTAGTCGTTTCAGACGTTTCTAAGGAAATTGTATGTGCACTAACGTTCGTGAATTAGATATGGTTCATGGAGACACGGTGTATGCTAATATATAAAATGTTCCAATCATTTCCTTGCATCGCATTTTATTTTAATCTGAGGTTACAAGGAGACATTTTAGATTTGAAATTCATAAAAACATTGAAATAAAAGATCGCTAATGATGGAAATAGAGAATTGCTTGAAATAATTGGTGGTAGTCATTCGCTCCCATTTAGCCTTGAATAAAAAAGTGAGCAATTTATATATATTTTTTTTTCTTTTAGATATCATTAAGACGATGTGTATCGTCTTAATGATATCCTTTGAGGGGGGGAAATATGAGTGAAACCTATTTATTTTATGCTGTAAATTATTCGAAAGATAAATTCTTAGAAAAGTCCAAAAAAAGAAAGGAGCCTTTGTGGAATCTCCAGACTTAGGCAACAAAACGAAAGCTGACTTCACAAAAATAATGCTAAATTGTTTATGTTAAACAAAAAGTAGCGGGTGGTGAAATTATTTAAACATCAATTGCATTATTCATTATGGAATCAGGGAAGAAACCATTTTAAATGTTGGCTATGTATACTTTCATGACGATTTATAAAATACTAGCTTTACTACCCGGCTTTGCCCGGGACTTGGATTCACGACGCCCGGCCGCCTTTGTCTCCCCGGGTTCGTAGTGCAGCGCGCGAATCGCTACGCCTGTAGGGGGCAAGTGCTGTTAGCGAGCACCTATTAAGGCCGGCACGGCACACGAGGGGGTCGGTGGCCAGCACCACGCCCGGCCGCCTTTGTCTCCCCAGTGGCGATGTTCACACACACCACAGCAGTTACTCGTTTGAGGCTGAGTCGACCTAGGGGAGGCCCAATACCGGTTCAAATAATCGTCACCGGTGGTGGCCGTGAGCGGTAATCGAACTCGGATCGCCGGGTTCATAGCGCAGCGCGCTACCCACTACACTACAATGCGTTAGGCTTCCACATGCGCGGGTCACGTGACAGATTTGACGTCACAGCTCAATTGCCGTGCAAAAATATATGCATTATTGAGCTCCCCACCCCCCCAAAAAAAAGTTTATTTGCATAACTTTTGCATGGTGTACAGTCTGGAAAGTACCCACATGGCAAATTTCAAGTTTGTTGCATGTCGGGATACGCTAAACATTTTGAACAGACACACATATTCACAACTTTGCCTTTTATATATATGGAGATGGATGTAAAGTCTTTCACTGACATATAAAAGAACGATAATGATGGGTGGAAATATGGTACAGTAGTTTGCGTGCTGCGTTATGAACATAGGGACATCAGTTAAGTTCCTAAAACCAATTGTGAAAAAAATACGAACAAGTTTTAGGCTTCCCGCTGACAAGTGGAGAGGCTTTGATGCAGCAGTGGACTGAAACAGAAACTGCAATGTGGTATATAGTAGATTTAAAAAATCATATTTGGCAATGCAGCATTTCATACTTTATTTTTGTTTGTTTTTCAGGTAAATATGCAAATATAATAGATTATCTTATAAGGATTCAAGACACATAAAGATCCCCCATATAGCTCACAGAGACTTGGAGCAAGTTCTGTTAAGAGGGTACTATTTAAGATCTGCACTCAACCACAAGGAAAGGGGGTTTATGTGGCCAACACCATCATCAACCGCCTTTGTCTCCCCATTGCACATTTAAAGCCGGGTCATCCTACATAAGGTCATGGACCAGTTCATATTTCACTCACGAATTATATCAGCAGTGGCTGAAAATCAAACTCAGGTCGTCAGGTGCATAGTATATTGTGCGAAACAATGCACCGCATCTAACCATAATGCCGTGTCACCCCACATGGCATTCACACCTCGACTGCTTCTTATATTTCTCCCAAGCGGCAGGTGAGAGATAACAAGGTTTGCCATACAAGTTAGAGCGTGAGCAAAATAGTCATTTTTAAAATATACCTTTTCGACCTTTATTTGATTATACCACAGCAGGCTGGGCAGCTGTGAATCCTGACCATCTCACACTGGGTCGTAACATTGATGCTACTTCATAACAAGCTTATTAAATACTACTTTGACTGAGTAAGAGGTCAGTCTTTTCAAAATCCATATAGTGCTCCACTTGAAAGTTTTTGATGGATGTATTTTTCATTTTCTCAGCAATGTCATGATGTTACGAGACACATAGATATTAATATGGTAAAGCATGTCGTCGCACCGTGCACATGAAATAAAATAAGAGAAACCTATATTCTTGGTTCTTTCGGTAACGTCACGTAGAAGGGAAACAAAATAATAAAACAATAAAATTCTCACGATGTTTCGACTGTACACCTGATGACGATTGCTTGTGTTGCAGTCGAAACGTCGTGAGAATTGTATTCTTTATATTTTTAATATTTTATCGTTTCTCTTCTACGTGACTTTACCGAAAGAACCAAGAATATGAATCCCTGCAGTCACGAAAGCTTTAAATCAAGAGAAACCTGTTTAAGAGAAGAAAAAAACATCACTTGTCACAATGGTGAATCCACCTGTGGATTTCCATAAGCACATAACAGGGTGTGTGAATGATGAATTTCTGAAGCGCTCGAGCCCCATGGTAACAGAGATCGAGTCCCAAGGCTCAAACTACAATATCACACGCACACACAGCAGGCCACCGACTCTGTCCTGAGCAGCCACTCATCCCCACTCTGTTCTGCACCTGCCGCTCAAATGTTTGTGCTCGCACCCACGAGACCCAGCCAATCCACATGCTACGCAAAAGCCATGGGTGGATGTACCTTATTTATTGGAGATGTTTTGTTTTCTGGGCGGAGGGAGCATGAAGGGGGCGAGAGGAGGTAGGCCTTAAATATTGAAACATTAGAAAGAAATTGGAAACGCAAAATCGCACTCCCCAAACGAAACGAAACTATGTTTATTTTACCAGATAAGGCTCACCGAACTATATACCTCTGTTTCAGAAGAGACCTCGCCACAAATGCTATCTCAACGAAGTGGCTTGTCACTTGGAATAACTCTAGCAGCTAAATACTTTAAACCCATGTTTCTAAATTGGGAGGGAATAACTAGAGGACCGGGAGAGAAAAAAAAAATCCACGCGACTACGTGGAGAACATGCAAACTCCAAATATACAGGCGTCCGGGTCGGGATCGAACCCACGACCGGCTGTATACCAGGCGAGGTAGTTAACATCTCGCCATCGTGGCGCCCCAGTTCACGAGCAATGAACTGCGTGCAAATCAATGCCGGCTCATTCGTTGTGGAGTCTACACCGCACAGAAACGTCACCACAAGTCACAGTATAAGACTGAACAGTGACTACTTGCAGGAATTGGACGTGTGTGTTCCAGTATTTGCTTGTGACATTTTGGTTGTCTGGTGTCTTTTGACCTTTATTTTATATTGCTTTCTATTTTTTTTTTAATATGAAATGCAATATAAACAACATGGCCAGCTGTAAATGGGCTGTTAGAAAATAATGGATTTTTATTTTAAGAAAACATTAATACCGGGTCACCCTAACCCCTGAATTAGCCTGGTATTTGCGGACACGTAATACATAATGAACTTCAAAGGTGCTACCCCTGATCTTGGCTGCGTTTTTGCTCAAGTTGAATCGAAATACTGCATTGCTTTTTTTTCACGTTGTAATTGAGCGGCAATCACCTTCTTACCGATATCATCTCAAATACTCCCATGTTGTAACGCCTTAAGATGCACTGCATGGTAGGTACCGTACACAAAATAATTGAAGATGATGTTATCAAAGTGATTATGTAAAAATTAGGCTTTTGGAGCCCACGTCACACCTTGAGATGGACGCATGGACTGGCAACTATCACACTGAGGCCACATGGAAGCTGATTTTAACTGTTGAGCCATCATGTCCTTTTGCAGCCTGTATGGACTAGATCAAAACTATTTAAACATCCCTGTTTGATGCTGGCCGCTTGGCATGTTGGGCATTTGCTCCTGTGTTCAGCAATTGTGATGAAAAATAAATTAGCATTTCCTATGTGGTGTAAATAGGCCACTGCACAACTATATTAACTTTGCTATGGGATAGCTAGTATACTGCCCCAAAAAACGTGGCTTTGGTAGATGGCACTGTAACGTATTTTAAAATCAGCTTAAAATGTTCACAAACCAAAGAATGTATCGGAAGAGAAGATACATTTTTCCAAGGATGGCAAAGTGGTTAAAGGCAACAAAAGCCCTGCTCCCTCGCTCCCCATTAACCAGAAAAACCAGTCATGTGATCAGAAACATGAACAGGTAAAAAGCACGATTACCATATTCAGTGGCTTATGCAAATGCATGGGTGGTCGGGGGAAGGTATATTAAAATGAAAATGGTGTGCAATTGGTATGCGAAAGAAGATGCCTTTATAGTTCACCGTGGCTATGACATAGAGGCAGAGATGTATTAGGAATACATGTTCCACAGTACATTGCATGAATCAGGCAAGGCTATGTCTTCAACAATCATGTTTTTTAATGTACCCACAATTGTGATTACTTGCTTTTGGAAAGAGTAGCAGGATGAAATATGACTGATTTGGCCAACTGTAAAAACCCACTTGTCTTTGCAATGGCTACACTCAAAATATTTGTGCTGCGTAAGAGTTATATGTATTTTAAACCCAAATGCCACTAGGTTTCTCCCGTGGAATTGTTTTGCTAAGCATAAAGTTTGACATTCAAAACTGCTTTATTTTGTTTGTAAGCAATGTCTGTACTGACATATCCAACCCCCATATATACTGGGTGTATGTATGTTGAACTTCTCTCGCAACATACGCTTATGGGTCATATATTGTAGCATTCTAAATTGTAGTATCTAAAGACATACTAATTAATCTTTCCCAAAAACTATAAATACATGTCTTTCATAATCAACGTTTTTGGGTTAGATCGCGTAAGCCTACGTGTTAAACTGACATGTCTTTCATTTCTCTATATTTTGCTGATAGTCAACCTACAACTATGTACACTATATAGTGTTTAATGCATTTGCATTAGAATGAGGAACTATGGTAAGTATGAAGAGACATACAATATGAAGTTCTACAGCTTACAAGGCCACACATATACAAAATCATGTACTAAAGGAGTATAAATAACACCTTATATATCACGGCAGGCAATTATTGACTCTTTTGTTTTGTATTCACATCTTTTTTATTCTAATGCTTTAACAGTATAACTGTCTCAAAAAAAATGAAACAGTATCCACCCGTGGAAATTTCCGAATAGCACTGCGAAAAGAGATCAATTGCAATGTCCCCTCTGGGGTCTATTAGGTCATCACACTCTGTTGGACTACAAGGTGCCCCTGTGTTTCCTGCATCCCTTGATTTTTATTTTCAAGGGTAATGTTGCACACGTGTACTTCGTGCAGAGAAGCGCCCTGAGTGAGACCTGCTGCTCGGAACACATGCCAGACAACATATTTAAAAGGGTCTGTAAGCAACCACGTGAAACTTAACACAGGTAGGAACAACAGTTCCACACTGCCCACCAGGGATGATTTGTCTGTCGTGCATAGCCCCCTCCCAAACATGTACGCTCCCGGATTGGTTGAAGTGCGTCACGTGACCGCGAGCTTTCTGTCGTGCACGAATGCGCTGTCCAACCAAGTTCCTACCTGCCCACTCCGAAGGAACGTGTTACGACTATATTTCATTAATTTCATTGAGAGAACTGACCCAAAGCAGCTGGACATGTGAGCGTGCATTAACTACTTTTTAGTGAGATTGTGAAAAAGCGCAGAAAAAAAGTTTGGTAAATATATACCGTGTGCATCAGGTCAACCTTGAAACATGTCAGTCATTGCTAAAAAGGTAACCGTTAAAGATTCGACTGACAAAAGGGCCTCCACTGCTGAGACAGGGGTTTTTTTTGGCCTGTTCTCCCATGCTGGACACTTTACTCCACCACACTGTAGTGTATCCATTTATATTGCTGACTGGCTCGAGGCAGGGGGATGAACAAAAAAAAAACATTATGGAACCTCTTTTGCCAGTACCAAAATATGAGAATAGGTTTTCTTCTTTTTTTCTGGCAACAAAACAGGTGTTAAGATGTTATAACACCAAACTGAAACCTTTTACAAGGAATCAAGTGTGCATCAACCACAATACTTGTGGTCAGAATGCAAACCAAAAAATACTCTGATAGTATATGCATTGTCTTTGAAACTGATTGGTCCACACCAGAGACAGCTTTCTTTCGAGCCTAGTCTCAAACGGTGTTAGACCAGAGGACGCCAAAAACATGCCCACTGTTTCAACTTCCATGCCAGGAGATCCAACCGGCTACCTTTGGAATGGGCACCACTGTGGTGAGATGATAACTACTTCACCTGGCATGCAGGAGGTTGTTGGTTAGATCCCGACCCTGATGATGCCTGGAAATCTGGAGTTTTCATGTTCTCCCTGCGGTCGCGAGGATTTTTCTCCAGGTCCTCCGGATTTTCCTTCCACAGTTAGAAACGTGCGTTTTGAGTATTTGACTGCAATAAATGTCCACATTTTGAACCTTCATTGGTGACCAGGTCGCTTCTGAGAGCTCAGTGGGGCTCACCTGGTATAATAAAAATAGCTTTGTTTCGTTTATAGAAGGTACAATGTGCGAACCATGACACCACAGATGCATGTTAGTGAGTGCTAAATATGGAAAAAATATAAAACATGAATGTTGATCATCAGTCTGGTTTTTATTGCTTTCGTTTTTAGTTTACCACCAAACAAACCTGTTCATTAAAGTTTAATATGTAGGGCATGATTGATCAGGAATAGAGAAACAACTTTACCTGACATATCCATGCAATTAAATTGCAATTGGTTCATGTGAACTGACAAAACATTGTATTTTTTAAATAATGAAACAAAACACTTTGGTGTTTAAAATTGAAAATAATAATTGTTGTCAACACTGGTTTATCAGAAATAGTTTGCACTCAAGGTGTGACAATGCACAGGAGCAGCGAGTGAGTGTTACTGGCAGTTCAATTACAGGGATCGCAGCAATTGTTGAAGCTGTCATATTTTCCCCCATGCCCAGCTCAGCCACACAGTGGCAACGCTCTCTCAATCTCTGAAAAATTGCATACGAAACCCACACGAAAAAAAAAATCAGATGAAAAGAACACTTTGTAGGAAAATAAAATACTGAAATGCACGAACCACAAAGGAAATTGAAGCTGTTCCCGTGCATATTACCAGTAGAGACATATAATCATTTCCATACATAGAACAATGTGCTGGCTACAGCACTCAGAATGTTATAGTTGGGAATTTTGAAATTGTAATTTTAGTAATAATGATGTTTTTACTGTCGGTAAATTTATTCTCTGTTTGGGATGGTAATGCTTGTTTTTTTTAAGCCAAAACATGTATTTGGCATAAATCGTTTGAGAGATTGGTTCAATATGTTACATACATTGTCATGCTGCATATATAACTTAGCTGTAAATGTACATACAATACTCTAATGTAGAGTTGTAGTAAATATGGACGTTTCTGTGGTCGACAATACATCCAAAATTAATTTGAAAAACTTAGAACAGAAACACTCTTTCAGCTCCGGTAAAATTTACAATTTTGATACACGAATATCGAGCCTGTGTTGAGTTGACAGGAACTGAATAAAAATGTCCAAGAATGTTATTTTCAGTTCCCTTTACCACCACTTAACAATATAAATGTGCTTAATTAACGCTAAGTAAGTATCCGGACAATGATTTTGGAGAAGCTGTTCACACGTACGTTAAAAGTGTCTGTTATCTGTAACATGTGTGTCATGTTGAACTTCTTTCGCACCGTACGCAGCCAACCGTGCTAATCGGAGGTGCATGCCCACACACAACTGGTGGATTTTTGTTTGAGAGACGCAAAGATAGCTATGCCCTAATTGCAGTGCTGGCATTAGGCAAAAGCAAACAAAAAACAAAACGTTTAGGGCTCCAAACAGCTCAATATGACCTTGATTCATGGAAATACACAAAATCAAACTCGGATCCTTTTGATTAATATAAGTAAAACTCATTATGATAACACAATGAAAACTACGTTAATTATAATCAGTCTCTTAACGCCACAGTTTCACACAATTTGAAATCATTACGCTGTGTATCATGTACATAATAATATTTGCAGTGACGTGAAGCAACCCCATATAATGTACTCTTGCAACCGTCTATGGAGTAGCAGAGCCACTGGCTCAAACTCAATATCAACGTCCAGATGTCCCAGGATTGGTTTTTGCTCGCTCTGCGCAGATGTCGACGCTGCTTATGTATAAGCATCAGTCCAATGAAATGTAATAATCAGCTCCGGATGGAATTTGCTGGAGGAATAAAACTCACAAAGTGAGCTTCCATTCCTGCATTTAGCCAGTGTCAGCAGACTACCTGCTGTGTGTACCATTGTGGAAATCATTGAATAAATCAATGAAGTAGAATGCTCTGCTTGTTGGGTAGTGACATCACATTTTTAGCCTAAAGGAGTCATTCCTGAAAAAAGAATTGGTACATTTACAAACCAAACGAAGCGAATGCAGTAAGCATTTCACGAAGCAACAGACCAGGCAATTCAAGAATAACATAATTTCAATGAGAACTCTATATATTTTTTTAATAGAAATGCCATTCCTGCAAAAATGTAGCACATTATGCCTTTTGTGGCTGGGTCTCAGAGGTTTTAATAGCAATTTAAATCTGGCTGCAGTTCTCTGCAGAATGAAAGCGGTGTGGCAGGGACCTATGCGCCTGCTTAATTCTAGCTGCAGGCTCACTCAATCTATCTTTAAATTTGGTAAACGGTTATTGACTGCAACTGCAACAAATAAGGTTGAAGTACGAATGTAAAGAGGATTATTCTGCCCCTTGAATACATTAGGTTGAATAATGTGGCAGCTTGACTTTGTTTGTTCGAGCATTACATTTTGTAACCTCTAATTTGCTTAATTCCATACATTTGTGTAATATCCGTTGTTGCTTTTGCTTTTAATATTGCACACATCTATGCCAATCCACTGTTGGATGAAGGCCTGCCCCCTCGTTGTGTCCGTTATTGGAGTAGTTTTATCATACATCACCAGGCTGTAAATCTAGATTTGAAGTTTTCGTGACTGCAAGGGTCCATACTCTTTGTTTTTTTTCGGTAAAGTCACGTATAAAGATAAAATAAGAAATTAAATAATAGCATACTACGACGTTTTGATTGCAACACAAGCAATCGTCATCAGGTATAAAAGAAAGAAATAGCAACAAAAATCTAACCAGAAAACTATAGACAGACATATAAGCAGACAGATATCACAAAGATACACAGAGAGAGGACACGCATCGGCACAAAGAGAGAGATCGTCTCTGTGACGAGGCCTTAAATAGAGAGAGGGAGAGGGGGCGGGGGCGGAGAGAGGGAGGGGGCAGAGGAAAAATTAGCATGTCAATGAGTAGGGCGACGTGTGGTACGGTACGCAAATTAAGATCGAAAGAGTATCACCAGGCTGGTCAGTGTGAGTTAGCGAAGGAGGTAATAGGCCCATGGCCGGTTTGAGATATCACGTGATAACCACCGGCCAGGAACCAGACCCGCGTCTGCGTGTTCACAGTAGAATGCGTTAACGACTGTGCCATGTTTGCATCGCGACGACTACCCCCCCCCACCACCCGACACAACCGAGCAAATCAAATTGTCACGTGCGCAATCTATATGATTCGAAGAAAAATTCTCAAAGCTAAATTTGTATCAATCTTGATTTGAAGCTTTCGTGAGTGCAGGAATTCATATCTCTTTGGTTCTTTCGGTAAAGTCACGAAGGTGAAAAAATAAAATAAATCACGACGTTTCAGGCGCAACACAAGCGTCCGTCATCAGGTGGGAAAGCATATTTATATAAATTTCGATTTAAAGCTTTCGTGACTGCAGGGATTCGTCTTCTTGGTTCTTTCGGTAAAGTCACGTAGAATGGAAATAATAAAATAATAAAAATAAAACATAATACAATAATTCACACGACGTTTCGGCCACAACGCAAGCAGCCGTCCTCAAGTGAAGAACAGGTCTGTCGGAAAGACAGCGTCTGTTCTTCACCTGAGGACGGCTGCTTGCGTTGTGGCCGAAACGTCGTGAGAATTATTTTATTTTTATTATTTTATTATTTCCCTTCTACGTGACGACTTTACCGAAAGAATCAAGAAGACATATTTGTATATTTAAATATTTGGTTCCATACATGCTTGTGCACGTGACAATTGTCTTTGCTTGGCCGCGTAGGGTGGGAAGGGGTCTTACGATACAGTTTTAGTCAATATATTACGTGGCCTAACTATTACAAATCTACACCATTGGAACCTCATTTGCCAGTAAAAAATATGATAATTGTTTTTTTTACCCTTCTATCTTTTTTTATTTGCATTATGACCGCAGGTATTGTGGTCTATGTAAACATGACTCCTTGTAAAAAAAGGTGTCAGTTTTGTTGCCAGATAGAAGGGTAAAAAAACAATTATCAAAACAAATATATGATGATGATGATTCATATTGGCTGTGGAACCCTACGTGTTAGTACAGGTATTCTCTCGATGTATCTTGTACAATGTGGGTGCGTGGTGGTGTGCTTTGGGCACATTTTGCGATCTCCACATTGTTTGAAGCCAGTTACGTAGAAAATAAAATAAAGTGAACACAATATCGCATGCCGTGCGGTATTGTTTCCACTCTGATATGCCACAGCCGGTACAGATAATAAAAGTCTAATTGTATAGTGTAAAGATGAGGCATGCCAATTATATGTTTATATATGTAGATATCTGCAAGAAAATGAGTCAACGATTAAATCAACAATATTTTATGGCCTTTAGAAATGTAATTCTATATTTACGTGCAGTACATATTTCAGAATATATTATTATATTATTGGTACATTCTTACCAATTACATTCAACCTCTGCTTGGGGCGTGTTTTTTTTTAGTTGTATTGTTTGCATTACATTTAATGCAGACTGTCAGGGGTGGCATAATGCTGAACAACTTATTAAATCCAGCCAACAGAATCATAATGAGATTCTCAGCATGCTGTACAAAACTACACCTCTTGAGCAATCTTAGAGCTATATTTATAATGGCTTACAATCACGGGAAAACTGCAATGTATGTTTGTAATATGGCAAACAACATTTTTAAGTGGCATATTTGCCGCATAGTATGGTTGTGAAATCAGTGTTTTTTAACGTTACTTTTATAATACATTCTACTTTTGTGTGATTTGATAATAATATGATAACACAAAATGTGGGAAAGGCTATCATGTATATTATATAATCGAATACGTACGCAATACCAAGCATATTGAAGCATACATCTGAAATGAAATGTATCTGACATAATTAGTTAATGGTGATTGCATAGTATTGGTGTTTGTGTAGTTCATGACTATGCATATATGTATTTTGCTTGTTACTGAACTTGTTAAGCATCACTTTTCTTGCCCAGCAATCCTTTCACACAGTCCCGTCACGCAGTTTCTGGTTGATACCGTTTTACACCTTCGCAAAAAAAATCAATGAAACCCATTATCCACGTACATTGCAGATGTTCTCTCATTTGCTGATGTATGCGTCTTTGAAAATACTCATCCTGAAGCAGGAATCCTCACAGACAACTTACAAAACGTGATGTGTGCAACGATTCCAGCATAAATTAGCAAAAAATTGTAAACTAAAGAACAATACCTCAGACACTAGCTACAGAACGGACTTTTCTTGTCTGAACTTGTTTCATAAACTGAATGATTTCGATTTAAAGCTTTCGTGACTGCAGGGATTCATCTTCTTGGTTCTTTCGGTAAAGTCACGTAGAATGGAAATAATAAAATAATAAATAATAAACCATAACGAAACGTCGTGAGAATTATTTTATTATGTTTTATTTGTATTATTTTATTATTTCCATTCTACGTGACTTTACCGAAAGAACCGAGAAGATGAAACTGAATGATGTTTATCAAATAAGAATACGTATTGCTGTATTCAATGTTTAAATATCAGCGTTAATGATAAAACTCACTTTAATCTTATACTGTAGGCTTTTACGACCAATATAATAAATTCATAATTAGTTTATGTTAGATTAGGTCTTGTAGGTATAGTGGAAGTCTTTTAACTATAACCCTCTACCACCCGACAGAGCCCATACCATCACGATGCCACAAGTGGGCAAATGCGCCAATTGATTTAGTTCATCAACAAAACCGGAGAGTTGAAAATCGAGCAAAGTTTCGACAGTCTTTAAAAGGTCCACGTGACAACTTGATTCGAGTGACTCTGTCGGCTGACGGAGGGTAATAGTCGCAAATGGATGTTGCACGATCTAACTAAAAATAAACCAACTTTGTTGAACCGTTTGTTTTACTTTACTTATAAATGAAACAACATGGTCCACTCTGTGGCATTATCAGCCAGCAACGATAGTATTCTGTTTTGTGTTACATGTGTATCTGCTCCACGCAACGCTGCTTTGTGGAGCTAAAACAAAACCTCACAAGTGAACTTACCGCCCCTCGGATTATTTAAATGACGTTGCGTTCAGCTGCAATGTGCTGCATTTAATCCACGGGGCATTGACATAATTTTCAGAATACCTTCAAATGAAACTCCGACAAAAATCAGGCAACATCTCTGCACATTTGACTGTTTCATCTCATCCTGGCCTGTGTTCAATTAAGCACACAGCTGGTCTAACCACCTCCCAGATTGCTTCATTCATCACGCTGCTCGGTTTTGGAATTCTCTCTCCCGTTTGTCCGTTTTCCCAACTTAGACATAATCTGTATAAATTAAAAGAAACGTATCGACTCTCATCTATTGCACCTCTAATGGTGCTTTTTTGTTGCTGGCCGTTTGGCTTTTTTAACCTTTGGTCCTGTGCTCAGCAACTGTGTTGAAAGATACTATTTATTGGTATTTATTTTTATTATATTTTGTTATTTAAATGATATTGCACTTGCTTATAGCAATTCATAGCAAACAGGCTATTTTTTAACGGCTTGTCAATCAAATTGTCAATCGTATGCTTCACGTATTGCTGTACTATTATTGGAACGCTTATATAAAAATCTCCTCATGTACAAGGAAATCCATTAATGTATCAATTCAGTTAGCAAATTCCAGCATAAAGCAATTGCTGTAGTATTGCAGTTATTTCTGGTGTGGGAGAAACGTGTCCTGATTCTCATTACTTCTATTCACTTGAATGACTTAACAGTCAGTTGTTGTGGTACGTTTATAGGAGTCAGACACATTAACCTATCAGATCAAACTAAAAATGCTCAGACGAACAACTTTAATGATTTTCGCTCGTTATCTCTTTCATTTGTGTCACACTCTCGCAGACTAAAGTTGGCATTGTGCTGCTCATTGATGGGAAATCAGAACCACACGAGGTGCGGCTGAAAATCTCCAAGGACCTCCTGACCATCCAGCACCAAGAGGTGGTGTGTGTCACTGGCAGCCAGTGCAGCGGCAAAGTGAGTTAATCCAGCAGGGTCACATTTACGATTTTACGCAACATCGCTCTTTCTCGTATGGGGCCACAACAGCTGACCATTACCTTGAGTAATTGATGGTGATTGCAATATTTTACAAGCGATGAGGGTTTACTGATTCTGTGGAGCGAGGGGGAGGGGCAAGGCAGGTAGGAGATGCATAAAGAGAGCAGGGGAGTGGAGATTGGAAAGTGGAGCTATAGAAGTAGTCTTCATTGCAAGGCCCACGGACCGCTGGCGGCCCCTGGTGGCCTTTAGTGCGGTCCCTGACGTGCACCCCCCCGACAAATACACAACACGTGACAACACTCCCCGTCGTGCTGTCAAACCCCAATGGTTTGAAATGTGTGGCGGCCCTCACACTGATGTCTTATCGGCGACAGTGTCCACTCCCCCTTCCGAACGTGAGTGAAGAACACTGGGCTAAAGTGACACTGCTGACCTTAAGAAATAACAAACACCCTCTCCTCTTCGAAGACGGTTTGAGGGACCAAGCCTAAACGACAACATCCCAATGTTATATAATACTCCATGCACCATAAACATGGAATACATTCAGAACACAGTTGCTATCCTTGCGGAATGGAATAATGTCCTGCTTTGTCTCATAGCAAGGGGTAGAGAGTTTGAGCTGTCACAGTTAAGGCTGACTCCGTTTCAATCCCTGCATGGAGTATACCATACTAACACATGCGGAGTTAATTATTGCACCTCTGATCGATGCCTGTTGCTCTAGAAGTCCTCAGGAAAACTCGTGTCCATATGGACACAAGTTTTTGGCTGTGTCCAGATGTGCAATAGCTTTATTGAAAGATAGTTAAAAATTTGAACTGAGTGTGAGCGAACCTTCGCTCAATCCCACACCACAAGTTTCTTCATCAACCTCACGCCAGCTCATGTGTTGTACAATCAACGGACACTTCCAGGTACATATTGTACTACAGTGGTATTGGAAAGACCACAAAGTGCCAGCACTACAAAACTAAAATTGCCAAAACGTTGAATGCCACAATGCTACAGAACTTGAGCTCTTCCGTTGATGAAGACGTCGAAGAGTTGAAGAGGGAGTGGGATCCTTTGACTACACACGCTTTCATAAAATGTTCACGCGTCAAGTGATATGACAGTTTTTCCTACCCTTGGTGTTTGTTAAGAACACCAAATATCTCATCTTTTTGTCCCTGCTGCCACATATTGTAGTACTACAATAGCAACTTGGACAGGGATAGAAATGGTTTCACTGATGTCGCTGTAATGTATTGGTATCATCCCCGTTGGTTGTGATCCTATTTGTTGAAAATAAAGTGGTAAAGATAAAATGTAAAAAGTAATAAAAACAAACAGTGCCTGTTGTGCAGAGGAGTTGTTGCAAAGGAGATAGGACATGAGCATCGGCGTAACCTTCATATGCACGGTTCAATCCCTGAATTAGTTTTTTTTTACTAATCATCTTGGCTACAGCAGCTCTCTACTGCACGCTGCCATTTTTGAATGTTTAATAAAATTAAAATTGTACTTGAACAATTGACTTTTTTAAATGTAGTATGTCACAATACATGCTTTTAAAATTAAGTAAATTGACTTATGCTTCCCTTCAAAGGGAATTCTAATGTTTGTCCATTGTTCATCCCAAAGTCTGCACAGATGGAGATGATTACCCCCATGACCTCAACCTCCAGCAACCCTTGCACCACCTGTGCTTTGAGTCAAATTTATCCAGACTGTTTAAACTTGGTCAGTTGTCGAACATAGTGCCGGAGTGACAGCCAAGGAATGGAACGCGTCTGAGATAACGTCCACTGGGGAGATGGAGCAATGAAAGCAACTCGTGTGTACGTGCTAGGTGGCTTGTTATATCACAGAACCCAGAGAGAGAGAGAGAGATGATAAAGGCTTGCGGAGGCAGCAGTGTGTCGAGCATGACTGACGATAACGACAAAGGATTTCAACTTGGTAAAGAAATATTTAAAAAAACAGCTGGTGCTCAAATGCGCACGTGTCACATCTCAAGAGCAACCAACGAGGCATTTATGAATTGAAGTTCCACTGAAAGCCAAACTTGTTAAAATTAACCCGTAAAAACAAAGTTTTTCACTATAAATCCTTTATATGCGTGGCATCGGGGCGGCTAGAGTCCTCTCGTCCTCTGGCTTGAGATGGCTGCCACCTATGGGTCAGATGATTGTCTGCCACCATTAAGCAATTGGTAATTGAATATTTTAAAAAAATTCCCTAAACAGTGTAAAATTTTGGAACAAAAATTTTCACGAAAATTAATTGTCACGCACAACGAGTCTGTGTGCAAAATGTCAGCTCGATTGGATCACGGGAAGTGGGTTAAAAAACGACCGAACGATTTGCACGGTCGTAAGCAAGCAAGCACGCAAGCATGCAAGCAAGCAAGTGAACTTAATATACAGGATTTAAAAATTACACTTTTTTTGTTTGTTTCCTTAGGAGCGAAGCGTGACTTTACGTCGACAAGAAATAGGGGGCTTTGGACTAAGCATCAAGGTATGTGTTTATTTTCAAAGCATTCTGGCACATAGTGTTCTGGCGTAAACGTCTAAACTTCAACGCGTATTTTTTTTTGCTCACAGAAATTAATAAAAATAATAATACTGAACTGCATGGTGTGGTGGTGTCAACGCTGCAGCTGCTGAAATGGCAGCTCCATTATACGTAGCAGAATAGGTCCACCTCCGAGATGGAGTGAGGTCCTACGGGCAGCAACGCAATAAACACCAATACACAACAACACACAGCTTGACACGGTGTCACGAGCGCCGCTGGGACGTCACACATCAACGTGGGAGATCGCGCACGCCACCAAATGCAGCCGTTGTTTTGAATTGCGTATGGAATGAACGTTGCAGTTTCAGCAACGACTCAACACATTCGTCAATAACCCACCTCTATTGTGAACATATATAATAGTCGAATTTTTTGGGAGGGGGGTGGGATGGCCCTTCCTCGTGGCACGTGTATAGAGGAGGTCCATTGCCCGTAACGTTGCTTAATTTTTGTTAAAATTTGAAAGCAGTGGCGTTGACGAATGTGTCAAAGCGTTGTTATTTGGGCTCGTGCACTACTGCCAATGCAGTATCACAGACGAAACGAAATTAAGCATAACATCAACAGGTTTCCTTTAGTTTAGGAAAACATATGTGTGTGCGCGCGCTATGATGTACAGACACAACTGCTGCATACGTTAATTAAACATGTTTGTACAAATGTCTCTTTAAACAGGGAGGAGCTGAATACAGGGTTCCAGTGGTGATTTCCAAAATCATGAAAGACCAGGCAGGTAAATTCAAACTCTTTGCAAGCATTGACAAAATAACAATTTTGATTTGAAAATAACAATGTTTGTTCTGATTATATTGACTACTACCAGCCTTTTGCCCGTCCAAGGACGGGTGTATTGCAGTAAATATGAAACTTGCAAGCGAAAAGCGACGTGATATATTCATATTCTTAGGTTTTTTCGGTAAAGTCACGTAGGTAAAACATTAAAATTAATGAAAGTAAAATAAAATAATATAACGTGATATATTCATTGCATCGAATTCGTGTGCAATTTGGAAGTGCGTGGTGGCACAGACTTATTTCATTTAAAGGTTATAATCTCTTGTTCATCATGACGTCCTTTTTACTTCGATGTCTCAATAGCGGAGATCGCGTGATGACGTGAGGGTTCTGCCTTTGTGGTGAGGGTTGTGAGTTGACGCCGAGGAGGGGGGAGGAGGCGCCTCGCCCCCCCATGTGGAGTGACAGTGATAAACACGCATTATATTGTAACAAGGTGTTATGCAACAACAACAACATACAACACCACACGTTGCGACAAGCCAAAAAAATTCACAACCGTGCCACTTATTTAAAATAGTGATCCGAATGAATTAATTTTGTAAAAGTTGGGCATTAGTTGAATACTCGTTCATCGGCAAATGAAATCGCATCATTAGAAACGTATTTTTGGCAGTCAGCAAGTTTTTTTTTACGGTGTAAATAGCACATATAGCAACGAAATATACCCCTCGTGTAGGCAGTTGAAGAAAATACTGTTAGCGAGGTGAGATTAAGGCGTTGATGGCACACGAGGGGGTGATGCGGCCAGCATCACCGCAGTGCTAATGTTTACACACCACACTAAATAGTCTCGAGGGCTGACGAGAGCCATGGCCAGCAAGGGAAGTCGGGTTAGTAGCGCAGTGCCATAACCACCGTGCCATCGCCCCTCTTATGCATATATCACAAAGACAAAGATGCCCCCGATAGCCTTCACAAACTGTTGGGGCAAGTGGTTCCAAGTGCTCTTAGCGAGTAGCACCTATGAAGGCCGGCATGGCACACGAGAGGGTGGGTGGCTAGCACCACGCTCGGCCGCCTTTGTCTCCTGAGTAGCGACGTTTACACATCGCACTAGGTAATTGTTTATGGCTGAGACAGCCTAGGGGAGGCCCATGACCAGTTCAGAAAATCGCCACTGGTGTTGGCCATGAGCGGGAATCGCTAACCACCACGAACACATGTATGTACGTGCAAAATAAGTTGAATCGTAACTACTAGAAATTGGAGAGACTATGCAACTCAAAATATATTTGACAATTAATTAAAATTTATTAAAATAATACATATGTTAGAAAGAATGCAATTGACTGCAAGACAATGTGTTGTTACCTCTATAAGTTAAATCATGTACATTTTTCTTTTAAATCCAGCTGACCAAACAGGAATGCTGTTTATTGGCGATGCTATTTTGAGAGTGAGTAATACCTTCCATTTCCATTTTGATGAATTGTTGTGATTCCCGAGGAGAAAGAAAAAAAAACTGATTCATGTTATATTCATTTTAGTGTTGTTTTTTTGTAATGTACAATTATTGCACTGATTGATTGTACCTGCTTAAAAGCGATACGTTGCAATTTTTCCCAAGTGCCAGTGGTGTTTCTACGTAGCCTTTGAACATATCTTTGGATTTCTATCCACCCAGTATAATTCGGTCGACCGCAGTTAGTCGACCAGCGGGTTGCGTGTGGAGGGGTAAAGAGTGGTTACTTTCACCAACAAGATGTTTAGCCAGATTAGGAGACTAGGCCGATGTTCCCTCTAGAAGGGCTCACAAGAGCTCCTCTAGCGTAGGGCCTTCTGCCAGCAGTAGCCTGAGCAAGCAATTGCAGGGCTGCACCTCTTCCTTTAACCATGTATGACTTCTTAAAAGTAGATTTAGATAAGTTGATGTATATACAGTTTTGGGAACTATCCAAAATATTACTAAGCCATTTCAAGGTTGACATCTTATCCCATACATTGGGTTGTGACTCTATTTCAAACCAAATGAATGTTTTATATTTCAAACAGATAAATGGCATCAATGTGGAAAACGCAACACATGAAGAAGTGGTAAGTTTTATGGTGCACTTTCAGACGTCGGTAAAATGGTATTAGTTTAAGTTCAACTCATATTATAATGAAAGGCATGATGCATGTAAAAAAATCTGCGATGGAAAATGAGTCATGGATTATATTGCCCTCATAAATATGATGTATGGATAACAAAGAACGTCAATGTAGTAAAGTGACTAGAAAATAACATTCAAAATTGCTACATCTCTCCAAAATAATGTATACACGAAATTTGTCTTAAACAGCAAAACATAACAGGGATCCTTGCATGCTTTGAATATGAAGATGACATCACACATTTATACCCACATTCTGCACGCAGAATTTTGATGGGCACTCGCTCTCAATAAAGAAATGTGGCATTTTTAACGAAGACAGGCAGCAGAAGGACAAAGTAAATATTTACCAATTTCATCCCCATTAGTACGGTAAAGCCATCATTGCCTATCGCTGCCAATGCCACAGCCCCAGCTCTGATGCTTATCCCCACAAATAGCAGTGTCTTTGTCAGTCATTCTATTCTCCTCCAAAAGCGTGAATCGGCCAAGCAGGACTCTACCTAAAATTGGGGACAATGATCGGTATGGCCTTCCTCGGTCGACTAAGCAAATAAATAAATAACGTGTAAAATGGTATGCTGTCATTAGCGTAGCACTTAAACACTCCAAGCCCTCTGTGGTGCCATTAGGTACAAGTGCTGCAGACTGCCGGCGATGAGGTCACCTTCACAGTCCGGTATCTGAGGAAGATCCCTGCCTTTCTCAAGCTTCCGCTTATCGAAGAAGGCCAGTGTGAGTACGAGATCGGATTCTGGCCCCCACTCACCACATTTTTCCTTTACTTTTGTTCTTCTTCCCTTGTCGTCCCTTCCCCGTATAAAAAACGATACTCCCGATGCTCGCAGTCCCTACTACGTGAGTGGGGCAGTGAGCCCAACATTATCCCTCTTCTCAGAAGCCAGGAGCAACGAGTTCGGACTTTGGGTCTACGGAATTTCTGTAGTCTCCCCGCCATAAAATTGGCCACATTTATTTCAAACGGATACCAATTGTTTTCTTCTTGGTTCTTTCGGTAAAGTCATTCAGACTCTGTCTTCTCGACAGACCTGTTCTTCACCTGAGGACGGCTGCTTGCGTTGTGGCCGAAACGTCGTGAGAATTATTTTATTATGTTTTATTTTTATTATTTTATTATTTCCATTTTACGTGTCTTTACCGAAAGAACCAAGAAGATGAATCCCTGCAGTCACGAAAGCTTTACATAGAAGATTATCCCTCTTACTCTTAGTTTTTTCGGTAAAGTCACGTAGGTAAATAATTAAATTAAAATTAATAAAAATAAAATAATAAAAATCACGACGTTTCGGAGGCAACACAAGTCTCCGTCATCAGGTGGGACCGTCACAGCCAGATTTGCTGTATCAAGTGAGTCATGTATCAAGTGAGTCATGATACAGCAAATCTGGCTGTGACGGTCCCACCTGATGACGGAGACTTGTGTTGCCTCCGAAACGTCGTGATTTTAATTATTTTATTTTTATTAATTTTTATTTAATTTTTTACCTACGTGACTTTACCGAAAAAACTAAGAGTATGAATCCTTGCAGTCACGAAAGCTTCAAATCTAGAATTATCCCTCTTCCCAGAAACCAGGAGCAACGAGTTCGGACTTTGGGTCTACTGAATTTCTGTAGTCCCCCCGCCATAAAATTGGCTACATTTATTTCAAACGGATACCAATTTTTTTTGTTTATTAATGTCAATAGCAAACTCAGACATAGCCTCAGAGTGGTTCTAGCTGAGGGAGTGCTCGAGGGGCCGCGGCCTCTCTGCAGGTTGCATCATCAGTGTTAATGCAATTGGACAACCACCTCAAGGGGGGCTGCCCCATTCTCCTGACCAGACAGCGGCTGCGCCAGAGGTCGCAACCGGGTACCCGATACCCGTACCCTACCCGATACCCGGGTACCCGTTTGCGACCCTGGTGCGGCCAGGTACGGGTACGGGTACCCGTTCCCTGGTGCGCCGGGTACGGGTACGGGTACCCGTTCCCTGGTGCGGCCGGGTACGGGTACGGGTACCCGTTCCCTGGTGCGGCCGGGTACGGGTACGGGTACCCGTTCCCTGGTGCGGCCGGGTACGGGTACGGGTACCCGTTCCCTGGTGCGGCCGGGTATGGGTACGGGTAAGGAATCAAAACCTGTTTGCGACCTCTGGGCTGCGCTGTGTCGCCAACCCCGTTCTTGGTACGGCCGTACGCCGTGATGGCTGCACGAATCTCACAAAAGCTGTCATGTCACCAATGGAAGTGAAGAAAAGAAATCCCCTCCTCCTCCCCCCCCCCCAAAAAAAAAAACCCACACAATCCCAACTTTGTGTTATTTCCTTCCCTTTAATTTACTTGCAGCGTGTTCATTTCATTGACTTGCAATAACTCCGCATTTAATATATAGGCCTGTAAAAGCTGTTGTGAGTAATAACACTTGTTTTATTGTTTCATACCATTTGTTACTTGATAATAATATATAGGGGGGGAAAACACTCTTGTTTTCTCTGCCAATTATCCCAACGATGGTATGATTCACACTTGTACAACGCGAGCCACGATAATTATTTCGTGTATTTATCGATGCCAGCAGTAAACCACCGCGTGTGGGATTTCTACCTCGGACGAGCAATGTCCACATTTTACAAAGTTTACCTTTGTAAAAAAAAAAATCTGTGAACATCACGAGACATTTATTGATTGCGATGCCGTCTCTGAGGTTTTAAACTGCAGCTCATTAGGCGCCCCTGATGGAGGTGACAATTAGCGCATTATTGCCATCAACGTATGCTTTGGAGACTTGTGGTCCCTTAATGTCAGGGGCTCATTCCGTTTTGCAGATTCATCGATGATTCCCAGTGATCAAAGCAGCACTGCTTCCTCTCCTCTGTTTGACAGCGGGCTACACTTAAACAACAACTCCACCAACACAGTAAGTCTCATGCGACAATAAACAATAACACGGCAAGCTACACTTGGAAATAAATGCCTCTTGTGACAAAGTGTAAGCACACAAGCATTAAGGGTAATGTAGCGGAGCCCTAATGGCATGCCCATGGAACATGCAAAGACGACAACCTGTGCGAGAACAAGTACCTTTGCTGTTCCCTCACTGTGTGCATGCGGGATGTAGTTTGTTTTCTTAAACAGACTGGTGATCCCTCGTGCTAGATTTGATTTAACCGCTGTATGTTATTACAGGACGTTGCCATGGCATAATGGTTAGCACATTGGACTTGTAGCGCCGAGGTCTCCAGTTCAATTAAATCTTCCGGCACAGCAGTACGTTTCTTAAATGCCTCCATCCCTGTCCATCCAGCAGTTTGAATATGCACACCACAGTTCGTTAATTGGGAGATCGCATGAGGTTGCGTAAAGTCTGGCTAATCCCAACTCTTTGAAGATATCTGACGTGGTAGAGGAGACCAAAAAATATCATCTAGTGAAGCTGGCTGGAGCTCCCTCGAATTATGGGCTCTTCTGCCGGCAATCGTGAGAAAGGAATTGTAAGACCGCATCTTAACCTGTTCGGGTTCATGTTTAATGACTAAAAAAACATCTTCATAGCCATGTTGGGCAAACTCACAGTGCTTTAACGGTCCAGTAAAACGTTTAATAGGTACAAAAATAAACTAAGCAATGAAACACTACTGTTTCCATGTTATGCTCGCAGTTAAGCAGATTATATATTGTGATATGCCAGCTGGTACCTTTGGGAAATCATGAAAATGAATTGAAATGATAGCAAGCTAAGGCCGGTATATTTTCAAGCCGTTTGTATACCAATTAAACACTGTGTAATATGAAAAAACATTCTTTTTTTAAGCCCCTTTGAAGTTTAGAGGATTTTTTAAAAGTTATAATCTCTCAAGGCTTGACTTTTTTGGACAGCGTTTCGTTTTAATTTGAAACTCTAATCCTTTGTCAGATACTCATTTCATTTTAAAAGTATGTAATTACCAACGAAACGTCGTACTCAAAATTGTAAATGATGTTGATTCACTCTTCAACACACCGGTCGGCTAAAGTAGTGAACTATTTGTCTTTTGTAAACGTGACACATTTTTTACTGTTTGGCCATGTCGGGTGGTGGAGGGTTACGACACATTTATAAATAACGCGATCTAACGCCAAAAAACCCTTTATTATGAATAACAAAAAGTCGCGAATTTATATCGCGCTGTTATTTATCCGTTCGTTTACTTCCAAAATGTCCCTTCAATTAAAGAGTTGTGCAGCAAGCTTATAATGAGTACCTCTGCCTTGTGTTCCAGTGGTTACATTTTGGAATGTAAGCAATTTTATCCATTGCCAGGTGTCTTGCATTATTGAGTGGCCAGATGGGAACATTGGCCCTAATGTCCTCCGAGCCGCGAGATACCCTTGTGATGCATTGGCAAAAATAAACCAAGAGGTCGATCGGCTAACGCTGGTGTCAGGAGCAAATGCGTGATCACGAAACCATTCGGCTGCGCGTATTTTTTATTTTCTATTCGACCTCTTGCTTCCACGTTAATGTATCTGCTTCGTGGTAAAAGCAATAATAGCTGAACTTATGAACTTCACAGAACACTAATCGGGGCTGTAGTTCCCACGAAGCGTTTTTTTTTTAAATAAGTGTACGGTGTAGCGTTGAATCGACTCCGCTGGTGATGTCCTGAGGGTAAACAAAGCAAACTATTTATCGTGCAACTGCGTGTCTCCTGAAGTTAATGTCATTGCTAGAGCGGCGAAGTAACACCTCTGGAGGTTACTGCTGAGTGAAATGGTCCTCCGACGCAGCGCATTCGTCCACGGTCATAGCCCAGTCACCATCAGTTACCCTAAAAAGAGCATAAATAAATTGGCATTGACACTCATTTCAGGTGGATCTAATTACGATGGTACAAATAAAAATGTGTCCGAGAGGGAACAAACATATAATCTGTCTCGATTCCACAGAGCGCTCGGGGTCAATCGACAAACCGCGTCGCTGCTTACGGCAGCGTTTAACTTTCTAACTCGGGAGTCGTTCCACTGTCAGACTTGCTCTCTGCCCTTGCCGGTAAATCTTGGCGATTAATTGGTAAAAAAAAAAAAATTGATGTAGTCGCATCCACGAAATTCAATAATGGTTGGCCAACAAAAAAAGTTTTTTCCAGGAAGTTTTAGATGTTTAAATAATTTAAGGGCGTTATTCATTACAATAACAATTAATTATTGATTAGGCAATTTATATATATGTATAAACTCTTGAACTAGAAAGGAAATATGCAATTTAGAACTTTAAACAACGCTCACTTTATTAAAAAAAAAAGAGTACAACTCAGAGCATTGTAAGGGCTGCAAATCATCCTCCGTGGAGATGGAGTGATGAAATCAGCTCGTGCACAGGTGCTAGGTGGATTGTTACATCGCAAGAACCGTCGGCGATGGCCACATCTTGCGGGAGGGCCTTCATCCAGCAGTGAATCGATCTTGGCTGACGAGAACGCTGATGGTGACGAACGGACCAACTTGGCGTTCTTGGTGGGGAGGGGGGGGGGAGTCAAGGCTTACAGCCAGTGGCTCCATTGCAAGCACGTCCCCGTGTGATGGCCCTGTAAGCAGACCCCATCATCCCCATCCTCCCCCGTGTCGGCCACCCCTCGCTGGGAGAAGCGCTGGTGCGACTCCCTGGCGATTCCCCTGCTGCTGGCCAGAATATCCCTCTACACGCCGGGCTCCGACCAGCTCAGGTGAGTCGAGCACAAAGAGACACCCCCCCCCCACCTCTCACATATTACCTTAGCAGGCTGCTGGGGCAAGTGCTGTGAGCGAGCACCTATGAAGGTTGGCACGGCACACGAGGGGGTGGGTGGACAGCACCACGCCGGGCCGCCTTTGTCTCCCTCGTGGCGATGTTTACACACCGCACCAGGTACTCATTTGAGGCTGAGTCGACCTACGGGAGGCCCATGACCGGCTCAAATAATCGTCACTGGGTGTTGGCCGTGAGCACGAATCGTACTCGGGAATCGTCGAGTTCATAGCGCAGCGCAATAGCCGCTTCTAAGACAAAGATCCCCCGTATAGCCTTAACAGACGGTTGGGGCAAGTGCTGTTAGCGAGCACCGCTACACTACCGCATGCACACACACACACGCGTGCATGTATGCCTGTTTTCCAGCAACGCATCTCCAACCAATTCACCCAATAGCGCAACCTGGTTTCATCGGATCTTGAAATCTGAGCAACAACGACTCATGTTTGTAAAGCACCCACAACCTAACACACGTTTGGCAGTGCAGCTTTGCATATGAACAGTGGGGGGGGGGGGGGGGTTGGGGAGAAAGCAAGGAATTAATGGGGGTTTTTGAAGAGGAAGTTTTTGAAAAGAAGACTTTAAAGCAAAGAGAGAGGGGGGGGGGGACTCAGGTGGAGTTGCCATGGGGAGGTGGTACCAGAGGGTGGGGGCGTAGTGGGTAATAAAGTGGCCACCGATGGTGCAATGTTGGAACAGAGGGTCTGGGGAGCAATGTGGAGGTCAGAGTTTAGTCACGATGAGTGCTTACGTGGCATGGAGCGGTGGTGCAGTGGTTAACATACTGCGCCGTAACCAGGACGATCTGAGTTTAATTCTCGGCCACGGTTAATATCAGTCACGTGATACAACTCCGAGGACTATCACGGTGTGGGGAGGTTTTAAAAAAAATTTTAGCAGTGGGGTTGGCAAACGGCCGTCAATTATTATTGTTGTTGTTTATTTTAGTACTTAGATGGGTGACTGTCAGGGCTTGCCAGGTGTTGTAGGCGTGGGCTGCATAAATGTCAGCAGATTGCAGTGCTGACTGTCCCTTTCTTGTATGGATCTTGGGTTTTCTGTTGGTTCTCTGGTTCCCTTCTACACAAAGCAAAAACACTGAGCAATGACATTGGCCAAACATTCAAATGCAGCACCTTCGTTAAATGAAATGTTACGACTCATAGAGGCTCTTATGGCTAATTAAATGGCAGTGTTAGCCACAACTTGCTTTTAATGTTTTTTTTACTGAAAATAATAGTTTCTTTTTTTATGTTTAATTATGTGATGGCGCTTTGGGTGGAATATTTGTGCCAGAAAGCTGCCATATGTGAACCAAAAATAAATTGACTTGACTATTAAAATTGTTGTTATCTTTATGGATGAGTGTGTGAAGTGGAAAAAAAAACCCACAGTACCAAAATTGTCTAACTCTTCTAGCATCACAGAGGAACTTCTGAAGACTTCAGAGAACAACCGTGTGTACCCTCGTTACATAAAATACAACAATACAACTAGGTAGGTGGGATTAAGGTAAGGCAGCGTTATTTGGGAAAGAAATATAAAAGGTGGTATAAATCTTCGTGTACAATACTTCAGAATTTTAAAAAGACATTTTTTATAATGAGAGGTGCCATACTCTTTGGTTCTTTCGGTAAAGTCACGTAGGCAGAAAAATAATAGATTACGACGTTTCGATCGCAACACAAGCAATCGTCATCAGGTGGGACAACCACAGCAATATCTACGTGACTTGACCGAAAGAACCAAAGAGTATGGATTCCTGCAGTCACGAAAGCTTCAAAATCAAGATTGAGAGGTGCCAGTCGTATATTTTATAGTCCGCGTTCGCTTGCGATCATTTTAAAAGTAAAACTTGACATTTAAGAGCTACGTTCAATCATTTATAAATATCAGCGTGGATGCAGTCGACTGACGTCCTGTCAACAAACGACAGAGGGAAAGACACAAACGGAATGAGGCACAATGAGGCATAGACCTCAAACTCATGGAAACCCAAGTCACTTCATATTAATAGTTCGGAAAATATAAATTCGGTAATGTATCTGCACAGCGGATGGCAACGGGTTGGAGGCCATGGCCTCCAACCCGTTGGTTAGTGCACTGTGGTTAGTGCACTGCGCTACGAAACCTGCCTACAGCGAACGTCAGTGGTGAGTGATATCTGAACTGTTCCTGGATCTCCCACGTCGCCAGCCCTCGCTGGTCAATCATCCTCCATGACCAACACAGCATAGGGAGGCTTTAATCCTGCAATGCGCGTGTGTGCCAACCATTGGCTTGCTTGGCGAAAAAGAAAAACCGTATCGCGCATTGCAATATCATACATTATGTAGTGTAGAGTTAGTTGCTCATTACACTTGAAATAATTTGTGTAACATCTTCTCTGTTCTGCAGACCCAATGCTTTTGAAGTCATAGCTATGGATGGCATCAGCTCTGGGGTTCTGCAATGCTACTCCATACAGGAGTGTGCCGACTGGCTGAGATCCATTTCCACTGCAATAGGTGACCTCATTCTGCAGCATGTAAGTGTTTTTGGCCGAATGCTATTTCCCGTGCCTTGTGGCTGCAATAGAGGCTACTGCTAGATTTACCATGCGAAGTGGAACGCTGGCACACACATTGCACAAAGGCACATGATTAGACTATGTGACTGGAATACATTACGTACTACATTAAGATTACAAGGCTTATCAAACCCGAGAATATGTTATAAGCTCCGTTAAATGGATTGCTTCTTGGTGGAAACATGACTCCCTTGAATGATTCGCCACAGAGTAGAATAAAAACAAATATGCACACATTCAAACATTTGTTACATTTTCACTTAAAACTTTCGTGACTGCAGCAATTCTTTGGTTCTTTCGGTAAAGTCACGTAGATAGTATTAGAATAATGAAATAAAAGTAAATAAAAAAAATAAAGACTAGTGTAGACTGTAGCCTGGTTCTTAATCGGAGTTTGTGTATTGGCATTCTATAATGTAGACTGTAGCCTGGTTATTAAGCTTGGTGAGTGGACTGGCAGTCTATAATGTAGACTGTAGCCTGGTTTTTAAGCTTGGTGAGTGGACTGGCAGTCTATAATGTAGACTGTAGCCTGGTTTTTAAGCTTGGTGAGTGGACTGGCAGTCTATAATGTAGACTGTAGCCTGGTTATTAAGCTTGGTGAGTGGACTGGCAGTCTATAATGTAGACTGTAGCCTGGTTATTAAGCTTGGTGAGTGGACTGGCAGTCTATAATGTAGACTGTAGCCTGGTTTTTAAGCTCGTGAGCGTATTGGCAGTCTATGATGTCGACTTATTCTTGTTTTTTTTATTCACTTAATTTTTTATTAAAAATTTTCTATCTACGTGACTTTACCGAAAGAACCAAAGAATATTTGTTACATTATACCAACCCTTCGCATTAAACATGGTTATTATATTTTGTTTCAGATTAGGATGACTAATAAAAATCTATCACTATATGAGCAGGTAAGTCTTTGAAATTGTTTATACTATAATTATTGTTGTACTTGTTAAAACATTTTTTAAATAACATACAATAACTTATAATAAAAGTGCCTTGCCTTCTAGGGGGAACACATGTTTTAGGACAGTGGAAAAGATGAGATAATGGAAAATATATTACATTATTATCACTGCTCCCCAGTCATACTAAACATTAGTCACTGTATTTCAGTACTCATAACATAAAACATTCAATTTATTTCCATATATTCGACTAATGAAGCCTTTACTAGATAGACCGTAATTTTTCAATCCAAAGCAAGCCTTTGAATTACAAGTTTAACGCAAAATAAAATCTATAAATTGGAAATGTATAATACGTTTTAGTCCCTTAAAAGTGTCACTAGAACAAACTGCCCCGCTTGAGGGTATTTTGGCCTCCTCTAACCATACTTGCCCATTTTCTCGAAAGAGACACCTTTAACAGATGCCTGAATACTGAACATCAGTTGTACCTTTTACATATTTGGCGAGAAGAAGTAGCTCACAACTGCAAGGGTTGGTAAATCAATGCAGATTCGTGAAACTTCCAAACCATGATGGGCTGTGAGGTAAGCAGGAGGTAGACGGACAGAACGGAGAGGGGGGGTGTTTACTCGCCTATATGGTCTTTTGAGTGTGGGTTTGATTGAATTGCGGCCAATTAAAAAAATCACCATTATTAACACTGCCATATAATAAAATATATATATATACAGGAGGATAATATTTTGCTAAATTGTACTTCTGCAAAGCAGAGAGAGATACATTGGGTAGGTAATGTTTCTAAATTGCACTATGCAGTGAGGTGGCTGTAAAGTCCGGCGTCATACAAAGTTAAATTATCAACAGTTTTGAATGGACCTTTTAACCTTATACGATCATTGATGTGCAGATTATAACAATTTGAAGAGTCAGAAAATTGTAAATAAACTGATTGAATATTTCGTGAAACATATAAAACTCAAACACATGTTAGTTTCACTTACTCTTGCACTTACTCTTTCCAATGCATTTATGCAATCAAACGTCCTTGCTTTGGCAAATCAGGTCACGTCCAACATGATGCACACCTGCAGCATGATTTACAGTCAACTGAAATGTGGCCCTCCATTAAAGCAATGTTGATGTCCAGAGCAAAGCACTTAGTGTTATGAACATAAATAAAGTATTTACAGAAAATGTATGCAAGTGACTACATTCACCGATTCCATTCCCAGACAGTGCTCAAATCTAAATTTAACACAAAATCCACCACTACGGCCAAAACATACTTATTACACGCGCGCAGACGTTTTATGACCTTTAAAAAGCATGGTGAAATTTTTGTTTAATTGTAAAGTGAATGCCTTAGCAAGTTTATAACATTTCCCTATAGGTTCCAATTATAGGGTAAGTTCATTAAAACAACAAAGGAGGGTTAACTGTACTTTTATATTTATAAAAAAATGATTTGAAAGTTAAGAATCATCCCCTCTGGGCTAAATAATTTTCTTGCAACCACACTTTTAAATTTAATTCAACTCAAACAACGGAGTTATTCTCAGATGCAATTTTCCTTATCAACTGAAAAGAGTAAAAATGAAATTGCTGGCAATGAATTTTATACGTTCACAGCCTGCGCAAATCTTTGTCATTTCCTATAGCATAAATTTACAAAAACAAAGTCACAGAAGCTACCTATGTCACTTATATGCAAAGATGCATTGCACAATATTTTCTGAAACCGCGTGATAATGTGGACTACGTACGTATGTTGAACTTATTTCGCTCCACATGTAGCCAACCTTACTAATCGGCGCCACATAGGTATGTGCGGTTCAATACCTAATTGGAGGCATGTCCGATTCTACTTTAGATTGTGCACATGGGCTGGGTGGAGGAGAAAATTCAGGATGCAGAATTTGGCCAGCACTACCAGTCACGTTTCTTGGCCCTGAGAGGCCCCAACATTTATCTGTTCTCGGGACCCCCGGTAAGTGGCACCACCTTGTCTATCCTATAAACAGGACAGCTTCACCACCACCACCACCTCCCTCCCCTGTGTTGACAGGACATAATAATGAATGGACGGTCATGGGCTAACAAAAATGAGCTCCTCCATCCACTGAGCCATCAGAGAAATCATTACAGAAAGATTTACGAGGCCTGCCGTAAAAAAAAAAAGATGTAATGGACAGATCAAGGGAGCCCAGATGAACTAACTGCGCAAGCACCAAAGAAAGCAGCACAATACATCATTCATCGAATTGACAAATCAGATAAATGAGGCATCCACAAGAGCATTACTCCATGATAGAGAAATCGTGCTTCTAAAGCTGGTGGGAAAAAAAATGTGAGATACAACTTAATGTTTGAAATGCTTTTGCATTCATTCAATTTCTTGACCTGTAACGAAGTGTGATGTTTTGAGTAGTCCGCACAAGCGTAGAAAGCAACATCCATTTTGAACTGTTTAAACATCTACTACGTGGCAGAGTTTAAATATTTGGGGAGGGAGGGGGGGGCTGGAAATGTACGGAGTAATCATTTAACCTCATGTTATTTTGGCCAAAGTGTTGACATCTTATTTTTTTCGTGTCAACGCAGCTCAGCTTATGTGACTGGGCGAGAGGAGAGAAAATGTACGATCTGTGCGAAACGTTTCTGAAAACCCACAAGGTGCGTAACAGCTGCAGGTGTTTACATACTTTTTTTTTCGTTATTTCATTACCTTTCCTGTATACTTTGCAATGCCGTCGTGTTTGTATTGTTTGTTGTACCTTTCTGACCCGCCCTTACTGGACATCTGTGGGAAAAAAAAGATTCATAGCTCCAGGATAGATTCAGATTCTGATTCTGAAGCGCAAAAATATATATGTGTGTTTTAACATGGCAGTCGAATGCGCAATTTATGTCCTATCTCAGTGCACACAATGTTGTAAATGTATTTAATAAATAATGTAATAGCGCATTACGATTGATTGTTCTGAGCATCGATTAATGGATGCAATAAATCAATTGTAGTTCTCCATCAAAGATGATCGGTGTGAGTATATACTCATATATCCATTTCAATTTTCCTGCCACATTTTGTGCATCAGTGGGACCGATATTGACTGCATTTTCAACGATGGTCAATGAACACAGTATCTTCACCCGTAATTGATTTCCAAGCCTTGGTGGTCATAGTTCAAGGTTACGATGAACATATATGATGTGCATGTTTAACACGTAAGCTTTCACGACCAATATTATCAATAATAGAGGTTTTCGGGTGGCGGGTTTAAGAGCACATTTATATTTAAGCAATCTAACCCAAAAACCTCTATTATGGATACTTTCTTGATGTTCTATCGAAATTAACATTGTTATCTGTCGTTAGACGATACATCTACATGTTAATATGTAATAGCGTATTCTTGGTTCTTTCGGTAAAGTCACGTAGAAGGGAAGCATTTGTAGTATTATTTTATTATTTTTTCGTTTCCCTTCTACTTTACCGAAAGAACCAAGAATATTAATCCCTGCAGTCACGAAAGCTTTAAATCAAAATGTAATAGCGAATTCTCAATTTCAATAAAATTACTGCACAATTGAGCATATGGCATCATTTGTCAACAGTGTTTCATGCTGGGCTGTCTACCCACAGTATAAATAGGAACACAACACGGGCAGTTGATCAGCAAGTCACGTGTGGTGGGTTAAAGTGTGGGTACTACCACCTCTTCTAAGGCGTCTGACCATTGTGGAAGATCAGGACAAAATAGATCTCGATGGCTCTTTTGAGCTTCCTCTAGGCGAGGCCCTTCCACCAGCAGTCACATGAGCTATAGATTGCAACGAATTGCAGAGTTGCACCCTTAATTTAACCTTTTTAAACAAAGCAGAGGTTAACACGTATAACCACATAAGTGTTTCGTGGGAATTCTGCAAAGCAATATTCCATAATGTAAACGTTTAACCATTTTTCATATATTTTTTTATTTTGATGAAGGCCTTTCACAGACAATGTATCATTTTAAGCCAATCTCCTGCAACAATGGAATATATTACTGCTAATGTCTGAATTGATTTCTGTGTAATTGTTTTAAAGTGTATTTTGATTATTATTGGCAGACCGCACGCTCGCCGTGCTAAAATAAATTATAGCTGTGAGCTGGTTGGAGGCCAGTGTCAAATGCACAACAAGGCCACTGTGACCTATTGCTAATAGCAGAAGATTAACAAATCATGCATTTGATTCGAAGCAGCATCGCATCTTTGTCTGTGGGTCTGCCCCAACTGTTGCGTCCATTCCATGAGCCGGCAAAATAAATGCACGGCGCAACAATAGTGCGCCAAACGCTGTGAAAAAAATTAACCCATAAAAACAAAGTTTTTCACTCTAAATCCTTTATATGCGTGGCGGCTAGAGTCCTCTCGTCCTCTGGCTTGAGATGGCTACCACCTATGGGTCAGATTATTGTCTGCCAGCATTAAGCAATTGGTAATTAAATATTTAAAAACATTTCCTTAAACAGTGTAAAATTTTGGAAATTTTTTCCACGAAAATTAATTGTCACGCACAACGAGTCTGTGTGCAAAATGTCAGCTCGATTGGATCACGGGAAGTGGGTTAAAAAAACGACCGAAAGATTTGCACGGTCGTAAGCAAGCAAGCGAACTTAATATAAAGGATTTAAAGAAAAGAACACGTCCCGAAACGGGCAGCCACCATCCCACCCAAGCTTCTGTTGACCGGAGCGAGGCTTGCCGCGTTGTTCGCCGTGTTGTGGCTCGGTTTACTTGGCTGCGAATGAGCGGCGGCAGTCGGAGCACTCACGGGCAGGCTTCCCCAGGAGGTTGACCTGCGCGACATGAGGCCGTGCTGTTTCAGCGTGCTGACCGGCACGGGCGACAGCCACTACTTCAGCACGGAGCTGGCGGGCGACATCGCACTCTGGGAGAAGGCATATCAGCAGGCGCAGTTCTCCGAGGTGCAGCGAGTCGGGGTACGCTAGCACACGCAATGTGGTCCTCCGAGCTTCTGCTCCCGTAGGTGACGGTCGCTCAAGATCGGCTCTCCTCGTGTCTTCCGACCGTGCTCATCAAACTTCCCGGCAACATTCGAATCGGCAATCAACCCGGTTATTTAACAAGCGCGTTGCCTCGGTTGCAGATCGAACGGATGCAGTGTACATTTGCCTCGAGTGGAACATGCTGGAGGGGACTTTTTTTCAATATGTGCATTCTCATGGAGTATATTATGTGCATACTCTTAGTTCTTTCGGTAAAGTCACGTAGGTAAAAAAAGAAAGAATTTATTTATTTATTTTCAATTATTTATTTATTTTTTACCTACGTGACTTTACCAAAAGAACTAAGAGTATGAATCCTTGCAGTCACGAAAGCTTCAAATCTAGAAATCAGAGGTGTGGACTCGAGTCATGTGACTTGGACTCGAGTCAGACTCGAGTCATGAATTTGATGACTTGCGACTCGACTTGGACTTGCATAACAATGACTTTGTCCCACCTATGAGATGTGGACTCGAGTCATGTGACTTGGACTCGAGTCAGACTCGAGTCATGAATTTGATGACTTGCGACTCGACTTGGACTTGCATAACAATGACTTTGTCCCACCTATGAGATGTGGACTCGAGTCATGTGACTTGGACTCGAGTCAGACTCGAGTCATGAATTTGATGACTTGCGACTCGACTTGGACTTGCATAACAATGACTTTGTCCCACCTATGAGATGTGGACTCGAGTCATGTGACTTGGACTCGAGTCAGACTCGAGTCATGAATTTGATGACTTGCGACTCGACTTGGACTTGCATAACAATGACTTTGTCCCACCTCTGCTAGAAATATTATGTGCAATTTACATTCCCATGCTCGACACGTTGCAGAATTTAACATGAAGCACACCATTATACGCTAGACTTTCAATTGCGTTTTCGCCCAGATAACAGATAAAAGTCGCGTGCTTTGTACCGCACAATTTACGAGAGTGTGGAAATGTTTGCCGTACAATTAAAATAAACATGTCACAATAGTTTTGACTGTAACAAAACAAAGCATTTGTATTATACGTTTGCATTCTCACATACTGGCAAAATCACGGTGTATGTAATTACAGACCAATTGTATCGGTGATGATTCTACTAAAATATATTCAAGCACTGCAAAAGTACTCAAAGTATACACTTCGCGTAATCGGTGCAATCTAAAGTCATTACAGACACTATGTTGCAGCTATTGAATGTCTGCAAGTTAGTGGTTAATTAGCATCACAACAGTCAATGTTCCAGAGGTGTCAAATTGCTCTTCAAATAGATTACCCTGTTTTCATTCGGCTAGTTGCAATCCTGGCCACATAAAATGCTGGCGAGAGCGAGACAACAGGAAACTCTTGGTGAATACTAACAAACCTTAATGCAACACTAATGTTAGCTACATTTCATGTTATATCATTCTCTTCATTGGCTAGACATGACACATTTACACCGGTGGTGACATGACCAAGCAGTAGGAGCATGTTTGCCGCTTGTTGCAGAAGTTCGCAAATCACAACCAGCCCTGGTGAATACTGTTCTTGCATTAACCATAAACATGCCCCATCTGCCCCTTAGTAGACATTAGAGATCACGTGACTTGATTTGAAAAAATAGTAGGCCATGAGCGCGAGTGTTACGGTCCAAATTTGACAAATTTTAAAGTGATTTGCAAATTACTATTGCATATAGCAACATCGCCCCTCCTGTGAAACTCCTGCCGACTCACAATGGAGTCATCTGTGAAGCATCGCACCTTCGCCGTAGCCTTGCGCTGTGAGAATGGTGCAAATAACAGATGTGCATGGTTTGATTGACGCAGTGTGGAAAGCACGCGGGCACTTCTCCGGACACGATTTTTGTGCAGTCCTAATATTTGTGGTTTTTCAACATTAATTGGTAGCACTCAATCCAATGCCAAGAGAAGGCGGAATGCCAAGCAGCAGTCCTTGAAGGAATGCTCATTAAATAAAGCATACATTATTCATGCACGAGTGCATAACTTGAGGCCAAAATGGTAAGAAACATATAACATTTTACTAAATAAAAAATCGTACTTTAAATTGCTCTTAAACACTGTAGAATTTACATTTTTATCTTATTAAATTAATAACGCATTTCAATCACCTGCACGCCATGTTGACACTGGCATTAATGAAACACCATTTCTCATATTCAATAACCGTGTACAGAATTAAAATGTGCATTCTCAATTAAATTAACCTCTGACCACATCCTGCATACATTCATCTCTGAAACCTTGGCAGCAATGATATGTAAACGACGCCACAATTAACGTCATGGAGATGTCCGTATCTGATTTAACTAGCAGCTAATCATTTAAAAACACACAGCGTATGTCAATATCTGTTAATGATTATAATGCAATCTACAATCTCATTTGGGAAAATATGTAGATATTTCATTGGGTTACATTAGCACTCACATCACATTTTCTTTATAAAAACAAATGTTGCGTCTTTGTAAACTTAATGAGGTTGTAAATAGAACTGGGATCTTCGTGAAAAGCATAGCAGACTTTCACGGTCGTTTTACAAACCTAACTTTGATTTGTCCTACAGTTTATATGTTACACCAGAAATATCTTCCGACATCTGTTCGCGATATTCGTATCGATCTTGCATTGTGAAAATTAGATTACAGTTTAATGGGAATCTTGCGCATGAACATTTCTTTTCAGAGCAAAACCTACAGCTGCGTATGGCGTGGTCATGCGACCGGGCTCACAGTAGATTTCAACCTCGGCTTTGCTTGCTTTGAAGCCAACTCCAAGGTGACTTCTAAAGGTGTTCGCAAAATAATGTACACGAGTAGTGCGTTGTCTTTGAACTGTGCGCCTTTTGGCGTCATCTGGTCGAGACTAGGCTCTAAAGAAAGCTGTCTCTGGTGTGGACCAATCAGTTTCAAAGACAATGCATAAATTATCAGAGTATTGTTTTTTTGTTTGCATTTGACTGCAAGTATTGTGGTTAATGTAAACATGATTCCTTGCAAAAGGTGTCAGTTTTGTTGCCAGAAAAAAGGGGAAACCCCCTATTAGTATAATGTACACGAGTGTTGCAAATCCGACCGTCACTTATCCGCCCTGACCAATTAACCGCCCACACCCAACTGTCATGTTCTACTGACGTTCACAAATCAGACCTTTAAACAAGCAGTAATATCTTCTAAATGTTGCGTACATCATTTTACCTCTACAGCACACTAAACAATGTCCCCATGCTTAAAGTGATTTGCGCTTCATGTTTGCCCAGTAACCTGTTTGTGCACAGTCCGTTATTTTCTACAGATGTTCATATACTCTTTGGTTCTTTCGGTAAAGTCACGTAGATGAAAAATAATAATTAAATGAAAATAACTAAATTAAATCACGACGTTTCGGAGTCAACACATGCTTCCGTCATCGTGATTTAATTTACTTATTTTCATTTTTTTTTCATCTACGTGACCTTACCGAAAGAACCAAAGAGTATGGATCCTTGCAGTCACGAAAACTTCAAATCTAGATGTTCACATATTTCAACTTTTCACATGTCTGCCTTGACCTCAGTCCTCAGAGAGCCAGTTATACTATGTTATATTACAAATATAAAAATATAAACACTGTTTGTTTCCACAGCAAGTATTTTGGCGGTACAAATTCTGCCAGCTGAAAGGTTCATCTGATGATGGGAAATCGAAAATAAAGTTTCTTTTTCAAAAAAACGATCCTAGATTGATAGAAACAAAGGTAAGATGGCTTTATGAATGTTCACTATTACTCTTGAACTTGCTTCATGTGACAGATGGATAACTTCAAAACTCTGCTTTTTCATCACTATCATGATCAGCCATGATCAATCCACTGTTGGATGAAGGTCTCACCAAATGGACAGCACCTCGTCATGGTTCCGCAACGGAACAATTTCACCACTCCATCTCCACGGAGGCAAAAACATTTTGATGCGTTCCATCCTGCATTTTGTAATAAAATTCTGCATTTCCGTATTAAACATTTTATCCATTTGTTTTTACGTGGTTTTACTGCCAACTTGCCGTACTGCCGTATATTAATTACATGTACGTGAATATATAATTGTTAATAAAACTACGTGAACTACAAAGAAAATTAAACAATTACAAATGTGTCCATATAATATATATAATCCTTTCTCAGGGTATCCCTGCTGTCTTATAATAGTTAGCACACTCGACTTAACATGCAGATGAGGCGGGTTCAATCTCCTGGCGCGGTAGTTGACACGATGGGCACATTTCTTAAATGCCACTGCCTCTGTCCGCTCGGCAGTATAAAAAGGTTCAACTAGAGTTAGTCGATTGGCAGGTCGCGTGCGGTCGTAGCAAGTGTGGGCACTCCCACCTCCAAGATATCCGGCTAACGTGAAAGGGTAGAAAAGTAGACCAAGTATCCTCTAGTTGGGCTCAATGATATTTGGGAGGACCTTTCGATAGCAGTTGCATGATCAATTAAATGACAGGTTTTACCTTTTACAGGATATGCATTCTTTTATATTTTTTTTGGGGGGGGGGGGGGCAGAGACCCCAAATTAATACCCTCATTATAACCACTTTCCACCGGATTCACACAATATGTTGGAGGAGGGTTTGTGCTTCCTGCGTCTCGTGGGAATATCTCCGAGGGCCTTCCGCCAGCAGTAACACGAATAAGTCATTGCAGGACTGTGCCTTTCTAACCGTAACCTTTGACCTTGTTGTTTCAGGAGCTGGAGTTTCCCAACCTCGTGGCAGTGCTACATTGCATCCACTCATTCATCTCTGCCAAGGTGGCCCTGGTGGATCCGTTGTTTGTGGAGAGCCAATGCGGAGGGAAAATGCAAATCTACTGCAAGTGAATTCGTGAGGGTTTAGCGATCTCCATTTGACGACTTGAAAACTGTTGACGAGCAAACAGGCCCTGCGAGGGTGGCCGAGAGACGATGAGCTGAAACTCAGCCAAATAACGACACCGATGTATAAAGAATAGACGAGTCCAATTGGCGTTGATCCGCGTGAAGGAGGAAACAGCCGGGTGTTTTTGGAAAGCCCCGACTCCCTCGATGGCTGTGCTGGGCAATGCACACGTGGCTCCAACAAACACAGAGAAGATGGGCCCAGCCAAAGGACATACCCCCCCCCAGCCCCTACCGGGACACATGTACTGTATATGAATATATATTTATATATTTTTTCTATATTCAAAATCTTGTTATAGAAGTTTTGAAAAAAGGGTCACGATTCACAAAATGCCACCTAAAACCACAACGTGATGCCTGCGCTTTCTAGATAAACGGCTTTAAGTCGATCCAAGTGGATGGAGTAAGTGAAGCACTTCTGTGGTTTTGTGGGATTCGATTCTCTTTTCTTCTTTCATATCACATACAAATTAAGACCCTGGGCATACGGCTTACGTAAATTTCTTTAACGATTTTACCCTCATGGTGTTTGAACATCAACTGCGTAATCTTCACACTATTTCCGACTTGTATAAACACAGCAATATTTGTTACAATACAAATTCTGGTCCGTAACTTTTTTACGCCGAACTGTTCACGTTGTCATGGATAAATGTGAGTCACGTTATCGCGTGAATCACTTTGTTACGAAGAAAATGTGGCCCCTTTGCCCAATCCAAGCACAAACACTCGCATGGTAAGTCGTAGGTGTCGTGGCAAAATGGATATGAAAAAAATACCCCAACACGCAACATCACTTTTACACGCGGTTTAGACAAGCCAAATCCCCGTTTAACCTTGTGCTCAAGATGGGGTTTTTTTTAACGGCATTTTTCCAAATCTCAGTTTTTCACGGCTGAATGAGTGCGGTTTAGCAAGCACGCCTTTTCATGTCAGCGCCATCAATTTGTTTTCAGATTGAAAGACAATCTCGGTTTAGAGCCAGCCGTACTCAGCTCCTGCACTTGTAGGTATTGCCTGCGCTCGGCAGCCCTGTAGCATTGACCTTGTTAAAAGGAAGAGGGGGGGGATACACAACCTCAGAGTGTGGTACAACGCAGTCACCGTGAAACAACCTTTTAAAGACATGTTAAATGCCAAACAGAACGAGTGACGATATGGTCTGCGTTTGCCTGTGGTGCATTCTGCTCTACGCTCTCGTCCCCGATGTATATGAACAAGGGCTGTGAAACCCATCGCTTAATTGTAAAATAAAAAAAACACGTGCATTTTTGTACAGCCATATTCAACTACCACCGCCTGTATTCAAATGAGGCTTGAAAATTACAACACGGAGCCTTCAGCAAGTTGTGGGGTGGGAGCGTTTCGGGGGGGGGGGGGGCTTACATCCTTGCACCCCCCCCCCCCCTCATTGGTAGGAGATCTGGCACTCACTGCTCGGCGCCAGACGTGTTTCAGGGTGGGTGGGTTGGTGGTGCAGAAGGGCGCGTGGCTAACGCCGAGACGTCGTCTTCTCCCGCATCTCATCTCTGCGTGGCCACGCACGAGAGTGGGTCTCTCTCTCTCTCTGCAGCCAGAGAGAGAGAGACCCACTGGTGGAGGAGGATGCGGAGCGGTGTGACCGGCGCGATCCGTCGCTCCGCTGTGCCTGCCCCAGCGACGGGAGGGCAGGCGGGCGGGCGGGCGGGCGGGTTGGCGAACGCACGTTGCCCGCAGGCATTATGCGGTGCCGCGTCCGTGAGGTTTGCTCCGCAGGCAAAAAGCGGAGGAGGGTTTCGCCACCCCCCCCCCTGCCCCCCCCCCTGCCCCCCCCCCCTGCCCCCCCCCCCTGCGCCCCCCCCTGCCCCCCCCCCTGCCCCCCCACACACACGCGCGTGCGTGCTAACCTCTACCCCGAGTGCAAATGCGTTCGCCGTCGAGTGAACTGAATGTCGATGTCATTCCACATTACATTAATGCCAAAGTAGAGAAAATATATAAACTTAATTTGAATTCATAAATGAGGATCGATAAAGGTGACATACGTAGAACGTGCGCTAATTAATTTTGCTTTACGTGTAAGTAGATATACCTAAAAGTAATATGTGAAGCATATGCATTCGGCACACATCTTACATATACAGGGTAAAATGCTGTACTATAGGATTTTTTTTTTAACAAAGCCATACATTATTTGAATACCAAGTACTATATTGTTGTAGAATATCGCATGTTCCGTGCAGAGTGCATTATTTTGTTTTGAATATACAGTTGAACGCTTTGGTTTGGGAATAGAATGTGTATCTTAATTTTGCATAGCACTGCATACAGATTATTACCGTATTCTCCAGATCATTATGCACGTTTTTCTGTATTTTAAATTAAAGGTTGAGGGGGGGATTCATCTTATTATCTGTCAGGGATTTGTATAATTTTATTGACCGGGGCATGTTTGGAGTGTCTTACTTTCCAGAGCATTTAATTATCCAGAGTATATGGTAATAACTAAACAGCAGTGGCATATTTATGTCTATTACATATAAAATTGTACATATCAGTGGCCCACTTCTGAGTGCAAATCCTGTTTATAAACACATTTTGATTGTATAAGAAATGGCACAGATACATTTATCAGATGTTACTTAGCTTGAAAGAGCGTGTTTGTAATTACGTTTCTTCATATTAAGTGTTTTAAAATAAAGCACTTGTTAATGAATCTACTGTCTTACCCATATTCAATGTAAACTTGATAAAAAAAGAGAATATTTTATTAAAACACTTTGCTGATTACCTGTATTCCGTATGTACTTCTTTGGCAATATAAATTGTTATTATACTGGTAGGAACCTCCTGGTTACACCAGCCCAAAGGGGATTGGGTCCGTCCGTCCGTCGTGCATCCAAAAATTGGAGGGGTGGGGCTGGGTGGAGAGGGGAGGGTGGGGAGGGGCTGGGTGGGGAGGGTGGCGCTGGGTGGGGGGTGGGAGGGGTGGGGCTGGGTGGGGAGGGGCTGGTCACCCCGTGGTGTCCTTATAAAACTCAACGTTTAACCTACTCACGCCGGCTTGTGCCCGCCCTCACAGTCGGCCATATTTGCGGAATACACCACGCCGCCGTTGACCCTGGCCATTGACCGAGCAACCCAACGTTCCTACCAGCTCCCTCCGCAGGAATGTGTTTCAATAAAGCGCGCTGTATATTTTTCTATGTGCACCGATATCAACAGCCATGATCAACCTACCGCTGGATTGAACGTTCCCTCAAGCTGTTGCGACCTCTCACAGTTCTTCGATGCAGCCATCACACGAGCCGATCTCCTTGCTCCGTAAATCCCAAGTGCCACTTTGTTGTTAACCTTGAACACTGGTGATCACATCTTCTAGAAAATGTGTCCAGCCAAAGCCCCACTCACTTCATTGAATTCGGAATACATTTTCTGGAGTCAATAGCCATTCCGTGTTTCCATGTCTATGTCTGCACCAAATCTGAGATGGTTAAATGGCATGCCTGTATTTCTTCAAAGGATTTTTTCAAATATATATTTATAGAAAACATTCCTGCATGTTCTTGTGAATTACCATGGTGAAAGAGTGTCCTTCTTGTCGTACTCCGCTTCTCACATGTATTTTGTAACATGAGTCATACATCCTCAGTGGAGTTGTTGCATTTTTGATAATGGCTTTACTAGATGTTAAAATACTTTTTCTTCAGGTCTAGGTTTGTGAAAGCTCGGATGCCTGCATTGATATCCACCGAGCGAAACTATTTGGCGCAGAACGAGAAATCAGAAAAAGCAGGACAGAGATGATTGAAGATGTCATAGCAGACGAATTGGAGCATTAGAGCAGCAAGATGGTGAATGATTAGAATTAAATGGTAGCCATTAGGGAGAATGATAGAGTCCTATCTCATTATAGAGATAGAATCTTAAAGTTAGTTCAGTAATTTGAAGCAGATCTCTATTAAAACGTTATATCCCAAGAAGCAAAGCATTTTTCAGATGAAGGGAGGAAGTGACAGACGTCATGCTTACAGAACTAACCACTTCCCGTCACACAATGACAAAAATTAAAGCTCCTTGACCAGGTGGCATAACTGCGGACATCAAAGAAGCGGGACCATTTGATGGAACAAAATTATCAGACATTTAATAAATGTTTACACGGAAATCAAGTGCGTCAATCCCTGGAATGATGCCTCAATCATTATTCTATTCAAAAATAGTGATAACACAGACTTGCAGAAGCACTGCAGTACACTAAGTGCATTTATAAATGTACAACTCATATTCAAAATGTGTCCCCATGATCTTAACCAGTTCCCTCCCATAGGTTATTCTACTGGAAAGCATGGTTAACAGTTATGACTGGAAGGCAATGCCAGTTTTTGACATTGCCAATTAGTCACCAACAGTTATACATTACATCAATCCTCCTCAAAAACATGTGGAACTTTACATGTATACATGTTTTATTCATCTCACAATAATGTGCTATTGTGAATTCTCGCGCACTGAATGAATATAGTCTCCATTGACAAAGTTGAGCCGTGTCGGCGTGCTTTGTGCAGAGAAGCGTCAGCGGGCGTCACGAAAGGCAGCCGAAAGGACGCGCCCCGATGCAAAGCATCGGGGCGTTTCGTGCAGCAGAGCCATCAAAACGGGCCAACGAGCTTAGCGTAGGTGCGCAGAAGCAATCGCGCTGTACCACGGCTACCCGGCATCGCTGGACGAGGTCCCAGCCGGCTGTGGTGGGAATGACGGAACGCGAACGAGACACGGACCGTCCGGTCTCCAGCAAGCGGGCATGAAGGTCAACTCCCCCACGTGCACTCCCCGCCGCCCCCCCCCCCCCCCCACTCGGCCCATCCTCCTCTATCTCTCGCAAGCCTACCACCCACAGGGGAGCAAGAAATGATCAGGCGTCTCGTGCAAAACCTCAGAAGTCAACTTGACCCCGAGGCGAGCCGATGGTCCCTGGGCGTGGGCGTGCGGTTGAGAGTGACGTGCGTGCAAATGGAACCATTTTAGTTGCCCCGTGTTGTGCTTGAAAAGCATGCGTGGCACTCCTTGGATATTATGTACGTGCGTTGAATTTCTTCGCTTCGTACGTAGCCAACCGCGCTAATCGGAGGTGTGGGGGAAGGACAACAAGCTAAACACAAAAAGCATTATCAAAGAAATGAGTTTTACATCTGGATTTAAAAGCGCAAAGCTCCAGTGGCTTCGTAATGTTGGAAGGAAGAGCGTTCCAGACGGCCGCAGAAGTGCATCTGAAAGCGCGCGATGTAGTGACCACAATGGTGGTTTAATACAAATGTAGAAAGCTGAAAATTATTTCACTTAGTAAAACAGAATTGTCGTGTGCTATTGACAAAAAAAATATCATACTTAAATTTCGATTTAAAACTTTCGTGACTGCAGGGATTCATCTTCTTGGTTCTTTCGGTAAAGTCACGTAGAATGGAAATAATAAAATAATAAAAAAATAAAACATTAAAAAATATCATACTTGAGGCTCCATTTTATGCAATCCGTAGGTTTGGGTCTATTTGTTTGTTCCACAGATGATCCCAATTAGTCAGTTTCCCGGCGCGTGAGCAGAGCAACAATAAAATAAAGACAAACAAGTCAATATCGCAGAGAACGCGTCCTGGGTCCTTGAGGAATATCGGACAGCGAACAAACGAGGTAGTTAATTGTCGTAAACGAAACACACACAGATCAAACACGCTGCGCAAATTCCATATGAGAGCAAGAGGTGCGAGAAAAGGTTAGGTAGAGGTGTAATTAAGCTCTATATTTTAGTCTTGCCATGACACAAATAGACGCTATTCAAAAAAACGACAATTCAAGCATGTGGGAGCAAGCGATGCCAGAAAATAAATTTGGTACAGGAAGGTGAAAAATGAATCGACTTCCAGAGATAAAGGAATACAAGTGAGAAGGCATATTTTCATAAAAACAATGTTTATTGGTGTGGCATTAGATACTGCATTGAGAAATGCTAAAACAACTCCTCTATACGTAATACATAACTGCAAAGGAGCTTATTTCAATTAACAAGTTATATTAAAAGCATTAACAAATGTATTTTTTTTTCAGTTGGCATGGCTTATTATGATGGTGTTACCTTTGGTAAAAATAACTAAAGTACTGGCATCGTATGTAGTAGCTTGTTTTAACAAGAGTAGAAATTCTCTCATCTGCAGCGAAGTGAGGACAGGCATCACGGATCTTATTGTCTGCAATGTTGTCAACAAATGTACTCCAATTTATGTAAAAGAAAGTAACACGGATAAATGCAGATAATAGGATGAATTTTCCACACGACCATATTTATCCACTTAACACTGGCGGATAATAGGAGGCTTTTTTGCAATACAGAACAGGAAGTAACCTAAGATAATCACGGATAATAGGAAGATCGCGGTTGCAGATAGTGGACCTTATAGGTTCCAAAGACGATAAGAGTTGTGGGTAATAGTGCAGCAGATGAGAGTTCAACTGTTTACAAAACCAGAGATCACCGTCATTTCCTTCACAACTATGGAAGACCATACCTACAGTATATTAGTACAATACAAGTATGACCTTGTACTTAACTACTTATCATATCTATCAAGAGACATTGAAAATATTGAACATTGAACAAAACTTACAAAAAGGAGAATTGACCATGGAATTTGATTTCCATTAACAAAAAATATTACATGATGGTAAAAATGCACCTTTGTATAATTTGCAATCACTTCGGTATTCTGCAACATAATCTGTAGCACGTGAAACCAGAATGGGGGGAATTGTGCATACAGCTCAATGATATTCAGGAGAGGAGAATTATCGAATGACAAGGAAACGGCAGTGGTGTTTCATGTTCACGTATAGACTCATTGGCCTTGGATGACACAAAGTTACTAAACTTTACTATGGTTAATGGTCAGGAAAAAATTACACTGAATATCACAGGCACTGGGTATAATACTGGTTTACACCACCGTCAATTGTTTGCCGTACACATATTTACGACTTTTGTGTAATGCGTTAAAACGGTTTAAACACGTGTTCACCTTTTCGTCCTTGTACTGTGTTCTCTGTATATGACTGAGAATGAAAAATGTAAGTACAGTTTGCGTACTTATAACCTGAGTAATCATTCCACTTTTGTCATGTCATATATACTCACAAATGACAAATACTCCCCACTTAAATTGCCACTTAATTCAATCATGCACAGAGGCACGTTGATGTTCACAGACCGAAGCACTTCCCAGTTACAACATTGGGGTTCCAACTTACTGCATATGAACTGAGACGGTGCATCGTGCAGCAAAACACTTTCACTCCGAATGTCGATTAAGAATCAAGCATATTCCAGAATTGCATGATAATTTTACACATTACTCCATGTGCCATTTACTCAATAGTTCCATTTTCTTCAAATATGGTTGTTTTCCAAAGGTAGTACAAATGAGATGTAGTATCTCATTCATTACAAGAACTTATCCTACCATGCGTTGCTACAGATAGGATAAGCAGTATATATATATTCGTTCAAGATCAGTTATGTAGAAATGACAACGAAGCAAGAAACGTACGATTTGTCGAAGTCTTCACATTGCCGAGTCAGATTACTTCAGGATATTCGTGACAGACTGGGCAGCACTGACTTGCCATTTTTACAGGGTTGGGGCAGGTTGCTTGAGGGCAGGTTTCAATGAGGCACATCACTTGCCCGTCCTGCCAGGGGAAATAAATGGCAATACTATTTTAGTTTCATGACCGCCTTCCAGAAATGCGCTAGGACCCCACAGGATTGTAAATATTTTCGGAGCACAAATCTCTAAAAAGATATACTATATATATACACACGAAGCATGTGCGGAAAATCATTCCAGGAACCTGAATCCCACGTTACACTCATCAATTCCGCTGAGATTCCAAATCCACAAAACAAACTGAAGATAGTGTGTGTATATGTATGAAATGGGAAGTGGTAGCGTCGTGGTTTGCACATCGCTCTACGATCCAGCGACCCACTGATGACTAACATCAGTGATGAATATCTGAACCGGTCTTGGGCCTCCCGTAGGTCAACTAAGCCTTAAATGAGTACCTGATGCAGTGTACAAACATCAGTACTGGGGAGACAAAGGCGGCGACGAGTGGTGTTGGCCACCCGCCGTCTTGGGTGCTGTGCCGGTCTTAATAGGCGCTTGCTAACAGCACCAACAGCCTGTTAACAGCTATACGGGGGATCTTTTCGTCGTTGTTGTATGATCTACCCTACTGGGCAGTGAAACACGTTGCCATTACCAGTAGCCCCTGTGGTTAGAGAGAGCCCTGGTCGTTTCACATTGTGGAGTGCGCAGGTAAAGGTTTTTTTTATCAAAGGTTGATAAGCAGCACATGACACCTATGCCCAACAGTCCTTTAGAAGAGAACATTTTATGGACGTTTGCTAAGAATGGGTAACCAAATCCATTCATAAGATTTATCAAATGCATAACAATGTAGAAATCGTTAAATTAAACTTGGTACCACAAGACCGTGAAGAACGGTGCCAATGTGAGGAGGCCTTGGATGATGACGACTTACACATTAAGTTAGAAGGCAGTGAGGTGTTTTGTAATTGTAGCATGTTTTTACAATTGTGTGTTTAATATGATTTCTACAAATTAACAATTGATAGGTATAACATCAATTTATCCTGACATAACCTTATCACACAAATATTTGTCTTTTTCCAGTATTGCCGCAATTGTCATTAGCTGAATATTCATAACATGTATTAATTAAAATCTACATTGAAACTAATTTCTTGAGAACTACTTTTTGGGTTTAGTTTGGTTGTCCTTCTCCCACACCTCCAATTAGCACGGTTGGCTACGTACAGTGCAAAAGAAGTTCAACATACATACATTCCAAATCGTCCAATATTTTTAAGCAAGCACATTTAAGTTCCTACTGTAGCCAGCATTTGTTTTTTTTTATGAATGCAATGCTCAGAAACCATACAAATAAAGTTTTAAGACTGGCATTCACGTCACAGAGTAAGTACATTTGTAACCTGTCGAAATAGTCCCACGGCTGACTGACACGTCGTTCGAAACTCCCGTCACTCAAACACCGCTGCAAAAAGAGCACACGGCAGTCCGGAATAAGAAGACTCATGACGTAAAAACTAGATCCGAAGCTTTCGTGACTGCAGGAATTACTCTTTCGGCAAAGTTCGGTAAAGTCACGTAGAAAATCAAATAAAATATAATTATTTTATTTTATTATTATTTTATTTTATTTCCTACGTGACTTTACCGAACTTTGCCGAAAGAGTAATTCCTGCAGTCACGAAAGCTTCGGATCTAGTTTTTACGTCATGGTTCTTTCGGTAAAGTCACGTAGAAAATCAAATCAAATATTATTATTATATTTGATTTTCTACGTGACTTTACCGAAAGAACCAAAGAGTAACTCATAACGTAGTCGTTGACACACGTGCGACCAACACTTCCGCTAACGCCCATACCTTGCACTGACACTTGGTACACTCATCCTTGTTCCAACTGCTCCCCTCGCTCTGTCTGCCTCCCTCCGTGGTGACGCAACTTTCTCGACTCAAACGCGACTCCAACACTCTGATCTGTCTCCGAGTAGAAAAAGAAGAAAAAAGCACAACGCATTTTTCGATTAAAAGTTTTCGTGACTGCAGGGATTCATCTTCTTGGTTCTTTCGGTAAAGTCACGTAGAAGGGAAGTAATAAAATAATAAAAATAAAACATAATAAAATAATTCTCACGACGTTTCGGCCACAACGCAAGCAGCCGTCCTCAGGTGAAGACCAGGTCTGTCGGGGAGACAGCGTCTGATTGAATTCACCTGAGGACGGCTGTTTGCGTTGTGGCCGAAACGTCGTGATAATTATTTTATTATGTTCTATTTTTATTATTTTTTTATTATTTTATTACCAAAAGAACCAAGAAGAAGCAGAAAGCACTCGCATTTGTCGTCGCAAAACACACACCACATTTTGCTGCATGTGTGAACGTTACAAGGAGAGGGTCCCCTAAGACCATGTTTTGCCATGTTCCCACAACCGCTTAGACAGCTCACTCACCCACAGTGGGTATTCACACTGGAGGAATCCGATGAGCAATAAAGCTCTTCCATTTAAAGCTTTCGTGACTGCAGGCATTCATCTTCTTGGTTCTTTCGGTAAAGTCACGTAGAATGGAAATAATAAAATAACAAAATTTAAACATAATCAAATAATTATTTGGAAATAAAAAAATAAAAAAATTTAAACACAATAAAATTATTATTTTATTATTATTTCTTTTTGTTATTTTATTATTTCCATTCTACGTGACTTTACCGAAAGAACCAAGAACATATAAAGCTCTTTTTTCACAGATGTCCAATTGTGGCGGGTAAGAGCATTACAAACAATACAAAAACACGATAGGAGTGTCAAAGGTAAACAAATCACTTAAACACATACACATTCAAATACAACTAAAACATCCCCATCCTACCAGACAAAGCCCGCGGAGGTATTAACTTATTTTTCAAAAGCGACGTGCCACAAATGATAGCTCAACAAATTGGCTTGTCATTTGGACATCCATAGCAGTCTATACACGCATGTGGGCTATGTCTGGTTTAACGTGCAAGTCGGATGCAGAATCAGCCCGGCTACTCTAGCATCGGATAACATCAAGGCTGTGTTTTTTTGTTGTAAAATACACCGTGAGAAAAGGGGGGTGGGAGAGGATGGAAATTTGAGAAACAATGCCCATTATTTCAACGGCTGCCATCGGAAGATGGAATAGAACCAGGGACCTCCGGATTGCAAGTCGAGTGTGCTAGCAGTTGCATTGCCAGCAGCTGCCACACACGAAGTAATATCAGTTCTAAAAATGTCTAGATTATAAACAAATACAATTAATATTCTTAGGTTTTTTCGTGACTTTACCGAAAAAACCTAAGAATATGAATCATTGCAGTCACGAAAGCTTCAAATCTAGAATTACAATTAATGCGATGTGCGCATGCATGTATGCGGCATACTAACGCCGAATAAATGTCTACTGCTCATTAAGCGGACGCACCTGATTGCGCAGGGATGCTATTGTGTTGTGGACGTCCAAGACGAAATCTTTGTAGCCACCGAAGCTCCCGGCGTCTCCTTCAATCGTGGCATTGCTGGGCTTCTCTTTGTTTCTGTTCGACAGTAAAACAACAGTCAGGATGCTGCCTTTAACCAGCAGATGAAATAAACCGACATTTGCTGACTCAAGTTCCCATGCATAATTCATGCACCGTGTCTTTCTCGACCCACTTGCGAAAGCACAACGACTCTGTCAGCGTAAGGCCATAGCACTGTCATCTCTATGTGACCGTTAGTGGGCCGGATATGACGGCTCATCACACATGGGAGCTTTCTGAACAGATCGTGTGGAACACACATCGTTGGGGAGTCAAACACCGTGGACAAGTTCAAAGTTGACGTGATCAATGGTATCTCAATGTGCTTTCATGCAAACCACCTTCGTCGGGGTAGTGCATGCTATGACTTCAAATACATTTCTGTTTCCGTGTTGTTGAGCCAGTCAATATGTTTAATGAAGTGGAAGGTAGTCAAGGTCAGTGTTTCCCAGGTGCATTTTGGCAGCCGGAGAATACACATTCCACGGGCTTTACACTCACCGTCGGAAAACACGCGGTGGCATTTGCATTGCGCGATTTCCCGCTGCAAGACTAAGACGGTGGATTCGTGCATAGCTTTGCCGAGTAAATGTGTGCCGAGCAAAGTAAAATGAGTTCCATGCTCTACCGAAGAGATGACGCCCGTTTTTGTTTCCTCCGGCTCGGCTGATCTGCGGGGAAGCTGAATTCCGTTGAGCGTCTGGTTCTGAAGTGGCCAGAGATGGCTCGAAACTGCCCCCTTGTCCGGCAATCTAACACATAAAGAAGGTGAAAAAAGCATTGGAATATCGATTCAAAGCAACATAAGGGAGGGGTATAAAAGGTGTTGCCCTGCAATTTCTTTCTCACGCAACTGCTGGTTGAAGAGCGCCCACGAGAGGAAGCTCGAAAGAGCCCCTCTTGAGGGTATGTCATCCAATTCTTCCACGCTGGCTAGAATCAGAATCTTTATTTACCCGGGAGGAATCCGATTTGCTATAAAGGTTTTTTTTTTCTCACCGATGTCCAGTAAAGAGGTGGGGGGGGGGGGGGTGTGCAGGTCTTAAAGTTGCAACAACAAATAACAATAATAAAAAACTATTAAAAAAATCTTGGTAGAGTTGAGCGTTACCCACACTTCACCCAGCCACGCGCGGTCTGCCGATCGGCTTAACTGCGGCGCACTTCGTTGTTGCTGCTGGGTGGACGGAGGCAGGTGTGGATGCAAGAAATTGCCACGGATGCATGTGGAACTTCTTTCGCACCGTACGCGGCCAACTGTGCTCATAGGAGGTGCCACGGCGTTCGATCGAATCGAGCTGGCAAGTCTAGTTTGCTCCCCATTAGGCCACAGAAGCATCACTTATGTTACTCCGTACATGAAACAGAAATCGTAAATGTTATGAATTGTCTTTTTTTTTGTAATGGGCACTTATCTAAAGTGTTTTTTTAATGTTTAAAGATGAAGGTGCTCATTACAGGCAACATTTACACGCATTGTAATAATATTGCAATCATAAATCGTCGGTGGTAATAAAAGTATAACCACGTTTCTGCAGTCGGAAACAGCCAAGCGTAAAAATGTACTGTGCCAGGTTGACGCTGTTGTGCCGTACTGCTCTGCGATGTTTTTCGGGTTGTACCGCGCGAGCTTCAGGGACGAAAACGTCGGACATCACGCCCAAGAATGCGTGATGCAACGAGAAATAACATTAGACGGCTAAGGATGACAGCTCGTGAAAAATATGGAACGAGACACGCGCATAAAATTAATAAGTCTAGAAAATTACTTTGCGTTGATGCAAAAACTCGTTGCGACAGAGCTGGAATGGCGGGGGGAGGAGGAGGGCACTTTGTTAATACAGATGCAGTCAGCTGTCGGGATATTCAAATCCGCTTCACATGATACGCACACTTCCTCGTCACAGACAGCTCTGAGTAGCGTCCTGCGTAACATCGCAAATTTCTCCTCGACACAAGTAATCCTGTAAAACAGGGCATGTCTCGTTAGCAGTGCTGCAAAATGGTAGTGTTAGAAAGGTCACATCGGTGTGCTCATCATTTATCACTCCGATGACAGATTTGGAGCAGTGGTCCTCGCATTGCTGAATGAATGGGATTTTCTGTTAACTCCCGCAGACTGGCGATCCATAGTCCATCACAATTATTTTCGTAGTGTTTTCTTTCTACCTCGTTATTGTAAATGACAAAGAAGAGATGCAAAGGCATTTTTGTGATATTTTTTTCACCGCTTCTAAAAAAAAAATGTCTATAAGCACTGATGATTTACAACTCCAAGCTGTTAAGATCCGTAAGAATCTGTGGAATTGGTTTTTTCCCAACATTTTCATCAATAAAAACAGGTTTTAAAGTAAATTGCACAGGCAAAAGGTTAAAAACAATCAATTTCATCAATGAAAACTACCTGCCCCTCTTCTTCGGCAAACATCATGCGAATTTTAAACGCGCTTTGCCTTTCTCGAAACTCTTAATTGACAAAATGTTATCAACGGAGTGGTGAAAACCCCTTGTTATTTGTTAGGAGGCGAAGACTAACCCAAAAACAAACATCAACATCATCCCGCCCTTTGGGAGGCAGAAGAAAGTCCACTTTACCATAAAGCAAGGACTTCCCCGTGGTATTTAGACACCCCCTGCCCTGCATGCCCTCTATCCGCTCGCTCCACACATCCCCAAGTGCCCTTCTCTTTAAATCAGACCGTCAGCAACTGGCCCACAAATAAAGCGTGGAACCCATATGACTGCAAATTCAGCACTGGCCTCTACACCCCGTCACCTATAATTCTCAACTTCTGGGGATACACTTATATATATATCAATATGAAATATACTGGGAAGGCTCCCTATGCGTCCCTTTAAAAATATCCAACAATAAGCCCGCTTCGGAAAGACATCGGTAAATATGCAGCTGCATATGACATAAAGCCAGCCATGATGCTGGAAAGTAAATTCATATTATTCAAAAAGGTGAAAGTATTCATCACATATGTCAAGCACTTTAATTATCCATGTGCAGCATTTTAATGAAAAGCTTTTCAGCGCTTTCATAGGGGCTATCACTTGTACACAGCATGTTAAACAGTGCAGTGCAAGTCTTTTTGCATATTTTAGGGGTTTTTTTGGTGTATTTTAACTCACACATGCTAATACATGCAAATGTTGAGCACAAAAATAATAAAATGTTAACATTATATATGGTTGAAATGGCAATTGTAAAGGAAAATATCTTGCAAATATCCACACATTCCTATATTCTTCATTTGGCCACATACTTGAAAACATTTTCTTTGTAGCTTACGTAAGACCGTTTTAGATTACATCTAGAAATATGATTGAGCTAAAGGATGACAATGTACTGAGTGCCATAATCAGTATAGCATGATGAAGTCCACGTTTAAAGTGCAGTGTAATCAAATTCCAAACCATGTTTTCAGCTCCTCCCAAAAAGAAAGCACCTAAACTGATCTAATCATCTCAATGTACAAATGACTTCATCACTAAACAAATTAAATTCAAACAAAGTTTCCAAGCAATTATCTCTCCAATATTCAGATTTGATTTTGCATTTTAATACGATAACATTTTGCACATCAGTTGCACCACTTCGCACGCCATCGACGTTACTATTACGGTAATTAATTTATTCGTAATTTAATCATCCCCAAGTTTAGAAAAATGCATTTCACGATAGCATTAAACGGCAACACCAAGCTTCCCCACACTGCTACTACAGTGGCACTATGAGTTAGGGCTTGCCACTAATATGCAACATTAATTTGGTAAGTGCTTTAATTTCCAAGGTACTCTCAATGTCAGATTGGAAAGAAGCCGCTTGCTTTCACTGTGACTCTCAACCACTCCTTGGCACAATGTAGTTTTACTGTGACTCCCTTTGGAAAATATATGGATCCACTATCATCACATGACTGTAGCGTCTTAGTCCGTATCTTGATAATAAAAATAATTTCTCGTGGATATACCATGTCCCCTTATTATATAACCTATATCACACCATTATCTCCACCTGATTTGACAGCTTAGCAAGGTGCGATTTTACGGGGTGGATGGGGCAAATTTTCCTGATTCTATTCTTTTTCCCCCCCTGCACTGCATGCTTAGTTGGGATCCCCAGGGGAATCCATGTTTTTCCTAGAGGGGGGTGAATTCATCTCTTTGCACCGTGGTGGCGAGATGTTAACTACCTCACCATGCACACAGGAGGTCCGTAGGTTCGATTCCGACCCTGACGCCTGTTGTATATTTGCAGTGTACATGTTCTCCCCGTGGTTGTGTGGCATTTTTCTCCGGATCCTCCGGTTTTTCCCTCCACATTTAGAATTGAGATGCGTTTAGACTATTGGCTGCTTTAAATTTCCACACGATAAGCCACTTTGTTGAGCTATCATTCGTGGTCAGGTCACTTCTCAAAAAAGCAACGTAGTTCAGTGGGCCTTACCTGCTAAAATAAAAAAAACGGTTTATGGTTTTTAGTTTATTGGAAGACTCATTGGGAATAGCAAAGGTTGGGGCTGGCTGGAAGGTGGTCAGGAAATGAAAGTGCAGCAATGAATGTTTTGGAATCTCTCTCACTACAGATCTGCCAGGGGCGGTTTCTCTAGGCGCTCCAATTTCCTCCCACAAGAAACCAGACACTCAGTGGTAGAATTGGGCAAATGTCACAATGCGGCAGGACCCTCCGTAAAAAAAAGAGTCTTGAGACTTAGCGAGGCCTCCCAAGGTAAAATGCCTTATTTCAAAGTGAATTGAACACTCTTTGGTTCTTTCGGTAAAGTCACGTATAAAGATAAAATAATAAATTTAATAATAGCATACCACGCAACCACGTGGCGCCACGGTGGCAAGATGTTATCTCCCGCGCCTGGTATACGGGAGGTTGTGGGTTCGATCACGACCCTGACATCTGTATATTCGGAGTCTGCATGTTTTCCCCGTGGTTGCGTGGTATGCAATTATTTAATTTATTATTTTATCTTTATACGTGACTTTACCGAAAGAACCCAAGAGTAATACCTGCAGTCACGAACGCTCCAAATTAAGATTGAATTGAACACGTCCAGGAAATATCAGCCGCAATGTGTCCAATTATATTTTAACCCACGCCACTGAAAATTGACGGATCGTACCCTGCAACTATGAATGCTTGCGACTACATAACACTAGCACATTGTGCAATCTCAATCATGGACACAGGCACTGTGGGTGTAATGGATGACTGGACAGCAAAGGAACGAATGATGATTATGTTGATGATAGAACCTTTGAATACACGGGAGCGCACAAACAGTACGCTAAGTACGGAGTCATTAACCAAAACACTTTCGTAGAATAGCATAATTACAGCATAGCAGAAACCTTATCTCTTATCCATGATGAATTGGGGGAGGGTGTGGGGAACTTCAAAGATCCTATCTGTAACCTAACCAATAACCAACGGGAACCATTGGCCATTGGAGCACACCCAACTTCCATAGCGTGGCTACGCCTCTGATCTTTTAATCAACATTTGCCCGAACAAGGACCTGACCTTCGCAGCAGTCATTCCACAGGCGCAGGTCTATCCGTGGGATGGCGTCGCAGCTGACGTATCCGTGCGGGAACTCGGCCACGGTGAAGACATCTCGCTGGAGCCTGGTGATGTTGTCTCCGTTGTCGCAGAGAACGCGTGCCAGCGACGCCTGCTTGATCTGGGTCAGCTGCGCTGGCGTGAACACTCCGGGGCTCTCGTACCAAAATCTACGCCGTTGCCATCGGACGACGGGCGTGGTGGGGTGAAACCAACGAAAGCATCGACGATGATGTACGTTATGAGACCTCCTTTACTAGTGGCAAAATATAGTGATAGGTTTTTACCCTTTCAACTGGACACCTTTATACAAGGGATCATGTTTGCAATAACCACAACACAAGCAATCAAAATGCAAAAAAAAATAAACAACGCAGATAATGATATGCACTGTCTTGAAGTTGATCGGGTGTGGACCAATCAACTTCAAGGACAGTGAATATCATTATCAGAGTTGTTAATTTTTGTTTGAATTTTGACTGCTTGTGTTGTGGTTATTGCAAACATGATGCCTTGTATAAAGGTGTCAGTTTTTGTACCAGTTGAAAGGGTAAAAACCTACCACTAGATGATGTACGTGTCCACGTCGATTTGATATTAACGTGCCAAAGGTCGATACATAGCTGCTGTTTCACTTCATACATCTCTTTTGTTGTCGATTTATGAAATAAGATAACAAATGTTACCCTACGTGTTAAAATGTTTCCAGTTTTAACTCACGGGTGCGTGCATTAAATGTACGTATGCAACTTCTTTCGCACCGCACGTAGCCAACCGTTCTAATCGGAGGTGCGAAATGCTCTAATTACAGTTGTCGTTTGCAATTAACTTCAAATAATTTTGCTGTGCCGGATTTTCTGCTTGGCTATTCTCGCAGCTGAGTAAATCACGGGGTGGGGAAGGGGGCAGCAGTAACATGGTGACTCGCACACTGCACTATGAACCTCGTGACCCCAGTGTCATTCCAGGCGATGGCTAAGATCAGTGGTGAGTGAAATCTGAACAGCAATGGGGAAGTAGGGTCAAACAACCCCCCCCTCCCCACACCTCCTTGACTTACAGAGTGTGGGGAGAAAATCATCCAGCAGAATCTAATTATTTAATTACGTTTAATAATTTTGCAAGCTGATGTTCAGAAAATCTTAGTGTGGCTGTGATAAAACATGAAAGGGCAATATCCATTAATGATTAAATGACCTAGTTGCCTGGTTTAAATGTGGCTCTAAAACATGCTGATGAACATTCCAAGATGTGGTCACAATTCTGAAGAATGGATATATATAATCGCGAACATGCACATATAAAAAGGAAACATACACAGCATTTTGTGGACATTTCAATTGTGCCTACCTTTTTTGAGTGTTCGTTTGGCCATTGCAATAAAAAATAAATCCAATTGAGACAAAAAATGTAACCCAGACAAAATGCATGAAACATCTAGAAGCAGAACTCTGCTCTGCATCTCCACGCATAAAGGAAGATATTCAGTCCATCACCCTGTTGACTCTCCAGACCAACATTATCCAGTGGCACTCGTTTGCACATGCAAAACTCTGAAGCGGTTTCGACCTTCTGACTCTCGCCAGCAGAGCCAGGCCAGGAAAGTAAACAGGCTGGGACTTCGCATTCATTTTATTTATACATGACCGAAATTCTGCTTCTACAAGTTTTCACCAACGACGCTTCTAAACCGACATACAACCCCCGCAAAGGGTCTGCACTGAAACATTCGAGCTTGCGAAGGGAGCGTTGGCGCCGGGCTGACGGATCACCTCCGCCGGTATCTGCGAGCGGGTCGCTCATCACCTGTCTCCGTCGCGGAGTCGGCTGAACTGCGTGAGGAAGAGGCACATGAGGGAGGGCCCCACGCGCGTGCTGGGGATGATGTCTTCGGCGATGAGGGCGGGCCACAGGTCGATGTTGAGAGGGGTGCCGTACAGCCTGACGAGAAGGCAAAGCCACATCGGGGCAAATCGAGTGACAATTTTTTGTGGGAAGTCGCGCGGAGCTCTCGAAATGTAACGCTCAAAAGGCAACCGAGCAGAGTCCACGGAGCCCCCCTACTGCGTGTCAAAGCCGTCAAGAGCATTCAGAGGGGATTGTGTTCGGATAGTTTTGGCACGTGGGTTTGGCCCACAGAGGAAAGTGTAGTTCTATTTATAATCTATTGGGGTTTTTTTTTTTTACACTGTTTTGTTGATGTGATATTAAATTCGCCAGAGTTTCCTTATTTATTCAAGGTTATATTGCGGTGCGAGTATTGATAGTGGACTTTCTAACAGCTTTTCTGCAGTTTCTCAGTAAAAATGAGTTCACACAACAATAGGCGTAATTCCCTCTTTGCTATTAATATTTCCAATTCTGTCACCTGTTTAAATCCAGACTAATGAGTTATTTCATCTACACTGCACGACTGATTAGAGCGAAACCTTTCTTGACTTTGACGGTATACTTCGTATATATACACGCCACATTTATTCAAGTTTTACATTAATATCTACTTCGACCATATCATACAAATTTAACCCCTTTACAGCTGCAAAGGTAAAAGTGAAGCAATTCTTAATCGCTTGCTAACGCCAATACTGATGGAAGGGCCTCTAACGAACGAAACTCTAGAAGGTATTTATATCCTGAATTTAAAACAAGTAAATATAAAAGTCAAATCACTTTAACGCTCTTACCCCTTTCCCGTTCGGAGACGTCTGCAAGTTGCAGGGTGGGTCCCGTTTACCTCTGAATCTCGGAATGCACAATCGGCCCAAGATTGATTTTCTTTACAGAGACATCGTACTCACCACAGAGAACTGTAGTGACACGACCGCACTCTATGATAGCTGCTGCCAAACTGTGCCACACACCCTCCTGCATGGCCTTGTCGGAGCCTCGGTACAAGATAAAGTTACTTCATTTTCGTTTTTCTTCCGATTCCATTTTGACGATGTACATGTACATCATCATGTACATGTACATCATCAAAACGAAACCGGAAGAAAAACTGATGACGTACGAGTACGTCCTCGGAGCGGGAAATGGTTAAAATTATTGATGTCATCAACAAAGCTCCTACCTCCTCAATTTCTCTCGAACGTCTGGATTTTTAATTTCATTCCTGAGATCCTCGAAGTCGGCCGCCGCGGTGAGGTTGCAGAAGACGCGGAAGTCGTTGTAGGGCGGGATGGCGTGGTCCCGTCCGCGCTGGATGTTCATGGCGGCCAGGTCGAGCGCCACCGTGTGCGCCATGTGGAACAGCTTCTCCGTCAGCTCCAGGTTCAGCAGCTCGGCCGGCACCCGCATCTTGCCGGCGACGCCAAACAGGCCGCGGAGCAGCGGGTCGATGCCGCCCTCGTTCACCACGCGGTACGGCGAGAAGAACGCCTGCCGCAGCGACAGGTGGCCCTCGGGGATGGGCTGGAAGTTCTCGTTGAGGCGGTGCAGCACGGGGTTGATGAGCGTGTGGCCGAAGCGGAAGGCGGCCGTGGCAAACGAGTTGAAGATGCCGCCGTTGACGTTCGGGTCGTATCCCCGGTAGTCGCCCATTCTCTTCATGCCGACGTCCCCCAGGATCTTGGGCAGCCAGTGCGCGTAGGTGATGTGCTGCATCTGTGCACCCACGATCTTGCGCGCCTCGTGGTAGATGGTGTCGCCGTCCCAGTGCGGGTTGAGCCGCAGCAGCTCGGTGGCGATGCGGTTGTGCTCTCGGAGCCAGAGCGTGTGCAGCGCGGTGAGGGCCACCTGCTCATTGGCTCGCTGGTCGCCCGCCAGGAAGCAAGGGATGGGGCTCTCGCGCTCGTCCCTCATGCACTCCGTGGGCGGCCCGGTGGCGAAGGGCAGCAGGGATTTCCCCGAGCGCTGGATGACGCCCTGCTTGAGCAAACCGCGCTGGCTGGCCAGGTCGCGCACCTCCGCCGACTCGCGCTCCGTGCTGCCGTACACGTTGGACGCGTCGATGTACGACGTCAGCTGGTTGATCTGCTCGCGCGGGAACACCGAGTTCATGAGCAGCGACGTCATGCCGCTGCCGCACACGGGGCTCGAGCGGATGAAGAACATGCAGCGGGCGCCGCCGCCGCGGACGCGCGGGTCGTCGGGCGGCACGGCGATGGGGAAGCACGGCGGGTCGTCGGTGCACGCCTCGGAGCACGGCCGCCCGTCCGAGAAGCGCGCCTGGCTCAACGCCGCCACCGTGAGGTCCATGTCGTGGTCCAGGAACTGGCCCCACTGCATGAGCAGGTGCGAGTAGCGGTCGTCGGGCGTCACCGTCTCGGTGCCCACCAGGGTGGTGGAGATGACGCGCGGGAGGGGCAGCACGTGGCCGTTGTGCAGGGCCGCCCCGCCGAGGCCGCGTGGCGCGCTGAAGCCGTTCTCGTAGACGGGCTTGAGGAGGCGCTCGAACGCCGTGAGCGAGGCGCCCCACATGGGGTGCTGCAGGTTGTTGCAGGTGCCGTCCTGCGTGCGGTAGCGCCGGTGGAAGCAGATGTCGGAGCAGTTGGGCACGTGGCGGTGGGCCGTGCAGCCCGACAGGTTGGCGATGAGGTCGAGGTAGTAGGGAGACACCAGGTTGTTGTAGTGGTAGTTGTAGGCTGCACAACGCGGAGAGTTCACGGTAAGAGATGCGGCTTTCGTTGTTGTTTCATCCGCAGGGAGATGCTCGTACGTTTTAAAAGGTCAAAAGGGAAAAGGTTAGAGCGCCTGGAATTGCTTGCTCCAGTTGCTTCTGGCGTAACACGTAACACCTTGTTTTGTCCTTGCAAACAATGTACCGTGGCCATAACAGGTAAAGCTGCAACCCTGAAAATGCCTGCTCACACCGCTGATGGCCAATTAATGAAGCTGCCACGTGGGCAGTTTGTTTAACACGTAGGCTTTTGAGACCAATATTTTTCAGAATAAAGGCTTTTGGGTTCTATCACGTAAGTATAAATGTGTCGTAACCCTCCACCACCCGACACATCCAATTAGTAAGGGATATGTCACGTAAACAGAACACCAATTAGTTACTACTTCAGCCCACCGGTGTGTTGCAGAGTAAATCCACAACATTTACAATTTGAGTAGAACGACGTTTCGCTGGTAATTACATCCAGCATCGTCGGGCGATTTGTCTTAAATAGTACAGGACGACGTCATCACTGAACCCATCAGGTGAAGTTTCCTACCACTGCAGCACATCGGCAGTTATACATTTGTACGTTTGTTCACGTGACGACATTATTCGTTGCCTTTGGCGGGCGGAGGAGAGTTCACGATACGCATTTTACTTGAGAAATCCGAATAAAAAATCAATCATAACATTGTTCGCGAAATCCCTACATGTTAATCGTTTAGGATTCTTACGATTCAATGTAAATGTCAGAGGCTCAAACGGCCAAACCAAAGCATATTTCCTAAGATCCGAAGCGTGGCAGGGATTTAATGCCCCAGGTTATCCTGCGCAACTCTCTCGTCAAAGTGTGTCCTTGCAGAGTGCGCCTCGATAAATCCGAGTGCCAAGACGGCTTCTACTGCTGATCTTGGCTCCATGCAGGAGGACGCCTGTACTTGACAGCTGACAATCCAACTATAAGGTCGCACTCGTTACACGCAAAGTGCTTGCCACAAATTAACCACAATACCTTGCTGATCTCGTCAGGGAGCAGGAACCACCATGCGAATTCCGGTCATCCTCACAGCGGCTTTTGGCTTGTCATAAAAACTGGTCACCACATTGCGTCGCGCCTTCAGATGCGCTTCTGCAGCCGTCTGGAATGCTCTTCCTCCCGATATTAGGAAGCCACTGGAACCATGCACTTTTAAGTCATCTAGATTGAAAACCCATTTCTTTAGAACAGCTTTATGTATTTAGTTTGTTGTCCTTCCCCCGCACCTCCGATGGGTTGGCTACGTATGGTGCGAAGGACGTTCAACATACATACAACTCCATAAAAGACACAACGAATGATGACCATGAGGCAACAGAAAGGATGCGAGGCAGCCAAACAACCTTTCATTATGGCTTTTCTAGACCTACTGGTGTTCCGGGACACTTGTTCAGCCAATACGTTCACAGGCTCTGCCGAGAAGTAACATCTGCCGGCAGCCACACTCTCTTAGCGTCCCTCTGCCCCCTCCACTCCTCCGCAGCACTAGCAATTACTGTAAGAAATTGCCTTAGAAATCCCACCTCACCTATTACATTGACCTTGCGCGTCCCCCCAATAGCACACGTAATGGATAAAACGCAAGGGCCGATCCAGTGCTAATGCACTCGCTTCCGCGCCCAAGATTCATCGTCGGCAAGCAGGACCAGGCCTCTCCGGTGTTGCCCGGTGTGTCGCCGTGTCACCACGCAGCAGCTCCCAGAGCTCCCAAAGCTGCTGCGTCACACCTCTTGCGGGTTCTCATGCAGCAGCAGCAAAAAAAAATGTTAATTGTGTGGACACTTGGCTCAGCCCTTGCTGTGCCGTGTACGTGCCGAGCGTTGGGGGACCCCCTATTCTCAATTGGGGGGGGGGGTGCACAATGACGCGTTTGTGCCAGCGGTGAGGTTTTTGCTGGAAATAGCCACGGTTGTTAAAAGTAAAAAAAACTCTCGGCACAGCTTTCTTCTGTGCAGGGAAAGGACTGGAGCACAAGGGGAATTTCTACTGCTGCACGCGAGGGAAAGTTTTCCGAGCGAGTTACGCGCGATCCCATTTAGTTACGCGGACGTAATACGCGTCTTCAATATAAATTATGGACGATGCGCGCGTGTGTGTGTGTGTAACGGTTAGCGCACTGGACTTAAAATCTAGAGGTCTCGCGGTGCGACAATATGGAGGGGTACAACCACAGTCAGTTGATCGGCAAGTCGCGTGCGGTGGGTTAAAGTGTGGGTACTGTCACCTCTTACGAGATATCTGGGCGGCATGAAAGGGTAGATCAATACCCTGCCGCGGGCATCTCTAGAGCTCCCTCACGTGGAGGCCCTTCTGCCAACTGCGGCGTGGGCAAGAAATCACAGGGCTGCATCTCTGCCTTTACAATACAAAAACATTGTTAATTGGTGGCAGTTTTGATAATGCTAAATGGATTTAACAAAATATGGCTTGTATTTTTTTTAAAGATACACACACAAACTGTAGTGAGTAAACACCTATTAAAAAAATAATTTTTACTTATATCATTTTTATACTGGATTTGTAAGTTAGTGCTGCCCGTATTACAGTGATTTAGGTTTTGTTGAATTATGCAAGGTGGAGCTATCGTGTGCCTGAGGCACTCGAATGCAGGCCAACTAAGCGCTCCGTATGAGGCAGTACAGCGAGTAGATGTATGATAGGCCTCCAAATTGGAGTGTTCTCTTGTTTGTGCGAGTGCTTTCTCTGGCTAGGCAACCACCATTTATACCCAATAACAATCAAGGAATTGGCTGAGACCCAGCGAGGCTAAATAATTATTATCATCATCATCATCACAATGAGTATTATTACACGATTGCCTTCTATCCGAAGAGCAGTTCAGAGTCATCCCGCTGACAGGGACTGCGGAGTTGAACAGCGAGCAGCGTTCAAGGCCAACATATACCTGTGCCATTCATGTCCACCTTGAGGCCACCGCGGACGTGCTCCTGAATGATCTGCAGGGTCCTCTCGAAGATCTCTCCGGCGCGGGCTCGCTCCACCGTGAAAGGGTCCCGCGGGTAGCGGAACAAAGCCAGCAGGTCATTGGGAGTCCGAGGATTCCTGAGCGGCAGAGATACGTGCCGCGCGGGAGACTTAACGAATCCAGTGGCCAAATAGACCCTGGCCACCTCCAACATTGATTTTAATTACGCTCGACTCCAGAAACCTTTCATTCGGCACAGCCTGGCTTTTCCTTGAATTGGATTTTTTGTACAGCTTTCTTTTCATTTTGCTTTAACCTTTGAATGGTTGGCATTTCTCATGCATGCTAAATGAAATTAAATCTCTTTAGGATTTTTTTTTTCTCCCTTTTGCCGGATGAGAAAAAAAACAAAAAACTTTTAACAATGCATATCTATACATTTATATGCATACTTTATTTTACTGTGCGATGCAAAAATGGAATTTAATAGTGGTGGTTTCCTACACTTGAATGATTAAATCTCCAAAAGGCAAAATAATTCTTACATTAAAAAAATGTTCTTACTTTATTTGTCAAAAACAGCCACTGAACATGCACCGATAAACACAATTTACAATGGCCTCCCCGTGCCCGGTTTCTGACTGGTGTACATGCCTATTTTGCATTAATAGGATGTATTTCTTGCACAAACATTTTAAAGGAGCAATAAAAACACATGCGAGTCAAACGTAGAGATGCAACTCCGTTTCTCAATACTACGCGTGTCAAAAGAAAAAACGCGAAACAAATGGGATAAGATACTGTGCTCACCTGTCAAAGAGTTCTCTGCGGGTGGAATTGATGGCACTATCAACGCTAAAAATGGCTTCTTGTATGGATGATTCGACGAAAGAGTCTCCCGTGCGATTCCCCTCGGGGACTAAGCAGGAAAACAGCACAAATATTTATTATTGTAAAACGGCCAAACAGCCTTTGCTTTAAACTAAGCCTGAGAACGAGAAGAAAACGAAAAGTTATCACGACATGCGTGTCGCTATTGTACAACTCACTTTTCCTGCCACCGCAAGACACAAACCTACATACCCTTATTGTTTACGTAATTACTTAATTACATGTTTCATGATTGCTGCAACATGTCTAACACACGTGTAGCTGTCACACGTTTAAGACCCAAGCAACATTTCTGTCATGTGCAGAACAGGTGGAAAAGTGCTGCCTCCCCATTGTGTGGACCACTTGAAGCGATATCAGAGGTAACTCTGCGATATCCACTTACGTGGGCCATTCTCAATAAAGGGGTTCTCTGCTCTGTGAGAGATCCGAATCAATACTTCATCTCATTACACGCTGTTGACAGCACAATCGGTACAAAGTTGGGTTAAGATGACCAAGCATTTCTTTGTTAAAGCGTCGCAACAGTAAACGACTGGGACTTCTCCATTACAGCAAATTCTTTCAATGTTTCATGAATAAAATAAGAACCCAGGCGATCGGTATTGCTGATCTGCAGCACTGTGCTTTGCCCCAGAGATCCGCAAGCTTTACCCTTCAGAGGCATGGACTGCAGGCTTAATTACACACGTGCCGCAGAGCTGTATATCACACACAATGCTTTAATTCCACGTCTGGTTACAAGCGTAGACCTTTTGGTCGCCCACCAGACACCGTAAACGTGTGATCTTTATCTGTATCAGCAGAGGACAGGGAGAGAATTAAGGACAGGGGAGGAAAAAAAATAGTGCTTAGCCGCCAAAGCACCACATGCAGCATGTCGGATAGTGTTAGCGATGCTCGACTGCATGCCCATTCAAAGAGCCATTATTCTCCGGAAAAAAAACACACACACAGGAATATGCGCCACGCTCATTAAAGCTGTACCAAACCGACTTAAAAAAAAAAACTTCTTAAATGTTGCTACGTGATTTTACATGTTAAGGTACATTTATTTATGGCGTGCTTGGCAAACCTCAATGCAATCCTTCACGTTGACAATTCAATAATGGCTGCTTCAGTTCTTTCTTTAAAAAATTAAAGGCAGCTAACAGCAACCCCAATACACCTGCAGGCAAAACTCATCATTGTGGCCATACACATATATATATTTCCCTCATATATCCTTAATGTAAAAGCATTTTTCAATCAATGTACCTATCCTGTTTCGGTGTGCTGTTTATAATTCGTGAATGCGCATTTATACATTCGCTGCTTCGAGAACTTTACAATGGCTTAACTCGATTCAGCTAAGTTTTTTTTTGTTTAATGGGGAAAAATGCTTAATATTGCAATGTCGGTTTTACCACGAGGACAAAAATGCCAAAAATATCACGATTAAGCAATAGGTGTTTCCGCCTTCGTTCATATACACGGGGGTGAGAGCCTGAGAGGTAGAGCATAATGCATGATAGACACATTACACATTCTGTTCATCGTTTGAAATCTCTACAAAGCTTAACGTTGACTGTGTTGTGAACCCCCTCCCCCCCCCCCTTTAAACAAGGTTACGTGACAGCGTCGTGTGGGGTCAAGCTCTCCCGTGGAAAAGGGGAGAGGAGCAGGGTGAGGTGCCACTTGTTGGGACCAAGTGGCTCAGTGGCAAAGCGAGTAGCTCCCAATCGGAAAGCCTACGGGTTCGAATCCTGTTTGAGGGTTGACTCAGACCACCATCCGTCCCTCTGGGAATCTATAAAACGAGTACCACTTTTTTTGGTTGTTTCGGTAAAGTCACGTAGAAGGGAATTAAAATAAAAAAACACACATTTTTTGTTATTGTTTATATATTGTTATTATTTTATTATTTCCCTTCTACGTGACTTTACTGAAAGAACCAAGAATATGAATCCCTGCAGTCACGAAAGCTTTAAATCAAAATTTGAGTACCACTTTGTAGAGAATTTAACAGTGGTTGCCCTATGGAAAGCCTCTTCCCCGCTGTAGGAATACATACGTTCCAACGCTGGCTCAGAACTATAATGAATAAGACACGAGCCGGTGCAACAGTGCTCACTTGGAGCACGAAAACCGCTTCGACTTTCGATTGGAGATGGGATGGGAGGTGGGAAGAGGACGGGCGGTGTGGGGGGGGGGGGTGCCCAGCGTCACCGTGTACGGTCAGCAGCATGTTAGTGGAGGCGTGGCCGATGCTGTTGCGTGCGATGCACTCGTAGCGGCCCTGGTCAGCGGGTCCCACGTCCCGGATGGTGAGGAAGCCCTCGGCCGTCAGGTGGAACTTCCCGCTCTCCGTCAGCTGCACCCCGTCCTGGGCCATGGGGAGGTTTTGGATCAGAGCAACGTTGCGGGAGTTACCGATCTTTAGAACCGCTTTATGCGTCGTGTTTTTTCTTCTTGGTTCTTTCGGTAAAGTCAAGTAGAAGGGAAGTAATAAAATAATAAAAATACAACATAAAAAACAATTCGCACGACGTTTCGGCCACAACGCAAGCAGCCGTCCTCAGACTTGCGTTGTGGCCGAAACGTCGTGAGAATTATTTTATTATGTTTTATTTTTATTATTTTATTACTTCCCTTCTACGTGACTTTACCGAAAGAACCAAGAAGATGAATCCCTGCAGTCACGAAAGCTTTAAAGCGTCGTGTTTTGTTTGTCCTTCCCCCGCACCTCCGATTAGCACGGTTGGCTACGTGGGGTGCAAAAGAAGTTCAACACGCATACACTGTAAAAACCCGGCTTAGTACACGACCGCACGGCAGAGGAGATGTTGTACAGCAGTGTACGCAGACGAGCAAGAAGACCAGTCGTTGGTCAGTGGGGAAGGTACAGGCGCAGCCCTGAAATGTTTTGCTCATGACACTGCCGGCTGAAGGGTCTTCACGAAAGGAAGCCCTAGCCACTCTCGAGGGTATTTCCACCTTCTCGTTCATATTTCGCCAGGAAGCAGTACCCACACTTAACCCCACCACACGCGATCTTCCAATAAACACCGTGGTGGTGGTGGTGGTGGTGTACCCCATTTTATATTGCTGGGGGTGGACGGGGGGCAGGGAGATTGAAGAAACTTGCCCCGTCGTTTCAACTGCCACGCATCGAACCGGATTGCAAGCCCACCGTGCTGACCGTGACGCCACCGTGACGGCGCGTAAAGCAGCGACAGACGCCCCCAACGTTCAACCGTTATCGCATCCGTCTTGCGACGAAACCAACAGCGGGGGGTTAATATCTCCGAGCGGAAAGTGCCGGCGGTTGCGGGTGACGACGATTTTACTTTGCTCCACGTGATGATCGGCGTGGGCTCCCCCTGGGCGCTGCACAGGATCTGCACGTCTCTGCCGGCCACCGAGGCCACGTCCGTGGGGGAGGTGGTGAACACCGGGGTGACTGCAACACACGCGAGCATTCACGGCGAGCATTCATGGCGAGCGGCTCGCTGCGACGAGCGGCTCGCTGCGACGAGCGGCTCGCTGCGACGAGCGGCTCGCTGCGACGAGCGGCTCGCTGCGACGAGCGGCTCGCTGCGACGAGCGGCTCGCTGCGACGAGCGGCTCGCTGCGACGAGCGGCTCGCTGCGACGAGCGGCTCGCTGCGACGAGCGGCTCGCTGCGACGAGCGGCTCGCTGCGACGAGCGGCTCGCTGCGACGAGCGGCTCGCTGCGACGAGCGGCTCGCTGCGACGAGCGGCTCGCTGCGACGAGCGGCTCGCTGCGACGAGCGGCTCGCTAAGACGAGCGGCTCGCTAAGACGAGCGGCTCGCTAAGACGAGCGCGCATGCCGGCGTCGATCACGTCAACGAAATGGGTGACGAGAAATACAGCAAACCGAGTGCATTTATTATGTTTTAGCAAACGACGACTGAGTGGAGTGAAAACAATTATAATTATCATCAAAGCGTGACGATGAATACCGCTGCCCACCGAAGACAAAACGCACGACTGACTACAAGCTGCAGTGCTTCACGTGTTGATTAGCACTGCAGCTTGTAGCCAGTTGGCTACGTACAGTGCGGAAGAAGTTCAACATACATATAACATACATACATACATCGAGTGAAGTGAAGAAAACCAAACGTGTTAATTGCTTATGGAGGTAAGTAAACATTTTTATTTATTGTACCGCGGTCATGGATTGGCCACCCTGATCATAATAGCTGGGAAGGGAAGTTTCACACCTCTCACACCAACATTGAATAACTAAGACTGGACTCGAAATGAAGCCGCTTTTGTCGACAAAAAAAAACAAATGCCGGAAATAAACAATGTTGACAGAATCAACATTGGCATACGTGCGAGTGGGTGTGTTGTTAAGCCCCCTTGGTAAGACCGAGGCCTGCCCTGACCCCTACACCTCCACACCTCGATGGTACCCCCCCACCCCACCCCCCAGAGGAGCTGGCTGTCAAGGAAGACTCGAAAACAAACCGCTGTGGTGCGGTGCGTGTGTGGCGTACATGGTAATGCCCTTCGGACAGGATGATATCGCATGGTTAATATTCAGATTTTCAGACGGAGCTTTTTGGTGTTACCAGCGCTCCATCCAACTCAAGTCAAAGGAGGCAAATGATGATGAATATGCACCTCAGAGGCACACCAAGTGATAAGACGAAAATACTTAATGCATGTGTAGTGACATTGAATGAGTCACTGTAGAGCGTGGCGCTGGGAGATTAGTAGACAATGGAATTGGGGGTAGCAGCCCGTTCTACCAGTTGGACCCGTGGGCCAAGCCCAGAACCTTCTGGGGGATCCAGAAGGGGGCGTGGCCGAGGGCGGAGCCTGGCCACGCTGGGGAGAATAAAAGGCGAGCTCCGACTCCCAGTCGGGGCTGCTGCTATCGGGAATAGAACTCGTCATGCTGCTGTCATCGTGGTCTTCGCCTCTTCAAGCTGTGGGTCTGGAAACATGTTGGATGTCCAGACCTGGCATGAAGTTATCCCCCTATGGCTGTTAAAGCCGAAATAAACAAGAGAGATAACGCTTGCTACTAGTGTCTCTGAATTAGTACACGACACATGTTATGCATACCAAATTCGTATTTTTTTTCTTATTTGCAAAGTAAAATTATAATGATGCATGGTTACAATTTTCCACACATATATAAAAAAACATCTGCTGGCCTTTGTCAAGACATTGCTGGACAAAGACCTCCCCAAGAGGCGAAGTCATCGGTGGTTGTACGACCATGCTTCACCATTCTGGTCCCGTACAGGTTAGTAAAAATGGGTAGCCCAGGACCTGTTCATCAGATACCACTCACTACCGATGTTAGCCATGGCCATGAATCGGACTTAGGTCACTTGGTCCACAGTCAGTGCGCTAACCAATGCGCCAACGCTCTTCCCCCCATTGCCACATGTGTAAACAATGAATATTATTTAAACAAGACCGTATGAAAAGCGCTTTTTAAGAAGTGACCTGGCCACAAATGATAGTGCAACGAAACGGTTATTCATGTGGAAATGTTTCGCAGCCAAATACTCTAACAGCATGTTTCTAAATGTGGAGGGAAAAACCGGAGGACCCGGAGAAAAATCCACACGACCACGGGGAGGACATGTAAACTCCAAATATACAGGAGTCAGGGATCGAAGCCAACGACCTCCCGTCTACCAGGCGAGGTAGTTAACATCTCACCACCAAAATCGAAAAACGCATTATGGCTACAAACCAGCGAAAGATGTCAAGCCACAGACGAAGGATCCCTACCATGGCCACCAGGCAGAGCACAACCCAGTGGGTGTGTGGGGGGGGGGGCATGGGATGTGTTTGTAGGAGGGGGGGGGGGTTGTGTCAGCCACGCGAGGCCCCACCTCTCTGCTGCACGGTGAGCTGCACGGCGTGGCGCTTCACGCCCACCACGTTCACCGCCTGGCACTCGTACTGGCCCTGGTCGTGCAGGCCGACGCGCGAGATGCGCAGGGAGCCGGATGCCAGCACCGCATGGCGCCGGTCGTTGGGCAGAGGGCCCCCTGTGAAGACGAGCGGCGCGTCACGTTCGTTCGGCCGACACCAGCTAGCGTCCACCTCGGTGGTTGCCTTTCGCATATCCCCCCCCCCCCCTTCGTTTCGGTAACAAAGGTTAAAAGGGGGCAGCCCTCCTCGGATTGCTCGTGCGCCTCTGCTGGTGGAAGGGCCTCCACTAATCATCAGAATATTTGTTCATACTGGATGCCCCGTGGGGGCGGGTCAGAATGTGCCAACGACAAATAATTAGAACAGGAGTGCAAAGTATAGGAAAGATAAACAAATCACTTCAATCAAATATACAAATACAACTAAACTATGTTTTATCTTACCAGGTGAAGCCCAATGAGGCATTCACTTGTTTTTCAGAAACGACCTGGCCAAAAATGATAGGTCAACAAAGTGGATTCTTACATGGAAATGTATATAGCAGCCAAATACTCTAACTGCATGTTCATTCTAAATGTGGAATGAAAAACCCGGAGGACCCGGAGAAAAATCCACGCGACCACGGGGAGAACACGCAAACTCCAAATTATACAGGCGTCAGAGTCGGGGTCGAACTCACGACCGCCTGTATACCAGGCGAGGTAGTTAACATCGCGCCCGCCGTGACGCCCCCTCCGAGCGAGCGATGTGGATGGGCACCTGCTCGGGTCCAGGCCAGGACAGGCCGAGGCCTTCCCTCGGCCTCGCAGTGGAAGTCCACGGTGTGCCCCTCCACCACCTGCTGGTTCTGAGGAGTCACGGTGAACTCGGGGGCAGCTGCACATAGCAATCACCATCATCATCATCATCATCGTCATCATCGTCATTATCAATCATTATCATCAGAGATTGAAAACTCACTTCTTTACGTGTTTAGTTTGTTTGTTCTTCCCCTGCCGCACCTCCGAGTAGCACGGTATTGAGCGAAAGAAGTTCAACTTACATACATACATCATTATCAATCATTATCATCACCATATTCACAACGTGCCACACTCAAGTGGAACAAAATCCCTGAATCGCCCACGAAATTAAGATGCACAAATTGTACGGAGCATTGTGCATGGGTGTACATGTGGACTTAGGATTGCAAAACGTTTGCAAGGCAACCAATAGCATTGCTTACACTGGTATGTGTAATACAATGAACACGCATGACAACTCATGTATAACAAGCTGAACTCTAATCCATCTCTCATATTCATGAAAGTAAGTTTTAGTCCATCAGCCGATTGGCTTTAAAAACAGATCTAATCAAGCAGCACTTGTTTAAAAACTCCGGACTGGTTTTGACCTTCTGGATCTAATACGCAGAGTGAGGCTTGCTAAACAAATTCTGCTGGAATATAAGATGTCATTGGCAAGAGTGGTCTTGCAATACTTTTGCAGAATAATTACATCGTCACATGCCTGAGATATCGCAAGTATTGTCAGAACCAGAAAATGTATTTATACTCGAGGAATCCAATGAGCTATAAGGCTCTTTTTCACATTTGTCCAGCAGAAAAGGTTTGCAAAAGGTGACATTCGCCCTTCATGAACATTCTCCATGGAGAAAAGCTGCGTGGTTAAACACGTAGGCTTTTGCAACCAATAACATCCAAAACAGAGGTGTTTCGGGTGAGATCGAGTATATATAAATGTGTCATTAAACCCACTACAGCCAATTAGTTATCTCTCTATGTATCTCTGTGATATCTGTCTGCTTATAGGTCTGTCTATATGTCTCTGGTTCTGTGTTTTATCTCTCTCTCAAATTTAGCATTCTCAGGAAGAACGTAATCAACCAGGTAGGGTGTTGACTGTTATGTTATCCGACTCTCTGTTGTATTACATTCCATTTCTAAGTATACTAGATTTGTGTTTCTATTTCATTTATACCTGATGATGATTGCTTGTGTTGCAATCGAAACGTCGTATGCTAGTATTTCATTTATTATTTTATCTTTATATGTGACTTTACCGAAAGAACCAAAGAATAAACAAAACATGGCAATTGCTTACAAGTTCAGCACACCGATGTGCTGGAGAGTAAACCCACGACATTCGCAATCCGAGTACGACGTCTCGCTGGTGATTACAACCAGCATCATCAGGCGACAGCCAGAAGAAGACCCGCGGCTCGCCATGCCCCTCGTTACCCTGCACGATGATGAAAGCCGTGGACTGAATGGCGTCCTGGTTGTTGTCGGCGTGGCACGTGTACTGCCCGCCGTCGGCCTCTGCCACGCTCTCGATGAACAGCCCCCCCGAGGGCGTGATGGCGAAGCGCGGGTCGGAGGGCAGCAGGCCGCCGTCCCCGCGCGTCCACGTGATGCGAGGCTGCGGGTGCCCCGTCGCGCTGCACTCCAGCGTCACGCTCTCACCGACCAGCACCTCCGTGTTTTGGGGCTGGATGACGAAGCTGGGTCGCGCTGCGCCCACACAAGACACGACCCTCGTTTCGTTTTGGGCGCCGCGGTCTGACGAGATGTGAAATGCCTCGCCGGGTACGCAGGAGGTCGTGGGTTCGATCCGAACCCTGACACCTGCTGTATATTTGGAGTTTGCATGTTTCTCTCCCCGTGGTCGTGTGGATTATTCTCCGGGTCCTCCGGTTATTCTCTCCACATTTAGAATCAGTTTGCTCGTTCAGAGTATTTGGCTGTACTAGATTTGCACGTGATAAGCCGCTTTGTTGAACTGTCATTTTTGGCCAGGTCGCTTCTGAAAAAGAGCAATACAGGCTCAGTAAGCCTTACCTGGTAATATACAAAAAAGTTTTGTTTAGTTTCAGGTCGGGCCGGGCTGACTACCGCGGGGGATGGTGCCAAGGAGCGCCTGCCACCGCTGGTTCTGCAACCCACATTTGGATTGAGCGCGAGGTCTCAGAGAGGCCGCGTGCAAAATCCTGATGTAGAGTGGAGAAAAAAACCTGGGGACGATGCCCAGCATCCATCACGAATGTGTGAATCGCAAACCTCCACGGATGAACCTCCCCCTTCTCAATATATCCCAAAAGCAATGGTCTGTATTAAACCGGAATGTGGCTATTTCCTAAACGAATGGACATTTGAGAATAGCCCCACAGGAGTGAAAATGTGGTCACCGGTCTCAAGCTATAGACCGCAAAGCAATGTCGCTGCCTGCTTGCATTGTTCACCGGCAGTCGAGCCACTCCTGAAGATGTCCATTGGCTCACTCGCTAACCTCCACACGAACGTAGCAAACGTTGTTCATCAACTAACCACCATACGAAGGAAGAAGAATACGGTTGGGTAACTGCTGCTACCCATGCCCTCCCCTTTGCTTGTCCTGCCCAAATAATCTTGGCAAATTTGAAGAGTTACTCGCTGGTGATTGAGCCTGTTTTCAAACACATGACCAAGAACTATTTTATTGCATGTACATTGGATGGCAAGGATCCTATCTGATTCTTTGTTTCATACAGTCTATAGTTTAGAGCTAGGCAATGCTATTATTTGCGGAATTTGGTCGTCTTCTTTCGTATGGATTCATAGCAGCAGGTAAAAGATGTAATTTTGGATTGGTTATCTACAAAAAAAAATTAATTCAGTGACTACCGATTATCATTTCCATTACTCAACGAAACGGATAACATGAAAATAGTCATCACGAAGAGTCTCACCTGTCCCCATGTGCACTGCTGGAAAGGAGGTTTATGGGACAGGAATTGGTGGCATCGTCAGCCCACATCAGCCCACATCACACCCTGGGCGTGGCAATTCGGGGGTTTCTCAATCTCCGAGAGACAGGATTATTTGTTTGTTTGCTTAAGCGGCGCCCAAGTAATGAACCACGTGAAATTAGTCGATTGCAATGTTTAGGCAATTAATCGACTCCATCGATGAATTGTCAGGGAAACTCCAGATGCCCGTAGATTCACTCACAATTGCATGAATGCACTTGCGCAGGGGGAAAAAGAAAACAAACCACACACGCATTTTACACTTGGCGCAGACCCTCACCGGCTACACCGAAGTATCGCAACAGCACCTCCTGAGTCTTCACCTCCCCTGCAAGGTTCTTGGCCATGCACTGGTACACTCCCTGATCCGACTCCTGGGTGTCCTTTATCATGAGGGTGCCGTCTTCCAGCAGATTCATCCGTTCCATAGACATGTCGATCTCATCACTGCTCAGCCACGGCAAAAAAGAAAACGAGGGTAAAGGCTAAGAAAGTGTCCTCGCCGTTTCACATTAGCGAGCGCCTCTATAGCAGCCGTCCTCAATCCATGGATCGCACTTCCCTTGTAGGACATGAAAGCCCTTCAGGGAGTTATTTGGGTGCTGTAGATTTCCACACGATAAAACACTTGGTTGAGCTATCATTTGTGGCCAGGTCGCTTCTGTAAAAGAGCTACGTAGCTCAGTGGGCCTTACCTGGTAAAATAAATCAAAACATTACTTGAGTAAGGTGGTGCTGGCTGTGGCATGCATACCTACCATGTAACGGAATATACTAATGAAGGGCTAAGTAGCCTCCTATTGGATAATGGTGTGTCACAACATTGCATAATATGCTCGATCAAGGCGCGTATGGAGTTATTGTTGGACCATCCCAATACTTTTAATTATGTATGCAGACAGTGCCACCCTTGAATGTAATGCAATTTCTAAACTTTTGAACAAAGACCCGCGGCAGCTGTCACAGTTTGAAATTCTAACGTACGGTGTTTTTTTTTTCCTTTTGTGCCTTAGCCAAAATTGCCTCCAGCAAATAACTGTGCGCAGAGGGTGTCTCCTTCCACAAGTTAACAGCTATTTTCCAAGAATGGTTTGCTATTTTCGTTCAAGCTAAGGCAGCGGGCGTTAGGGGACGTTTAATATTCAACGATAATAAAAAAAAATAGTGGACGGGAGGGGGTGGAGGGGATGGACTTTTGGCATACCAGTCCATGGATGGACACGAGGTAGTCACTGCCCCAGGTGACTCGCAATAACGACAGGCTCACTCGGCACCGTGCGTGCTACTTTATTTTGCAGTTATGTTTGGGTACATTATCCAACGCCCCCCACCCCCCTCTTAAAAATACCACGTTTCACACACGTTGCCTCCTATGTGAATAGCAGGGCAGTGAGCCCGACCACCTTCCCCTGCCCCGTAGGGAAACCTGGCCTCGGGCTTGTCGTCCACGGAAACATCTGTGCCCCCCCCTCCCTCCTCCTTCCCCCGCTGCCACTCGTGCTCCATACCGGGCTCTTTTATCAAATAGATATGATCAGTGGGCTCGTTCGAAACGTTTTTTGGGAAAAGCGATGACAACCGGTGGCCCAGATTAAGAGCAAAAGTGGCAGCCAAAGGAGAGAGAGCACGCCGGAGAAAAGTCCATCGCAAGTTTGATCGACGCGTGCGAGCTGCTCATTCAGGCCAAGAGGTTTTTAAGTGGGGTGAGTGGAATGTGGGGGATGGGGGAGGGTAGGGGAGGATGGGACGGCTGTCACAAAATATGCCTGCAGTATGCACAACTTCATTGAAGTGGACAATAAGGAGAGCCATCTCAAGCACTGCTGAATTTTCTAACTTTTCCTATTTTCATTTGTCGTACGTGTGCCGAACTTATTTCGCACTGTATGTAGCCAACCATGCTAGTCGGAGGTGCGGGGAAAGGACGTTTGTTGTGCATATTGTCCATGCCACATTGTTTTTGAACGTCACATTTAGTTGGCAATCAGTCCCTTTGTAATGATCTCAACTACACATTTTATTTTGGTGCCACGAGATGTAGTGCATGGTAGGCACCGTGTAAATAAATCATGATGACGACGATGGTCACGGCAGTAGGCACTGCACGCTGTACATGTGGGTAATTCCTGGACAATACCCGTGCTCATAATCAATGGCCGGTGCACAGTGCAGGCATTAATGTTTCAGTGCACCATGCAGCGTTGCACTTCTATGTGTTCCGAATACCTCGTTTTCAGTAAATCTAATTTAAAAGTAAATAACTTAAGCGAGGTTTTTAATTAGAGGGAATACATGAATTGTAATAAGCGTTTTGAAATATTAATTTGGTTAGCATTGTGCATTCTTTTTTGTACCAGACTTGAAAACTGATGAAACGTTGCTTTCAAGTTTTTTTTTCTTCTTCCATCAAAGAAGATGAAACGATGGAAACGTTTAAATTTTTTCTAAAACATGCTGTTGGAAAGGGGGCGTGCACCGGATTTAATGGAAAGCCTCTTTGTTCTCATATAATAATAGCCATAAATATATCCGCGGGTATTTAAGATAATGGACCTAGATAATGGCTTGAACAAAGCACTATAAATCCTTTGAATAGTTTCGCTAATACTGCTACCAACCAATGCAATGTGACCTTCCAGTTAGGTTTTGGCCCTGCCATTCTTACCCCCCCCCCACACCAACTTCCATCTATTGCTCACAAAGTTGTGTCAGTAAAAAGAAGTTCTCTGCCAAGAATGCACTCGTGCACAACGCACACATGGAAAACGTTACCGGCCCGTGTCTGTCTGCACAAGGTTATTCATAGCTGCCTGCATGGAACTGCGACATCTGCACGGGGGAAGGGGGGAGGTACATAGAAAAGGGGGTGCACGGAGTCGCGTGGACACTGACTTGTTGTGGAGCCAGATGATGTCGGGTTTGGGGTTTCCTTCCGCTCGGCAGGTGAAATAGACGACGTTGCCCAGAGTGACGTCGACATTCTGAGGCTCAGATGTGATCCGTGGACGTTCTGAGAGGGAACAGATTCACAAACATACACGGACGCAGTGTGCTATACACTTTGACAGGGGAAAAGCCACTTGAGATTTTTATTATAATAATGATAATAAATGTTTATAGAATCATCAGTTAATTTAGACTGGAAGTTGTTTTTTTATTCCATTGGTATTGAAAATCGCTTTCCAAATTACATGTCACCTATATTTATTAGCTTAACTTACCTGCCGATACATTTAAGACATTTAATTCTACGCGTGTATATTTTGAGAAGTAACTTAGCCATTACATGATTATTCATTCACACTGCATTGTACTGGGACCAAAATGAAAAAGGAAACCTCAGCACCATCCTCATTGCACAACCCAATAGCAAGCTTATATGTGCAGAGCAGAGAGAGTGAAGAGGTGACACATTTCTCAACATTGACGTACAACATTTTTTTCCCGTCATAAACCAGAGGTAACAATAAGTGTTGTGACATCCTCTCGGGCTGTTCTCCACTACCAGCTGAATTCCATGAAAAGTATCTCCCCCTTGTAACAGACGTGTGAAGAATAAGAAGACAGACGAATCGCTGCCTTTGGAATTGAAAGCCTTCTGGAGAATTCTTAATATGTTCGTATAAAGAGCATGCAACTGGAGCGAGGAAGCTCCGCACATAATAATATGTAGATAAAGAATCAAAGCTGCGGTGTGTCTGATACCGTACAGGAAACTGCGACATTTTAGACATGTGACCAGAATGAATGGTGACCGGCTACACGGGAATGGTGACGGAGGTGAACACTGGGTAAGAGTGAAGACCGCGATTCGACCGGACGTCAAACATCAAACACTGGGCGGGATGAAAGATGTCCCAGTTGAAAGACGCAGCGACGGGCAGAGAGAAGTGGAAAAGCACTACGAGGAGATATCGATTAAGCAAATAGGCCGTGCCCCAATGTATCAAAACACCTAGGGACTGGCAGAAGACGAATGCACGTGTCAAGGATGAGCAGGATTTGCTCGAAGCAAAATTCCCACGTGGGGGGGGGGGGGCGGATGGGGAGGGGACATTGGGGACGGGGTGGGGGGGGATGAGGGGGGGTGGGGGGGGACGAGGGGGGATGGGGGGGATGAGGGGGGGTGGGGGGTGGATGGGGAGGGGTGGGGGGATGAGGGGGGTGGGGGAACGAGGGGGGGGGCATGGGGGACGGGGTGGGGGGGGACGAGGGGGGATGGGGGGGACGAGGGGGGGTGGGGGATGAGGGGGGGTGGGGGGACGAGGGGGGGGACATGGGGGATGGAGTGGGGGGGGGGCGAGGGGGGTGGGGACGAGGGGGGGGGACATGGGGGACGGGGTGGGGGGGGATGAGGGGGGAGGGGAAAGGGGGGTGGGGGGGACGAGGGGGGGTGGGGGGGGTCGAGGGGGGGGGACATGTGGGAGGGGGTGGGGGGGGCGAGGGGTGGGGGAGACAAAGGGGGAGGGCGAGGGGGGTGGCGGGGGACGAGGGGGTGTGGGGGGGGGGAACGAGGTGGGGGGGGGGGCGACATTCCACACCGTGGTGGGGGCCGGCGCAGTTGAGCTCCTCAGCAGTGATGGAGGCGAGCGAGCGTCCCTGCAGGCGGCGCGGGAACTCGCAGGTGGCGGCCGCCTGCGTGGCGCCGTGGTACGCGTACTCGCGCAGCAGCTCCATGAGCCAGAGCAGCTCGCAGTCGCAGATGAGCACGTTCGAGTCGAGCCTCCTGCACCGCCGCCGCCGCCGTCGCCCGAAAGGACACGCACGGGGCAAGGAGCAATGACAATCAAAAGTCAAGAGATGGGATGGGGGAGACAGCACCACCACCACACGCCCCCCCCCCCCCGCCGCCCCATTCAAGGTTAATTGACCTCCGCTGTCATTAATTGCTGTTAATTATAATGAGACGCCGCGAATGTCGAGGCGTCGTGTTTCAGTGCGGCGCAAAAAGGTCGTGCCACTTCCTCGGTTTGATGTGCGTCAAGTGAAATTTGCTGACGAAAAGTCTGGTGTGTGTGTGTGTGTGTCTTCATGCTCGTGGACAAGAGCAAACATAGCAAGCGGGCAAGTACATCGTACAGAAATAATAAATACGAGCGCAAATATACGTGCCTAGTCGACTCGGTCACACACAATAATATAGGAATAATTCTAAGTCACAAATCAACTCCGTACTCGATATTTACACATAAGTACATGTGTATGGTGAGTTGTGGCACGATCATTATCACTATACACGACCTTTCCCAACAACCCAGTCGATATAATATCTGGACATACACAGATTACTGCAATTGCTGTTTGTTGTTGGCCGCTTGATATTTTGTGTCTCTGCACTTTTGATAAGCAATTGTTCTTATATTAAAAAAAAAACATGCACCATACCAGTAGGAAATGGAACTTAAGTCATTCGTAATTGATATCTAACTGGTACACATATTAGTCACAGGCTTCGCCTAAAAAAAAGTAACTGCTGCAGTGCTTCAAACATCACTCGGAAGACAAATTTGACACAAGTGGTGATGAATAATGTAGCCCTCGTGTGTATTGCTGGTCTTCGCAGGTGCTCGCTTACAGGCCTTGCCCCGCGGTACACTAATGAAAGGAGTGAAGAATTGAAATTGAGAAGGGGTCGAAGGTAAGGTCGCATTCACCTCCAATGCCATCGGGTAATGAAGCGCAACTTGTTGGATGACGGGCAAGGCCAACGCTGTCTCATCACGCACCGCATATGTTAAAAAAAAATGAAAATAATAGCAGCTGAACTTGGGTCTAACACCGAGACGTGTTTTGCTGAATTTTTAAGCTATTTTTGGTGGCATAGTCCTGAATAAGGGTATAAGAATAGGTTTGAACCTTTCTGGCAATAAAACAGGTGCTTGCATCCGTGGATGGAATTCCTTTCCAGCTCAGACCCCACTTGCTTTCCCATCGCCACATATATAATAACCTCTTGTTATAACTGCTCTCTCACTGTCTTCTTGGTTTTTTCGGTAAAGTGACTTTACCGAAAAAACCAAGAAGATGAATCCCTGCAGTCACGAAAGCTTTAAATCGAAATGCTCTCTCACTGGTTCAGCAATTCCACTGCTGGATTATATTTTTTCTGCCTGAGGACGACCGCTTGTGTTGCGATCGAAGCGTCGTCGTGATTTATTTTATTTTATACCTACGTGACTTTACCGAAAGAACCTAAGACTAATAAAACCTTTTTGCAAGGAATCCTGTCTGCATTAACCACACGAACTTTGTGGTGAACATGCAAAAAAAAAATCATGCTCTGATAATATATTCATTGTCTTTGAAACTTGATTGGTCCACACCAGACAGAAAGTTGGCAAGAAATGTCCCATGATGTAGCTGCTCACCCCAAGCTATAAATGCCCTGATGGTGGCATTGTCTTTGTGCTGTTTGCCTTTTGGCGTCCTCTGGTCTAACACTGTTTGAGACGAGGCTCAAAAGAAAGCTGTGGACCAATCAGTTTCAAAGACAATGCATATATTATATTCTCGGAGGATGTTTTTTTTTTGCATGTTCACCACAAGTAACGTGTGGTTAATGCAATGACAGGATTCCTTGCAAAAGGTTTCTGTTGGGTGCTTAAACATCTTAGCACAGCTGTTTCATTGCCAGAAAGGGTAAAGCCTATTCTTATATTTCGATTGCTGGCAAGAGGGGTCCCATAGTATCGAACAAGGGTGTTCATCTGCTTGGTAATTTGTTGATTTTTCGATTTAAAGCTTTCGTGACTGCAGGGATTCATATTCTAGGTTCTTTCGGTAAAGTCACATAGAAGGGAAATAGTAAAATAATAAAAATAAAACATAATAATATGATTCTCACGACGTTTCGGCTACAACGCAAGCAGCCGTTCTTCACCTGAGGACGGCTGCTTGCGTTGTAGCCGAAACGTCGTGATAATTATTTTATTATGTTTTATTTTTATTATTTAATTATTTCCCTTCTACGTGACTTTACCGAAAGAACCAAAAAGATTAATTTGTTGATTGTTTTACATTTGGGGCGAGCAGAAATTCGCAAGTAACTTTGCATGATGTGACACAATGCAAGCATCGCTTACAGCCTTTTCAGCGAGCTGAGCTGAGAAAAGGTCCCGGAAGGAATCTTTGCCAGTCGGTTGTTGTGCAAAAACCTGTACACGAACAAAAAATGTATTCAAATAGAACACTGAACACACAAACACATCAGCCATGGCATTCATAGATTTAAGCATGAACAATACATAAATTATAATTATTTTACGAAATATAAGCATATCATCGAACATGGCATGCATGTAATGTCTTGTTTTGGCCATACGAGTGTGTTGGGTTATTTAAAGGATAGAGGTGCAGCCCTGCATTTGCTTGCTCATGCCACTGATAGTGGAGGGGCATCCACTTGAGGGAGTGGTAGAGAGGCTCTATAGAGGATATTTGGCCTACTCTTCCACGCTGACCAGACGCTTTGGAAGAGGTGAGAGTACCCACACTTTACCCCACCACAGGGGACCTGCCGATTGGCTAACGGAGGGATTTAAGAAATTTGCCCCATTGTTTCAATTGCCGTGCCTGGAGAATGCAATAAGACCAACCACCTCTGGATCGCAAGTCCAGTGTGCGAACCATTTAACCAGTGGCAGCGTCCCAATGTATCTATATGACGAGATGTAAATAAAAAAAGAACTTACCAACGACTTAATTACAACAAAAATCGTGGGTACTTCTTTGCAACAGATCCAGTGTGTGCGTGCGGTCGAGACAGATATGGAAACTAAACTAACAACGAGAAGCTGTGGAATGATTCCAATGGCAAATTGAATATCGGAGAGTTAGCAATGCTCGCATGAGTGTTAAACACACATGCAAAGGAAGAGTATGAGTGGGAGCATCGGCCATCTGCATGCATTCTCAAGCAGCTGGTGCACATTAACATTGAGGACGTATGAGGTGGACATGAAAAGCACACTTACAATCGCTCTAGTTTGGGTAGATGGCTAAAGGTGTCTGGTTCTAGAATCTCTATCTGGTTGAAGTGCATGTATCTGTCAAAAACAAGTGAGCAAATCGTCGGTGCGTTAGTAATTATGCACAGATTGGACATCAAGCTTAGTTACACACACACACAATAATACAACAAAGAGGGGACAAATGTTCGACATGCTGATAAAAAAAAAAGTGTTTAAAAGAATAACGGTCAACTAGCGCATTAAAATGTAATCATAATAATAAACATGATATCTGTATGCACTGCGGTTAGATATATAAATATGTTGCAAACAGACTCTAAACTACGTCAAATACATAATAAACTGAAAATTGTGTTTTTCTCATTACATTTGATTCCATGTTTTATTTATGGTTGCTCTTACTTTTATTCGACGATAAGGCTATTCTCATTAAATAGTATCTGAGAAGCATAACGATCTTCCAACATTGTGTATTTGTTTTTTTTTAAATACATCTTTCAAAAGAGAGAAAATAAACATTCAACCAAGTAATGACGAAACAGCCACAGAAAAAAATCATGTATGAAATTGATTACTATAAAATAAATTGTTAGCTGTGCTCTGTCGATGCCAAATCCTGTAAGACTTCACATCTTGAGTGTTCCTTTGGTGGATAAAATGTGCACTGCTCTCTCCCTCTCTCTCTATGGTTCTGAGCTGGGATCTGGACAAAGGAAATTTGGAAAAATGCAATCTCACTGTGACAAGCCCTTTTTAGGTTTGGGTATCCACACGGGGGATCCTACAGAGTTTTTTTGCATCGATGCTTAGGGGCATACCAAATGAAATGAGCAAAGCATATGCACACTTGTGGACTGAGATGAACCGATTGAAAATCTCATGCTCTTGTGACGTTTGCCATGATAAAACACAAGTGGCTATGATAGATGATAGAAGTTCGTAGCAAGGTAAATCTTTTATAATCAACAAGTTTTTTTTTAAATATATAAAACGGGTTACAGCACTTTGTCAATCCACTGATGGGGTGGGGGGGGTTGTTTGACCATATTTCACTACGCTGGTATATTTTAGATGTACTTGTTTATGCACAAAAAAACACCAGTAAAAATACTGTTTGTAGCGCAGATTAAAAATAATATTACGTTGTAAAGGCCCAACTAAATTTGAATTGGTGGTTAAAATAATGCCATCACGTAATATGTAAGTCATACATATCTGCGATGAATGCAATGAAATGTTAAAGAGTGTAGATATAAAATGACTGAATTACACACATAGCTGTTGTTTAAGCCACTTAAATTGCCAAATGAGGGTGTTTTATAGAAAACGCTGGCTGGTAACAGCATTGACAATCAGTGTTAAAACATGTGGCTACTGGGAAGCAGCTAAGGGGGTATTTAACATGTATTGACGGTATCCATTAAGGGGAAAACACATCGCGACAATAAGTGATTCCACTGCCATTGTACCACGACGTAAACATTTTTGCCTTCGTTTTGTACTTTATATATTTACGTTTTCTACTTTATATATTTACGTTTTCTGTATTTGTCCTGAACATAGGCTTCCCTTGACAAATCCACTTTCGGTCAGAATGAGCTCTTACCTGCATTTAACGGACTACGATTACATCGTTCGTAATAAATGCCATTTCTCTATTTACTTCTTCATTGGATGGAGAAGTAGCGCGGTGGGTTGAATGCACTGCCCTATGCAGCCGGTAATCCGGGTTCAACTCCCAGCCGTGGCTAACTTCAGTTATGAGTGATATCTGAACTGCTCCTCGGATTCATCTTCTTGGTTCTTTCGGTAAAGTCGTCACGTAGAATGGAAATAATAAAATAATAAAAATAAAACATAATACAATAATTCTCACGACGTTTCGGCCACAACGCAAGCAGCCGTCCTCAGGTGAAGAACAGGTCTGTCGAGAAGACAGTCTGAATGAAACAACCCCAGGCTTGGAGCGTCTATTTAAGCTGGGTTTGAGGGGGAAGAGCGCCTTGACAAAAGAGCTGTTCTTCACCTGAGGACGGCTGCTTGCGTTGTGGCCGAAACGTCGTGAGAATTATTTTATTATGTTTTATTATTATTTTATTATTTCCCTTCTACGTGACTTTACCGAAAGAACCAAGAAGATGAATCCCTGCAGTCACGAAAGCTTTAAATCGAGAATTATGTTCCTCGGATCTCACGTCACAAACCCATACAGACACGTGGTGGAGTATGGTCAAGGCCACTCCCATGACGGACGTGGCATGGGGAGGCCTTCATCCAATCATGGGATGACAAAGGGCTGGAAATCTAATTCATAGATTGTCATCACTTATTTATATATTTTTAAGACATTTTCCCAAATATGCACATTTTACTAGAGACAAAATCTTCACGACATTTTCAGACAAAAGTGCATAAACATTCTGTTGTTCGTCAAAAAGTCATTACATCCGCTCCTGCCAATCTCCCCAAAACCACACATTCCCTGTGGAATATGTAAGCATGTGAAACATATACCCAAGCAGATTATAGCAATTACCGCAATTGCTGCCTCTGTGGAACATTAATATTCACTGCGGTTTTTTTTTCAGTTTAAGATTTTTTACAATCAAACAAATTACGACGTATTAGTTTGATACATCTCCAACGACTTCCGTAACATGATCAGATTAAACATTCGCCAAATTGTTCCGTCTTGTACTGAGACATGTCACGGAAATCCATGCTGTCAAGACAACTGATTCGAGAGAGAAAAACACACACAATTACAAGTGTACACAAGCATACACAGGCGTACGAACGCGTCATACGCTGTATTAAACTCAATTATTGTTGCTGTTGATTTTAATCACACATTTGCACGGACGGTGACTTGTTGTGGTGCATGGATGTAATCAGGTGAGGCATCAAAGCCACTGTTGTTATTCATACTCACAGCTGCTCCAGAGAGCCGAGTCCATTGAATGCGTGACGATCAATGGAGGAGATTTCATTTTTGTACAGATATCTGGGGGGGGGGGCGGGAGAGTGAGCAGTGGAAAAGTGTCGTTGTGTTTGATTACTGGTCACGGTTTAATCTCAGTGGCAAGCGATTTCCTAACCGATGCTAGGCCTACATTTGAAGAAGTATTACACTTATGAGTGTGGTGAAGTATGGTCAAAAACCCCTATGATGGTCACGGGCCAGGGTTAGGCCTTCATCCAGCAGTAGATGAACAATAAGCTGGACATTATTTGGAAAGAAAAAAAAAACACTCAACGTAACCTTAAAATTTGTGAAGCCAAAGCAATGGTTGGTTAAGCCAAAATGTACTTGTAATTGAAGACAGAATGTCATGTTTTGTATGGACATTACATTTACTTGGGAATCTTGCATGACAAACAACGTTGGCTGAGTGCAGAGTAATCAAAACATGTATGTTTATTAGGAGCATAATAGGTTTTAAATAAGAACAATCTCACACGTTATATATATTGCCGATCATAATGCAGTATTTTTTTAAGAACACATTTAAATGGAGAAAAAAATGCTAAAGTGTGGACAAGGAGAACAATAATGAACAGCTCAGGTTTCTCTGCCCAACATGACTCCAGTTATTACCCTAAAAACATAAACAGTGCAAGTGAATGTGATATGGGGCAGGGTTATTTAAAGTGGCTGTTTAACACAATTGTAGGGCTGGAGACAAAAAAACTAAAACGTCAAAGTTTACAAGTGACAATTGCCTATTTGTAAACGTATTTCGTTTTTTTTTATCAACATGCACGGGGATATTTTCATGGAGCTTCAACCTTATCTTACCCACGCATGTCAGCGTAAACACACAACATGAAAATAAAGCCGGCGAGTTCGTTTTGGCTGGCCCGAATGGAATGTTCAGCAAATGTATGAAACAACAGCAAACATTTAGAACTGAGATACACATTCCCATGGTGTATCTGGAAAGCAAAGTAAACAAACAAATTGTTGACATTCTTGGAGGCCAGTGGCAGCGATTACAAGATTATTTACCAATGTTTAACAATGTGCAAGACCTTCTTACAGATATTTGAGATTCTCCAAATCCTCGAAGGCTCCTCTGGGGATTCTTTTTATCTGGTTGTTGTTGATTAACCTGCAATGAAACAACATCGAGAAAACACAAGTAAGTAGAGCCTAATAGCGATAAAGGAATCCTGGAAAAGTTACTTTTACATTCTAATGGTTTCACCCTTCCCCCGGCACCCAAGAAATATGCAATACAGTAGTTAATATGCTCAAGGCATTTCCTGGTCACTTCTTGGTAAGTTCAGGGATGACGCTGTGGTGTAATGGTTAGCATACTGGTGTGGGCGCCACGGCCAAGAGATTCTAACTACCTCGCCTGGTATACAGGAGGTCGTGGATTCAATGCTGACCCTGGTGCCAGAATATTTGGAGTTTGCATGTTCTCCCCGTGGTCACGTGGATTTTTCTCCGGCTCCTCCGGAGAATACATTTTTACATAAGCCACTTTGTTGAGCTATCATTTGTGGCCAGGTTGCTTCTGATAAATAGCTACATAGCTCAGTGGGTCTTACTTGGTAAAATAAAAATAAAATGCTTTTGGTTTTATACTGGACCTGCAATCCAGAGGTCACCGGTTTGATCTCTCGCGTGACGGTTAAAACAAAAAAATCTTAACCCCCCACCCCAGCCTCTATCCACCCAAAAGTATAAACTAAAACTCTGTGTCAACATTTTTTATTTTACCAGGTAAGGCCCCCACTTGAGCTATGTAGCTCTTTTTCAGAAGCGACTTGGCCACAAATGATTGCTCAACGAAGTGGCTTATCACGTGGAAATGTATTGCAGCCAAATACTCTAACCGCTACGTTGATTCTAAATGTGGAGGGAAAAGCCTGAGGACCTGGAGAAAAATCAACGCGACCAATGGATGGAACATGCAAACTTCAAAATTCCAGGCGTCAGGGTTGGGATTGAACCCACAACCTCCTGTACACCAGGCGAGGTAATTAACATCTCGCCACCGTGGCCAGTATAAATGAGCATACCAGAGGAAGGTGATCGACAGATCGCGTGCGGTAGGGCAAAGTGTGGGTACTTCCACCTCTGTCCAATACATCTGGTGAGCGTGGAAGAGTAGACCAATTACCAAATCCAGTGGGGTCTCTCTCGAGCTCCCTCTAGTGGAGGCCCTTCTCCCAGCAGTTGCATGAGCAAGACATATCAGGGCTGCATCTTCACCACGAAGATGTCTGTCCAGTGTGGAAAAGTAGACCAAAATACCCTCTGACAGGGGCTCTCTAGACCTCCCTCTAGCGGAGGCCATTCTGCCAGCAGCGGCGTGAGCAATTGCAGCGCTGCACATTCACCATCTAGCAGTACGTGACATTGGGCAGAGTTGAAAACATTAATACTGGTAGGAACCTCCTGGTTACACCAGCCCACAGGGGATTATTGTGTCCGTCCGTCATGCAGGGAGGGGCTGGGTGGGGAGGGGCTGGGTGGGGAGGGGCTGGGTGGGGAGGGGGAGGGTGGGGAGGGGCTGGGTGGGGAGGGGCTGGGTGGGGGGTGGGAGGGGTGGGGATTGGTGGGGAGGGGCTGGTCACCCCGTGGTGCCCTTATAAAACTCAACGTTTAACCTACTCACACCGGCTTGTGCCCGCCCTCACAGTCGGGTATATTTGCGGAATACACCACGCCGCCGTTGACCCTGGCCATTGACCAAGCAACCCAAAGTACCTACCAGCTCCCTCCGCAGGAATGTGTTAAATTAGCTCAACATAATCACATTCCATCATATCAACACGCCGAGGTCGGAATGTTTGTGCACTTTGTATCTCGTGGGAGTGTCTGCTACTCGGCAGATATATATTTTTTTACGTCTTACCAGATTTTTTAGAAACATTTACGCCGCCGTCTGACAAACTTCACTCGGATTTGGGTATGCTAATAAAAAGGCATTTGTTAAATGTATAAAATCGGAAAAAGGGACAAAGCAAAATAGCCCGCATTTGCCAATGTTGCTTTAATCAAGAATCTTTATTTCATGTGCGATGAAACATGGTGAAAAATAAAGACATGTTATTTTAATGTTTCACCTTCTCTGCAACATTACGAATTGGCCAAAATATAGTGGAAACTCGAGAAAGCTATTGTTCGGTGCTTCCGTTGAAGAGCCGCAATATATCGAACATTCCACGCCGACTTTATTAAACCCATTTTCAAAAACAAGCAATGGAACTTCTTCAAGACATGCTGAGGATCAGGACTTAAAAGTGCACAACTTAACCACTGCAGTTCGATTATCATCCAACACCGTATTATATATAGATGGTAAATATAAAGGTGCAGCCCTGCATTTGTTTTCTCACAGCATTGCTGGCGAAGCGGCCTGCACGAGAGTGAGCTTGAGAGAGCACATCTCGCGTGTGTTTGGCCTACTCTTCCACTCCGATCAGCTGTCTTGGAAGGGGCGAGGGTACCCACAATTTACCCCACTATATGTGAGCTTCCGATTGACGAGGTCGTCCTTGAGAAATGTGACGTCACATCAAAATGCGCAACTTTAAATAGATATAGACAACACGTTCTGCTTAATTAAATAGACTTTTGAATAAATGGTTTCTCCTACAACATCAGAGTGCAGCGGCACATTAAATACGCACTACAATGACAATAGTTTAAAGCGATTTGAAGCATGTTAAATTTTTTTGGGAGGGGGGGGCAGAGCTTTGTGACGTCATATTTGAGGGGGGGTCTGACTTTTTGTGACGCCGTGTGACGAAGGGGGGGGGGGGGTCAAAAATCGTCCAAAATCGTCCAAAATCGTCCAAAATCGCGTGACGTCATTTATGGACGCCCCCTAAGACTAAACATCCGTACATTGTACTGCCGCAACTGCTGTTTACAACATCTCGCCCTCAAAAAAGCCGCGTGACCTCTCCTTGTGCACGTACTCTTGACATCCTACAACGCCAAAAGTGAACACCTGTTGCCATTCAAGCAAGATGACAAAGTCTGCTTTGCTGGATACAGCTGCAGCACGGCTATTTCAGGCTTGTCTACCCTCTGGATCACACGCGAGGCCACAAACGGGATCGAGAGAGGCGTTTACAGAGCCACCACACCTGCTTTTTTTCATGGGAGAAAATCCCCTCGGGGGCGTATCGGACAAGCCTGTGCTGTTCCAGCTACAGGAAAGGCTCAAACACCGCCTCCCGACTTGCCAGCTGTTGGCAATAGGACGCGCAAAGAAGCGGTGTGGTGGGGAAGGGTTGTTTAGTCTTTAATGAATACAATAGATACATTATATAACATGCGCTACTGTTGTGCAATGGCCAGAACCCTGGCCTTGCAATGCACGAGGCCACACTGGTTCAATAAATCTCCCAAGCACAACCAGTTGAAACAATGGGAGAGTTTCTGAAACGTCGATCAGCAAGGTTGCAATGTGTTGGTGGTTGTGATGGTGGTTGGGGGGTGTAAGAGTTTAGGGACTCCCACCTCTTTTAGCTTGGCACGGTAGGGCAATGTCCTGTCGGGGGAATCGGAAGAGCTCCTTCCGAAAGGGGCTTTTCTCCCCCGACGGTGGCATGAGCAAGCAATTGCTCATGTAAATTGCAAGCAATTGCTCATGTAAATTGCAAGCAATTAGTTATGGACATGCTTGCAATTGGCTGATAAAATACAAACTATGTTATAGAAAACAAAAATACCGTTTAACATTTTGGTATTTAATTTATGCACTGATCGTACAACACAAGCTGGATGCAGCTAGATTGTTGTCAACATGTATTCAGACGATGATTAACGTACGATGCAGAGAGGTTTACACAGATTGCACAATTACGGTGTCAACTTATTGCTGGTATATTTGCCAATGAGAAACAAACACAGCTGGGTATAATTTGGCTTGTTATGTTGGTCTGCGATATGCATATTGCATTTCACATTCGCAACACACTGTTCAGCCAGTGGTAAGGCAATACGCTGCTAATAAAAACAGAATTCCATGGAAATATTTAAACAATTTGCAAGCAAAACTTTCACAAATACTTTGCAAGCGGCTCAGGTCAAATGGAAACAAATATAAGACAGCAACACGATTACAGAAAAGTAGAATGCTTACTTTTCCCACATAAATATACAGAATACTGTAGTCAGTAATGTTATACTGGTAGGAACCTCCTGGTTACACCAGCCCACAGGGGATTATTGTGTCCGTCGTGCAGGGAGGGGCTGGGTGGGGAGGGGAGGGTGGGGAGGGGCTGGGTGGGGAGGGTGGGGCTGAGTGGGGAGGGGAGGGTGGGGAGTGGCTGGGTGGGGAGGGTGGGGGAGGGGCTGGGTGGGAAGGGTGGGGCTGGGTGGGGGGTGGGAGGGGTGGGGCTGGGTGGGGAGGGGCTGGTCATCCCGTGGTGCCCTTATAAAACTCAACGTTTAACCTACTCACGCCGGCTTGTGCCCGCCCTCACAGTCGGGCATATTTGCGGAATACACCACGCCGCCATTGACCCTGGCCATTGACCGAGCAACCCAACGTTCCTACCAGCTCCCTCCGCAGGAATGTGTTTAACAAGCAGTTAGAACACTAGTCCTGGGTTATTCCCGATTATTTAAGCAGTTGTGACTAATCGTAAAACACAAAAATTATAACAAACAAAAAAGTCTCACCCTCTTTCAGCACTTGTGCTCCTGGACGGGACCATGACCTCACCGCTATCATCATGCGCATCACACTGGACGTGGCTTAAAGGAGGTTTCCTGCCTTCGGGGTGCAGGCTATTGAAGCAACCGCCAAATTCAAAAGGGCCAAAATAATCAACTACAAAAAGAGCAGTTGATTAAATTGAGTTTTTCTTGTCAACTAATCAATTTAATGAACTCAATAATGTAATTATTAATCATCCCAGCTCTACAACACACACCACGCCACAGCGGGTGGCTGTTTTATCACACATATAGCAGCTCCTGTGATAAACAATACAAACTTCAAGCACTGAGGGGCCCTACTCTTCTCGTTGTGCCGACATTTCTTCTCCCTACCTTACTTTCTCCCACCTAACTCCTCAATTTGAAACAGGGTGCCCAGACCTTGCTCACAACCTTCCTAAGGTCATGAAACGTAAGAACTAATGTGTCTTGAATAGTGCTGTTTGCAACTGGCCGAGCAGCGGTTTTGGGCACATTGGGGCCTGCACTTAACGATCATAAAAAAATATAATCCCCAACTCCACCCAAATGCTCCAACCATCAACAAAAAAGCATGCAAAACCCCCTTTCATCCCCTCCATAGACAAAAAAACGCAATCTGTTTGGTGAACTTTCAACTGATTAATATCACAGCGTGAAAGCTCTTTGTAGTCGGGACCGCCAATATTTTTCTCTTGGCTGTTTTTATTTTTTAAGATTATTTTGAACTGATTTTGAATTGTGTGTGCTGCAACAAAACAACTTTGTACATGAACACGATGTAGAAATAATAAATGATAACGCTCATGCTGGTAATCGACAGCTTCTAGGCATCCAAAAATCACTCTGATCCAACAACAACAAAAAGCTGACAGGTAAACTATAGGGTAAAACAAATCTGCAAAAAATATATATTTGCAGGAGGAACGACCTGTCTTTACTGTTGTCTGCATTTTTTTCTAGATTTTAGTATAATTATAAATTGAGTTTGGAAGCAGTCTTTTCATGAAAGTGTTGATGATGAAGATGATATTGAACACCATGCACGGTGCAGAGGCTACTCTTGACAATCTTTAAAAACAGGTAATAAAATACATGTTCAGACATGATGGTGATTATGATGAATAGACATTATCCATGATCTTAACATTCACAAATGCAGTATTTTGCGAGTGTACTTGCTTATCCAGATACGTTTTGGTGTTTTGTTTTCTCAACTATAGCCAGACAAATCTAATTGACACATCGATGTTAATTCAATAGAATTAGGATTAATGCAAAGTGGGTAAGTCAGTGCCAAAGGAACAGGCCGATGTTTTGTAATGACCCTTTTCCACTGGCACATAGCAACTGTGCTAGTGTGGGCCCTCTCGGTATGGGCGGCTTTCCACTGGCTACTTGCTATTCCGAGCCAGAAATCAAACCTTGCAACTATGGCCTTAAAAGATATCTGAATCCGGCTCTGACCAAAGGATGGTCAAGGGTGGGGTGAATTATTTTCACCGTATATACTGTACATACAAGCGTATGTATGCACTGCTGGTGGAAGGGCCTTCACTAGAGGGGCCCTCTAGAGTCCCTCTAGAGCAGGGGCCGCACACTTGCGGCTCTTCAAGGACTGCCTCGTGACCTTTTTACGGAGCAAATCAACACCGTGCAAGACAAGACGAGCAACTTGACAAGAGAATCATGGACGTATGTTGAGCTTCTTCCGCGCCGTGCGCAGCCACCCGCGCTAATCGCAGGTGCGCAAACGCGACTAACGTGTCACGGTCAACAGCACGGCGGTGGTTTGCTGCAGTGGCCCAAAAACAACATGGCGCCAGGCAGGGTAATCTGCAGGCCCACAGCTCAGCTCGGCTGTACCGTGGAAAAGAGGTGCAAAATCTGCACATCGATCCGCGTGTGGGGGGGCCGTGGACACATTCATGAGCGTGGTTTGTTTAGGTTCAACCCCATGGTAACGGGGAATGAAAACAAATCCACCGCCCACAAATTGCTTTTCCAGCCATATCCCTACCTCGCTGTCCCGCCAAAATAAAAGGCACGACTTTTCAGGAGAATAGCAATCCGTGACGATCACCAACAACAACAACAACAACAACAAAAGCTTTACCACTTCCAATTTCCGCCACCGAAGTTGAACCTTAGAATGGTGTGTAGGAAATTGTAATGATACTTAAATAAACTATTTTAGAAACGTCTACTGTAATGGAACAGCACTGAACAAAGAGATGGCTTTTCTGCAACTGCTAATGAGAAGTGAAAACAATGCAAATCCAGAGTCACTGGTGGTGTGTATGAACATTTGGTCTCCCTTTCTTTTGATTTCGATGTTATCCTCCCAATTATGCGATCCATCTGGACACCCCTTGTCCCCTTCTGCTCTTTGAATTTCTTCTGTCGCCTCCTACCCTTCTCTCTCCATCTCCTTACTGCCCCATAGCTTTCCTGTAAGTAGTACGACTCAGGAAAAACAGCGGGGTTGTTTTTCTCCATATTCTTGCCGATCACCCACAGACTATACTTTTGTTGAACATCAGGAATGCAAATATGATTGAAAGTCACAACTATGTAAACAACTGCATTGTCTACAGCAAACTTTTCAAAGTACATTATAGCTAGCTCTACAACAAGTCATAAATCTTTGTGCTGCAAGGCATTGTTATAGTTGGCACGTGGTGCGAATTTCAATTTTTTCACCCCACCATTCACCCAGCCCCAAAGCTGTGTCCATTCACTCTCCATAGGCATCCCAAGGAAAGATCGGTTGTGTTGAATGAACAAGAATACAGAAGACACTGCAAAGTAAAAACACAAATACCACTGATCTTTGTGTTGTGCTTGGCACAACGTTGTTGGTACAGCAGGTAGAAGCAGCCAGAGTGTGGTGTGGCATAAAAAATGCATGGCCAGGGGCTCGTTTTAAACACAGACAAGGAAATGTGGAGATCGAACCAGTATAGCAAGCCCCTAACAGTTGCCGGTGACAACTCTAACAGAGGCTTTCCCATATTTTTAAAAAAAATAATAATCCACTGAACTGTATTGAATGCTTTCCATTGTACGCCATGTTAGTGTGGCCTGGCATACACCAGTTGAATATGATGCCAGCAGCCGCAATACTCAAAGGATCACACCCACGTTTTGCAACTTATATACGTGGCATTTTAATTTTTTTAAGTACTATGCATAAAAAGGCTATATATGCGGGCATTACACACTCATTTGTATTAATCTGACAAATATGAAATACAGCAGACAAATATGAAATACAGCAGGCAAATACTCCGTTTTTTGTCGAAAGAAATATAGCGAGCTTCAATGTGCGTTTTCGCAATTGTGCTGTACAGCTCTCCGTTGTGCCGCGTGGCGTTTGGCACGATGTCAGACGTTTCGCTCCATGTGCTGGGAGGTTCTTTAGGTAGCAAATGCGGCAAACAGAGCTAATACATAAATGAAGCTAATAAATACCATTGGCTAGGCTACATCAAACACTGGCAGCAGACAGCAATGAAGACAATTTAAGAAGAAAGTCAAGCGGCTCTATTTAGTTCCTGGAAGAAGCTCCCAGCCAGAGGAGCGGAAATCGTAGACGTTGTGCCGAACATCAAGCGGGGCAACAGGGAAAACACATCGGTGAGCTGTCCAGAACAACTTCGCTGAAGAATGTCTCCAGGCCTCATCAAACAGCATTAGCAGCTTTGGGTACTTACAAAGTGTTCAGATTTTTTAATCTCTTGAAAGCCCCTGCAGGAACTTCCTTCACTCTGTTGAAGCGCAAATCTCTGGGGGGGGGGGGGGGTAGAGAGGGAGAAAGTAATAATCATAAGCATTAACAAGCAGGTATGGACATTGTGACCTTTAATGCAAAATTCCAAATCTAAAGGATATTTTATTCCACAGTACGCGCAATGTCTCTTTAAAGTGATGCCATTACAATGCGGTGAACAATCAATATACATTGCAAGTGAAAGACATCAATAGCCTTAAACGTACGCTATTTTTCGTCCCTCAACACATTCATTCCCACGTGTTCCCTTGTGCATGACGTTTGAACAAAGCAGCACAAGGGCACGCAAGCAGCAAGCAGTTAAAAGGCCACAAAGATTTGAATCAAGGTGACTTTACCAAACCAGGCATAACCGAAGACACAAAGATTCCACAAGTCGTGGAATAAAAAAACAATGTAAGAACGATAGCGGCATGCGATAGCAGAACTTTACCAAGTTGTGACTTGTGTCTAACTGGATTTTATCGACAACAGAACAAGGTAATTGAATCAATGAAAATTATGTGACCTGGGTTTGTTGTACGAGTATATATTGTTTGAGCAGTCTCTTATGAGTTACTGCCCCTTGCTGCCATGGTTCGCACACCGAACCTGAAATCCATAGATCGCCGGTTCAATTTGATCTCCCAGCACAGCAGTAAATTTGGGCACACATCTTAATTCCCCACGCCTCTGTCCACGCAGCGGTATAACGTTTGTACGACCACATTTGCCAACCTGTGGTTGCGTGCAGTAAAGTGTGGGTACTTCCACCTCTCTCAGGGCATATGACGACTGTGGAAGAATAGGCCATATTCTCCCTAGAACTCATTCTAGTCTAGGGCCTTCCACCGGCATTGGCATGAGAAAGGAAATTCAGAGCCGCACCTTTACTTTAAATTCTCTCATCAGAATAATGTTCATGAGTCAGGTTAAACAGAGATGCAATGCGATGTGGAGGTTGCACTTCAATCAACTGTATTCAAAGTCATGAAAGACATCAAATAATGTTTACGGCATTGATGAAGTGACTGCAGACTTTACGGGGGTGAAAATTCTGTAAAAGGATTTTTTTTTGTTACGAGCATTACGCAAAGAAAACATGCCCTTCAATACGTGATACCACAGATCTCTGTTTAATAGAATGCCATCATTAAGGCCATTGCTGTATTTTGAGATGTAAAATACGTGATGTTAACCATTAGCTTTGGAAACATCAAGTTTGGAAACAATCAAGCACCACAAATGCCACGAGCTCCACACACATTTCCTTCACGGGTTTTTTTTTATTGAGTGCACACCAAGCACGGAATGGTCAATAACGAAGTACAGAGCAAGTAAACGAGATCGAGAGATTCGGTTTTCAGTGATAAGACTGCAATTATATAAAGAGGGGGGCAACTGAATAAAATTCGCCACGCTCATCATGAACCTTGACCGATATCAACAACAAAAACTGAATAAGAGGCTTAATTTTTTGGGCAATGGCCATTCTCTGAATAACCATTCAGCATCATCAGCTATGATCGATCAACTGCTGGATGAATTAAGGTTTTCCCCGAACCGCAGCCGCCTCTCATGATCCCGCGATGCAACAATCCACCCAGCAACCTGCACATGAGCTGATTTCATCCTCGGTGAATAACCACGAGCCTCTGATCATCTTGTCTGATGTAGGCGAGTGTTTATAACAAATGTGTTCAGCTTCATTTTAGTTTACTCGTGGCTCGACAACTCATGAGCTATACGAACAAGCAGAATAAACTTTGACCATGAAATCAAATAAAACCCATTTGACCGTCCAATAAGACTGAATCTAAGATGACTGCAGTCACGCTGTGGAATGGTTCCAGCTATTCAATCTTTCTAATTATGCACAGTGTAATAATTTTCCAAATGGTGTTTCCATTTTTAATAAAGGTAAAAGCTGCTAAAGGCACAGCCCTGCAAATGCTTGCTAACGGCACTGCTGGTGGAAGGACCTTCACTCATGGGGCCTGTAGAGTTCCTCTAGATCAGGGGTCGAAAACGTGCGTCTCTTCAAGGACTGCCTCGTGACATTATTTATTAAGGATCACCACCGTCTCGTATTCACATGGCATTGCGGCTCTTGAAATAGAGGTTTTTTAAAATCCTTTATATTAAGTTCGCTTGCTTGCTTAGGACCGTGCAAATCTTTCGGTCGTTTTTTAACCCACTTCCCTTTATCCAATCGAGCTGACATTTTGCACACAGACTCGTTGTGCGTGACAATGCATTTTCGTGAAAAAAAAGTTCCTAAATTTTACACTGTTTAGGGAAAAAATTTTCAATATTTAATTACCAATTGTTTAATGCTGCCAGACAATCATCTGACCCATAGGTGGCAGCCATCTCAAGCCAGAGGACGAGAGGACTCTAGCCGCCCCGATACCACGCATATAAAGGATTTATAGTGAAAAACTTTGTTTTTACGGGTAATTTTTTTCCGAATTAGAAAACAATGGCTCTTCTTGTTAGTTTGGTTGCCGACCTCTGCTCTCGATAGTATTCACCTTCTCTTCCATGCTGGGAAGAGGTCTTTGAAGATGTGGAACTACCCATACTTTTACCCCGTCACAAACAACCTGCTTATTAACTAATCGCAGTATAAACACTTTTACCGTTGGAGGTGGGAGGATTTAAGAGAATTGCCCATTGTTTCAACTGCAGCGCTAAGAGGCCGAATCGAATCAGGATCCGCTTGATTCCAGGTGCAATGCACGGACCATTCCCCAACGGCAGCAACCCCCAAACTTAAATATAACCTCTTTGATGAAAGCTAATCCTAAGGTTTAGTTGCTAGGCCTTGATAGCCCTCGTCCCTTTGCCTGGTGGTGTACAGTGCACGTGCAACCTCAAAGTCCAGGGTTTGGTTTTCCTGTTTTTCACATTAGTGACTGTTCGTGAGAATGTAATATCCCATTTGGCATTGCAACCGCATAGGCCTCGTTACTTACACATGGGAGTGTGCTGTGTGAAGGATGTCTTGCAAAATAGGTAATAACAGTCATGCATTACTCCTTTGCGTTATATACTAATGAGAAAATTCCCTCGATTATACATACTTCATGCTCACCTCAGAATGGCTTCTGACACATATGAGACATTTATTTCGCAGATTATTAGTTTGAAAAGTTAGCTGTCAAAATGTGAGGGTTTTTTTTTTCGTTACAATTTTGACTAGTTTAATTAATCCCATGCAGGGATGTATGACTGTAAATGTCAAAGAAGCAGTCAAATAAATTGTAGAATTGCTTCATAAGTTTGGAATGAATTATAGATTTTAATTTACCCTTAATGCGGACAAATATTTCCATTTTATTAGTAGAGACAAGCCTTCAAACTAAGCCTCGAATGAAGATGGTTGAACTTTTTTTTAATCACCTTACCCTCAAAATGTCTTGATCACACCACATGCATTCTGTTTGAACTCAATGTTACCTTGGCGAGAAAAAAGGTCAAATCGATATAACTGCTCAACCCGAGATATTAACACTTTTTAAACTTGCATTGCCTTTGTCGTGTTCGCCTTTTGGCATTCTCTGGTCTAACACTAATTAGACAAGGCCATAAAGAAGGCTGTCTCTGGTGTAGGCCAATACGTTGCAAACACAATGCCTTATATTACCAGAGCATGTTGTTTGTATGTTTTACCACAGGGATGTGTGGTTAATGCAAATGTGATGCATTACAATAGGTATTTATTTGGTACTCTTAGGTTTTTTCGGTAAAATCACGTAGGGAAAAACAAATAAATAAAGTAAAAAAAAATAGCTCGATTTAATCAAATCATTATTATTTAATTTTATTATTAGTTTTTTCCCTATGTGACTTAACCGAAAAAAATCTAAGAGTATGAATCCTTGCAGTCACGAAAGCTTCGAATATATTTATTTGGTGTTTGATTGCCACAAAGGGTGAAGCCTATTCTTATTCTTTCATCATTTTGATTCTGAAAAAAAAAGATCCCATAGATGTTACTTGGCTCTTTGCTATCCGTACGACATTCACACATATCCACTCAATAAAAGTGTCAACTCTACACAAGACGAAAATCCTTTGAAGTTTACACTTTTCACCGTTGTGCAGACTTTAACCCACATCATGTATTGTCTCTCACACTTTGATAGTGGAATTACGTTGGCATAGCACAACCTCCAAGTCTTAACGTATTCCAAGTTCAAATACTTCCCACAAAAATTAAACTGTCACTTAGCATTTTTGTTCATTTAAATACACGCATGCCTGGCACCCAGGGATACACATGGGTCATCGTCTATATAACGCATTCCGAGTGAAATTGCATGTTTCATTCGGCATTTAAAATGCAATGTTTTCGATTTCCACAAATATTTGTGGTCAAAGTTGCAAAACGGGATGGGCGATAATACATACTCAATGAAAACAAGAACACGTGCACGTGATGGCATAAGTGACATCATCACTGTAAACATTACTGATAGACATGATATATTTTGCCACAATGTTATGTCATGCAATCCACAGGGACTTGGTGATCACTGCTATTTTGTATTTGTTTCAACATAATTCATGGCCAAGGCAAACATCAGTGCCGAGTTGAAGCTTTCGTGACTGCAAGGATTCATACTCTTAGTTCTTTCGGTAAAGTCACGTAGGCAAAAAATGATACGTTCCATTCATTGGCTACCACATTCTGATAAGCTCCCCCCCCTCTCCTCCCCCCTCAACTTTCATTTAAGGGCTTACATCTTGAATCCCTGCCTCACTTGATGCAGCTAATCTGGCTGTGACGGTCCCACCTGATGACGGAGACTTGTGTTGCCTCCGAAACGTCGTGATTTTATTGTTTTATTTTCATTAATTTTAATTTAATTTTTTACCTACGTGACTTTACCGAAAGAACTAAGAGTATCAGTGACGAGTGAATTCTAGACCAGTCCTGCACATCCTCTGTTACCAACCTACGTGGTGCAGTATAGGCAAACAATCTCCTCGACTAGCCCATGGGAAGCCCTTCATGCAACAGCGAGGCTGACAATGGACTTCACGTGTTTCGGTCTTGTTATGCAAGTATTTTATTTCACAAACGAATGTAACTTGCTACGTTGGCAAAAAGCAAGCAACGTAATTTTTAGTCGAGAATGTGGTTTATTTGGAGTACTTAGGTCACATTTCATGGCTCTGTAAGATTCCAAGGCAAAGCGTCACATTCCACTTTTCTTACTGCCAGCAGGTGGCTGGCAGGCAATGAACAGTAATCAATTATTAAACGTATGGAGGAAATACACAATATGTAAGCACCCCACATTAAACAACACGTTTCAAACTGATTATTCGGTGATGCCGCACATGGGAAGTGGATCACAGGCACAATTAACAACAACAAAACTCACACTCGTCAACAACGCTGCTTTAAAGTAAGAAAACATGCAATGTGTGCTTTGAATAAGGGCCATTAACCAAAACGTCGCTGATTATATATTTTTTTTTCTTTTAATGCAGTCTTGTTGATGAGTCTTGAGTCTATTTTTACACTTTTTGTTATTGTTCAATACCAAATTCATTACAATTCCCAAGCCACATTTTTTTAATTTCAATTAATTTACCTACTCATCTACTAATATAATTTCCCCCCTAAATGTTACACTTTTTGTAATTAAAAAAGCAATTTAATCAAGTGCTACTATACTGATGTCAGTAAACAGGTCCTCATATGAATAATGAAAACAAAATGTACACGTAATATGAATTACTTATTTTGGGCTGGTTGATATCATGCCTGCCTGTACTGTAAATAAAAAAAACTGCATCTCTGCAACATACGCGGGCTGCATTATCTTGCGATCATTGTGTTACATAATTTACCAAAAGTGTATTCTGGTACCACAAGTTGGCCTGCCCGATAATTTCCAAGCCAGGTGGAACGAGATAATCTGTTTCAATTTTCCCCACACTCTTTTTCTTTTAAACTGCTCTCCCGTTTAGACTCATTTTAACTGCTTGCAATTACAACATGCCGGCTAATGGAAAACAGCACGAGGCATGTGCAGTTTTGTTCAGAAAGCAGCTTTAAACATTGACACAATTAAAGCTGCTTTCGTAAGTAAGCCGTTAAAATGGTAACGCTGCAAAAACACATATCAATCAGTACACCTGTTTCTGTTTTCCTTACAATTGGATTGTCGCCTTCGCCAAAAGCTGCTTTTTAACCATGATCCTTCAAGCAAATGCCACACCGCATGCTGCACAGAAATGCCATAAAAGAGTAGCCACAAGCCCATCAATTATTCTGACGGGAAAGCACGCCCTGCTTTTCCATTCACAACCTTACAAACCCTATTTCCCGTGAATGAAAATTTCACATGCATCGGAGGGCCATTGGTAAATATTGCATTTTGTGTTCAACTCCATACGGCTGCCTTCTTTCAAAGTAACTTGGAAAACATGGGAAAACAAGACGTCGAAATGAAATGGATAGCTGCCGATATTTTGCCCACCAAACGCAGCCTTACCTTTTTCAAACAATAGTTTTCTTTGAAGTATGAAAATGATTGTATATCATGCATATTTACACTAAGGGTGAGGATTTCCATTTACCGGGCACTTTATGAAAGACGCGGGGGGGGGGGTATGCATTGAACAATGAACATGTGAATGGCACTACATACAAAATAGAAAAATGTTGACCCAAACACACACACACACCGCAATATTGTAACCACTGAAAACCCGAGTATTACTACGTTCAAATAAAAGTTTGGCAGCAGGACAGAAAAAAATGTTTGCCTGCCCATGTCATCGTACAGGCATCCCAAAAAAACCCATCATCATCCATCTTCACCAAACTCCAGCCCACACAGGTACAATGTCGTAACAGCAGCAGTGCTCAGGATATTCACCTGTGAATGTATTTTTTATTTTTCCTCCCCAATCTTCCGCTCAACGTAAAGCAGTCACGTTAATTTATCATCTAGCATTCACTAATTCACTCACGTCTCTCACTTACTGGCGGTCAGTCATCTTATTATAACACTTCTATCCCTACCACCCATGGCTACTGTTCCAAATAAAGTTCACTCATTGATCCCTTCTACCAACGTGAAGGACAAGACTGACTTTTGCCGTCATCCATACTGTGTTCAACTACCACACCGCAACCCAACATGCCGCTCTTTGCGATTCTTTCTTCGCACAGGCACGGCTTTGGAATTTCCTTCCAACGTATTATTTTTCTCCAAGTTATTGTAGCCTTGCTCAATTCAAGTAATATCAATTTTTTTCTCTTACACCCTAAACTTGTCCTGTTTCTTGTTGACCGCGTTGAGTTTTTTGAAGCCTTTGGCGCTGTGCAAAGCAATCATGTGAAATTAAATGAAAAAACTCGAGTCGCATTCTGAACATAACTTTAGTGCCACGTTTGTACATTTCCCAGGTGTAGCGATAAACACCGTGATCAAACAGCAATGCCACCTACCTATTAGGAGACCGGCAGATTGGGCTGATTTGAGTGAGTTTAACACATTCCTGCGGAGGGAGCTGGTAGAAACGTTGGGTTGCTTGGTCAATGGCCAGGGTCAACGGCGGCGTGGTGTATTCCGCAAATATGCCCGACTGTGAGGGTGGGCACAAGCCGGCATGAGTAGGTTAAACGTTGAGTTTTATAAGGGCACCACGGGGTGACCAGCCCCTCCCCACCCAGCCCCACCCCCCACCCAGCCCCACCCTCCCCACCCAGCCCCTCCCCACCCTCCCCTCCCCACCCAGCCCCTCCCCTCCCCACCCAGCCCCTCCCCACCCTCCCCTCTCCACCCAGCCCCACCCCTCCCATTTTTGGATGCACGACGGACGGACACAATAATCCCCTGTGGGCTGGTGTAACCAGGAGGTTCCTACCAGTATAATCTACAGCATATACGAACATTCAAGGCACCCCTGACAACAAGGCTTTTCAAATTAGTAGTGGAGCACACTGTAAGGATGCACCTTGCTAAGACATTGTTTTGTGGATTTAAAGCAAAATATTATTTAGCTTAACTAGAGCACAACATTCTCAAACCGCATTCCTAATATGTTTACGCTTGAATTAATGAAAACAACATGTTGTTTGGCATTCGTTGTATCTTTCTTTCGAAAGAGACAAATATGCAAGCGTTTGCCAATGCCATCTGTTGTCCATGCCAGTAAACAACTGCTTGGGAAGTCAAAATATAACTTCAATAGAAATGTTTAATTGTAATAATTTGCATGTGGTGTTAGACATTGTGCACAGAATGGCAGTCTGACCCCGCAAGGCAAGTTACCACATGCCTTTCCACATAACATTCCTCATTATTAAATGTATTCCAACAAACATTTTTTAACTATTTGTCTTTTGTCAACGTCACACTTTTTTACTGATTGGCCGTGTCGGGTGGTGGAGGGTTACGACACATTTATAAATAACGCGATCTAACCCAAAAACGTTTATTATGAAACATTGTTTAAATTTATTTAGTTTAAAAAATAATATCAACGATTCATATGCAGGTGTGACTATTTTCAATTTCTCTAAAACTAAGAATGTTTGCAGATTCTACAAAATTAATGATGAACAGATTATATAGTATGGAATGGCATTTACCAAAACATTCTATTTGTATACATTGTTTTTCCTCAATACTGTTTTTATACTTTTTAAATGAGCTTGCTGAATAGACACATTACTGTGAGAATACTATATTGTTTCCATGCATAGCATTTGTCAGGGTGGCATGAAATCCATGAAAAAATTATAATGGGGTTAGATCAGGCTGTGGTAGAAATGTAAAACACATGTGCTACGTGCTGTGAAAAGGCACACAGCACAAAAAGCAGTCAAATCTGACCTCTGTAAAGGTCAAATGAATATACTGATCATACATTACGAGTAAACATTAAATTAAACATATCCATCATTAAAATAATCATACCTTTATGCATCAAATAGACAAGCACCAAATTAGCTGTGTAAGAAATTATTTTTGGAAAATATGAAAATAATTACACGCAACATCTAGATCGTGACAATGCATTCCATTTTTTTCACCCAGGGAATACCATTACCTGATACGGTAGTTTTACATAAATATATATCAGCAGGTCTATATTTAAATACATTTTGGAACGGGCGGTGTCAACATTACTTTTTAATCTGCCCCCAGATCTTGCACTGGATCCTGCTGAGCACTCATGTCTAACGGTGCTGGCCAGACCAAACACAAAAAGCGAAGTGTGTATGTTTGTCATCATTGAGGTCCGATTGAGTGGTCACGGGAGGCAAGCGTGGGCCCTGGAGATTAAAGCTCCTACAGCTCACCTCTCATTTCCTCCTCCTACCACCTGGTGTCTTTATTTGATTTATGAAATTAAATATCCAAGCAGCAATTTATGTTATATTAGATGTTTTGGATTTAAACAACAACAAAATCCACCAAGCTTTGAAAATAATATACAAATTACACAACTGTATATTTGTTTTTACCCATAACAATTTTAGCCAAATTGTGCTATCAGCATTATGTCACCACAAAAACAAACACCCGATGTCAGAGAACTTGCCCATGGAAGCATATATCACAGAACTAGTGTACAGTCCCTTCAAGTGACCTCTGATCCACAACTCGAGGCAGAACTTCCCCCAGCTGCTTTGCTCATAGAGAGGAATGTTCAACGCATTACAGTCAAATAGAAATGTTTTATTCAGACAAATCAGGTGAGAACATCAACTCGCAACACTTCAGAACATGTCTTCTTGGTTCTTTCGGTAAAGTCACGTAGAAGGGAAGTAATAAAATAAAAAAAATAAAACATAATAAAATAATTGCTTGGATATTTAATCATGTTTTATTTTTATTATTTTATTACTTCCCTTCTACGTGACTTTACCGAAAGAACCAAGAAGATGAATCCCTGCAGTCACGAAAGCTTTAAATCGAAACTTCAGAACCTGGTTTAATAAAATATGACTTCCTGGGTTTGAATCCAGGATTTCAGTGCTGCCAGCTCAGAATTCTAAACCCTTGACATCTATATATATACAGTAGGACTTCAATAATCTGCGAATTCCTGTAATTCGTGGAGCATTGGTATTTCGTGACTCCTGCCATAATCCGTGGGGACATTGATCCTGAAATCTGCAAAAAAATCACGGATTTCTGGAGCTTTTCTGCATGTGGCTTATTCCTCACATAATTTGACACATACTGCATTGGTGCAAAATCTTTTCCGCACAATACGGGACAAACCTACAAGGTAAGCCGTGGATGAGAAGATCCGTGATAGGGTTCCCCAATATTATCATGGACTATTGTTGTCCTACTGTGCAATGACTTTCACATGCTTATCAACTATCATCGCCAAAGATATTAGTACTGTACTAATGTCCCCTTGAATATTTAATGACAGTATATAGAACATATAATAACAAAGCAAAAGAGCCAAGGCTAAAACAGTGTTGACCTGTCAACATTAATGATATTGCCAAGTTACTGGGCTCCACCAGACTTCACCTCTGCCAGGGAAAGCCATTAACCTTAATCACTGCAAAATAGACTCTTGATAAACATGTTTCAAACATCTTCTTGGTTCTTTCGGTAAAGTCACGTAGAATGGAAATAATAAAATAATAAAAATAAAACATTATTATGTTTTATTTTAATAAAATAATAAAAATAAAACATAAGATTTTTTATTTTCATTATTTTATTATTTCCATTCTACTTGACTTTACCGAAAGAACCAAGAAGATGAATCCCTGCAGTCACGAAAGCTTTAAATCGAAATGTTTCAAACAGAGTGCCCGGTATTTTTACAGTTGTGATGGTAAAGGGGCATATTCACAAAACCACTTCGTGGTATTTAATTATGTTATTGGACACTTAAAAAATATTTAAGCAAAGATATATATTATTTAAGTTAGGGTGAAAACCATCGCATCATCATCATCATCCATGCTCAATACACTACTGGAGGAAAGCCGTTGTCATCTGTCACAATCCTAGGATTTGTAACAATCCCCCCAGCACTTACACACGAGCCGGTTTCATCCAGCCACCCCCACTGCCTCCATCTCCTCTGTGGGTACCAGAGGTGGGACAAAGTCATTGTTATGCAAGTCCAAGTCGAGTCGCAAGTCATCAAATTCATGACTCGAGTCTGACTCGAGTCCAAGTCACATGACTCGAGTCCACATCTCATAGGTGGGACAAAGTCATTGTTATGCAAGTCCAAGTCGAGTCGCAAGTCATCAAATTCATGACTCGAGTCTGACTCGAGTCCAAGTCACATGACTCGAGTCCACATCTCATAGGTGGGACAAAGTCATTGTTATGCAAGTCCAAGTCGAGTCGCAAGTCATCAAATTCATGACTCGAGTCTGACTCGAGTCCAAGTCACATGACTCGAGTCCACATCTCATAGGTGGGACAAAGTCATTGTTATGCAAGTCCAAGTCGAGTCGCAAGTCATCAAATTCATGACTCGAGTCTGACTCGAGTCCAAGTCACATGACTCGAGTCCACATCTCATAGGTGGGACAGAGTCATTGTTATGCAAGTCCAAGTCGAGTCGCAAGTCATCAAATTCATGACTCGAGTCTGACTCGAGTCCAAGTCACATGACTCGAGTCCACATCTCATAGGTGGGACAAAGTCATTGTTATGCAAGTCCAAATCGAGTCGCAAGTCATCAAATTCATGACTCGAGTCTGACTCGAGTCCAAGTCACATGACTCGAGTCCACACCTCTGGTGGGTACACTTTCGAATGTCTTTCATTGCATGGCTGCTACTCCCGTCACTATTCTTGTGCGGTAATAAATGTTGCGTTTACACGTTGGACGCAAAAGTCACGAGACGGTTAGGGGCCGTCCATAAATGACGTCACGCGATTTTGGACTATGTTTTACCCCCCCCCCTCTCGTCAGACGACGTCACAAAAGTCAGACGACGTCACAAAAGTCAGACCTCCCTTCAAATATGACGTCACAAAGCTCTGCCCCCCCCCAACCATATTTCCATTTTGAAAATAAAACATGCTTCAAATCGCTTTAGACTATGGTCATTGTAGTGCGTATTTAATGTGTCGCTGCACTCTGATGTTGTAGGAGAAAACATGTATTAAAAAGTTTATTTAATTAAGTAGAACGTGTTTATATTTATTTAAAGTTGCACATTTTGATGTGACGTCACATTACTCAACCCCCCCCCCCTCGTCACACATCGTCACAAATGTCTGAATACCCCCTCCCCTAGGTGCATGACGTCATTTATGGACGGCCCCATATATAACAAATATAATTATTAACTACCATAGAGGAGGTGTATACATACTCTTTGTTTTTTTCGGTAAAGTCACGTAGGTAAAAAAATTAAAATAAATTAAATCACGACGTTTCGGGCGCAACACAAGCGTCCTTCTTCAGGAGGTGTATACAGTCACCTGTGTATGAAGTGTCTAGATATCGTGCACACACATACGAAAGTAAATCCATATTCGTCATTAGCCATTGTTTATCCACTGCTGGATGAAGACCTCCCCATAACACCGTCAGCCTTCACGGTTCTATGATGCCACAATCCGTCTCAACTCCTCCGCAAGAATGTATTTAATCGTTTCCATCTCCACAGCGGCTATTCTCTCGGGCAAATTCTCTGCCGCTGCTGCCATTTCATTATTGAGCTTGATACATCATAAGAAGGGATGATGCCCCGTGGTTGAGACCGGTGATATTTATGTATTACAAAGCACAAACGAGGTAAACATTTTCCCACTGGGCATTGCCTGGAATGGAGCACGCATTTAAAATTACCATCTGTGATTATTGGGGCAACAACAAAAAAACACTCGGCCAACGAGAGACGAGTTTCACCAAGGCATGAACCAACACACAGGCTTTCATTGTTTATATTCCAAACTTAGTCAGCAACATACAGGTCCAATTATTTTCTCAATCAGTCTCGCCACACTATTGGCTTCAAAAGGTCAAGTCCGGAAAAATGTCAACAGCTGTAAAAGCGTTAACACATTTGTGTATATATTTAAAACAAAAACATGCAATATCTTTGCAAGGTTAGCACAAATAAGCAAGTGCTACAATTGCAAATGTGTTACTAAGAGTTTGAAAGTGCTTTATTTTTTTATACTTTAAGAGGAAGCGCTGTAAAATAAATGTACTTAAACCTATAAAAACAGCGTGCGGTTCTCAAGTATCACATATTCCATTGAAAGTTTCTTGGCAAAATAATATCAAATGCCAGACTGACGTAATTACATTTTTTTTCAGTTGTGGCCTTTACTGCTGCCTTACAAAAATATACTGACACAACTTTATAACGATTTATTTACAAAAAAAATAACCACCACTGGCATCCATTTACAGAAGTTAAAACTCTGTCACTGGAAGCAGTAGCAAAATCCGTATTGGAAAAGTTAAAGACTACAAAATTGGGTATATTCAGTGGTGAAAATGGGCCGGAGCACCCCGGAACTCCGTTGTAGGAGTGAAAATGTGGACCCGACTGTGTCTATCTATCACAGCTAGACCCATAAACTAACAAAGACCCCACAGACAAACACAGAGACCCACAGACACGGTCAGAGACCAAAAGACACGCTCAGAAACCCACATAAATGCATAGAGACCCGCAGACGTACACAGAGACCCACAAACACACCCATATACCCACAGACAAACACAGAGACCCACAGACAAACACAGAGACCCACAGACACGGTCAGAGACCAAAAGACACGCTCAGAGATCCACATAATTTCATAGAGACCCGCAGACGTACACAGAGACCCACATACACACCCACATACCCACAGACAAACACAGATACCCACAGACAAACACAGAGACCCACAGACACGGTCAGAGACCAAAAGACACGCTCAGAGACCCACATAAATTCACAGAGACACACAGAGGAGCAGAGAGACCCACAGATGACCACAGAGACCCACAGACGGAGCAAAGCGCCTCCTCCTGAGATTTAGTCTGCGGTCTCGATCTAGTGGGGGGTGAGGAGAATAATTTATGAGTTTCCCCAGTAAAATTATGCCCATTTCCAGTCCTGCTGATGGTCTTCCCTGCCATGGGCAATATAAGAAACAAAGAATGCTAAGCACCTGCAATGATGGTGTTTACATAAACAAGGTGGCATGCGAGGCTTACTCGCATGTGCTGATTGCAGAGTTAATCGAATGAAGTATGCTCCGTGACCCCATATGAAACTAATAAGTATCGGTTCATGGAATGCAGTTTTGATATGGGGAGACGCCATGTACCGCGTTGTGCTAAAATGAATGTGGGGTAACTTCTGTGGAATCTTTTATGATTGCCCAAGCATTGGAAAATGTCAAGCACAGTGGTGACTTCTTATGACGTCCCCTTATCACAGTTCGGACAACTATATTTATTCAGCTGCAGTGGAAAGGTGTCTCACAATTTAAATGGCGAGTCTAGACAGTAATGAAATTTAATACAATGTCTGAAATAACTCCCATTTCACAGCCCACACAAGTGCAAACTATATACAGTACCCATGGCAACTTCTAAATACTGCTAGTCCACGTTTCACGTTAAAGTGGGGAAACGATTATTGGGTAGAAAGTAGTAAAGTACGTACGGGCTTTTGACAATCCAATGCTGGATGAGGATCACCCCATGCTTTGCTGGCCATGACTATTATTTGGTTACCCATCCAAGCACTATCCAGGTCAAATTATACTGAGCTTCCATGATCGGTCACATCGCAGATGACATTGGGTCACGGGCATCGCCAAACTTAATGCAGCCTAATTAAGAATGACACTTTTGTACTCCCATTGTTGTAATGCAAAGCAGGACTTTTACGTAATGAGTTATATCTTGCGTTATCGTTTCTCCTTGCCAAGTGCAGTATACATTTTTTCCCAACAGTGAAGCACGCTTGAAATTAATTGCCTTGAGAGAGTGAAAGTAGGACAAGTGGATTAGAGAATATAGGCAAGTTAATGACATCAAACTGTTTTAAAAAAAAATAAGTAAATGGGTTTTTAGTAGTACACGTCGTAGGCTGGAAGAGATGAAGACAGATGACCAAGAATAATGAACGCACCCAAGATGACTTACATTGTGGACTTACATTGTCGATTGGTGAACTGTCATAATTGCAGGATCGGGCGAGATGGAAGCAAATTGGAGGGGCATTCGTCGTCCAGTAGCGGACTGATAATGCCTAATAATGATGGATGATAATGGTGACGAGTACACCACACTCGCAACATACTGTGCATTAAGTGCTGATTTCCGTGGCCACAACACAATCGTGTTTTGTTTACTCACTAAACAAACCTTTTAATCCTTTACTGCATCTCTCCCTTTTAGGCATTGTGTGAGCCATTCTTTCCCCCCTTCCTAAGCTCCGTGTGCTCATTGTAGTCCTCCCTCTTTTACAAATCGCTCTCTCTCTCGCTCTCTCTCTCTCTCCTGGTGGCAAATGTGTCTGTACGAGTGACCTCTTTGTTAGCCAGAAACCGAACGCGTGTACTCGATTGACGCGCGGATCTCGTTTTCAACACGTCTTTGTGCGAGATGGCTTTCATCCGGATCAGTTCGGACGATGCAGGCGAGAGAGTGCGTGCACTGCACAATCCAAAGAGCGCAACTGCGGTGCGATGGGTCCTTTGTGCTGCAACGACGACAGGAGCAATAGTACATAAATCGCCTGCGGTATGGCAATAATCTTCTTCAAGCACGGGGACGCGATGGGGCAGGATCAATGCCCCCCCACCCCACCGTGCCGCAACATCTCCCGATACAAAAACAAAAGAACTTCGCAATATTTGACGTGATTGATCCGAGTGCTGCAACAACCCATGCGTCCTATGATCAGAGGGGTCGTTGCCCGAAACGTCACCTCGCACATCAAGTGTCCTTTCAAGCCAGCGAGTGCTGTTGGTGTACAAGTTGAGTTTGAGTTTTGTCAGCGGTACACTGATAATCCAGCTGCCACGGCACGTGGTGATGTGAGTGATTGAATGCGATGTGAATCTAAGCGCTTGGTGCACGACCCTGTAGCACTGTGACAATGCCCTGCAGGCACGCGTGATTGAATGTTATGTGAATCTACGGTGCTGCATCCCCCCTGTATGTACAAGAAGAAGAACAAAAAAACCCAAAAAGTCAACGCATCTGTGATGTGCGCTGAGTTGGGGGGAGATGCGCAAATGGCTGGTGGTGATGGTGGTGGTTAGTGGGTCTGGGTTTTGCCGGCAGACAGGGAAACAACTCACAGGATGGTGGTCTGTGGAGCCACTCCGACGGGTATGGTCTCGAGCATGAGGTGCATGCACCTCACCGTCGTTCGGAAACAGAGGCAGCGGCTCGGGCAAGCCTGCACGCCGGTGTTCTGCAGGACGAAGACGACCAACAGCAGACCGAGCAGAACACTCCGGAGGGCCCCCCATTGAAGACGCATTGCTGGCCCCGTCCTTGACGCCCCCCCTCCTCCCCACCTTCTCCCCTTACGCCTCTCCTTCTCTTCCCCGACTCCTCTCTGCTCCGTATTCAATCTGAACACCCTCCCTCTCCACCCCAGCCACCACCACCACCAACAAACCACCCCGGGCACACCGTGGTGGAGGATTTCCAATGCCCCCCCACCCCACCGTACAAGTGGTTGGTCGTTTGTAGAAGGAAGCACGGTTTTCACAACAACCTAACAGTATTCCTCTTTCTTCAATGGCAACTCCAAAAAAAGTTAACTCCGTTCGAAACTCGAGAGACAGAGAGAGAGACTCCGCCTTTGGGCCCGCCCCAACTGAGCCCATTGCCCCGCCCGTGCCCATTCATGACCATGCGTCGTCATCGTTTGGCAGTGACTCACAAAGGGGCCCCAAGACAAAATTGTTTAAGGCTTTGCCTCCACCACCCACTTACCCCCCCCCCTCTTTTTTATACTCGGTCTAAAACAAGTGGGTTCTTGTCACCTCTGCCGCAGCCTTTGCACCCATTTGGTTCTCAATCTTTAAATTTTTAAAAATAAATATTAACTTAATTAGAATAAATGTAGGTTTGATGAAACGTGGATTTCAAAAAAAAAATCTGGCATGTCTTGCACCTCCAGAAAGGGCATCTCGCACTCACAGGGGGTGCGTGCACCCCAGGTAGAAAAGAAAAACCCACTGGTCTAATATATAAAAAACAATAAATGTTATTTTAGTCCAACCAACGTATTGGCTATATTCTTGGTTCTTTCGGTAAAGTAACGTAGATAGAAAACTTTTTGTTAAAATAAAAATAATAAAATTATTTTAAATTTCTTATTTTATTTTTCTTATTTTTATTATTATTGTCTTTTTTGTTTTCTATCTACGTGACTTTACCGAAAGAACCAAGAATATGAATTCCTGCAGTCACGAAAGTTTTAAGTCAAAATTCAACGTATTGGTTGTCGCGGTTGCAGACCAACACTATCGAGCGGCCTATGTTTAAGGAGGCAAACTCCGGACCGGTTTCAACTTTATGGGTGTCATGGGCAGTCAGGCTTGTTGAGAAAATGGTGATGGATTACCAGATGTTATCGGAAAAGAGCACTCCAATTATAAATTACGGGACCCTGTTCAACGCCAAAAGCAATATCGTACACAAAACTCATTGTGCTTTGACTTTCAGGATATTTTTTTAAAACAAGCCTTACAGCTGAGACCCGTAAACGCTGTTGAATAACATTGGTCTGTAAAGCCACTAGGCTGATAGTCGAAAGCGTATACTGTATAATTGTATTCATGCATGGAGACAGAACGAAGTTAGGCTAAATTTCGATTTAAAGCTTTCGTGACTGACCTGTTCTCCACCTGAGGACGGCTGCTTGCGTTGTGGCCGAAACGTCGTGAGAATTATTTTATTGTTTTATTTTTATTATTTTCCTTCTACGTGACTTTACCGAAAGAACCAAGAAGATGAAGTTAGGCTAGGTTTATAACATCGTCAACAGAGCAGTCTCTTCACCCCAGGGACCAGCTGTTCAACATATCCCACTGCGACCAGCTAGCTACTCGTGAGCTTTAGGAATGTCAGCAATGGTTACAGATCCTCAAGACGTGATTATTAGCTGTGCCTCACCTTTTTCGATTTAAAGCTTTCGTGACTGCAGGGATTAATCTTCTTGGTTCTTTCGGTAAAGTCACGTAGAAGGGAAATAAAAAAATAAAACATAATAAATATTATTTTGTTTTATTTTTATTATTTTATTATTTCCCTTCTACGTGACTTTACCGAACGAACCAAGAAGATGTGCCTCACCTGCTTTCACGAGACCTAAAGGACTTCTCTGGCTGTGTGTGGAGGGAATTATGGGACTTGTGTTCGCATGACCAACACACATTAACGGTGCAATTAGGGATGTAGAGTGATGGTGTTGCGTGGCCTCCAAATTATTTTCTAATGGGGCAAATATGAGTTACTGCCTTGCGACTTTTTTAAAATTAGAACCATTAACACATTTGGGGAACCTGGGTGAAGCTAGCCCACGTTCATACGAACATCCCTTTTTGTCAACACAATTCTACAAGAGGGACTCCATGCCGTGCAGTACGTTGAGGTTATTTGAGTCATCTTGCAAACAGCAATGGGAAGTCTTCTTGGTTCTTTCGGTAAAGTCACGTAGAAGGGAAGTAATAAAATAAAACATATAAAACAGCCGTCCTCAGGTGAAGACAGACCTGGTCTTCACCTGAGGACGGCTGCTTGCATTGTGGCCGAAACGTGAGAATTATTTTATTATGTTTTATTTTTAGTATTTTATTACTTCCCTTCTACGTGACTTTACAGAAAGAACCAAGAAGATGAATCCCTGCAGTCACGAAAGCTTTAAAGCAATGGGAAGCATAAAGGAACCGTTCCAGGAACGGTAAAGTTTTATTTACGTACATTAATCCCAGACAGTACAAACATAAAATTTTGTTTTCCAGCACCAGTTGTAATATAATTGTATGATCAAATAACTGAATACATTTCATACAGCCAACAGAGATCAAACACATCCAACACTGGGTGCACACTGCACAAGTTTCCCACAATTACCCACAATCCAACAAAAGTCACCAAGTTAGAGCCTACTAGAATGCAGATGTAACTCTCAAAAAGTGATTTTGCTTCATGTGCATAAGCATTTGTGTAAATCTACTGCACATTATTGACTAACAATGCTCTTTATATCATTAGATATCACCAGCTAAGCAGTGTTCAACTAAAATAGTGCTTGGGTGAGTGCCCACTATGCATACCAGGTGTTATAAGATGCACAACACAAGGCAGTGAAGCAAACTCAATTATTGTACTGCACTTCTATGGGCCACCTTTTCCATGCTGCACGCCTTCACAAACTCAGTGACAAGTGTGGTGAAATATGGTTAAAACACCCCTATGGCATGGCCCTAAGTCGTGGAGCAGGTAGTTCCAAATGTAACATTTACAGTCCTATCAATCCACTACTGGATGAAAGCTTCACCACACCGTGTCAGGTGTTGGCCATACATCACTAATCAGTGCGGGTTGGGGAAGAAGGGTGGCCCCAGAACAGTGTAGACAAAAACTCACCACTGATATGAGCCACGCATGACCTTGGAATCAAACTCGGGTCACCGGGCTGACTGCAATGCGCTAACCACGACACCAGTGCGACAATTCTCTATTGTAATACTTCAAAGTACTTAATTCCTATTCAATAAAAAAAAGTACTGTACACGATTCTATTTTCACAATGAAAAACACTTTGCTTAGATGGGCGCATCATGGTCCCGTGATGTCAGGCATTCTTGGACCATATGTTGCTGTTTACTTCAACCAGATTGGCGAGTCAGGTCAGGGGATATAAACAAATTTGATCCGCCGTAACTGCTGAGGTTCTCCAACACTCTCCCTGCCACAGTGGTTGGCGGTGAGTCACCAAAAAATGTTCCCGGCAGCTGTTGCAAATGGAAACTTGTGGAGTGTGTGCCTAACTTGAGAGAAAACAATCGTTCAAACAAGCATGTTTATTACAGAGAAATGTACAGTCGGTGCACGTGTCAAAATATAACAGGTTGCATACATTTCAAAGTTATTCAGCGTCTTGGCAGTTGTTAATGTTGTGCCTCGTAGGATTATTCACACTGCAGACAACCAAGAGGGTGGAGAAATCGATGTCAATGCTGCTCCAGGTCCTTGCGTTCAAGGATTTAGTAAGGTATTTGTCCAAGTTCCTCCAGAATGTGCTTTCGTTCCTCCGCAGTCGGAATGGCGGGTTCCACTCCTTCGCCCCGGCGTCTCACTATAATTTTGTTCTGAAACAGAGATTTTTTATTCATTTTAAAACTGTAGAAATGTATTTGATATTTGGTGCAAATGTTTTTTTGCGACATGCAATTGGTTCTAATGAATGAAAAAAATAACTCACCCAAAACGTCCTGCAGTTTTTGTATCGTATGAAGTATTTTGTGCATACGTCTCTGTCGTAGCCATTGCGTTCCATGCACTTCCGGGAAGCATCAGTTTCCTTTGAAGCATAAACATCCACGTATTAAAGTTATATTACCATGATTATGAACCAATTATGTCAATTCACAAAGATTTACAGCAACTGTACCAGGCGTAATGTCTTGACAGAATACATTATTTTAAAATAAACAATTAAAATTGTGAATATTATTTGCAATATAATACAATGTTCCACAATCGGAACAAAATGTTTGTACTTTGAAGCATTTATGTTATCTCCCACACTCAATATCAAAATAGAATTTCCCAAATGGCCAAAACAGAGAATCAACAAAAATGTTGCGTACCCTATGGGTTAAAATTTTAATATTCCAAAGTAATGCTTTCTTTAAGACCAGTGAAACAACGTATGTAATATCCTATTAGAATTATTTTACATTTTCTTATAGAACATATGATTAACGTCAATGAAGTGATGCATCGCCGTGGTACTTTTACCTCCAGACACGGGTTGATATCCACATCCCTCAACTTCCTGAGCTTCGACATCCTGCAGTCACCTGATATTCACACACCCAGAAATCATGATGAGGGTTGACATCCATTCGTAACATTGTGATCCGTAACATTTTCTTTGTTCAACCGATAAATGTTGTAAAGCAAATGCAAAGTTAAAGCTTTCGTGACCGCAGGAATTCATATTGTTTGGGTCTTTCGGTAACGTCACGTAAATAGGTTGAAAGAAAATAACCTATCTATGTGACTTTACCGAAAGACCCAAAGAATATGAAATGCAAAGTTGACACTGAAAGCTGGTGACTTCACAACAAATACCACTTGTACTCTTGTCTGAACGCTGGTATTTACTGCACATCTGTATTAGGGACATACTCCTACATGGGTTTGTCGTGATTGTGCTGTACACACTTCTCCTGATGTGTTTCTGGTTGCACGGCATGTTGTTCAGTTTAATGTTCGACGTTTTGCTGCGCACGCTGGGAGCTTCATCAGGAATTGATTTGCAGAAACTGAATTGCAGCTCTTAGCATGCGCACCAAAATGTTGGACAGCATGGTCAACCGGAAAACATTTAGGAGAGCAATGTGAAATCGTGGAACGAATGATGCCTCAATAATTAATCTATCAAAAGGGTGAAACACCGACCTGAAGAATTACAGATCCATTAAACTTATTATGGCATAGAAAAAACTGTGAGTCTCATTTGGAACAGAACAATTAAGCCCAACCAAGCACATGGGCAAGCCATGTTTAAGAAATAATTGCCTACATTGATCACAGACAATCAGATTCTGGAAAAGACTAATGCAAATCTAATACCATTAATGTGTACAAAGGCATTGTGGACTATGAAAAGATATTTGACTCGAAATTAATGCATATTAAAAGGCATTTGGCTCTAAATGCAGTCATACAAGTTCTCACAAACTAAGGCCTACATATACACTGTACAGATAAAATTATACTTTTGTAAAAAAAAATGAAGTTGGATATTGCATGCAACAACAAAATGCATATCAGAAATTAAATCAAACATGGCTGCAAAGCTTTTGCGAATTATCCAGTGAGATTAGTATTGTTTAAACATTCGATTTGGGGAATAAATACATGAACATAAATTCCAACAATAGTAACCATCCTAGATATGCGTACGAGTCATTATAGGCAACGGACATAATCAACAAAAATTGATCTGAATAAAATTACTGAATAAATTAATTACTACACAGTCATCATGGATAAAATCACATACAACAAAATCCAGGACCATTTTAATGATGGCAGTTACACCAAAATCAGCAAAGATCCTACCAACCTCCTGGCTACAAAAACCAATAATATCATCACTAATTCGACTTCTCTAATCGAACCGACCAAGCAGCTCTCTCTAAAACCTTCGGCTGCTAGACCACCCAGATTTTATGGCCTTCCAAAAATCAATAAAGGTACTCCACTCCGTCCAATCGTTTCCACCATCAACTCACCTACCTACAAACTGGCCCGATTTCTGTCTGAGACCCTGCTTCCATTCACGGACAAGACCACTTCAGCAGTACCTAACTCAGCTCACTTGGTTTCTCTAATCAAGGACATTTCACTCTCTCCAGATGATTTGCTTGTCAGCTTCGATGTAGTATCTCTGTTCACCAAGGTACCTGTACCTGCCACCATAGCAATCATTGAAGACTTGGTCCAACAGGGACCGAATCCTGATGTACCAACTTTGGTGAGGCACTGCCTTACCAACACTTACTTCATCTGGAATGGTACATTCTACAAACAAAATGAAAGTACCCCTATGGGTTCTCCCTTATCACCAGTGGTAGCGAATGTTTTCATGGATAAATTTGAAACAGATGCCATCCTGATATCCACCCTACGTCCTTCCCTGTGGAAGAGATACATAGATGACACTTTCGGCATTTGTCCACATGGCCAGCCAGCACTGAACCAATTTTTCAACCACATCAATTTCATACACCCATCCATCAAATTCACCATGGAAGTGGAAAATGATGGCAAGCTACCATTCCTGGATGTTTTGATCGAGAAGAGGACTGATGGCTCATTGGGACATTCCATCTACAGGAAAGCCACCCACACGGATTCCTATCTAAAGCCTGACTCCCACCACCATCCGGCCCAGAAGAACTCCCTCATCAAAACACTACACCATAGGGCCCGCTGCATCTCCGACCAGCGCCACCAAGCCAGTGAACTGGAGCATGTACACCAAGCCCTCAATATGAATGGAAACTCAGAACGCACAATCCGCAAAGCTGTATCCCCAACCATGGGGAGAAAACCATCTGAGGACCCAATCAAGACTATCACCTTGCCATACATAGCAGGTGTTACCAAAAATATTTCCAAAAATCTTAAACACAAGATCCATGTCCGATTCAATACAGTACACAAAATCCGTGATTTGATCCCATCTGTGAAGGATGTCATTCTTGACATGCAATACCCTGGTGTCTACAAACTAAGTTGTGTCTGCGGCAGAAGTTACATTGGGGAAACGAAACGACATGTACCGGACCGCGTTCGCTAACACAAGGCAGATTTGAAACACGGTTTGAACAAATACCTCTGCCGTGGCTGATCTTTGTTATAACGCAGTGGGCTCGCACGATATTGTTTTCCGAGACCAAGGTACTCTGCAAACCTTTGGGCTACTATCAAAGATTTGTCCATGAAGCCATCCAGATATATAAACAGACACAATTTCAACTGAGAAGATGGGTATAAGCTGAGCAATAATTGCAAGGACGTTATTAACCAAGCAAAGTCGTAACTTGCTGTGGTGCTTCCATCCTTCCTGCCGTTTGGTTGTTATCTCCGACTCTCTGAGTTGCATTGCCCTGTTGGGTGCCTCTGCATTAACGGGCTGGGGTCTCACTAACATGGCCACCTCTGCTCCCTTAGCCTCGATGTATTGATGGTTCTGGCTGTGTGATGGGCTGTGTGTCTGACTGGCGCGACCACCGTTGCGGTGGTTCTCTTGCGTGGACGTGCTTGCCTCACAGCGCAGTTGGCAGCACCGCAGCTTGTGTTACACATAGACATGACATTAACCTGCGAATCCCCCTAATCTCCCTGCCTAATCTCTCCCATCAACATAGTACTAATCTCCCATTAACACTGCTGTTGTGCGCATATGCGGGGGCGATACTCTTATGCGGCGACGGATGCGGGGATGGAATTCCTTTCCAGCCTGCTTGCCCTTCGCCACATATATAACGTCTTGTTGTAACAGCTCTCTCGCCGTGTTTCTTTCCACTGCTGGACATTTTTTTCCACCTGAGGACGACCGCTTGTGTTGCGATCGAAACGTCGTGATATATATCTTTTTTTATTTTTCTACCTACGTGACTTTACCGAAAGAACCAAAGAGTAATGACGATAACGTTAGGCTCAATATAAAAATTCCCAAAGCAAGTCATATACTGCGAGCTTTCTAAAATATTAAAGGCATCTGTGAGTGGGACAACCTGAAATCATGAGTATGTATAACTCTGGCAGTTATTAAAGGAATTGAAGAATAACAACGATTAAATATATGAGCTGAATAAAGAAAAGCAACATTATCAATGTGCCTCTAGAAAGATACATCAATGTATATTACCTACCATGACACTAATACAAATATATACACGGTATATATATACAAATGGGCATTGACAGAGAAAAAAATGGAACAAAAAGCTGAAAAAAGCAAAAATAAACATTCCAAGATGCGCACTTGTCATTACACATGAATAAATAAAACTGTGGAACACATGCAGCATGCATCATATTGCCTGTTAAAACGTGGGCTTGAGGCAGGACACACGTCGCTAGTTTAAGATATGACGCCAGTGATTCTGGACAAACCACAGCGTGGCACCGCGGTATAGATCGATATCAGCTCATTCAGATGGGTTGTTAGATCGTGAGATAACTACTTTTTATCATGGGACCTCCTTTGTACCAAAATATGAGAATAGGTTTTCCCCTTTTTTCTGGCAACAAAACAGGTGTTAAGATGTTAAAACACCAAACTCAAACATTTTACAAGGAATCATGTGTGCATTAACCACAATACACTTTTTATTTTACCAGTATTGTGTCCACTGAGCTTTTTCGCTCTTTTTCAGAAGCGACATGTCCACAAATGATTGCTCAGAGTGGTTTATTGTTGAAATTTATAGAAGCCAAATACTCTCAACGCATGTTTTTTCTAAATTTGGAGGGGGAAACTCGAAGAAAAATCCACACGACCACGGGGAGAACATGCATCAGGCGTCAGGGTCGGAATCGAACCCACGACCTCCTGTAAACCAGGCAAGGTCGTTAACATCTCGCCACTGTGATGATCAGGGTCGGGATCGAACCCACAACCTCCTGTATACCAGGCGAAGTAATTAACATCTCGCCACCGTGATGATGATGAGAGACATGCAAACTCCAAATATTCAGCAGGCATCATCAGGGTCGGGATCGAACCCACGACCTCCTGTGTACAAGGCGAGGTAATTAACATCTCCTAGCCAACGCAGCGCCCTCCAGAGGTGGTTTGCGGCTTTGAGAGGTCTTCATTGAGCAAGTAGCTAATAGATCATGGGAAAGACTTTTTCTTTCAGATTGTAGTAATTTGTCATATTGTTTTACTTTTGGCATATAACTGTGATAATTAAGTAAATTTTGATTGTAAGCTGTACTTTTCTTCTTTTGAACCCAAGTATCATTTCAAAATCTCAATGCGCGAATGTAAACGGTTCAATCGCATTTTTATTTAAATGTACACACCTAAGTATCTCGTACACAGCCCAGCAGCCGTACTGCGTGCTATAAATGCATCATTAGGGCAGCACTGATTCAAGGCAAGAAAACTGTGAACCGGTTTCGAGAAGAGTCTCATCAGCAGTTAGCCTCGCTTGAATCGATCCTGGCGAACTTGCAATAGGCAAGGACTTTATTTTTCAATACGGGTCCTGGTTCAGACATTCCTTCGTTTTGTATTCTCCAACACCGATTGGATCATATTGCTTCAAACCCATATCGTAAACAAGAGGGTTAATATTATTCTTGGGTCTTTCGGTAAAGTCACGCAATACCAGCAGGAAGCGTGACAGCTGATGGGACACTGTAGATCGAAACAGGTCTATTGAAATTGCTTGTTTTTAAACCATTGCTGCTGTAATTATGCAATGCCAGAAGGTGAGTTGAATATTTTTGTTTTACTTTTTGTATGTTGAGACGGATATAAATAGGAGACGTTCCTTCAGTCTCAATACCGAAGGGCCTTCCCCCCCCGCTTGAACAAATTAAACAAGGAACAAATTGATCATTGGTTTTTTACCCTTTTATCTGGCAACAAAACTGACACTTTTTTTTACAAGGAGTCATGTTTGCATAGACCACAATACCTGCAGTCATAATGCAAACAAAAATCATAACTCTGATAATGTATGCAATGTCCTTAAAGTTGATTGGTCCACACCCGAGACAGCTTTCCTTAAGAGCCTAGTCTCACATGGTGTTGGACCAGATGACGCCAAAAGGCGCACAACTCAAACTTATCTGTTGCCAGATAAAAGGGTAAAAAACAATTATCATATTTTTTTACTGGCAAATGAGGTTCCAATGGGGTAAGGCACAAATTGTCACAACAGCAGAGCACGTAAGACACCGGTAAATTAGCTTCGCAGTGGGAACACCCGTGCACACGACGCATACGCTGTGAAATCAAAGTGAATCGGGCGACTGAGCCTGAGATCGCCCAGACTTTTAATTAATTTACGTGGAGTTAAGTTCGCGATACCGATCACAGCCCACGCAGCGGACGGGAGAAGACGCGCGACCCCCTGCCTTGTCGAGAACCACTTTCACCGCAGCGTCGTCATGCTCGTCCCATGGGAAGTAAAATTTGGAGAATTTATAAAAAAAAAAAATTAAGACAATTACCAAAGATAACAAGCAAAACAATTGTTCGAGTAAATAATTAATAACGAAATTTCCGCACCAAAAATCACAGCGGCTGCGACTTTCCGTCGCACAAGGGCAGCGAGCAGGGCACACGTGGGGCAACCCGGAAGTTTACCACGCCGGGGGTGGGTGGGGGACAACTACGGATAGCCGGAGTGGCCAAAAATGAAAGTTATAACGCGATTTAAAAAATAAAGTTTAGACAAAATTTTGATTTAAAGCTTTCGTGACTGCAGGGATTCATATTCTTGTTTTTTTCGGTAAAGTCACTTAGAAGGGAAATAATACAATAAAAATATAACATATAAATTCTCACAACGTTTCGACTGCAACACAAGCAATCATCATCAGGTGTGAAATCCACAGCAATAAACGTCGTGAGAATTTGTATTGTTTTATATTTTTTATCATTTTATTATTTCCCTTCTACGTGACTTTACCGAAAGAACCAAGAATATCAAGTCTAGACTTTTAAATTTCTGGTGCCGACTCCAGTTTCCACGCCTGATGGAATATTTTCTGGGGTACCCCCAGAGGGGGGTAAATATTTTCCGGAACTCAGCCCCGGATGAAATCGCCTTCATTCTAGATTGGAAGTTTTCGTGACTGCAAGGATCCATACTCTTTGGTTCTTTCGGTAAAGTCACATAGGTATAAAAGAAAATAAATCACGACGTTTCGGGCGCAACACAAGCGTCCGTCATCAGGTGGGAAAGCATGATCTGCTGCTGAGGAAGTACTGTTGTTAAAAGGTTTGAAATGGGTGTAGCCCAAGGGTCATAAAGAAATGGCCGGGGCTAGTGATGTTAATGTGAGAAATTAGCATGTAACTGTAGAAAAGACTATAATACTATCTTACATCACCACATCACCACATCACCACATCACCACATCACCACATCACCACATCACCACATCACCACATCACCACATCACCACATCACCACATCACCACATCACCACATCACCACATCACCACATCACCACATCACCACATCACCACATCACCACAACAATACCACACTGCTCTACTCTACTGTAATGAAGCAGGCACCGCCTTTTATACCATCACGTGTTATGGGGCATACCATCTGGGTCTTCCGCAATGAGGGGGGGGGGGTTTGGACAAATGACATAAGTCAATAGGCGCGTTGGTAAGTACGTTAACGTTGCACTAAGTACTCTCGCTGATGTAATTTAGTAACTGCCTTAGCTATGGTACTGTATAAGTATTTACATTTATAATTTAATACTATATACTACGCTAATAAAGCAGGCACCGCCTTTTATACCGTCACGTGTCATGGGGCGTACCATCTGGGTCTTCCGCAATAGGGGGGTTGGTGTTTTTGGTGATCTCATAGAAGTCAGTAGGCGCATTTGGTAAGTCCGTCAACGTTGCACTAACTCCTCTCGCTGCCGTCATTTACTAACTGTGCAAGTGTTCACGTCTATAGTTCGGAGTGTTGTTGAGCTGTGGACAACAGCGGCGCTTACGTGCAGGAAGTGTGTCTAAAGCCGTGGAACATGCGTCAAGAGTGCCACTGCAATGTGTGCGATTCGGATTTTTTTTTGTTTTTATTAACCGCGTTTTTATAACGCCGCGACTTTGCTCGTAACGTTGACGAAACGTGTCCGTTGTGTCACCCCCGTGTGCCATAATCCTTAATGGAGATTAACGCTGCAACGCTCTTGTTGTTGTGAACAGCGAGGCGCTTGGAACGCGCCCCTACTTTCTTGAGACCGAGTGACCAAACGTTACATTTCCCAGCGCGCATAAGCACTGGGCGTGATGACCTATGTTTATACGCTGTAAGATATATAACCTGCCAAATATTTGATGTGGCATTTTGTATAGTCCATGAGCGCATACCGGATTATTTTCATTTGCCGATACCAGTTGAGATGGCAAAACTTAGGAGGTTCCAATTTTGCTATGTGGCAAATGCCAGTGGTGCATACCTGTCAACCCCTTACCAGTGCCTACTACCTTATTACAGACACATTCAGACCTTATTGGTCATCCCGTGCCCTTATACATCCCAACGTTCATCCGAAAAAGTCCCATCACAAGGGACAAACGAATAGACAACATATAATAAAAATTGCCCGTATTGAGATAGCTCTATGCCGTGTGGACCTGAAGACGCAATTTCCCTGTACAACAGGGGTTGGGAACCTTTTTTCTGCCAAGGGCCATTTGGATATTTATAACATCATTCGCGGGCCATACAAAATTATCAACTTAAAAATTAGCCTGTTATATTTGGTCAAACATTTAATTAACTCACCCCTAATACGATGGCTGGAACTGCTTCTCTTTGGTGAGGCGTGTGATGTTAGCTGGTATTGATGATGTTGCTACTCGCAACTGCTTTTCCAGGTTTGCTCCTAGATTTATTGAATTTCGAGTCCCGCCTGCGGTTGCCTTGGCAGGGCCAGACCCAAATGATTTCGCGGGCCCTATACGACCTGCGGGCCGGACGTTCCTCATCCCTGCTGTATAAGAATACGGGTAAACCGAATGGGTTGACAGCCGTGGTGGTGTCTATGATAACCGTTTGAAATGAGAGGAGTTATCAAATATTCATAGTATATCTCACCCGGATTCGGAATAACGCTGGCGAACACAGTGGAACAGCACACACGTCCAGAATAAACACGTCACTCGAGAGCCAAACATCATCTCACCTCCTGGCTTTGACATTTCTCCTCTTCGAAGACACCGGTGGTGGGACCATCAACCGCATGGGAACATCAACAAGCCGTTCGTTGTACGCATCTCCTTCATGAATGGAAAATAAAAGACAAACACAACTTCACAATCCCATTTCTGCTATAATAGACATCACAAAGGAATTTGCTTTTGCGCAGAGGCTATGGCGAGTAAGTCTGACGTTCTCCAAGCCCGTATTTACAGCTGCAAGGGTGGGGTTTTTCTTAAGTATGGTAAATGCCTCATGCATTAAGTATGATAATTATGCAAAGCTGCTATTTTGTTGAACTCCAGCTGGTTTATGTGGCACCCACGAATGAATGTCAATGACTAATGAAACATGAATTTCGCGTGTTTGTTTTTCCCTTCTCCACAGTTATATCAGGGCAGGCGACGATGAGCAGGCATGTTTCGCAAGGGGAAAAAGCGGCACAACAGCAGCAGCTCACAGGGCAGTGAAATCAGTGCAAAGAGCAAGGTACTGCACGCACGCACACTGCAGCTCTCCGATGTGTTTTCGGGTTGTTGCTGCTGCCCCAACAAGCCACGCACAGCGTGACGTGGCTCATGGTTATGCCAATGGCATCACCTCCCATCCAGCGACACACGTGGAAGCAGAGGCGAGACTTTCTTCCCCAACTATATCCGTGTTATTCGATAATCTGAGTGCTCGAACAGATCACGATAGATTCATCGATGGCTTAAATCATTGGATAGCGAAGCTCTAATTTTGTCATTGTCGGTTTTGTCATTGCAGTCCATAGACTCCAGTTTGGGTAAGCTCTCACGCACCAGCACTGTTGCAAGCCTCGACACCGATTCCACCAAAAGCTCCGGTAAGGACTGCACAATTGTAGTTCATAATAAAGGGTTTTGGGTTAAATCACGTAAGTAGAAATGTGTCGTAACCCTCCACCATCCGACACAGCCAGTAAAGTTTGTCACGTAAACACAATGCGCCAATTTTACTTAGGCGATCTAACCCAAAAACCGAAAGCCTACGTGTTAAACTGACAAATGTAATTGTTTAGCCACCTACGAATTAGCACGGTTGGCTACGTACGGTACGAAAGAAGTTCAACATACATAACCAAAAGCTTCCCTGTTACTGTTGTCGTTGTTAAGGTGGTCCTGCTGCTGCTGCTTTGAGTGTTTGCAGGGCTTCATGTCTCATGGAAACATCCACCACAGACCCTACACCCCACCACACCCAGAGCTCAGCCCCAGACAGCATGTTTAACTATTTTCTTTTTTTCTTTTTATTGCGAGCTGCTGCAGAAACCACAAACATATAAGGGGAGTTTCACCCATTGAATTGTCGATTAACAGATAATTTTAATCGGGTAATACAATCAAATGTATCACGCATATAATGTACATAAATAAAAAAAAGCATCTATTCGTCCACAAGCGATTCAATGCATTGCATTATTACAACCTACACCCCTGCTGTGTATACGTCCATTTTAGATTGTAATAATTCATTCATGTCCTTAATTATAACTTACATTTCTCTGTCAAACCACTGCTGGATATCAGCCTCTGAGTGTCATGCTGATCATGGGGGTTGTTTGACCGGACTTCAACGCACTGGTCAGTGCGGGCAGGTTGATTGAAGGAGCCTAGGACTGGTGCAGATATCACTCACCACTGATGTTAGATGTAAGGTTTTTAGCATAGTGCGCTAACCACTACACCACCACTCCCCCCCCCTTTCCCCCCCACCTATCGATATAAGGTGTTGCGAATAGCAGTGCGAACATCGCCGAGTTCCGCGTGCGGTATCTGGGAGCCTTGGAGAGAGTGCGAGTGGGAGACTATGGGGCTCTGCATACCCCAGCAGACATAATCAACTGCATCGACTTAGCCCAGGTAATGCCTCCACCATTTGTACAGTATTACCTTGTTATTCACAAAGTTGCTATCCGCGATTTTGGCTATCCGTGATTTGAATCTGGAACTCTACACGACTGCATCGAGAGAGAGAGAAAAAAAGTGATGACATCAAGTGATGAGAGAGAATGTAATGCGAGAAAGGGATGAGATAAAATTATGCAAGACAGAGTGATGAGATTAAGCTAAGTTCGTTGATAAACTATTCTGTAATAATCTTGATTTGAAGCTTTCGTGACTGCAGGAATCCATACTCTTTGGTTCTTTCGGTAAAGTCACGTAGGTATAAAATCAAATAAATCACGACTTTTCGGGCGCAACACAAGCGTCCATCATCAGGTGGGAAAGCATGGTCTACTGCTGAGGTCTGTAGCACACCATGCTTTCCCACGTGATGATGGACGCTTGTGTTGTGTTGTGCCCGAAACGTCGTGATTTATATTATACCTACGTGACTTTTCATCTTCTTGGTTCTTTCGGTAAAGTCACGTAGAAGGGAAATAATAAAATAATAAAAATAAAACATAATAAAATAATTCTCACGACGTTTCGGCCACAACGCAAGCAGCCGTCCTCAGGTGAAGAAGATGTGTGTCGGGAAGACAGCGTCTGTGGCGGAAACGTCGTGAGAATTATTTTATTATGTTTTATTTTTATTATTTCCCTTCTACGTGATGACTTTACCGAAAGAACCAAGAAGATGAATCCCTGCAGTCACGAAAGCTTTAAATCGAAATCTACGTGACTTTACCGAAAGAACCAAAAAGTATGGATTCTGTAATACTTAAAAAAATCATATATGTTTATTAAAACACATTTTTGTGTTATGATTATTTTAATGAATGTACCGTCTTATTTGTTTAAGGTAATTCATTAAAAATATAGTTTTTTTCGTAGGCAAATATCATCCGTGAAATTTGCTGTTCATGAACATGTCCGGAACATATCCATATTAATGTTCCACATAACATGACACATGTTCTTAATATAACCTTTGGTTGTAGCAATGCTGTTGTAGCAATGCTGTTTTAGGTTTCTTACACCTGAAAAAAACCTACCTCTTAAGTTGTGTTTATACCAGAATCTAACAGTCCCTAGCCATGTACATAATTGACCAAATATGGGGAATATTATATTCTTGGTTCTTTCGGTAAAGTCACGTCGAAGGGAAATAATAAAAAATTAAACAATACAATTTTTATAGTTTTATTTTTATGATTTGATTATTTCCCTTCTACATGACTTTACCGAAATAACCAAGAATATGAATTTAATTTGAAATCTGTTCCTACCACCAGGTAAAATAATGGTTAAACTTACCTAACACCATATCAATTCCATTTTGAACGCTCTAAATTAATCCATCCTGTCACACATGAATTACCAGTGTCATTTCTATGTAATGCACCTTGAACGAGTACAATGGCATCGGAATCAAATGGAAGCTCCACTGTCATCAGGACAGAGCTGTTTAACGAGATGCTGTATCTGTGTGGTGTATCCCGTCAGAATATTAACTACGTTAACTTTAAATTTCGATTTTTAAAGCTTTCGTGACTGCAGAGATTCATCTTCTTGGTTCTTTCGGTAAAGTCACGTAGAAGGGAAATAATAAAATAATAAAAATGAAACATACGGACGCTGTCTTTCCGACAGCCCTGTTCTTCACCTGAGGACGGCTGCTTGCGTTGTGGCCGAAACGTCGTGAGAATTGTATTTTATTATGTTTTATTTTTATTATTTTATTATTTCCCTTCTACGTGACTTTACGCTAACTTTACTTTTTATCCCACTTCCAACAGCAATATGGAAAGCTTCCATTTGTTGCCTCTGAAGAAGAAGTCACTCTTCTCGTTTCAAAACATGGCATCAAAATGATTGCTGCAGATCACTTGGTGAGTAAATAGTTGACATCCTACCATTTACTGTCTTGCAAATCAGAAAATGCGTCGCAACATATTTGAAAAGCACATCACCTATATTGTTCAGGTTAATCTTTCACTCTTTTGATGTAAAAAAAAATACGTATCAAGGCTTTATTTTTTCGTAATTACATCTATTACCACCGAAACGATTATTTGATTTACACGTTTAGATGATGCATTGCTACAATTGTACAATAATATTCTGGGGAATCCTGCATTGGAATTCTGTGGACATACACAAATCTGCAGTCAGTCCACCATGCAGAGGTCCTGTGTGTTGGAACTGAACAGCCTTGAAATTCGTGCAATTTTCCTTGCATTTTTTCCACACTGGCTAAAGAGCTTTTTGAGGGTAATGCTGTTCGAGTGTTTGCACAAGTTAAGGGAATTAGCAAGGCAAAGCTACATTTCAGGTGATTATGTATGCTTTGTTGCATCATTTGTGCCAACTGGGAAGAGAAAGCACTGGTGGTATCAAATAGTTTTCAACAAAAACATTTAAAGATTTTGGCTGTGGCCCATCATAAAAGTGAACTGCAATTTGGACCCATTGCCGGTGGCCACTTGTCCATAAACTTCACGACATCTTGAGCCTGTGCACAGTTTACCCGAACTGTGCAGAGAACCGTGATGTATTTATTTGTTGTCGTTTTTTGCAGGACGTGCTCCAGCGACACCCACTCTACCTCATTGTGCTCACGGTTTGTTTTGACGATGGATTTGGCATGGGCAAGCATCTGCTCGCCCTCAAGACCGCGGAGCCACATCGCACCGAGCAGAGCCTCTGGGTTTACCAGTGCAGCAGCCTGGTACTTGCACCGACAAGGAATTTTTGCTGCCAATTACACGATGAATAGGAATAATGCACAATGCAACTATAGACGGAACACAACACTTTTTTTTCTACATCTGTAGTATAGCAGATGCACGAAGGCGGTTTGCTGCCGTAGTATAATGGTAAGCTTCTCGGACTTGCAATCCAGCAGTCGTCGGTTCGATTTAATCTCCTGGCACAGCGATGAATAAAAAAGCTCCTTAAATCCTCCCGCCTCCATCCACCATTAGTATAAATGGGTACACCGAAGTTGATTGGCAAGTCATGTGCGGTGGTGAATAGTGTGGGTACTCCTACCTGAGAAAGGTCCTCTTGCCTGTAGTGAATGCCCTTCTTGCGTGGGAAAGAACTTGCAGGGCTGCACCTTTACCTTTATTTTTCATTTGTTAAGCCACCTCTGACGAACTCACTGAGAATCCATCGAATCTCGCCAGGCCTCGGAAGTTAAGCAGAGTCGCGCCTGGATAGTGCTCGGATGGGCGACTACTGTGCACATGACAGGTGCAGTAGGTGTAGTGGGTGGTCGAGCGCAGTGCAGGAAAATCCACTCACCAACCCGCATTGACCAGGGTGGTGAAGTATGGTCATATATCCCTCGTATCCTTACAAGACGTGGGGAGACCCTCATTCAGCAGTGGATTCAACAAAATGGGCTGTACATCTACACGCACATTCACGACAGCAATTGATATGAGCCCTTGGATGTTTATTGTATGTTTAACTGTATTGTTTGAAAAAGTCCAATAGCTTCAAACAAACCCTCGAAACAGCAGGCTTTGAAAAAAGCAATGGTGAGCTAAAGGTCAACATTAAATTACTACCATAATGCAACCCTTTTTTAATTGAGACATACCCGCTGTGTAGCATTTTATACCAATCCTTTGACACAAGTGCTGTCAACATGTTTTAGCGTGTTGTTTTATCATGGCTGTCTACTAATTTCTTTTTTCATATTTCGTCCAGGATCAAGGACAAGCTATCTGCCGTGCAATGTCATCTCTGTTTGACGTGGTCCTGGGTGCAGTGAAGTCGTGAGGACATGACAAACAAGCACAACTAAATGTTGTACCTAATCACTCGCCGTCAAGATGTTTTGAAAAATGTCAAGATGGTCAGGATAAATTATACCGAGAATGCCGATTTGACACGGCAATTAAAATGGAAGGCACAATCTCAATGATGGTTAACTGGCCTGCAGAGGATTGTTGGATAACCCTCACCTTACAAATTGTGTGTAGGTGGTTCTTAACTGTAGTATTGTTTATATTTAACAATCACTGAACTTGATCAAATGTAGCACTTTCCCAAAATATGAATGTACTGTACTGTAATACGATGGCACACTATTCATGTAAACACGTGATTGTATTCTTGTGCCATGTATAGACACGGATCGGCCGATATAAAATTTGTTCTGAATCTAGTATAATTGAACTTGACGGAAATTCGATCGATTTAACCTTTGGTATTTGAACTCGCACTTTTCCAATTGCGAGTCATGCACTCGAACAATCGTTGTGACCAAAAGGCGTGGGGAGGCCTTTATCCAGCTGTGGATTGACAGGGCTGGATGACAAATTATATCGCCCACAAAATAAAGAAGCCTATGGTTGTAAATGCTCATGAACAAATGGCTTGCCCAAGACAAAGCACAAGTCATGATTGCTTCTGTACTGGAGGCTAAGCAGGGAGAACACTGGTCAATACCTAGCAGAGGTCGCAAACGGGTTTTGATTCCTTACCCATACCCGGCCGCACCAGGGTCGCAAACGGGTACCCGTACCCTACCCAATACCCGGCTACCCGTACCCGGCCGGGTATCGGGTAGGGTACCCGATTGCGACTTCTGGGATGAAGCCATGTTGCAGGCGTGGGTGGGTTGATTCTAGGAACTTGAATTGTGAGAAGAGACAAGACGTTGGGAAATGAGTGACAAACGGTGACTCACCAGTGACTCACGACCTACCCGTACCCGGCCGCACCAGGGTCGCAAACGGCTACCCGTACCCGTACCCAGTCGGGTACGCGTAGCCGGGTACGGGTATGGGGTACCCGATTGCGACCTCTGATACCTAGACTACAAAATGCCATCCGGGAATGCCAGATCACGCTGGCACATAGGAAGGCTTGTAGCCAGGCTTCTATTCATCTATATTGAGCTGCTAAAAACCCTCTCGAGCCAGAATCTTACAATACAATTGGTTACGGGATTTTATTTTTTTATTTTTTACTATTAAGAGTTGCACATCGGGCAGAAATAAAGCAGTTCCTCATTATTGGATATCGCATGTAATTGTTTAGTGTTACTCGGTTCATCCTGATAACTAATTTCATGAGTATAAATGCATATGGTTGGGATAGTGTTTGGTGGATTTAATAACAAGTCACGAACAGCTCTTTGTCAATCCACTTCCGGATGAAGGTCTTCCCTGCACCATGTCGGATGTGGGATTTATTTGACACTGTATGTTACCACAGTGGTCAAGACGAGATAGTGAAGGGGATATCCAAAACCAGTTCAAATGTCACTTGCCAATATTAGCCATGGCTGGGAATAAAACTCGACTCACCAGGTTCATAGTGTATTGTGCTATGAACCCCTTTTTTTAAGACATTCATATCTAACTACATTTTTTCTAAAGGGGAATTAGAAAACCAGAGCAGTACATTAGTGGATAAAGTTGATGCGTATTTGCGAACCTAAAACTGTTAGTTTTTACTTTGTTCTCTAAGCTTTTGATCAATGTTCATGATTGTCTTTAAAATGTATCGGTCGTTTCTTCTATCCAACCCTGTGATGTACTTGTATAAAGGAATGCATTCACAATTTGTATTATTCACATTTCATAGTTTTATACAACAATAAAAACGCATTTCAAGGAATGTTGAAAATTTCAATGAATTGCTTTATTTAAAATGGGTAAAACACAAGGTATAACCAAAGAGATCAGTCACCTTAGAACTAAAACAAACTCGCAAAAGTCGCCTTTCGTACGTAAAACACTTCCAATACATCCCAGTCTTACAAAACTTTAAAATGTACAAGGATGGAACTACTTATTTTGTATTCTTGCGATACCAACATAGAATTGTCCTTTTCTCAGTTTTCACCAGCATCTATTGCACCACCTGGCCACAATAACAGTTTCCTTGTCATGATATCAAACTCAAGACTCCCACTTTCATTTTTCATAATTATTGCTGCATATTTCCAGAAAAAACTTTCTATGTTCGTTTTGACATCATGCATCTCTCATATGCATAGTCCAGTGTTAGGCTTGTTGAACACAAATCAAGTCATTTTTGCTTCACCGGCCAAACAATGAGAGCCAATGGTATGCACCGTGTGGCAAATTCACCAATACACCAGAAACAAAGTGCCAATGCAAGAAAGCTGAGTGGGGGAGCTAGCATGCCCTTGAAACCCCATGGGATATACTCCATGATATTGGAACATGGGAACGTTAGAAGCAAATTTATGAATAATGTTGACACGAAGACTAAAATAGAGACGTGTGATGTTTGGTAGGGAAAAAATAGATCAATATTCATAGCCTCGGGGGTGAATAGCAAACCAGTGCAATAGACTTGGTATAATATCATGCAAAAGCATTTGGCAACATCTGATTGACAAATAAACATGAAATGTGGTAGACTACGAACAATATGTAACACGGTAGATGATTTTTCATACAGTTTGTAAACTTTACATCAAGTTATTTTTTTTTATTCATAAGAACGTGTAACAATCTTGTTGCATATAGACATTAAATTCAGCAAACTTTACATTAAAGCCCGTTGACAGTAACCTTGCAAATGGTGACCTCTTATTTTTGCATACCTTTGTATGCAATATGAGGGCTGGTCAAAAAAGTCTATGGAAGGATTTTATTCAATTAAAGATATGATTAGAAAAAAAAAACGCTCTCTGAACCCCTTCAAAGTATTGTTTGGTTCTTTCGGTAAATTCACGTAGATAGAAAAAAAATAATAAAGTGAATAAAAAATAATAATAAAAATAATTAATGTTTACTGAAGCCCCGCCCACTTCGTTACGCAGCAGCTTTTGCTCTTGTGCCAAGCCCCTTTTTTGTAACGTTTATCAGCGGTTGCCTGAGGTGACCATCTTAATCTTTCCTTCTGAAGTCGATCGCCTGTGTTGTGATCGAAACGTCGTGGTTTTTTTTTATTTTATTACTGAAAGAACCAAGAATAAGTCTACATTATAGACTGCCAGTACACTCACTCAGGTTAAGAACCAGGCTACAGTCTATATTATAGAATGCCAATACGCTCACCAAGCTTAATAACCATTGCTACAGTCTACATTATAGAATGCCAATACGCCCACTCCGATTAAGAACCAGGTTACAGTCTACATTAATGTTTTTGATGATTTTATTTTAATCATTTTTATTCTTATTCACTTTATTTATATTATTACGTTTCTATCTACGTGACATTACCGAAAGAACCAAAAAATATGAATTCCTGCAGTCACGAAAGTGTAGTCAAATTTTAACCCTTCAAAGTACTGTCCACAAAGTCACAGGAATTAGTGGACAAATCGCACAAGCAGAACATTTCGGTACGAGTTTGGCACCTTGTGGGTTATCGTGACCAACAATGCAACATAAAATGTCCTGTTACTGGTAGGAACCTCCTGGTTACACCAGCCCACAAGGGATTATTGTGTCCGTCCGTCGTGCATCCAAAAATGGGAGGGGTGGAGCTGGGTGGAGAGGGGAGGGTGGGGAGGGTGGGGTGGGAGGGGTGGGGCTGGGTGGGGAGGGGCTGGTCACCCCGTGGTGCCCTTATAAAACTCAACGTTTAACCTACTCACGCCGGCTTGTGCCCGCCCTCACAGTCGGGCATATTTGCGGAATACACCACGCCGCCGTTGACCCTGGCCATTGACCGAGCAACCCAACGTTCCTATCAGCTCCCTCCGCAGGAATGTGTTAAATTTGGCAAGTCTGCCCCTGCTGAAACTCTCCCCATGTTACAACAACTTAAACAGATTGCAATGTACTCACTTTGAACGGAACTATTTTAAAAAGATAATGAGGAACTTAATGCAAATGTGATTAGGCAAATGAGAGGCTTCAGCTACAGACTCAGTTAAGCTGTGTAATTGCTGGCACAAGATGCATCGATGGCAGAATAAGATTGCTTTGAAGGGGGCATTCGAAATTAATCGCTGAACTGTATTCGATGTAACAGCATCATTCCAATATTCATTTTGACCAGTCATTGCACATCAGTGCATATTTGTAATGTATGTGCAATTTGTGTGTGTGTATATACTGGATGTCAAAGACAAAGAGATTCCCATGTTAGTCTTATGAACTCTCGTTGGCAATTGCTGTTCGCAAGGAACAATTTCGGCATGTTTCCCCACTGGTGTTCTGAATGGCTACTACGATTCAAACACAGCTCGCCAGGATTGTAATAGAGAATGGCAACGAATGCACCCTGCCCTAGACCCTTTCCCCTACACGTAATGGGAGGGCATACATATCTACACAAAGCCCGGTAATTAGGATTAATATATGCAGCATGCCAACCCACTGCGCTGTGCCCTCCATCTTCAAAAAAAGATGGAATTCAGACTGACAGTTAACGAAAACCTTAAAAAGGCATATTCCAGTTCTTGTTAAGAACTGCACATCACAAGTGGCATTAGGCCTTGACTAGGTCAACTAAACACTGGCGCACAAAAAGCACCAAAGAGCTAAGATCCACGTGAATATTTGGCTAAAATGAGAATCTTTGCCTTTACGTTTTTACAATTGTACATGCATATGTATACTGTGTGTGTGCTGTATATATGTGGGTATGCTTATGTATGTCTACATAAATGTATGTACACACATTTATTATAAATTAGCTATTTCCTTTTATGGAGACCCCAGGACTCCTTTGTTAAAAAAAAAACCTGCATATCTCAATGCCCTTACCTGGTTCACCGAGAGATAAAAGACGCACAATGAATACCAAGCAACACCAATTGCTACGTTCAATGCTATCGCTATCATAAATTATGTTCTTTGTTTAATACATAAATGGACCTCAGAGTAGAGTGGTCAAGTCAAACTGTTGTCGTTTACACTTGGTTTACACGTAGGCTTTCGCGACCAATATCATCCATAATACAGTTTTTTTGGGTTAGATCGCGTATAAATATATAAAAGCGTCGTTAAACCCGCCACCACCCGAAACAGCCAATTAGTAAGGTTTGTCACGTAAACAGCACGTGTCAATTCGTTAGTAGTACAGCACACCGGTGTGTTGGAGAGCAAAGCCACAACATTTATGAATCCCCCCCCAATTCGCGCAAGAAGGGGACACAGATGACGACATCACATCTACCCCTCTATTTAAGGAACGAAACGGGAGGATTTGTCCACAAATCTGGCTGTCGGCTGATGACGCTAGTTGTAATTTACTCGTGAAACGCCGTAGTCAGATTGTAAATGTTGTAGCTTTGCTCTCCAACACACCGGTGTGCTGTACTACGAATTGGCATGTTCTGTTTACGTGGCAAACCTCACTAATTAGCTATGTCAGGTGGTGGTGGCGGGTTTAACGGCACTTTTATATATTTACGTGATCTAACCCAAAAAAAAACTGTATCATGGATTATTTACACTTGTAAACAAATACTGTGCTGCGGATGCATAAGAAGCCTTGCCTGCATTTAAAACCAACAAGGCAAGTGCCATCATATTAAAAAACTAACTAAGGAAACTATAATTCCCAGCTTATTTCTAACACAAAGGTCAAGACTAACGTTCATAACAATAAGTGCAAAGGCTTTCCAATATTTTCCTTCAATTCATAATGAAAATATAAGTGCAAGTACATGGCAAAGTAACCAACCGAAGAAGTCTGGTTCGCAACTCGCATTCCACATGACACACATGGGTACATCGTTACAAATCCCTAATGCTCCTTTCATTTTTCTTAAGGCAGACACTCATCTGGGAATACTTGTGACTCGTACATGAAAGCCAGTTGCACAAGTGATTTAGTATTGTTTTATGCCTCCAAAACACCCACCAAGTTTCAGCTGAAACAATGGTAACATTTTCATAATCTTCACTTGGGTAAAAGGCTTAGTACCGTTGGAAAATTCCCCCATGGTTACTTTCATCCACAAGGGAAACAAATTGATTTTGAGCTTAACAAAAAAAAACTACAAAAAAAGAGATGCCAAGAGTTCGGAATGATGACAAAATCCTGAGTGCACCAAGTTACTCCGCATTTCCTTGTAAGCGATACGGCGTCTTGGAATTGTAACAAACACCAAAGTGCCTACATTCTGGCATAGAGGCAGGCTCAATCGGTCAGTTGCTCGATGAAGGAAACCGGGAAGGCGCCACGTCTCGCCGGAACGCCCTCGACGTAGCCGTGCTGCGGAAGAGAAAACAACAATAATCATCATGATTCAAACTTATAAGCCACCCCTTAAGCAATGGTCTTTATAGTGTCAGGCATATAAAGGGAGGAAAAGCAAGTGAGAAGTAACCATGGAGACAAAGAGAGAAGGTGGAGAGTTCTTCAGCCAGGAATTAAAATCTCCATCGCCTGCGAGTTCCTGACCTCCAAGGACGGAATTCTAGAGCCTGGACACCGTGCGGACAAAAGCTCCGGTGGTCAGACCCAGGTTCGAAGCCTGGAGCTCGCGCTGAGTAGGGCACGATCGGTAAATCTCAGGGATCTCAGTGCAGTGTGTTGTTGGTTAGTGGAGTGTGTGGCTGGTGAGTGGAGTGTGTGGCTGGTGAGTGGAGTGTGTGGCTGGTTAGTGGAGTGTGTGGCTGGTGAGTGGAGTGTGTGGTTGGTGAGTGGAGTATGTGGTTGGATAGCAGAGTGTGTGGCTGGTTAGTGGAGTGTGTGCGGTTGAATCACCTCCTGGATGTAGGGTGGAGCAAGCCCATTTAAAGCCATGTTTGAACACAAGAATGATAATCTTAAACTCATTGTGAATTTGAAGTGGAAGTCAATGCAGAGAAATAAGCACAGTGAGTTATGGTTCCGAAGAGGAGTGCAGGCGAGCACCCTGGCAGCTGCATATTGGACAGGCTGCAGTCTGTAACACTAAAATAAGTGTCAGAAGATATTTAAAGACTGCGTATGCAGTATTACACAATGCAATGCATGTTTGTAGAGCTGGGCTATCTAATTATTCGAGGGGGGAAAATACTCCTACCGATTATCAATTCGATTACAAGACCAATTGGACAATCCAAATACATATGGAACAAAATGTCCCCCCTCTGTTCCAAGGTGTGCCACTGGATGAGAGGTGATGGGCAGGGCTTGAGGACATAGGCATCGTCTTCCACATCATGCTGCGTGTGACTTGTAGGGTCTCGGGTAATCGACGACCAAAAAAATTGGCGATTACAATTTTAAGTCAATGAATCGATGGCTTAACAACTTATATTTTTTTCAAAGTATACAAATGTGACTGCATTTTGAATCACTGCAGAAAATAGGAGAAACATGCTCATATGCAGAGTTTCAAGAGGGATACTACTTTATGAGTTCAGGGAACGATTGGAAGAATTGTATATGGCAGAGGGAAATGAGAGAAAGTTGTTATTGTGGAGGTGCGTACGACAACACTTTGTAAAGAGGAGCAGTCTAGAGCCTGAGCTTGAATACATGGAGGCGCTCAGGAGTGTGGGAAGCCACGCAAAGGTAATTCCAGACATTGAGAGCAGCAACTGAGAAACAGTGACTACACTGCAGAAAGCAGTGACCACTAGAAAAATAAAAACATCAGCCAGTCTAATCAGAACTGAGCCAATCAGCAACACCAGCAGCAGCAGCCAGCAATGCTACGTAATCGAGCGACAAAGTGAGCAGCTTAATTCAGTTCCTGATGAAGCCCCCACCACATGGAGCGAAAGGACATCATGCCCAACAACATGCAGAAAAAAAAACGAAAACCCATCAGAGAGCTACAGAACACAACTGCAAAAAACACATGCAACGGTAGAGACAGCACAACACCAAATACCACGGAATGCTAGCAATGAATGATGGAAGCAGTAGACAAATTTTGTTGCGCCAGGGGCTTAATTACTGGCAGACACACTGCCTCCTCCTCGTCCAACATGAACGCGCATCTCCACTTAGCACATCCATGCCAAGAACTAGCATGGCTGTATTAATTCCAAATAGGTAATTTGTGAACAAACAGCCATATTTAATATTAAGAGTAATGTTGAGCCCTTTGCTAAGCTACAGCTGGATGAATATCTCTTCATGCCATGGCATACTTCTCCATGCTGATAAGAGGCGGGTTGGTAAAATTGAGAGCCAGAACCAGGACTGGTTCTGACGTTTCCACTCATGGACATGCAAATTTCTCTAACCCCTCCCTCTCTCCCCGCCCCCACCCCCCCTTTCTCTATTTAAGGCCTCGACACAGAGGCTTAGTTTCTCTCTGTGCCTATGTTTGCTCTCTCTCTATGTATCTCTGTGATATCTGTCTGCTTATATGTCTGTCTATGCTTCTGGTTCTGTGTTTAATCTCTCTCTCAAATTTAGCATTCTCAGGAAGAACGTAATCAACCAGATAGGGTGTTGACTGTTATGTTATCCGACTCTCTGTTGTATTACATTACATTTCTAAGTATACTAGATTTGTGTTCCTATTTAATTTATACCTGATGATGATTGCTTGTGTTGCAATCGAAACGTCGTATCCTAGTTTTTTTATTTAATTTATTATTTTATCTTTATACGTGACTTTACCGAAAGAACCAAAGAATAATTCCTGCAGTCACGAAAGCTCCAAATTAAGTTTGGTTCTGACACCATCCATCACTGTTGTTAGCTATGGCCGGGAATCAGACTAATGTCACTGGGTTGACAACAACATTGCTACCCACTGCAGTTACACGTATTCTATAAGAAATGGACCAAATGCAAATATCACAAAAAAAATGTATCCAATTAAAATATAAGAAAACATGCACGCAAGTAATTTTACACTACTAAAGCATCACATTCTTTGTTCTTCCCTGCCATGCCATTGATTTCATGGTTCAAATATTAGAATGCTGCTAACACATCAAAGCAAATAACCAATTACAGTGTCACTGGAGTGCTTTTAAAATTAAATTTCACTGCTGTTACAGAGACAGGGTACTACTTGCTGCCACAGAACTTTATTTCAAGATTCATATGCGTGGATACGTGCTCGAGCTAGGAAAGCTGGCTATTTCTGAAAAAAATCTGCCGAGAGGATTATGCAGGCGATGGCATAAATGACATACAATCATGTGGTAATTTGTTGTTCTACTGCTTGCGAAGATGTGGCCAAAAATGGATGGTTTGCATGGGATGCTGCCGTGCTATAACGGTTAGCACACTGCACTTCCAATCCAGGGGCTTGGCGGTTCGATCTTCTGAATGGCAGTGGAAACAATGGGCAGGTTTCTTAAATTCCCCCGGCCTTTGTCCATCTGGCAGAATAAATGGGTACTCCATACACCAGTTAGTCGATTTCGCAGGTCACGTGTCATTGAGTAAAGTGTGGGCACTCCCGCAACTTCTGAAATAGTTTCACTTTATCAGGTTAAGCCCAGAGCTATAAAGCTTTTCTTCAGAAGTGGCCTAGCCACAAACGATAGCTCAACGAAGTGGCTTATCATGTGGAAATGTATAGCAGCCAAATACTCCAAATGCATGTTTCTAAATATAGAGGGAATAACCAGAAGACCCAGAGAAAAATCCACACGACCACGTGGAGAACATGGAAACTCCAAATATACAGACGTCAGTGTTGGGATCGAACCCACGACCTTCTGCATACCAGGCGAGGTCGTTAACATTCCGTGACTGTGGCGTGAGCGACTTACCCACCACTCGTCGTCTTCCTCCCGTTCTACCACGATGGTGTCTCCTTTCATAAAAGTGAGTTCGTCTTTTTGGTCCGCCTGGCAGTCATATTTGGCCTTGACCCGTTTAATCTTCGGCTTCATCAGTCGTCCCACCAGGGCAAAGGGAATTCACAAAATTAACCACACACATATCATGTAACCTTGCTTTTGCTGTGCAACGCCTAAGCTTAAACGAGACCCGGTAAAAGCCACATCTCTCAACCATTTGCCACCAATTTAAATTTCTTGTCTCAGGAGTCTTTATAATTCCCTTATTCATTTGCCAACTTACGTATAAGAACAGGAGAATCTTTTTGTTTTATGTACGGAAAGTTGCACATATATAAAATTTGATTTATGATGTGGCAAAACATGCATACTATTTTGTCGACATTAGTCTTGTTTAATTTCACACAGTGCATAAGCAAATTGATTTCGGGGATGTGATGGATAGTCTCTTACCAAAGGTGGCTTTCTGGGCAGAGGCACCGGGGGACGATGCGGCATTTCCTGTGGCTTTGGAGGCAAAGGCGGATGAGGCCTGGGCCGGGAAATTGGTTCCCGTGAGACTTTAGACCCATCCACCACTCCACTCTCCACAGCTGCACAGACAACCATGACGAAAGCACGTTGGGACGGCGAGATCAGAAATCACCACAGCCGGCAAACGATTGTGTTACATGAGCCGAGCAGGTAAAAACTCACAATATGCAATCAATTACATATGTTTCGATTTAAAGCTTTCGTGACTGCAGGGATTCATCTTCTTGGTTCTTTCGGTAAAGTCACGTAGAAGGGAAATAATAAAATAATAAAAACAAAACATAATAAAATAATTCTCACGACGTTTCGGCCACAACGCAAGCAGCCGTCCTCAGGTGAAGAACAGGTCTGTCGGGAAGACAGCGTCATTCAGACACTGTCTGAAACGTCGTGAGAATTCTTCTACGTGACTTTACCGAAAGAACCAAGAAGAACAATTACATATGCTAAAAGTGCAGACCTGAAATTTCTTACTCACACCACTGCTAGAGGAAGGATCACCGCCAGAGGAAGCTGCAGAGAGCTTCTCTAGCGGATATTTTGGTCTACTCTTGCATGCTAACCAGACATATTGGCAAGGTGGGTGAGCCCACACTTTACCCCGCCCCATGCAACTTAACGATCGACCGCTGGGTAGCCATTTACGCTGCTGGGTAGACAAGAGGCGGGCGGGGGGGCGGGGGTTTAAGAAACCTTCACCATTGCTTCGACTGCCTCGCCACTGGAAAACTTCACGCAGGGACAAAATATGTGTAGCATGGTAATGGCACGAGCACAATACTGGCACATGTCAGACGGCGTGGAATTTGTGGAAATACTGCTGGGGGATGTTAGTCTATAATTTTGTTGTAATGCAAGTGCCAGTCAGAGGAATGTGTGGAAGGTACACATAGCAGTTTAACAGAGCAGCTTGGATTATGTGTATGAAATCAAACTCTCAAAAGGTAGCAAATCCAAATTGCTGGTTAACACTGAAACACACTCCGTGAGGAGGTAATCCCGTGGAAGTCATTAAAGTCTTAAAGTTTACCCTGCCCACAAACAACATGTAATTATATTACATTTGTGATTCAGTTTTTATAGCCGTGACTATGTCTCCAAATGCCGTTTAATTGTGTATTGCATTAAACGTAGGCTTTTGCTGTTCTTGTGGTAGTTGTGCTCAACCGACAGCGAACGTTGCTCTATAAGCGTAGCCGCTCTCTCAGCGTAGAAATCAATGGCTCAACGAACCGCAGTTGTCTGGAGGGCTCGGGGGAGCAGGACGGGGTCTTTGTGTAGAAGGTCTCCGTGCCAAAGCTGCGTTCTCCACACTGAAAGGCGCGCACGCAACACACGACATGCTAATTGTCCAGCGGCATCACTGCAGGATCCCATGAAAGAGTCATGTGACCTTGGCTCCATCATTCATGACAAGCGGGGGATAAACGCGAATACAATATTTTTTGCATTGACAGAATTGTACCTCCTCCACTTTCTAAATTCCTACTCTTTGTCTAAAATAAGTGCACACGTCTTTTGTAAATAGGGAAGAAAACGCATACACATATTTTGCACGTTTTTGCATACTGAACAAATTAGAGTTTGGCATGTCATATACCACAGCAGTATATGTCCTTGTGGTTGTACTTTTGATTCCCGCTCACGGCCGACAACAGTAGCGAGTACCTGAACCAGTCCTGGGCCTCCCCTACGTCAACTCGGCCTCAAATGAGTACCTGGTGCACCGTGTAAACATCGTCACTGGGGAGATAAAGGTGTCCGGGCGTGGTGCTGGCCATCCACCCCATGTACAGTGCCGGTCTTCATAGGTGCTCACTCACAGATCTTGCCTAAAATGTCTGTTAAGGCTAAAGGGAAATCTTTGTATTACCTTGAACATTCATGCTAATTAATTAGAAATTTTAACTTAAAAGTAGCTGCGTGCTTTCAAGTTATAAACACTAATAGCCTGTACTGCATCCAATTTTATCCTAGTTACAATAAAAAATGAAAATCATGAGTTTCTTATGTGAAACAATGCCTTTTCAAATTAATCAAAATTAACGAACTGAAAAAAATAGTTGCGTATAAAAGTTTGCACAATAATTGTAGATGTTTAACATTTATTTGAATAACATCATTATTGGGCTTCATCAAGAACCTATTGTCAACATACTCTTTGGTTCTTTCGGTAAAGTCACGTAGTTAGAAATAAAATAAAACTAATCACGACGTTTCGATTGCAACACAAGCAATCTTCATCAGGTTATTGTCAACAGTTTACTATTTAGCCATTATTTTCCTTCATTATAACTGCAAGCCACGTGAGCCAGTTAGTCGACCATGGTTTATTTCGTCTAAATTTTCGTATAAATATATGCAAGATTTACGTTTAACCACAACAAAACATAATGAGCGTGGTTTAATGCACCCTGTTATTGTAGTGAAAATGCACCCTCTGCTGTTGAGAGATTTCTGGTAAGGTTGTTTTCATAAACAATGACAAAATCAAAGTACTAATTTAATTTTTTTACCTTTCTTGCAATCCTGCCGGAAGATTCTTTGTTTGTGGGAATGATTTCCTGCCGCTCTCTGTGAAGGGAAATTTAAAAGTCGTAAAAAAAAGGAACAGATTTTTTCCGATTATTTCTATGTAATTTTGCAAGGCATCTTGACCTTCGGGAAAAAATCCAACAACAGTATAAACGGCATCTTTAGTCTTGCACAAAACAACGCAACATCTACAATGAAATATCACAACACCGTGCATCTGTTAAAGATAGTCACGCCATCTTTTCGGCTGATAAAAAAAAGTCTAGAAAAGTTTACTTCTTGCTGGGCATAATCTTGACCTCTTCTCTGTTGGGAATTTTTTTTTTTCAAACATCATTCTGCCTGCCACCTTCATAATTTAAGCACAGCATGTCCACAAATAACTGTGTTTACCTCTGCTTCTCCCCTACCTATGAATGAACCGCCATCACAATTGCACAGCATTTACAGTGGCACCACCATCATTGCATCCACAACGCGAAAGCTAAAAATTGTACATACTCTCTGCCCCGTCCCACTTACTGGACAGTACGGGAGACATGTGGGGAAGAGGAGGAACGGGAGGTGGGGTGCTGTTTCTCAGCTGGCTGGGGCCAAAGGGCTCGGAGTGCGTCCGCTTGTGCAGGGGCCTGTTTGGAGGTGGCGGCGGGGGCTTGCGCCTGCCACCAGGACCGTCCGCCGAGCCCGGAGACGCTGCCGAAAGCACAAGAGGCGGAAGGGGGGTTGTGAGTTGAAAACACTCGTCGTTTATCATTTCAAAGCACGCCCCCCTCCCCAGTGCACAACGCACATGGTTCAGAGGTCAGCGTTTATTTTATTTTTTTGCAGCCAAATCAGACCTCCGGTAGAATGTTACGATTGAGTTTGCTCACACAGTGAACAGTTTAAATGACCCTATGGTTATGAAAAATATATGTCGCAAGGAGCATTGCTCAAATGGCCAATGCCTATTTGAGCAATGTACCTTGTGACCTGTGGTGGAAATTCCTTATTCCCATGGCAGGTGTGAGTCTCTCTAAGAGACAACCATTGTTGACTTACCCACAAAGCCATTTCCATTCTATCCACCCTGGAGGGATAATGATGACGATGATGGGCTGAGTCAACCCTGAACCAAGATTTGAACTCACAACCTTCCAATTGCAAGCCACTCCCTCTATGGCTCAGCCACCTGGATGGCGATAACAAATATGTTTAATTATATTTAACAAAATCAGTTTTACATGGCGAAGTAGCCGCGTCCATGGTGACCGGAGACCCGTAAATATGTAATGAGATTGCAATTCACACCACAATTGTGTCCTAAACAAAGTAATATTTAAAAATGTAGACGTATCATAATACTGAGTACTGAACTGAGGAATAACAAGTGTAAAGAAAATGTAATGACTGCACATATAAGCTAAATTATACTGTTATTTTCCATCCCTGAGTGTAGTTTTTTTTGTCCATTCCTAAAGGTGTGATTTTAAGACATAAAAAAAATAGATTACATGTTTTAGATTCTATTTTTTTATATATATGATTCAAAAACCATCCGAGGCAACACATTGCAACGGGATGGTTTCTGGTATAAGAGCCATGGTTTTTCATATTCTCGCCATGCTTTGAAGGACCACAGGTCAAAGCATAAGCCAATTAAATAGTTCAGTTTACAAGGCAGCGCTGTTAATGGCAATGGTGATAAAATGTAATTGGTAACATGTGCAGTCTCGATTCTGCCTCAGTAGGGTTCACAGGTGCTGCTAATGATTAATAGAAAAGTTAATTTTGTAATTTTTCTTAATGAACTCCTGGTGGCACCACCTTTTCATATAAAATTACAAAACAGTGCAGGACCTTGGCAAATATACTTCATAAGCAAGATAAGTAATCTTCTTGGTTCTTTCGGTAAAGTCACGTAGAAGGGAAATAATAAAATAATACAAATAAAACATAATAAAAAAATTCTCACGACGTTTCGGCCACAACGCAAACAGCCGTCCTCAGGTGAAGAACAGGTCTGTCGGAAAGACAGGGTCTGAATTTCAGACGCTGTCTTTCCGACAGACCTGTTGTGTTGTGGCCGAAACGTTGTGAGAATTATCTTATTATGTTTTATTTTTATTATTTTATTATTTCCCTTCTACGTGACTTTACCGAAAGAACCAAGAAGATGAATCCCTACAGCCACGAAAGCTTTAAATCGAAATACAAGAAAAGTCAATTTACCTGCTGTGATACTAAATGCAATTTAACAATGCATTTTTCAAGTGAGGCTCAACACGTTTTTGGTCTCAATGTTTTTAGTTTTTTTGTTTCGATAAGGTCTTCTCACCATTTACAGATTGGATATCTCTGAGTTGAGTTGCACAGCGCTCCGAACCCATGCTGTGTTTGAACTGATGCTGCGTTTCAGCTGCCACCTTGTGGTGGCTGTGCTGAAGTGAATGTTGGCCGTCGGACACGTCAATGCGAGTGGGGATAATTGAAATTTTTTAGCAGTGTTGCACATGTATGTATGTTGTAACTTCCTTCGCACCGTACCTAAACCAACTGATAATCGAAAGTGCCATCATATGGAAACACGTTGACAAGTCTTACGAATAAATATCCATGCTCATCGTATAATCCGCTTTGCAAAATATTGACGTGTTGTGAATTATCAGGGCTCGTTTTAATTATTTTATCTCCTGACAAAATATTTCTGAAACTCAATAATAAAGTTCTACGTAGCTATTACCCGTTAAATTAGCATTTTAAAAATGTGCTTTAGATTAATTGGTTCTATGACATCATAATTTACGCAATACACTCCTTATTTATTTATTTGGAGTGTAACTGGAAGCATGCGCGCTTTACTAAACTTTTTAGATTGTAACAATTAAAAGGACCTAAGTTGAGTGAAATTTGGATTCATAACTTTTGCTTGAATTTCGATTTAAAGCTTTCGTGACTGCAGGGATTCATCTTCTTGGTTCTTTCGGTAAAGTCACGTAGAAGGGAAGTAATAAAATAATAAAAATAAAACATAATAAAATCAAATAATTCTCACGACGTTTCGGCTACAACGCAAGCAGCCGTCTTCAGGTGAAGAATGAGACACTGCCAAGCTAGGAGCTTATATATAAGCTAGGAGCTTCTTCACCTGAAGACGGCTGCTTGCGTTGTAGCCGAAACGTCGTGAGAATTATTTGATTTTATTATGTTTTATTTTTATTATTTTATTACTTCCCTTCTACGTGACTTTACCGAAAGAACCAATAACTTTTGCTTGACCTCTTTATTTGTACTGGAAGTTTAAAAAATCTACATGACACCGACATGGTGCTCAGCACTGCTTTTGTGTTTAGTTTGTGGCCCTTCCCCCACACCTCTGATTAGCAGTTGGCTACGTACGGCGCAAAAGAAGTTCAACATACATACATAAAATCGTGAAAATGTACATGTTATCACATCGTATCATGAAAAATTATATCACGGCAACAGGCCATGTCAGTCATGTGAACAGCTGGTACTCGTAATTGAACAAATGAATCTTATGGCGGGACCCTGGGGTCCCATAAGCCCCCGGTTTTCGCCTAAACTGCGTTGTGAAGTCATTGTATGTCTGTTGAAGGCGAACGATATGGCAATCTATTCCTCTTGACGAGCTCTACACGATGCGATAATCAGATTTTAGAAGTTTTGTTTCTTCTGCGCATTCGACCTCGCTGTGCTTGGATGACATGACAACAGAATAATCCGCGCCATGCGGGTCGCGTCGTTTATGTGCGCGGCGGGACAGTTGCCAAATCGAGGGTGAGAGCTAGAGCAGAATGAACGGTATTTCTGTTTGAGTTTTCATTTGCCTTTAAAGTTTGTTTAACATCAGTGGTGGTAATAAGCAATTGGGGATCCTAAGCATACAGTATTTGTGCTCCCCCCCCCCCGTTTTAATTTAGAACATGCTATAGATGATAGAAAAAATATAGACAAGAGATAGAGACGTAGTGAGATAAGAGAAATGCAGACAAAAATAGACATGCAGTGAGATGAGAAAAGAAATGCAGGACAAGATAGAGATGAGAGATTAATTTGGTGTATGTCAATTACGGTAAAGAAAATATACGTTGATTAGCATTTGAATTTGAGCTCATATTTGATGCACTAATTTATTTCATGAATTCAGGAACCCCTGGACTGATTGGGGCTCTCGATGCGTTTGCTTGCTTCGCTTCGGCTGAGTGCCGTCGCTTTTAACACCGACTGCCGTTGTGCCCCACTTCGGTTCGGAATCAGAATCTTTATGTAGACTGGAGGAATCCGATGAGCGACGAAGCCCTTTTTCACAGATATCCAGTTTCTGCTCGTCTCCCCCCCGCCCCAACCCCCTCGACACTTTCAACGAGGTCACGCTCCGTGGCTGCCCAAGAGTAACACCGCGAGAGTGCGGAGAACGATTTCTGTCGCGAGTAAGCGAGCAATATTGAGAGAGCAGGCGAGGCTTGCCCGGGGAGCGCCGTGCCTTTACCCATCGCTACTTTTCTCGAGCCCCCCGGCGAGGACGGCGTGGGGATGTCGGCGACACGGCCCGCTGCGAGGACTGCGGGGGCGGCCGTGGTGCTCACGTCCTGAGTGCTGTATCCGGCAGGCAGGGTCAGCCTCCTCTTGGCAGCCTTCTGGCTCTCGTGTTCGGAGGTCACTTGGGACGCCCTTGTGATGCAGCTGGTGGGTCGGATGTTTCGGGCGGGCTGGAGAAACGTAATAAACAAAAAAAATTAACCCGTAAAAACAACGTTTTTCACTATAAATCCTTTATATGCGTGGCATCGGTTTTATTTTATTATTCATTTCTGTTTTTTCTTGAGTAAGAGTTTCATTTTTATCACATTGGTATTTTAAATTAAATATGAAAAAAAAATTTTTCCTGAAAAGTGGAAAATTTTGGGAAAAAAATTTCACGAAAATAAATTGTCACGCACAACGAGTCTGTGTGCAAAATGTCAGCTCGATTGGATCACGGGAAGTGGGTTAAAAAACGACCGAAAGATTTGCACAGTCCTAAGCAAGCAAGTGAACTTAATATAAAGGATTTAAAAACGAAGAGACCGCCGCGGCGGAATGAACGTCCCGTCGTCGATGGTCCGTCTCGCTCGTGCCGCGTGTCGTCGTTCGGGTATGGCCTCCCCGACGTTTCGCTCCCACGCGGCACTTTGGGGAAAGTAAATGGCGAAGCGTCCGGGCCGCGCGGCGAAGCGTCAGGACATCGCGCTGGACAACGCCGCGGCACGATCGGCAAACGCACGCCGGAGAGCTATGCAGCACTACCGCAAAAAAGAAAAACCTACACAGTCTGTCTTTAATATAAAGGGAGTAATGGATTCAGAATGAGATATGTAATGGCCCAGGAACTACGTGCTTGATATTATACACATGGGGCAGTCAAATCGCCAGATTCATAAATAATACACTTTTCAATTAAATCACCCAAAATGCAATATCATACATTCTATGAAAGTGCATAAAGATAAGTCATACACTATAAACCAAAGTCTACATATTTTAAATGTTACAAACTACACATGCAGCATTTAACAGACCCAAGTAATTTTTACGTGAAGTATTATTGGGATTTTAATGATAAACAATGTTAATAAAAAAAAGTATGTACAACCCTTCATCAACATGGATGTAGGCATCCCCATTCTGTGCCAGTTATGGAGACTACTTTGACTACACTTCTTCACCTTGAGGGTTGCTGAAGAGGGGAGTTCTAAAATCAGTTCATACATCACATGCCACGAGGCTACGTCAGCTATGGCCGTAAAGTGAACGCAGGCCAGCGGGTGTATAACACAATGCGGTAACCACTGTGCCAATGCTGCAGCATGTTCAATGCAAGATATAGTACTCAGCAAAAATTGATTTTTGTAGGCCTTGCCAGCATCCACAGTCATTACAAATAGGTTCTCCTTTCGGGGTGTCCACCACGCCGTGCAGAGGAAACTTCTCCAAATGGTTCCAAACCACACCACAACCGACCTACACCTATTATGGTTTGGAGGACTCGAAGCAAGATCAAATTATATACGAGGCAAAAAAAGACACGTATATTGCCCTGTAGATATACTCCAGAGCAGCCCGTGCTGCAGATAATGTGACGCAACAGCGGTGTTCGATTTACTGATATGTAATGCTAGAAAAAAATGTGTTTTTACACGCTTTCTTTTAACTCACTCTGTCTGTTGTCGTTGTTGTTGTCGTTGTTGTGTGCTCAAATCTTGTAACTCAATTTTAACCCACTTCCCAAAGTGGTATCGACTGCAAACTTGGTATACTTATGTCATACTGATGGCAAAACTGTATTCTATTATGAGAAAGAAAAAAATCTATATTTTTAAACATTCTTTTTTATATGTTACGTTTTTGGCTTGGGTCTAATTGTCCACGGTCAACTGACGTTGGCTGTAATTGGCCACGGTCCCCTTACGTTCTGGCAAGCTTCGGGGCCACTTCCTGGAGTCGTGGAGTTCTGCCATTACTAGTACATTTCATAAAAGCGTGTTTTTAATTAAAATATTACTTATTACATATTTCTTTTAGACAACGATGGACGAAAATCTTCAAGAGTCACGATGACGGCAACTACCCACCGCAGATCAAAGCGTGGCTATGACGAAACGAAAATGAACGAGTCTGAATGAAAGAACAGACGGAGATCATTTAAAACATTACTCCGAGGCCGAAGGGCACTGAGAAAGGTCACAAATGGTAATTGGCTACGTATGTATATAATCAAATGACTGGGCAGCCCTGATTTGCAGGCCTGATTATATTTATGTGGGGGGAGGGGGAGAATTTGCACGCCCCTCACACCGACATTCAATAATTAAGAGTGGACTACATTTTAACCACTTTCGTCAACTAGACCATGAGAATGAACGAACACACACACAATGCCTTCGCTGAAATTCTACAAGTTGTTGTCAATGAGACGAAGATGAATAAAAGAAACATAAAATATGCCAACTAAATTACCACCGCGTAACACTCTCAAGATACACCCCACGTGACCTTCACCAGCCAAGTTCACCTGACACTACTCAGCAGTGACCGCTCAAATCAGCAGGCACCACTCGACTTAGTAATTGGCTATGTGTGTATATCAAAAATCTTAACTGACGTCACTGATATAAACGTGTAAGATTCAGCCACCGCTCCACCGCGTAGTGACTTGCTGAGTGTGGATTGCTTATTGTCTGGTGGGCGTCTAGGGAGAAGGCAAAGCACAGAGGTGAAAAGATATTTTATTCCGGGAGCTGCACTCACGGCTGCGCTCTGTTACCTTCTCATCGAGTTCGTCTTCGCTCTCACAAAGGTCATCCTTGTCGAGCTTCCAGTTGTACTCGACGGGCGTGCGAGGGTTGAACAAGCCCTTCTCCGCCAGGGTGAGCTGCGCACAGAAAGGGGCAAGCTTGGCTTAATAATGACAATAATGACAATAATACAGTAATGATAAATTACTACATTTGGTAGGGATGCTGCAATGGTTCTAGATTTGAAGCTTTCGTGACTGCAAGGATTCATACTCTTTGGTTTTTTCGGTAAAGTCATGTAGGTAAAAAATAAAATAAATGATAAAAACTAAATTAAATCACGACGTTTCGGGCGCTTGTGTTGTGCCCGAAACGTCGTGATTTAATTTAGTTGTTTTCATTTACCGAAAAAACCAAAGAGTATGCTGCAATGGCTTAATGGTTAGCACACTCGACCTGCAACCCAGAGGTTGTCGGTTCGATTCCATCTGTGGGCACGCAGCAGCTGAAATAATGGGCAATTTTCTTAAATTGCATGCACAGCCATACACAGACACAACTGAATGTATCGTCACCGGTCACCATCCCAGCGTGGATTTAAAAAAACGCCAGTCCGCCCGAGCACATCCGACAGCGTGGTGTCACAGTCCAAATTGGTTGACATACTAAGCCCAAAATAAAATTCTACTTCACTACTACCTTTGAAGTCTCCGAAATGTACGTCAGAATTTGTGGAACGGTCCCTTGTACAGGGTCATATACAAAATATTGAGAACTGGTCTCTGTCCAACTTTAGCAAAATAACCACAGTCAACACTGCTTGCTTTTGTCCAAATGCCAAGTATAAACTTCCTGAGCAGATGCAGTCAAGACCACGAGTTGGTGGATTTAGGGATGAGGTATTTGAACAGGTGCCAGGCTTCTAGGATTCTGCTCATTACGATTAATGGATCGCAATCAAGGAAAGTGATAATTAAGCGTTGACGTAAGATGATGCAGAGGCACTGAACGTCTCACTGGAATTTGTGAAACTAGACACAATATAATTACCAGGTCTTCACACTGTGCATGATCCATTTGTTTGGCAATGTCCAGGGCAGTTTCTCCAGCTTCATTTGCTTTAAGACATCAAAGAAATAAAGCAATTAGAAAAAAACAATTAAACAGTTTTTTTTTTTTACATCCAGGAAAGTTTCACTGAATCTCAAGACTCTTTTCAGGAGGTTCCTGCATGAGGATATCTGACCAAATGTTTGGCATTTGGAAGGAGATGAGAGTAAAAGAGAAACCACTTTAATTCAAGGGGCGAGCATTTTTAGCTCGGCACAGATAGTCTAAATTCTACTTGGCTGGGCTGCCATCTCCTGCATGGTTCACCGACCCTAATTTGCAAAGTGCTAGATAAGAGGCATGTGCCAATATGCTCGGTTAAAACATTTAGATGCACTAATATGTGGCGATACGAAAGTAGATTTTTTTTTTTCTTCAGGACGACTTCCTACATCTTTCGCCACCGATGTTAACCATGGCCGGGTCTCAAATTCAGATCGCCGAGCCCATAGAGTGGTGCACCAACCACAGTGCCGCTACTCCACCCCTGATATTCACGATGTCTGTTTTAAATTAATTTAACAAAAAAAACAAGAAACCACATTGATTCTTACAGCAGTGAGGATGATGTGACAGCCGAGGAGATGAAAGGGATGAGAGTGGACCAACCTCTGGGGCATTACTCACACACGTGGAGAGCAGCTTTGCTCCGTAGCAGAAGTTTGAGGCACTCAGTGGCATTGTACCGACTGCAGTAATGCAGCGCAGTGTTCCCATTCTCCGTCTGCTTGTTTACATTTCTACTGCGCACACGGAATTTCAGAAGCCCCCTCTGAGCGACGCAAGAAGTGGCACTAGGGTGGCAAATAAACAGCAATGCTCGATGCCAATTGACAATCGTAACAACAGCATGATGTGTTTTCTTGTTTGTTCATGATGGTGTATCTCGCCTGCCTAATCGTTTCACGTGCAATTTGTGTGCACCTTTCAAGAACAAACTTGACAAAATAAAAATGTATTTGTCCATTAGGAATTTGGGTTATATTTTATAGCATAAAAGGCTCTCGTGCCAGTGCTATGTTTCACACATGTCTATAGTTTGCCAATAGGGGGAGACGTTGTTCCATGGTTTTTCCCATTTAAGTAATTGACAAGTATTTTTTTTACTTGGTAAATTTTACATGATGCTGCCACACGCACAGCCCACTCTTTCAAATAATGTCACGAGACCTTTAATGTCCACTTTAAGCAGAGGCCACATATTTATGGTTAATACACCCACAGCATTATAACCGGGGCAGCCTACAGCCGACAACCGCGAACCCTTTGGAGCAAGCGGCAAATGTGGTACCACTCAGCCACGCCAGAGCCACACTCCGACTGGTGCGGATGCTGCTTTTGGCTGGGTTCTGTATCTCAGTCACATGTTCAATGAGTGAAGCCATTCCATACAATCATCACAAAATATGAATTTGCGTCATGGTGCCAGAGACCTATGCCAGGCTCGAACCAAGAACATTTGCAACAAGGGGCAAACGAGCGAACGCTCGCTCGTGTGACGCAGTTGAAAGGCATTCAGCATCAAAGGAGGCCGCGTCAATGTTCAGTCGTTACCAGTTGAGGATGAGGAAGTCGACAAGGTGCAGAGAGCTCCTGTCTGACTGGCGGACGGCAAAGTGTAATGCAGTCTCCCCTTTCTCCTGTTCCGTAGGAAAATAAACATGGTTTAGGGTTACCTACTAGAAGATTAATTTACAAAAAAGCAAATATGGAAAAAGAGTTACAGCTTGTCAGTTAAAATCTATATTAGGGGGATGATATATTGTTCCTGAACCAAGTCCCCTTCATCCTCAATTCAGTCGTGGTGCTAGACCATTGGGGTCCCCCTTTCAATTAATAAAATACGAGTGAGATGACAGGAGAGAAATTGCCAAGAGAGAGAAATGTAGTGAAGCAAGGCAAATGTAGACATAAGCAATGTAGTGAGATGAGAACAGAGATGCAAATAAATGACTGATCAAAGAGTGTAATTGACACCTTAAGTTAATTTGACTTGCTAAGTTCAGTAGCATTTAAAATTGGCATGATACATCAAACAGATGTTTTTGTTTAATTCATTAATCCAGGAACCCCTGGGCTCATTGGAGCCCTAAGCATGTTGTTTGTTGTTGTTTATGCCTCGTGCCGCCACTGCAACGGTGCCACGTCAACCTGCACGTGCGCCGCATCGAGCGGTTCCAGCAGGTCCACCCCTTCGCTGTAGACCTCGATCAGCGCAAAGACGTCCTTGGCCACGAGGGCGGCGCACAGGGCGGCCGCCTTGTCCGCGCTGGACTGCGCACTCCGCTTCGTGTACTTGCGCTCGATGTACTTGGCGGTGATGTAAGACCGCCGCTCGTTCCTGGGGAGAGCGACCGTCATTTGGACCGACGCGTTTGTGTTTAGTTTGTTGTACTTCCCGCCCGCGCCTACGTTAGCGCGGTTGGCTAACGTACGGTGCGAAAGAAGGTCAACGTACATGCGTGCATTTGTTTGGTGGCGAGTCGGAGATGTGTTAAAATGCGAATTCGAAAGGTTGATGTAACAGAAGCACTTACATGTCGCTGTCGGCTGCTGGTTTGATATCACAGTCGGATGGCAGGTTGCTCTCGAGAATTTCATTAAACCTGTAGTTGCCCACATTTCTAGCCAGCTGGGGGGGAAAAAATTACAATACACCGTGATGAACGTTGTAATATGACAGAATTAGATGCATGCTTCGTGGAAATTAAATAATTAATCAACGAATTCGATCTGTTCAGAAGTTAGAGAGATTCACAAAAACATGAGGAAAGTAAAATGCAAAGGTCAACACGTTGGTCCAATGTTCTTTCATTGTAACGTGACAGTATCTGCAATTACATTAAGTGATTACAATTTGGTTACCAAGAGTAGTAATAATGCACCAAATTATTCACTTAGATTTATAATTATAATAATTTACAGCCATTATCTAATCCACTGCTGGACGCAGGCCTCTCCACGCCATGTCGGCCATGGGGAATTGTAAGAACTTACTTCACCAGGCTGGTCAATGCGGGATGGTGAACAGGGGAGGCACAAAACCAGCACGATATTAACATCACTCGTCACTGACATTAGCCATAGCCGGGAATCAAACTCAGGTTACAGAGTTCATAGAGCAGTGCGTTAAACGTTGCCCCACAGTCTCCCCAGTTCATCTCTGTAGTTTTCACCTCTCATTAATTTCTGTAAACACGTTCATTCCTATCGCGGAGGTGATTCTACACACGGGAAAATAACTCTAATACACGAGTCACTTCATGTGCCCAGGTTATGAATTCCAAACTTTGCGTTAACACCACAAATATGTGGATGTTGGAGTGTCATGCCCCAGGAGAAAACGATTACTGGGTGAAACAATGCAACGCACCGGACATGAGAGTTTACAAAAAGGCAAGAACTGACACTGTTTCTCGCAAAACTGGCAAAACCAGATTCCACACAGTGAACCAAGGCATACGGTTTTAGCCCACCGTCTGTCAGGGTCTATTGGCAACATTATACCAACCTCGATAAATCACCAGGAGTGGCAAAGGTCGCAATCGGGTACCCGATACCCATACCCTACCCGATACCCGGCTACCCGTACCCGGCCGGTTACGGGTACCCGTTTGCGACCCTGGTGCGGCCGGGTACGGGTACCCGCTTGCGACCCTGGTGCGGTCGGGTACGGGTAGGCCGTGAGTCACTGGTTAGTAAACCGTTTGTCACTCATTTCCCAACGTCTTGTCTCTTCTCACAATTCAAGTTCCTAGAATCAATCCACCCGTGCCTGAAACATGGCTTCATCCCAGAAGTCGCAATCGGGTACCCGATACCCGTACCCTACCCGATACCCGGCTACCTGTACCCGGCCGGGTATCGGGTAGGGTACGGGTACCCGTTTGCGGCACTGGTGCGGCCGGGTACGAGTAAGGAATCAAAACCCGTTTGCGACCTCTGACGAGTGGTAACATCTTCAGTGTTTCCCCTAGACAAACTACAGATAAAATAATACAACAGGCTACGTGTGTCTACATCGTGGATATTTTCTCTCAGTTAAGCGAGCAGCTAAAATTAAAATTTACATTTTGACAGCATGTTGATGCATCATCCCTTCAACCATTTGCTAAATGTTTCATGGAAACTGAATACGGAATCTACTACTGGATGAAAGTTACCCATGGGGTACACCACAACTGACCAAGATTGTCAGTGCGTGTTGGTGAACAGGGGAACAGAGGACCAATTCAAATATTACTGGACAACAATATTCGCCATGGACAGGAATCTTACTCGGATAACCATAGCCATGAGGTATACTAACCCCTGTGCCACCACGCCACCCACTACAATATTACCATAGAACTATAAACCATTTGTATTTTACCAAGTAAGACCCACCGAATTATTGACAGCCCAACGAAGTGGCTAATCACGTGGCAATGTACAGCAGCCAAATACTCTGAACGCGTGTTTCTAAATGTCGAGGGAAAAACCGGAGGACCCGAAGAAAAACCCACGCCACCACGGGGAGAACACGCAAACTCCAATTATACAGCAGACGTCAGGGGTTGGGATCGAACCCAGGTGAGGTAGTAGTAGGTTTTTACCCTTTAAACTGGTACAAAACTGACACCTTTATACAAGACATCATGTTTGCAATAGCCTTGTATAAAGGTGTCAGTTTTGTACCAGTTTAAAGGGTAAAAACCTACTCCTATATTTTGCCACTGGTAAAGGAGGTCTCATAGTGTGAGGTAGTTAACATCTCGCCATCACGGCAGCCCAATATTTTAATGAAAACATATTGCGCAACTCAAACGTCCATGTTGTCTAACTTCTACATGTATACACTTCCCTTTGTATAAGCGAGTACAAATATAATGTTTGTAGGAGGAACACAAATTTGAGGCTATTGCTATCATAAATGTGAAAATTCTCATCTTGAATGACTTGGGATGCAGACCTTCTTCTCCAGTTTAACCTACAGAGGCTGTCATGTAAGTGCTTTTAGCAAGCACCTGTGAATGCCAGCACGAATCATTAGGGGGCAGAGGTCGCAAACGGGTTTTGATTCCTTACCCGTACCCATACCCGGCCGCACCAGGGTCGCAAACGGCTACCCGTACCCGTACCCGGCCGGGTATCGGGTAGGGTACGGGTATCGGGTAGGGTACAGGTATCGGGTAGGGTACGGGTATCGGGTAGGGTACGGGTATCGGGTAGGGTACGGGTAGCCGGGTATCGGGTAGGGTACGGGTATCGGGTACCCGGTTGCGACCTCTGTTAGGGGGTGGCATGGATCGCACCACACCGGGCCACTTTTGTCTCCCCAATGCTGATAGTTTCACAGACCACACCAGGCACTCATTTAAGGCTGAGTCGACGTAGGGGAGGCACAGGACTGGTTAAGATATCACTCGGCCCTGATGCTAGCCATGGCCAGGAATCAAAACTCGGGATGCTGTGTTCGTAGGGTAAGTGCGATAGCCACTGCGCTGCCACTCCCCCCACAAACACACACTGACATTCACACACAAACACACACTCTCTCTCTCTGTACTTCCACCGTGCGAGATGAGCAAGTGGACGTACCAGCAGCTCGGCCGTGCTCAGCACATCGAGGGTGATGGACTGGATGCGGGAGACGTGCACACCCATCTCGCGATGAATCCCCGAGCATTCGATGCATGTCAAGATGCCAAGGTTGGTCGCCAGCCAGCTGGGATCTGTCAGGCAGTAGGCACAGTCGTGATCCCTTTGCCAAATGGGTTTTCAATTTAAATGAGAACGTAGGTGACAGCCTTAAAGGGATGCTGCTCTCATGCTAGAAGCATGCAGACAGAGAACATCAAGGGCATGCCACGTGTACAGTTACAACAAAACCTATTCTTTCGTCACTGCTAAATATAATAGAATTCACTATCCGCTAGGACATACGGTTCAGAAACATGGTCATGAATAAAACTGAAATGTGCACAAGAAAAAAGTGCCGAGATGCAAAATTGAAATTACACCTATTCTTTGGGTCTTTCGTGACTCAAAGAATATTAATTCCTGCAGTCACGAAAGCTTTAAGTCAAGACGAAATAACACCGAGACAGAAAGACGAACACATGAATTAGAGATCATACGAAGGTTAACGACATGATTCAAATTGTAAAAAAAGTAAGTGGACTTGGACACGGCACATCGCTAAAAGGAATGATGGCCGATGGACAAGAATAAAGATAGAATGGCAGCTGAAGAATGGTATGTGTCCAAGGCTACATCCACTCAGGAGGAGTGATTAAATCAGCTCATGCACACATGCTAGTTGGATTAGTACATTGCAGAATCATGAAAAATGGCGACGGCTTGGGAGTGGTGTGCATCCAGCAGTGGATTAATCATGGCTGATGATGAATATACTAAAAACACCTTACACAGAAAAGATGTACAGTTTTAAAATCAAAAACAGCTAATCTGCGTATCACAGTTTGGTAAACCGAAAATGGCAATGACGTAGCGAAATCTATCAAGATCCCACAAACGCCAAATAAAAAACGCATTTTCCATAACCTGTTCAGAAGCCTGTTCAGAAGCATTGCTAGGTGGACTTAATAATTAATGCATTTCTTCAGAAAAGCTTCGGAGAGTTCTGAGGCCCTTTGGCACTGGAACATTTTCCCAATTCATTTAAATTCACGTTCACGACGCATGGTACACTCCAACAATAAACACACTGCGCCGAGTTACAGGCCTTGCACGTCCTTATTTACAGAGCTCATTGTTGCGATTTTCATAGCGTTGGCTGAACTTTTCTAAGAGTAAACATGCGAGGGGTGGGCAAAGAGGTGGGTATTCTGAATAAGAACCAAAGAGTATTCTGAATAAAATTGTAGAGTTCTAAGCATGGGAATTGACCAGTCATCATCATCGCGATCCATGGGCAAATAGCCCCTCGGTGTCCAATGCACATGCAGTCATGTGTTTCCACATTCCTGGCCTAGAGTAGCTGGGGAAAAGCCAAGAATATAAGGGAGAGATGCTCAAAGACCTGCATAGAGACGATGCTTGGCAACCCACTTGCTGTACTTTCTCCAGGCCACATCAGCAGGCCAACAGGTTGGGGAGTTTCAGAAATGTTCACGATCCTGACCTCATAGTGCTAGATTACAGGCATGCATCACCATGTCCAACTAATGCACTGGTTAATAATAATATTTACCTTCATACGGCGCTTTAATGCCTCGGCAATTGAAACCACCTTACATCCTCATCTCGAGGATGTAAGGTGGGCTCAATCGAGGATGTAAGGGGATCATCGCTCGTAGCAGCTGTGCCGGTGTGGCACAAGGCGACGCGGCACTTGCCTACAAGGGGGCATTAGTCTGCGGCGGGGGGGTGAGGGGGTAATGATTCATCTGTGTAATCCCATTTGGGTAATTTACGGGCTATTTACCGATTTTGGCAAATTTTGACCATAACGCTGGCACACAGTGGCCTCCTGATTTTTGAAATGCCATCACGGGACCTTTAACGTCCAAGGTTAATCGGAAAAAAATGTTCCAATGAGAGAAGGATTGGGTGAGAACGAGGGGACGGAACAAAATGTGAACAGCACAGCAAGTGGCACATAGCCTGGTACCTGCTACGGAGCAATCGCAGCACGTGTCGTTCCCGGGCATGCTCTGCACTTCCAGGATGATGTCGCTAGTCAGCTCCTGCACGCTGCTGATGTCCGCCCCATGCTCTCCCTTAAACGCGTTGTTCATGGCCTCCTCTTTGCTGTTGGTCAGCACCGAGACCCAACTGTGAAGAAAACAGTTTAGCCCAACATTTTAATCATGGACTGATGGCAAAGACTGAACAGCCCGTACATGTAAACGGTTTCGGAATATATATATATTTGAACAGGATGAAAAACAACAGTATTTACTCAATTAGAAAATAAAACCTTATAGAAATGCATATTCTTGTGTACATATATAGCTGATAATTCTCGAATTGAGAACACAGGAAACCAAACCTAAACCGCAACGGCACAAACCATGGCAGCTGATGCGGGTACTTTATGATGCACAAATGGAAAATTAAATACCCTTCGGTGTGCGACTGTGGTCACCCAGAACAGACCACGGAACGTATAACGACTCAATACCCGATTCACACATACGGAGGCATCATCACAGCGATGCACTCCGCTACTCCTGATGCAATTGTCTGGCTCAACCTCCTCAATGCAAATTCATACTTATGGAAGGAAACCATTTTAAAGAAAGAAACCATTTTGAGAATGGCCTATTATAGATCTGCAAACTAGCATTAAGACTTTAAATGTTATATAAATGCTGCTTCTTCTTGGTTCTTTCGGTAAAGTCACATAGAAGGGAAGTAATAAAATAATAAAAATAAAACATAATAAATAAAAAATAATAAGTGAGAATTATTTTATTATGTTGTATTTTTATTATTTTATTACTTCCCTTCTACGTAACTTTACCGAAAGAACCAAAAAGATGAATCCCCGCAGTCACGAAAGCTTTAAATCGAAATTTAAATGCTGCTTGTTCCACTTCACTGGGACAAACTCCCACTGCACATGAAACACAATCACCTTCACAAACTTGCTTCAGATCCTCCTTTAAACCCCATCTCTTCTCTCTTGCTCATCTTACTCCTACTCCCTGCCCCCACCTACAAGGGCTACCCCAGCCCCTATCACTACCCCAGCCCCTATCACTACCCCAGCCCCTATCACTACCCCAACCCCTATCACTACCCCAACCCCTATCACTACCCCAACCCCTATCACTACCCCTATCACTACCCCAGCCCCTATCACTACCCCAGCCCCTATCACTACCCCAACCCCTATCACTACCCCAACCCCTATCACTACCCCAACCCCTATCACTACCCCTATCACTACCCCAACCCCTATCACTACCCCAGCCCCTATCACTACCCCAGCCCCTATCACTACCCCAACCCCTATCACTACCCCAGCCCCTATCACTACCCCAGCCCCTATCACTACCCCTATCACTACCGCTATCACTACCCCAGCCCCTATCACTTCCCCAACCCCTATCACTACCCCAACCCCTATCACTACCCCTATCACTACCGCCTATCACTACCCCAACCCCTATCACTACCCCAACCCCTATCACTACCCCTATCACTACCGCTATCACTACCCCAGCCCCTATCACTACCCCAACCCCTATCACTACCCCTATCACTACCGCTATCACTACCCCAACCCCTATCACTACCCCAACCCCTATCACTACCCCAACCCCTATCACTACCCCTATCACTACCGCTATCACTACCCCAACCCCTATCACTACCCCAACCCCTATCACTACCCCAACCCCTATCACTACCCCTATCACTACCGCTATCACTACCCCAACCTCTATCACTACCCCAACCCCTATCACTACCCCTATCACTACCGCTATCACTACCCCAACCCCTATCACTACCCCAACCCCTATCACTACCCCTATCACTACCCCAACCCCTATCACTACCCCAACCCCTATCACTACCCCAGCCCCCTATCACTACCCCAACCCCTATCACTTCCCCAACCCCTATCACTACCCCAGCCCCTATCACTACCCCAACCCCTATCACTACCCCAGCCCCTATCACTTCCCCAGCCCCTATCACTACCCCAGCCCCTATCACTACCCCAGCCCCTATCACTTCCCCAACCCCTATCACTACCCCAGCCCCTATCACTACCCCTACCCCTATCACTACCCCTACCCCTATCACTACCCCAACCCCTATCACTACCCCAACCCCTATCACTACCCCTATCACTACCCCAGCCCCTATCACTACCCCAGCCCCTATCACTACCCCAGCCCCTATCATTACCCCAACCCCGATAACTACCCCAGCCCCTATCACTTCCCCAACCCCTATCACTACCCCAGCCCCTATCACTACCCCAACCCCTATCACTTCCCCAACCCCTATCACTACCCCAGCCCCTATCACTACCCCAGCCCCTATCACTTCCCCAACCCCTATCACTACCCCAGCCCCTATCACTACCCCAACCCCTATCACTACCCCAGCCCCTATCACTACCCCAGCCCCTATCACTACCCCAGCCCCTATCACTACCCCAGCCCCTATCACTACCCCAGCCCCTATCACTACCCCAACCCCTATCACTACCCCAACCCCTATCACTACCCCAACCCCTATCACTACCCCAACCCCTATCACTACCCCAGCCCCTATCACTACCCCAGCCCCTATCACTACCCCAACCCCTATCACTACCCCTACCCCTATCACTACCCCTACCCCTATCACTACCCCAACCCCTATCACTACCCCTATCACTACCCCAACCCCTATCACTACCCCAACCCCTATCACTACCCCAACCCCTATCACTACCCCTATCACTACCCCAACCCCTATCACTACCCCAACCCCTATCACTACCCCAACCCCTATCACTACCCCTATCACTACCGCTATCACTACCCCAACCCCTATCACTACCCCAACCCCTATCACTACCCCAGCCCCCTATCACTACCCCAACCCCTATCACTACCCCTATCACTACCCCAGCCCCTATCACTACCCCAGCCCCTATCACTACCCCAGCCCCTATCACTACCCCTATCACTACCCCAGCCCCTATCACTTCCCCAACCCCTATCACTACCCCAGCCCCTATCACTACCCCAACCCCGATAACTACCCCAGCCCCTATCACTTCCCCAACCCCTATCACTACCCCAACCCCTATCACTACCCCTATCACTACCCCTATCACTACCCCTATCACTACCCCTGCTGCTACTCCCTGACCCTGGCCCCCGGCTATGCCCACGCCTACCCCACAGCCTGTTCTCCTACCTGTCACCATCACTGCATCACCACTCTTACTAACCCCACTCTTTATCTCAACCACTATCATCTTATGGACAATTTTATGATTGATGTAAAGCACCTTGGAATAAGGCCCTTGATAAATCTATATATGTATTTATATATTTTTGTTAAGAGGCACTATATTTAGTTACACTCCACCCACCCACCCACTTCACCACCCGGCGCTGCCCAGTGTGGTCAAGTTATCGGTGTTACTTTTGAGTGATAATTTCTCAAAAACCATTGTAAATCAATTTTATTTATATTTTGATGAACACTTTCGACAACACTGTACATTTTCTGAAAGTGTAAGTGTGCAGGGACAGTTTGTTTCATCTTACACGGCGCATTCTCTTTCATCTTCCACTTGAAAATGGTATGTTCTGTTATCTGTGCGAAAAGACAACGTACAAAATCATGCAAACACACCGAGTAACACCGTTTGCCTTTAAAAGCAACGGAGAACGAACATCACAAGTCATGAAGCCGTACTGCGAGAAAATTGTCATCTTCGCACTCACACGAGATCAAACTGAAGCACTTGCGATCTTCCGCACTCGGCTTCACTTGGCAAGTCAACAAGTTGAGCTTTGCTGGCTGACGGTTGGCCTGCAAGATACCAAACGGTACATTTCAATGTTAACTTTTAGAAAAACCATTGGATACTTTCCAACGTAAATAATATGGTCATACTCTTCGGTTCTTTCGGTAAAGTCACATAGGTGAAAATAAAAATAAAAAATAACTAAATAAAATCCCGACGTTTCGGAGGCAACACAAGATTCCGTCATCAGGTAGGACAACCACAGCAAAAAAAAAAACTGAATTACTGTAGTGGGCAGTAATTCTGTTTTTTTGCTGTGGTTGTCCCACCTGATGACGGAAGCTTGTGTTGCCTCCGAAACGTCGCGATTTAATTTAGTTATTTTTATTTTTTATTTTTATTTTCACCTACGTGAGTGACTTTATGGATCCTTGCGGTCACGAAAACTTCAAATCTAGAATATGGTCATAATTCACCAATACAGTGAATTGTAACAATCGGTTTTACCCTCTGGCAAAAAAACAGGTTGTATTGCATTATATTTCAAAGTTTACAAGGTTTGTTTTCTCTTTCATTTGTACCTCATGATGATTGCTTATGTTGCAATCGAAACGTCGTATGCTCTTATTTAATTTATTTCTCTTTCTACGTGACTTTACCGGAAGAACCAACGAGTAATAAAACAGCTGTTAAGATTTCGATTTAAAGCTTTCGTGACTGCAGAGATTCATATTCTTGGTTCTTTCGGTAAAGTCACGTGACCAAGAATATAGGTGTTAAGATGTTAAAACACCAAACAGAATGCTTTTGCAAGGAATCCTGTCTGCATTAACCACACGTACTTTGTGGTGAATGTGCAAACAAAAAACATCCTCCGAGAATATAATATATGCATTGTCTTTGAAACTGATTGGTGCACACCAGAGACAGCTTTCTTTTGAGCCTCGTCTCAAAGTGTTAGACCAGAGGACGCCAAAAAGGCGTACAGGATTCCTTAAAAAGGATAATGTTTGGTGTTTAAACATCTTAACACAGCTGTTTTATTGCCAGAAATGGTAAAAGCTATTGTTATATTTTCATACTGGCACGAAAGATCCCATGTTACAGTGAATTGCACTCATATCTGTAGATTTATATGCATGCATTGTGTCCATACGACAATTATTCTTATCACCCGCACTTAGGCTGAGAAGAAAACAAGAGTAAAGGCAAATTAATTGATATAATCCGAGTTTTATCAGTGGATTGTGTCCCAAACATCCGGGCTGTGACGAACATCATCCAAATTGGTGGCTTCCACTCATAAGATTAAAATGCCAAATCCTTCCACTTTGTCAAGGGTTTCCCGCAACTCAGCAGAATCACCCAGAAATTGGTGACATATTCTGTATCATCTGCGCTTATTTGTGGGTTTGAACCAACCCAAATCAACACATATTTTGGTCTCCCAATTGCACGTCATGTATCATCTTATCAGAATCTTTATTTGTCATGGAGAAATCTGGTGAGCTATGCAGCTCTTTTTTACAGATACCCAGTATAGGGGCGGGAACCAGCAAGTGGTGGAAAAGCAATCGTATTTTCGAAGTTTATTTATGCTTCATAGTGTGGCTATAAGGAGTAAAATGAATGAATAAGCACAAACCATAAGATCCACCAATAGAGCTCTCAGAGCAAAGCAAATAAGAGGAGTTTTACATCATGCAATATACATAATTGCATGTATAACTTCCCGTACAAGTGTATCACAATGTATGGGGAAAACTACACTCACCACTCCATGGTATATGAGCAAAAATCCATTTCTGACATCACATTTTCTCTTCTGCCACACTTTCCGTATTCTAGAGAAAAAAAATAACATAAATGATACGAAGCAATGGCACAAAGTAAATACATTTAACAGGATGCCTTTTAATTAAAACACATTTTTATCATCCCCAAGATACACTCAACAATACGCTAGTGTGGAATCACCAGCTAGCATAGCGCAGTTGAGGCAGATAATGTGAATCCGCATTATAAACGGAATTCATTTTTAAGATGCGCATTACGTAAGAGGATGGAGCGATGGTACGGTTGTTCGTGTACGATACTATGATCCAGGCAACCCGAGCTCGATTCCCTAGCCACTGATAACATCAGACCAAGAGGGAGCGACGTAAAGAAAAAGCAACAAACACCCCCTCCAACCCAGCTTAAATATACGCTGCCAAGCCTGGTGGTGCCCATTCAGACGCTGTCTTTCCGACAGACCTGTTCTTCACCTGAGGACGGCTGCTTGCGTTGTGGCCGAAACGTCGTGAGAATGATTTTATTATGTTTTATTTTTTTTATTTTATTATTTCCCTTCTACGTGACTTTACCGAAAGAACCAAGAAGATGAACCTCTGGAGCTGCCACCGCATTCACTTGCAATTGCTGTGGCAAGGATTGCCACTCAAAGATTGGCCTACCAAGTCATTCTAGGCGCTGCAAAACCCACAGCTGACCTCGTAAGGCGCAAAATAAATGTCTTTCGAGACACACATGCCTATTGAGTGGTATCCATACCAGCCTTGCCCCTCCCCCTTCCACAATCCACACTGATCAGCATTATAAAGCACGCTCAAAGAAAACCCCAAAGAAAAACCCCTGAGGTCATCATCAAAACAGTGGGTTGTAAAATTACGATCGTGTTCCACAATGAACAATTACCCATCACTCTTCTTCAGAAGGTGTCCACTCTTTTCATTGCCATGAGTTTTGTTTCCCTGCAGCTGATGCAGGCTGTAGACCGCCTGCAGCTTTCCAGCATCCTGAGCATAGAGGCAAATAAGACAGAGTGGTGGAGGTCATTTGGACAGTTTTCTTCGTAAAATGGTTTTCATATTACGTGAAACTTAAATCATTTACGGATGTGCTCCAGGTTTTAAGACCAATCTGAAAAAAATCATAGAATCAAGCACAGACGCAACATTTTGGAAGATCCAAATGGTAATTTTTAGTTTCAGATTGACCTGAAAACCGGAAGAGATGTCACTATGATGTCACTTCTGCTGTATTCCTGCCAAACATTGTGTTGCGTGGCAGAATAATGTCACTTTTAGTCACGAAGGCATAAATATATGACAATGTAAACAATCCGAAAACAATCCATCCTTTCCCTTCAAAATAAGAAAATTACGACGATTCTTTATCCGAAATGCATCCGTACTATCAATGCAAATTACAATCAAATCTTTCAGAAGATTTAAAGATACTGTAAGCACCATATTTAGCTGGATCTAACAGTCAGCTGAAACGTATACCTTCATAACTGACACAAACACTGTTGTTGAGATTACAAAGAAATTCTTTCCAACCTCCTTGCTCTCCACTTGAAGAGAATCCTTCAACTTGTCCTTCATGGCACACAGTTTCTTACGCTCATCATCTTGCGCCTGCTTGATCTGGAACAGCAACAAGGGAACAATTTATGCAACAGCTGCGCATTCCACCAACACTGTGAATGAGCGTTTTTGAAATGAGCTCTTATAATAGGCCTGGCCTTCATCTCAGGCTGTGTGCTATTTCACCTGGCCGAGGGAATGCATGTCCTTTGTACTCAACAAAACTACTAGACGAAACTAATAAAAAAAAAAGTACCAGGTAAGGCCCACTGAGCTATAAAGCAACAAAATAATAGCTCAACCAAAGGGGCTTTTCACGTGGAAAATTATAGCAGCCAAATACTCCACACACACGTTTCTAAAAGTGGAGGGAAAAACCAGAGTACACGGAAAAAAATACACGTGACTACAGGGAAACAAGATCGAAATCATGACCTCCTTTATCTTGTTGTTGTATGATTACAACTAGCATAGTACATACGCCTTCGGGTTTCAAACCGCAAGGTGCTCATTTGAGGCTGAGTCAACCTAGGGGAGGACCAGCACCGTTTCAGATAATCATCACTGGTGGTGGCGGTGAATGGGAATCGAACTCGGGTCGCCGAGTTCGTAGCGCAGCGCAATAACTTTCGCTACCGGCTTCCCATCCACACCCCTCTTCACCAACACGTAACTGGCATGCCATGGGGAGGGCCTTTACCCAGCAGTGGATTCAGAAAGTGCTGTACATAATACATACACATTCTACACATGTATTATATAAATACATTGGTAACATGGGAAAGGGTGATAGAATGTAATGGTTCAATGTGCAGAGACTCGGATGTCAAAACACACCCACACGTTTATGCAAGAACAAAAAATTGTGGTTAGGGAAGTTTTGCACAGTGGGAGGGGGGTGGGGGGAGAGTTCCACTCCTAACTGAAAGTAAAAGCGACGTGCCTAGGACGTCTTGGCCTACTCGCATTACAACTTCCATGTTTTGTTTCATGAGCCACTTACATTTGTTAGTTCTGCGGTGAGGTCTTCAACTGAGCCTTTCAGACTCTCAACTATTTTTAAACTGTCCTGGAAAAAACTGTCGACAACAAATCGTAAACTTCACACAAAGCATCATACACGAATTCATGAGCGAGAAAAAAATGCGTAAAAAACAACAGTAATCGTGGGTATTCTGTGTTTAGTAACATCTCCGTGTATATATAGTGTAAATGTGGAAAACTGCGCTTAAAAATATAACCAATCCAAAAAGGCACCTGGAATGAGTGTGGTAGAGTTTGATCAAATGCTGAAGAAAATCGGCCCCTTTCTTGGATTGAATCTCATTCACTTTGATCAGATACTGTGGGAAACAACATCACATTAATGAAGAATGAAAAATGACGCGGTTGTCATTTGAAATCCACTTGATTTCTAAAACAATCGGGCAATAATCAACATCAGCATTCCCACGCATAAAGGCTGCGTTGCGTTCATCTCCAGTGGGGAGTTCTAAGCTAGCGGTGGCCATTCTATGTTCTTATGACAGGGACACATATATTCATGTGCAACAGTCGCCATACCATCGGCCAGCCGCTGCATTGTTACTCTACCGTTGCTTCTATCATTGTTACTGTTCACTCGTTGATTCTTCCTACCATGCTGAGGATCCAATCTAGCAGACCGAATGCACTCTCACCCATAATGTTCTACCACCAGACCACAGAGGTCAACATACAATCTGGAACTTCTCCACTTTGGAATTCCCCCCTATCTTCTCTTTCACCCGAGTTCTTAATCTTGCACAATTCAAGAAACATCCTACAACCTTCTGTCTTTCAAAAGTGCCGTTCATTGCTGGCTGCTTGGCAATTTAGGCCTTTCGACTCGTACTCCGATAAGCATTGTTGGTCTATGTACAGTGCAAAAGAAGTTCGCCATATATATACTCAGCATCCGTGATAAAAAAAAAACATTATAACCGACAGACCAGTTCTGTTGAAAAAATTGTCCAGAGGACAGAAATGGCTCATGTGATAACAGCACACATCCTCTTGGGCAGGCAACTCAACAGCTGTGGTCCCCATTGCTCAACACACAGTCTTGCGTCGCTGCCACTTTGTGGGTGGAGAATTCTTATCAGAGGTAGACAAACGACCCACCTCGCACATCTGCAGCTGCACAGCTTTCCGCTCACGCTCCATGTCCTCTTCCTTCTCTGTTTTGGACCTTGGGGTGTGTCACAACAAAAGAACACGTCACTCAGGTGGGCCACGATTTCAGGAGACCTTCGTTTTCTTTACAACAGTTAAACGTATCGTGGGTATGGAAAAAATGTAACTCGCATAACTCACATTTTGGTTTCATAGTCCTTCCACGTTTTGTCAAATGATTTTTTAAGGTCCTGTAAATAAGAAATATACAAGGCATCGTTTTCAGTGTGAAGCATCTATCATGAGAATAATCTAGGATTTAAGCTTTCGTAACTGCAGAAATTATACTCATTGGTTTTTTCGGTAAAGTCACGTGTGTATAAATAAAATAAAATTTAAATAAATTAAATTAAAATAAATCACGACGTTTCGAACGCAACACAAGCGCTCATCATCAGGTGGAAATGGGGTGAAACACATAGCGAGGGAACACACAGGGGGACACCACGTACATAGCACATAGACAACGGCAAACTGCATGTAAGAAAACACAGACCTTATAAACATAATGTCATGCAAACCAGTCAGCCAACAACACAGTTAGACACTAACCTGGTTGTGACCACGTATTTAAAAAGACTGCTAAATCTCTCGTGAGTATCATGAGAATGTTTATCTAGACTGGAAGAATCCGATGAGACACGAAACTCTCTTTGGCAGATGTCGAGTAGGACAATACCACTGTGTGTAAGGTTACATTCAAGATCACTCACCCCCTTGACTTCCTTCAAGTCACCTTTCAGAAGAGTATCCAAGGAGAACACAATGACATTGTTTACTTGTCGGTTCTGAAATCAAGATGAAAAAAAAATACGAGTTTAACTTGGACCGAATAGCGATTTTGTATGCACATGAATATTCGCATGTGAGCAAATCACCCGGAATTCAACCGATCTCATCAGATCTTGGAAGACAAGCAGGCTTGTGCTCTGGATAGCGCTTGGATGGGAGACTACGATGCACTATATTGTAGGCGTTGTGGGAAGTAGAGAGCAGTGCAATAAAAAACGAATGTTGTTCAGCACTCCAAGCACTTCCACCAACATGCACTGACCATGTTGGTGAAGCATGGTCATATTATCCCTCATGGCCCATAAGGGTCCTGATCCAGCAGAGGAAAAAAAAAAAGCAATGGGCCGTACATAAACATTCGCTCAACAATGTATCAACGTAATTTTCATTCCAAGTAATAGTTCCCTAAGCAAAAAAACGGAAGCGGTGTTTGGTAATAAAACTGTTTCATTGTTACTGTACTACACCTGTGCACAGGGCAGCAATAGTCATCACAGAACCACGCGACATGTGATGATGCCATGTTTCGTATTGGGCGTTTCCACATGAACTGCACTTGTGGTTCCACCCAGATTTTATTAAAATGTGCTCGGCAAGCGGGTACCATGCTCTTCAGATGCGACGACAGCTCCTTTGTGTAGACGGAAAATTTGAGGAAAGCAGTGGCCAGGTGTGGTTCTTCCCTCTCCAAATAGTTGTTTCCAAACTTCTCCAGGTAATTGGAAAAGAGCTCCTCGTTTTCAACGTATGCTGAAAGGCAATGCGCGCACGGCAAGGTTCACAACATATGAACCCATGTTGGTCTCTTTAATATAAAAATTATTAAGGTAGAACTGTACATTTGCACAATCCGGCCAGATGGCAACGTGATACATGGAGCGTGCTGCTCAAAGTAGGAAGGTTGTGGGTTCAAATCCTGATCAGCCCTACATGCCTCTGGAGTCGTTCAAACTAGTTGTATGATGGGATAGTGATTTTAAATTGCAGAATCATTATTATTACTGCTTACATTTTTTAAGTGGTTTTAATTCGAAGTAAATGAGGGTTTTGCTTATTGAAACATTGCACTACAGTATTCATCAACATGGTAAAAAGTAAAGCCTGAGCCGGCAGAGTGAGCAGCACACAATCAGATTGATTGTGAGTTCAAATCCTGGTTGCGGGTTGACTAAAGCTGATCATTCCCGTAGGATAAATAAAATATGGAACATATTTAGGAATGTGGAAATTGAACCACTGGATCAGGGCTATAACAGCAGATGATCTGTGTACCCCATGCTCAATTAAATAGGAAAACTATTTCAATTCGCTAATATTTCCACATGCATACACACAATGGCGTGCATTTAGTTAGAGTAAATATGTGTAACCTTACAACGTTAACGTATGTTCAGTCACGTGCATACTGACAGTCAGCTGAATACCACTACGCACTAGTATACCAGTGATATAGCAGTCATCTGTTTTGGAAATATATATTCTTGGTTCTTTCGGTAAAGTCACATAGAAGGGAAATAATAAAATAAAAAATATATTAAACAATAAAATTCTCACGACGTTTCGACCGCAACACAAACAATCATCATCAGGTGTGAAATCCACAACAAGAAAATTAGAAGAAAAAAATAACTATGCTCTGATTATAATTGTAATGAAGCAATCCTCTATAATTGTGTTGAGTACTTTGTCCTGAGGTGCACATAGTCTTCACGTATTTCTTCATCTTCTGCAAGCACCCACGATCGGTTTCCAGCGCCTGAGGAGACATTTGACATTAGGTTAGGGAGCAATCAATCAATAAATCATGCTGCTGTTTATTCAAAATGGATGTGATATCCCCGGCTACTGCCTTTTCGCAACAATGCGCACGCTTGCTCTAATTACTCTACGGACAACATTGAATTAACAAGCACGTGGCCTATGTTGGCAGATAATGACATTAATTAAACCCTCCAGGACTTAACAGGGAAGTGTGATGGCTGCACAAAAGAGATTGCATGGCAGTGCCAGTCCTCGCATCACGTCTGAACTCGTTGTGCTCAATTTTAATTACCGGACGAGTGCAATACATGCGTATTAGTTACCTACTTTAGTTTTGCCCGTACTGCAAGACGAGATGGATGTAAACTTGATTTGGAGCTTTCGTGACTGCAGGAATTACTCTTTGCTTCTTTCGGTAAAGTCACGTACAAAGAAAATAGTAATTAAATAATAGCATACGACGCTTCGATTGCAACACAAGCAATCATCATATGTTAGCCAACTCTCTGTGTTGTATAGCATTATATTTTTAAGCCTACATAGGTTTGTTTTCTCTTTCATTTGTACCTGATGATGATTGCTTGTGTTGCAATCTAAACGTCGTACGCTATTATTTAATTTATTTTTTCTTTCTACGTGGCTTTACCGAAAGAACCAAAGAGATAGATGTAGTTTTAGTATCTTGATTTTAAGCGTTATTGTTATTTTAAATGTAAAGTAAACTCGGGGAAATTCTACATCTTTTTCACGTGAGTTTTAGTTTGCTAGCAACGAGCCCCCCCCCCGCCAACCAGCCTTCAGGAGAGACACAGCCTGCAGCATGGATATTGTGCAGGAGAAATGTCAAATATGCGTTGGGAATGTAAATGCCACGTTGCGATGAAAACACACACGATAATAAATGCCTTACTAGCACAAAACACACTAAAACACAACATGAAACAAATACATTTTGATTTAAAGCTTCCGTGACTGCAGGGATTCATATTCTTGGTTCTTTCGGTAAAATCACGTAAAAGGGAAAAAATATAGTTATAAAACAATGTTTTTTATTTATTTTTATTTATTTTTCCTTAAAACAATGTTTGATATTTTTATTATTTTATTATTTCCCTTCTACGTGACTTTACTGAAAGAACCAAGCGTATGAAATAAATACCTTACTAACACGACGTTCGCTAGTCGTGGACACGTGATAATTTTACGTATTGTAGCCTCAGTATCTTGGTGTGGGGGGGGAGCAGTGGTGTTCATTGGGGGGCCATCATACCAAAAAGACTGAAACGACTGATTTAGTTACATTTAACATTAATATCAGTGAGAGCAGTGCAGTACTCTACTTTGTATCTAAAGGCTGTTTGCATTCCGAAGAAAAACATTTCCACGAAATATATTTTAAACATTTTGAATATTTTCAATCACAGAAGCTGCAGCAGCCAAAAGGTGTTGTCACAGTTACTCCCATGCTCCCACAACAGCATTACACACAATTACACAATGCACACACATCACAAGGATAATTTCCTTTCCAGTTAGAATGGACTTGTGGACAGTTTTTTTCCCCCAGTGCGGTATGAAGTTCAGAATTAAAAAAAAACTCACTTAGAACATGCCACACACAAGGTAACATTTTTGAAACATTTTTGAAACATATATATCCTTTGCGTATATACCAAGGCTGATGATGCTGCAGTAACCCATGCCAGCAAAGCACAACCAGTCTAAGCACATGCCTTTTGAGTCACCTAAGCTAGCTTTGGCATATGAGACATGCAGTCACATGCCCTACACACCCTGCCATTATTTAGGGCCCCTGACACATTTTCTCAATCCCTGCCCTTCCGTGTGCAGCAAGTGAACCAAAGCAGCACTCACTATCTCCCACGTGCCCTCTCTGTCGGTCGAACACGCCGAGGTGTGGAGCAAGGAAACAGCCTTGGTTAGGGCACAGATAAACCAGCACGACCCTCTGTAATCAGAGTGCACTGGCCCAGAGAGAGACATCGGGCAGTGTCCGTATGTGCGGTGGTTGCAATTGCAAACGTGTTGGACAACGGCAGAAGCCTGCCTCAAAAGCTTTCCCAAAAACGAGATGCCGGAGGAATTTGGTCGCTATGATCACCCACGCACAATGCTCAAGTGTGCAGATCTGAAATGGCCGCAGTGTGGACACATTCTCGCACACACCCAATACATTCTCGCACACACCCAATACATTCTCGCACATGCAGAAATTTCATATTCCTTACCAAAGTGGCAACTCAGAAGTTTCACCTTTGGCAGACAACGCGTTGGTAATACACCCTATTCAGCAGTGACCACGATTTTAAGCGACGGACACATTCACATGCTTCATATGAGACGTTTAAGACAACGTATTTATGTTACCGTTGCTCACTGCTATTAGCCACTATCAGACATCACTGCAGCTGATGCAGGCAAGCCAAAACCCCCCACAGCTTGACAATAAAGATCTTATGATCTTAACACGTTATGCAAAAACTACAGTTCATATTTGCATACAACTCTCTCGCGCCCTTCCGTCACTATCAAACTACGGCATATGTTACTAACAAAGTAGTTTCAACTAGACAGGACAGTATTACATTAGAGTTAGAGATCGCACGATTAATCGTTAATTTAGAGGGTGGTACAGACGTCTTGTGACCCCAAATTAATTCACCCCTAACAATTGTGCTTTTTCTTTGTAAAATTAATTTCTGTTAATTGGTCCTTTACCCTTCTATCTGGCAACAAAACTGACACCTTGTTTACAAGGAGTCATGTTTGCATAGACCGCAATACCTGCAGTCATAATACAAACAAAAGAACATAACTCTGATAATGTACACTGTCCTTAAAGTTGATTGATCCACACCCGAGACAGCTTTCCTTAGAGCCTAGTCTCATATGGGTTGGACCAGATGACGCGCCTTTTGGCGTCATCTGGTCCAACCCATATGAGACTAGGCTCTAAGGAAAGCTGTCTCGGGTGTGGATCAATCAACTTTAAGGACAGTGTACATTATCAGAGTTATGTTCTTTTGTTTGTATTATGACTGCAGGTATTGCGGTCTATGCAAACATGACTCCTTGTAAACAAGGTGTCAGTTTTGTTGCCAGATAGAAGGGTAAAGAACCAATTATCATATTTTTACTGGCAAATGAGGTTCCCATAGTGTAGATTAATTTCTGTTTTAAATAAACCTCACTTTAAAAATATAAAATTTTAGATAATTAAATTGGGGATCACAGGCCATCTGGACCACCCTGTAGATTTAATGGCCCAAAGATTAAAATCCAAGACTCTTTTTATGGTCAATTACTGAACTTGGGCCACTGGGATGATCAAGCACATGACGTCACCATGCTCCGCCCATAACTTCCCACCCAGCGGCACACGTGAGAGCAGGCATGAGATTGATGAGATGAATTTTCGTAACTTTTTGGTGATGAGCAATTTGTCGAGTAATCGATTCAATAATCGGCAGTGCAATCAATGACTTAAATAGTCAGATAGCCCAGCTCTGAATTATAGTATAATTAACACGAGCCATACCAAGGTTTGCAAAAGTTATACAGTTGCGATGCTATAGTTGAAAATGTATTCATTGCTCTACCACTTGAGTTTACATGCAGAACAGTACTGGAAAAAGCTATGCGTTCTATTGCAGGGTAACAGGAATGAGTAATAGGAGATGCATGGCAGCATGAGCAAATGCATCAAATAAGACCCACAAGCTAAAATGAGAAGGTATATTTTGGGAAACCCAATCACTGCTCCAATATCGTGTTTTGGCTGTGACGTTCCTACGTGGAGTCAAACATTCCACAACTACCAAATTACTTTTCGATTTAATGCTTTCGTAACTGCAGGGATTCATATTCTTGGATCTTTCGGTAAAGTCACGTAGAAGGGAAATAATCAAATAATAAAAATAAAACACAATACAATTCTCACGACGTTTCGGCCACAGCACAAGCAGCCGTCCTCATGAGGTGAAGAACAGAGCTATCAAAAAGCGTCTTTATTTTTATTATTTTATTATTTCCCTTCTACGTGACTTTACCGAAAGATCCAAGAATACCAAATTACTCTTCCAAAAACCTAATGGGTTGGTGAAATGTCGGCGCAACGCGCGATATGAGCAAGGTATTAATCTGTGCAATTGGTACGTGATGTCTTCAGAACATTTATGGCCAACAAAGCAGAACCACTCCCAGCAACGCTTGATTGCTATGTCACTAAACTCATGAGCACAGAACCAAATGCCACCAGCAAGCTGAAAAAAGTCACCAGCTGACTGAGGTTGTACAAGAATGTTAACCATGCCCTACCTATTTATAGCAGAGCTCAGATGTGTATGGTCATGTTTGATAAATATTTAATGCCTGGATTGGTAAAATACATCTTCTGTATACATTATTCAACATGCATGATAATAAAAACATGGTATATACAAATACATTTCCATTAACTAAGCTATTAACATATATCATGTTTCAATTGGATTGCAAGATCATTCTCATGGACCATATGACTGCATGGGGGTTTGAAATAAAGAGATCAACGAAAACATTACAGGAGTGCCTCCCACCCAACTGTGGAAAGTCAACTCAGATGGCCAGGATTTCTCATAAAATTACAGTAAACTCAGACCATAAGATATGGAAGTACTAGGACAGACACCAAGAGGCAGGCCTAGACAGACATGGTTAAAATCAAAGTGGTAAACTTGCATATGAAGGACTGGTGGAGTGGACACAATGTGGCAATGTCATTTTTTTATTTTAAGGCGTATTTAAAATAATGTACAAGGTAGTTCGTATGATTTATGGGTCAGCAAGATAGCACGGTGGTCTTTGTTACCCAAGTGGAAGAGGATATACATAGGTTCACTGTTAAAATCCCATATCTGCCACAACATGCCCTCTGATTCGAAAGGTTGACAAAGACCCCAAGATATTTTCGAGAGAAGCCCCACTAAATGTGGGAAATAGATGTATTGTTTCCTACATTGCAGACACATCTGAAGCTTGATGTGAAATTATAGCATTGTAAGGACCATAATCAATATATTTTAAACACAATACATAATCATAACATGCCACACTTAAATAAAAGAACCTCCACATGAATCTAAATTTAACGTCAATATAGGGTTTATAATTGCCAAATAAACCGACGCTCAAACCTTCAAAAAGAAGACGTCTAAGAAATTTGCAATCTGCTGTCGTCTAATTACCATGTCTTAATGCGAACTCATACAAACACGAGGGCTTAACAGTATCTCGTATGATATTATAATAATAGTAACCGTAGGTTAGGCTTATTCATAACAACATGTTAACACAATATAAATTAAGTTAACAACACGGCAATTTGACAAGCGGGAATGCAATGTGCCAACTTTCAAACAGCACAAATTTTTTTCATCGGTTTACAAGAGAAGGTGCAGTAAGGCTGCCTGCTAACAAGGCAAGTAGGTAGCAAAAGTAACTGTTTCCAGTGGTGAACCACACTTCCTTAGGCCTTCTCAGACCACACTGTGAATAACTACAGTAAATGCCCTTGCATGGTCCGAGCAGTGGGTACTCAGGAAGTAAGAAATTGGATCGCATTATTCATTGCAATAAATAATAAAGAAATAAAACCTGTCTGACAAATTATATCGTTATACAAACCTCAAAGATACTACAATGTTATGCAGCTGATGTATGCTAAGCTAGCTCAGCCCAATGTGTTATTTTATACATGGTGAGCAACATTCACTCCAATCACTTATTAATGCGATTCAGATACAAATCAGGGGCTGGACAAAAAAATAAAATAAAGAAAATTAAGCTGCATTAGCCAATGCCACTATCAATGCGGACTAGAGAGAATGCCCATGCAGTGGTTGTTACTTTTTTTCATGTTAATAGTGAAATCATGGAAAAATTGACAACCCAAACACTGATGGCAACAAAATAATCAAATAATATTTAACAATACACTGACAGCTTTCATTAGACATACTAGATATATTTATTCTGCTGTGCTTTCTAAGTCTATCCCTCTTTCAGATGACCTAATCAAACTCGTATATCAACTTTGTTTTGCCCAACCTTACAGCTTTCTCCACTGTATTACATTCTTCCAAAATCTTCTGCAGTTCATCCCCATGGGACATTAGAAGGAGGATGTTGTCATATCTAATTAATCAGTTGAAGATAAAGGTTAATTTGATTGGTAGAGCCTTTTCATTGAGGGTCACATGGATGTTCTCGCAGTATTGGCCTCAAGTAGCCTTATTAGGCGCCATGGTGGCAATATGTTAACTACCTCGAATGGTATTCAGGAGGTCGTGGGTTTGATCACAACCCCGACGCCTGTATATTTGGAGTTTGTTCTCCCCGTGGTTGCATGGATTTTTCTCTGGGTGCTCGTTTTCTCCTCCACATTTAGAACACGATTTTAGACTATTTGGCTCCTAGAAATGTCCACATAATAAACCACTTCGTTGAGATATCATGTTGTGGCCAGATCGCTTCTAAAAAAAGAGCTATAGCTCAGTGGGCCTTACCTGGTAAAATATAAATAGTTGAATTTATTCAGGTACTCATTCTTAATTCGTAATTTTAGCAATTTTGAGTCATCTCCTATTCACCAATACTGTACACCATTATATCAGAAGCAGGTGAGAACATACAATACGATTAATTTGAGTGGTCACAGAACGACTATTTGTGATTATCATTATTTTTGCACTATGGGAGTGAATGAGAGTATTATTTATCACTGACAAATATTACTTTATCACTCACCACTGACACATATGACTTGCATGGCAGAAATAAATACCGAACACCAGATCTCTCTTGCCGATTGCGAGTCTCTGTGTTAAGGGCAGTAGTTTTATCACTGCCTTTCACATGGCCGTGTAACTGTAATCACAGAGGTAGCTGGGAATGTGGTCGGTTATCTTTTTGTACATGTAAGCAACACGTTGGTTGGTTATTTATTTATTTGGTCATACAGTGTGTATTCGCTTCATATTTTCCCACCCCTCGAAATGCAGAACTTTAAATTATTTCAGTGTTATTTCAGTAATTTAAAGTGGGTTCGAGACCGTATTAAACCTCAATTTTAAACGGGTGAACTTGGCCATCGAAATGGACGTTATTAATGTGTCTCTTATATTTTCGTGTCCACTGACAGCACTTTTTTTTCACGTGCACCTTTTCCACCTACGCTTCTACAATCACACGTTTAAATAATTTCGCACACACATCCGCATGCCTGGATAATGCACTGTACACACAATACACATTTACAATCTGGCTCAAGATCATTGTTCATTGGAAACTGCTGTCCTTTCAGCTACGGGAATGGAGACACTGAAACGACATAATAGAGATTGGGCCACTTAGCCAATAGTGTAGGCTTTCTGCAAAGTGCATTATCAGGACAATGTGCATGTATTTTTTGTCAAGTAATCAAATGGAAAAACGTCAGGTGTGCTAATTTGCTGTGGACCTGGCTTTAAGTAGTGTTGGTATACTGTTTGTGTATGTTTACTCCATTAATTGTTTACAGATTAACTATTAATTCCCTAAGATAACTATAGTGCTCCATTGGCAGTAACTCATTGACGTCCAAGACAGTTTACCACTCAAACCTACTCACTAACTGGCATCAGCTACAATGGGAGGGAATTGTAAGAACCTGAAAAACAATGACTTTAAAGTGCCTCCCAGTTCGTCAATGCCATTAGATGGGTTGGTTACACCCCGAGGCATATATATATGACACAAAGGTGTGTACCGCACACAATTAAAATTAAATCCATGAGCTAACATCAAAACAGCAACTTGCCACCACACGTATCAAACGATGCCAATAAAGTGACTCAAGATTTGTATACAATCCTATTCCATGGATTATAAGACATCGAAGAAAGGAAAACGTACCCCCCAAACCTGTGCCTGGTGTCAATCAATACAACACACACTCACATCTACTGGATTATCAGATGCATCTCCCAACTCTGCTTTAAATCACGGGGGGAAAGAGTGCATCTCATAATCCTGGATACGCTGAAATATCTCGCACTACAAAACTATACAATCCTCAACTCAACGGGACACGATTCTATTCTTGCAGTGTGATGATGGCAGTGTATTCACGAGCTCGGCGCCAAATGGTCTTGATCTGCTAGCCCAGGAGTGAGTTGGTGTCGATTTGACAATTCCTCGTCTGTTGAATGAGCACAGACCACAACGGTTTACTAAATGGTCCACTTTGGGTTGCCAAGGCCACGATCGGACTCATGTGGCCTGTCTTTAAAGTATCGGTATGGGTCTCGATGGTTCTCGAAATCTCTATGTGTATCAATGTACAGGTAGTCCTCTATTTACGATGGAGATGCGTTACGACGACCCCATCGTAAGTCAAAAATAACGTAAGTCTAAGATGGCCTAGCCTACCCAGGAGTCTTAAAGAATGGTGATAATTTAGCAAAACAGAGCAATTTACAGTATATATAGTTTACTGTATAAACTATATATACTGTACAGTATATATCGTTTATAGTTTAGTGTATAAACTATATACTGTATGTATTTACTAATTACCATACTGTATTGCACAGTAAAGTGTAAAGTAAAAAAAACAAGGTAAATTCTTAGCCTACCGATATGAACTGCAATTTAATAGCAAGTTTTTTCAGGAAACAATCCTATCTGCTATAGAAAAAAAAACTTTTAACATGCATTGAACACCGAGACAACTTAACTTAACTGCCATCGTAAGATCGAAATATCGTAAGTCGAATCATCGTAACTCGAAGACTATCTGTATATGTCTCTGCATTTCTATTGGGTGTCTGTGTACTGTAGCTATACCTTCCTATATCTCGATGGGCCTTTTTCTCGGTCTATGCATCTCTGTGTGTGTATCTCAACGTGTCTCTGATGGGTTTACGAATTCGATCCGCAGTTTTTGTGTTGCAGGTCCACAAATCGCACCACCACCACCACTGACTGGCTCTCGTCCCCCTTGTGATGCAGAGGCGGCTGTGAATCTGCCTGCGTTTAACAGAACACTGCAACAAGTCACTCACACACACACAGAGAGAGGCAGGTGACTGGCAAGGCAAGGCAGGCAAGGCAGGCAAAGCAAGGCAGTCAATCGGTCTCTGACTCTGACGGGGTCGTGAGTGAACACGGCTGACTGGGGAAGACTCCCCAATTGTTTAATTCAACTGTGAATACGGCATCTGGTGGTGGTGGGATAAGGGGAAGAGACTATGGCGTTAGAACGAGGAACAACAACAACAATAAGCCTTCTTGTGCTGCCAAAGCTTCAAGACACGAAGAGAGAAAAAAAAGTGGCTTTTCCCGTTTTCCAAACGACGAAGCTGTCAGGGCGAGTTGACACTGTTTGGCAATCGGACGCGGAGTTTAAACACGTTGCACGACTTGTGCATCATACACACTGACGATGTTGTTGTTGTTGTTGTGTTTGTTTGTGTGTGTGTTTGTGTGTGTGTGTGTATTTGTGTGTGTGTTTGTGTGTGTGTTTGTGTGTGTGTTTGTTTGTGTGTGTTTGTTTGTGTGTGTTTGTCTGTGTGTGTTTGTGTGTGTGTTTGTGTGTGTGTTTGTGTGTGTGTTTGTGTGTGTGTTTGTTTGTGTGTGTCTATGTGTTTGTCTGTGTTTATGTTTGTGTGTGTTTGTGTGTGTGTGTTTGTCTGTGTGTGTTTGTCTGTGTGTGTGTTTGTTTGTGTTTGTCTGTGTTTGTCTGTGTGTTTATGTTTGTGTGTGTTTGTGTGTGTGTCTGTGTTTGTCTGTGTGTGTTTATGTTTGTGAGTTTGTCTGTGTTTGTCTGTGTGTTTATGTTTGTGTGTGTGTTTGTTTGTGTGTTTATCTGTGTGTTTGTCTGTGTCTGTGTTTGTCTGTGTGTTTATGTTTGTGTGTGTGTTTGTTTGTGTGTTTATCTGTGTGTTTGTCTGTGTTTGTGTTTGTCTGTGTGTTTATGTTTGTGTGTGTGTTTGTTTGTGTGTTTATCTGTGTGTTTGTCTGTGTTTGTGTTTGTCTGTGTGTGTTTATGTTTGTCTGTTTGTCTGTGTTTATCTGTTTGTGTTTATGTTTGTGTGTTTGTCTGTGTGTTTGTTTGTGTGTTTATCTGTGTGTTTGTCTGTGTTTGTCTGTGTGTGTTTGTGTTTGTCTGTGTGTTTATGTTTGTCTGTTTGTCTGTGTTTATCTGTTTGTGTTTATGTTTGTGTGTTTGTCTGCCCCCAATCAAAAACGATAGCGTGGCGCGGTCGTATTGATTGTTAGTGAATAGCGCCAAACCCTCCCCCCAAGTTCGATACCCAAACTCGCGGCTAACATCAGTAACGAACCACAGTTGTCACAAAGTGATCTGAAGCCCTCCCGGGCACCACCTAAACACGACTTCACATTAAAACAACCAAGGTAACACTGGGGGGGGGGGGGAGAGGAGGAGGAAATCGTTGTGTTTATACAAAAAAAAAGATAAACTTTGTTAGGACCCACCTCTTCGATGTTGGAAAACGACTTCTTGTAGACGTTCATCTTGGAGGAAAAGGTCGACGACGAGTTGGTGGTGGTGCCATTCTCCCTACACTCCTCCAAGAATTCATCCACACTGAACATGTCCATCATCATTGCTGCTGTAGCAAACAGAAGCCACCCCCGTCGCCTCTCGCTAAATGACGATTTGCTGCGGGTGATTATAACCACGCCAGGGCTACCGATAATGCTCAAACTATTATCGATTTGTTTGTTTTGTATGACGGACGCAGTGTGAACAGCCGGTCGACGATCGGTTGTCTAAGTGCTGCTCATGGCTTGCCGGTGGCGAGACTGACGATGTCGTTGTTGTTGTTGGACTGAAGCTGACGTTTACCATGAACCCGAGCGGCGCGTGTAAGTCGCAGCACGTGTGAGTGTCACGTGTGTGAGTGTGTCACGTGTGTGTAAGTCGCAGCACGTGTGTGTCACGTGTGTGTAAGTCGCAGCACGTGTGTCACGTGTGTGTGTGTGCGCGTTGCGGGTGCAGGCGTCGTGAGCTCAGAGCAGCACTCGGGCGTTGAGACGCCACCGCTGTTGTGGGAGTGGCGAGAGTGACAGCAACACCCCACCCCCTCCTTGCCCCGAAGGCCACGCCCTCTCACTCCTCCCCTTCCTCCTCCCCTTCCTCCCTCCTCTGCCCCTCCTCTACTCCCCTTTCCCCTCCTCCCCTCCCTCCCTCCTCTCCCCCTCCCCTCCTCCCCTCCCTCCTCCACCCCCTCTCTCCCCCTCCTCCCCTCCCTTCTCCACCCCCTCTCCTCCCCTCCATCCCTCCCCCTACATCCCCCTCCTCCCCCTCCACCCCCTCCCCTCAACCCCCTCTCCCCTGCTCCCCCTCCCCTCCCTCCTGCCCCCTCTCCTCCTCCCCCCTCCTCCCTCTCCTCCTCCCCCCTCCTCCTCCTCCTCCTCCCCCCTCGTCCCCCTCGTCCCCCTCCACCCCCTCCACCCCCTCCACCCCCTCTCCCCTTCTTCCCCCCCCCCCTCCTGCCCCATCTCCTCCCCCCTCTCCTCCTCCCCCTCCTCCCCCCTCGTCCCCCTCCCTCCCACCAAGATGAACGTCATCTCGCCCTTCCCTTTATACTGGTAGGAACCTCCTGGTTACACCAGCCCACAGGGGATTATTGTGTCCGTCCGTCCGTCGTGCAGGGAGGGGCTGGGTGGGGAGGGAGGGACTGGGTGGGTGGGTGGGGAGGGGAGGGTGGGGAAGGGCTGGGTGGGGAGGGTGGGGAGGGTGGGGCTGGGTGGGGGTGGGAGGGGTGGGGCTGGGTGGGGAGGGAGGGGCTGGGTGGGGAGGGTAGGGCTGGATGGGGGGTGGGAGGGGAGGGGCTGCGTGGGGAGGGTGGGGCTGGGTGGGGAGGGTGGGGAAGGGCTGGGGGGGAGGGTGGGGCTGGGTAGCGGGTGGGAGGGGTGGCGCTGGGTGGGGAGGGGCTGGTGACCCCGTGGTGCCCTTATAAAACTCAACGTTTAACCTACTCACGCCGGCTTGTGCCCGCCCTCACAGTCGGGCATATTTGCGGAATACACCACGCTGCCGTTGACCCTGGCCATTGACCGAGCAACCCAACGTTCCTACCAGCTCCTTCCGCAGGAATGTGGTTCAAACACTCGTGCGCAATACGAGGGTTGCTGCGATATGGCGATACCACGATATATCGAGATCCACGATAATCGTTTGGTCAGTTTGGAAATGCAGTATATCGTGATATGGTACGTCTGTGTGCATACCTGTCAACCCCTTATCGGTGCCCTACCTTTATATTACAGATCAATTCAGACCTTATTGGTCACCCCGTGACCCTTGCAAATCTCAACGTTCATCCGACAAAGTCCCATCGCAAGGTAGAAACACAAACAAATAGACAAAGCTTTCGTGACCGAAAGCACTCTTTGGTTCTTTCGGTAAAGTCACGTAGGTATAAATCAATAATAAATAATGAAAAAAATCAATTAAATCACAACGTTTCGAATACCTGATTTTTGTAACGTCGTGATTTAATTGATTTATTTAGCATTTAATATTATTTTATTTCATTATAATTTTTTACCTACGTGACTTTACCGAAAAAAACTAAGAGTACGGTATGTGTATGTTGAACTTATTTCGCGCGTTACGTGGCCGACCGTGCTAATCGAAGGCGCTAATCTTAACTCGATTTTTTTTCTTTTAACACAAATATTTGCCTTCATTCTCTTTTTAAATCCTTTATATTAAGTTTGCTTGCTTGCTTGCGTGCTTGCGTGCTTGCTTGCTTGCTTACGACCGTGCAAATCTTTCGGTCGTTTTTTAACCCACTTCCCGTGATCCAATCGAGCTGACATTTTCCACACAGACTCGTTGTGCGAGACAAGTAATGGTCGTGAAAAAAAATTCTAAAATTGTACACTTTTTAGGCAAAACAAAATTATTTTACATTTATTCAAATACAACTCATTCATGGCTTTGGCTGAACGTCACAGTGTAGGAGCCCAGAGCGTGACACCTCCACGGGCTGTGGCGGAGTAGCGCAGTTGGTAGCGCCCTCGCTTCCCATGCCAAAGGTCGCGGGATCGATCCCCGCGTCCTCCACAGGCGAATATATTTTTAAATCCTTTATATTAAGTTCACTTGCTTGCTTAAGACCGTGCAAATCTTTCGCTCGTTTTTTAACCCACTTCCCGTGATCCAATCGAGCTGACATTTTCCACACAGACTCGTTGTGTGTGACAATTAATTTTCGTGAAAATTTTTTTCCAAAATTTTACACTGTTTAGGGAAAACAAATTAAATATTTCATTACCAATTGCTTTATACTGGCAGACAATCATCTGACCCATAGGTGGCAGCCATCTCAAGCCAGAGGACGAGAAGACTCTAGCCGCCACGCATATAAAGGATTTATAGTGAAAAACTTTGTTTTTACGGGTTTACTTGTTAAATCCTTTATATTAAGTTCACTTGCGCGCTTGCTTGCTTACGACCGTGCAAATCTTTCGGTCGTTTTTTAACCCACTTCCCGTGATCCAATCGAGCTGACATTTTCCACACAGACTCGTTGTGCGTGACAATTAATGTTCGTGAAAAAATGTTTCCTAAATTTTACACTTTTTAGGACAAAAATATTATATTTAATTACCAATTGCTTAATGGTGCCATGCAATCATCTGACCCATAGGTGGCAGCCATCTCAAGCCAGAGGACGAGAGGACTCTAGCCGCCACGCATATAAAGGATTTATAGTGAAAAACTTTGTTTTTACGGGTTATACAGCTCGGTAAGCTGCGACGGTGTAGATGTTGTTCCACGGTAAGAGGGTGTCGGTTACATTTTACGCAATGCCAATAAGGCAGTATCGATCGGTGGGTGCTTTACACGTTACAGAAATAGGGAACCGATCGAAAACGTTAAAAAATCAAACACACGCAAAGAATATGACGACATTCTTAATATGAACAAAAATAGAGGGGTGGCGGGGGGGGACATGGCATTTAACTTAATAAAATGTTCGGTTTGTAAATAAAGTAGTGCTTTACAAAACACGTTTCGGAGTAATTGAGCGCGTGGTGGCTCTCTGATGTAATCGTTCTAGTGGGCATTATTTCAATTACATAATTTGGTTATTGTGCCATACAGCACATGTGCGTTTTAATACTGGTAGTAACCTCCTGGTTACACCAGCCCACAGGGGATTATTGTGTCCGTCCGTCCGTCGTGCATCCAAAAATGGGAGGGATGGGGCTGGGTGGAGAGGGGAGGGGCTGGGTGGGGTGGGGAGGGTAGGGAGGGGCTGGGTGGGGAGGGTGGGGCTGGGTGGGGAGGGGAGGGTGGGGAGGGGCCGGGTGGGGAGGGGCTGGGTGGGGAGGGGCTGGTCACCCCGTGGTGCCCTTATAAAACTCAACGTTTAACCTACTCACGCCGGCTTGTGCCCGCCCTCACAGTCGGGCACATTTGCGGAATACACCACGCCGCCGTTGACCCTGGCCATTGACCGAGCAACCCAACGTTACTACCAGCTCCCTCCGCAGGAATGTGTTAAACACCGTGTGGTGTGCATCTGCAATGATACGCATTTTGGCAGCTTTAAGTGAGCTTGCAATCGAATACATGATTTTGAGTCAATTGTATTCCTACTTGGACGTACGTAAAAGCTCATAAAAACAGTAAAATAAAATAAAATGTCGAGTACAATTACAAAGCTATGGGAAGCTGATATCGCAATAATCTTAATATCGTGAAATATATCACGGAAAATCCCTATTCGAATATTTCAACGGCTGCTCACACTCACTGGGTCGTGATAAGCTCGTTCAGTGCGGTTTGGCTGGGATAGGCAACCCGGCAGTTTCGGTTTAAAAAAAAATCTTTCCCCGCGTGCTGGAATTCGTGATTAAGGCTCAAGGTTGGGGCTACTACCTAAGTGCATGGGGTGGGCGAGGCTACTCGGGCATTATTTCATATAACGGGAAAAGCTTATACGGTACTGTAATGGAAAGTCTAGTTTTATCGATCCACTCATTGGCTTTCTGAAATGTCAAGTCACTCAAGTGATCCGGTCATCCTCGCAGCAGCGGATTTTGGCTGGCCATCAAACAAAGACGGGCAACTGCATCGCGCGTTTTCAGATGCCCTACTTGCCACCATCTGGAACGCTCTTCCTTCCGATATTAGGAAGCCACTGGAGCTATGCACTTTTAAATCCAGTTAGAAAAGCCATTGCTTGAGAGCTACTTTTTGTGTCTCGATCGTTGTCTTTCTCCACGCACCTCCGATTAGCACGGTTGGTTACGTACAGTTGCGAAAGAAATTAACGATACATACAAGTGGAGAAATGGAAATCCCATTCGATCGGTGTTGTCGGAAAAATATGTGGAGCCGATAAGCGGTCACTCACCCCGTCCACATCCTCGTGCTAGTGCCGTGGTGGGTGTGGTTACGCTAAGGTGGGCGGGGCTGATGGAGCTCGAGTTGCCAACTCAAGGCCTCCCTGAAATGTGATTCGCTTTATTTTACCCAGGAAAGCACCAGAACAAGACACACTTTGAAGAGGGTCCTGATTTTTTCGGGGGAATTGTTAGGGCAATACATCACTGGTTTTTGTTTTGCACTTCTGTGAGGCTGGAGTGCCAGGGGTAACCCCCATGCATTCAAAGGGATTAATTTAACTCAAACTCACCGAAGATGTTGCTGTGACCTACTTATTGTACTGCCTCTTTTACAAGTACTCTATGCCGTAGCCTACACGTGTATGCCCCACGCAGGATATTGGACACTGTATACGTGCAGCGCTTTTGTCAAGCCACACTACTGGATGATTACCTCATTTGCTTGATGAGCACCTGAACGGATCGTGGGGGTCATTTGACCATACTTAACGTGAATTCCCAATTGCAGCATACATTCAAAGTAAAGCTACCAAACGTCTGGTTGGTTTTGGCTGCAACAGAAAGATAAAGGCCACTCGCTGTGAGCGGCACTAGTAGTTAGGTGAGTATAAACAGTTGAAGGAAGCCGACAGCTCTCCAGGTGTCGAGGTTGAGCCTCCCGGAAATGTGGGAGCTTTGTCCATAAGAAGGTTGCTACTTTACTTGTGTAGAGGAGTAAATGGGGACGTGACGTCAGGTGTGCCGTTCAGTGCGATGACGTCACGTCTCCTAGGGTACTTAAGGGAGACCCCCTTACGCAAGCGGGGTCACTGTGGGAACGGGTAGAGTAAGAAGGGTGAAGAGGGAACCAGGGGTAGAGAGGAATTGAATAGTGAGTCTGGGGAGAAGCCGGTGGTAGCCGTAGAGGTGCTTCTCTCTCCGGTTGGTGGAGTCAGCAGAGTCCACGACTCGACACGAGAGAGAGAGACCGGAGCTAGCCGGCAGGGACCCAGACTCAGAGTAGGACCCCTAGCCCCTGGGAGTTGTGTACCCTGTGTATTATTGATAAGCTTTAATAAACCCTGGCGGAAGCCCTTAACTTACCTCCGTCTCCGAGTACGTCCGTGGGAGCTTCTCTACACTTGTATGGTTCACTATACAGCATAGGGAATATTAAGAAAAGTTAATGTGTATGAGAATTGAACCTTGAATAAGAACTGAACCTGTTCAATTTCACAATGTGTAGTATAGTAGAACGACACTACTGTGTTGGCTCAGTTTGGGGGCTGTAGGCGGGTGTCACAGAGGTCGTGTCAGGCCGTGACACTCTGCGTGAACCTAACAGGACACGTGACCGGATAAAGGGGGGCCAGGGGCCCCAGGGGGGTCACGTGGTTGGGGTCTCGGGCCTTCCCGAAGGATCGGGAAGGGGGGCGTGGCCTGGGGCGGAGCTGGCCAAGCCGGAGGCTTCCCGATGGGCCCCTTCTGTGACCTTTCCCCTAGATGTCCCCCTCTCGTACATATCGTGGCCTACTGACATGAGTACTGCCGTACACCACAGTTACCCTTTTCCGCCAGCAGCCAGCGCTATAGCACTACACATGTATAGATACTCCTCTACTTACGAACGAGTTCGGTTCCAGAGGTATGTTTCTAAGTCGATTTGTTCGTAAGTCCAACTTTACACCTGACGATTCTAAACATTATGTACGGCATGTACAATTAACACGGATAATGGCTTTAAAAGTTGTATGGTCTCATATAGATGTAGATGCCACTGGTTATTCATGTTCTGGAGATGTAGATGCCACCACTGCAATCTATTGCGCGGCGGTTGAACTTACGACTCTTGGTCCGAACAAGCAACTGGACATACAGACAGGTTTGTTTGTATCTATGAAAGTTCGTAAGTCAAATCTTCGTAAGTAGAGGAGTCCCTGTACAGGAAATTGGCCCCTCCTCAAAGCACATTGAGGCCAGAGATTTTGAGTTATAAGAGAATGAGCCTGGATTTTACACCATGGTGTAAAGTGCAGTCTTCCAAAACGTCACCTATTATCCTGTTAAGGTAGTCTTATTCACGAATGTATTGAGGTTTTTTTTGTGCACCACTGCCAATGCTGTATCACCAAAAAAAAGTTATTCACGAACTTGCTATTGTTGGCTATCTGCGAATCGCATCTGGAACTCTACATGACTGTATCTAAAGAGAGAAAAAGTGATGAGATAAAGTGATGATGCACAGTATCATCATAATTTCAGGTAAGTTAATTCATGAACTATTATTTAATACTTAAATATTTATTTTTTATTTCAACTATGTTGATTAGAACAAAAAAAATAGTATGATCATTTTATTGATTTAATAGCTTCTTTAAGTATTTATTTGAGGTAATTCATTAAAAAGTTAGGTTTTCGTAGGCCAATATAATTATCCGAGAAATTTGATATTCATTAGCATTTCCGGAACGTATCCCTCGTGAATAACGAGGGAACACTATACATATTCTTAGGTTTAATCGGTAAAGTCACGTAGGTAAAAAAATTAAAATTAATAAAGGTAAAATAAAATAAAAATCACGACGTTTCGGAGGCAACACAAGCTTCCGTCTTCAGGTGGAACCGTCACAGCCACGACTGCTGTACTTGGTACTTTTATAAAAAAAAATTTTACCTACGTGACTTTACCGAAAAAACCTAAGAATATGAATCCTTGCAGTCACGAAAGCTTCAAATCTAGAACACTATACATAGCCTAAGATTGCATAATCGGCGGCACGTCCTCTCGTGGACGTGGTTTATGTTTCTCGGTAACTGCAGTTTCCTACAGCATGCTGGAAATTGCCCTGAAACACATTACATTTGAAATAATTGACTGTGAAGAATAAAAGGTGGAAATATTTTGTTTTAGAAGGGATGATGGCCGATATTCTTAGGTTTTTTTCGGTAAAGTCACGTAGGTAAAAAATTAAAATTAAAATTAATAAAAGTAAAATAAAAATGAAATAAAAATAAAAATCACGACGTTTCGGAGGCAACACAAGCTTCCATCTTCAGGTGGACGGAAGCTTGTGTTGCCTCCGAAACGTCGTGATTTTTTTTTTCATTTTTATTTTACTTTTATTAATTTAAATTGTTTACCTACGTGACTTTACCGAAAAAACCTAAGAATATGAATCCTTGCAGTCACGAAAGCTTCAAATCTAGAATGATGGCCGATGTATAAGACTGATAATGGAATAGCAGCCAATGGAGAAATACCTACAAGAGAACAGCCAATGTGGAGATGGAGCCATAACATGTATCCATGCACAGGAGTGAGATGGATTGTGGCATCTCAGGGATGGTGACAGATTTTAAAGGACTTCATCCAGCCGCTGATAGATCATGGCTGACGATGACGTTGAACTTAAATTGAGAGAGTGGACCACTAGGGGGCCCCGCATGATAAGCAAAGGTTATGGCTCTGGAATATGGTTAGCGTGGGTGAGGATTTCATCTATATATCAATGCAAAACGATGCATAGATGTGTCAGGTTTATGAAAATTACATGCAGAATTCATGTTCAATTTATGTTCAGGGGGCAAACGGAATTGTAGAAAAAAAACGATTCACTTGATGATAAAGATGAGACCGGCGGTTATCAACCTTTTGAGGGTCAGTGCAGTTTGCAGCATTGATACGGTGCAGGAGACATTTTGAATGTGCTCAGGAGACATCGGTCCCTGGTTGCGGCTTGAGAACCAGTGGTGTTGATTGGGGGAGCCACAATACCGAAGAGGTTCAGAGGTGCTGGACTATATTAAAATTAATCAATGTGTGTATTTGATTGTGATAATCTGTTGCAGCCTATGTCTTGAAATGTTCCCCCACACCCGCAATACATAGAAAGGGTTCCTATACAAACATCTTGTATATACATGCTCAGTAAGCATACTATATTGATACGTATCTAGTAAATAGTATTGTGTATATACTAGGATTGTGTCATATGCACCTGTATTTCAGACACTTAGGGCTAGACTGTTTTTGTATCACTTGGGCAGGGTAATAAGGTGATTCCAATAGAAATTAGAGTAAGTAGGCTGACAACATCCTAGGTACATATCACAGGTACAATTCGCCTGACCATTTACAGCTCTAAGGTTGGCATAATGCACCCAAAATGTTGTACATGTACATACATTTGGGCGTATATCAATCAGGCAGCTGTAAGCCAAATTCACAAATTGCAGTTTGTTGACCCAGACCAAATTATGTGCTTGTTGACACCATCTAAGATGGTAAAACTTGAGGTGTACCATTGTTTTTAAATCGTCAACAAAGATACATTTTCCAATAATATTTAATATGTATGTCATCACATAACTCACTTTTATTCTTTTCGATTTAAAGCTTTCGTGACTGCAGGGATTCATCTTCTTGGTTCTTTCGGTAAAGTCACGTAGAAGGGAAGTAATAAAATAATAAAAATAAAACATAATAAAATATTATGTTTTATTTTTATTATTTAAACATAATAATAAAAATAAAACATAATAAAATATTATGTTTTATTTTTATTATTTAAACATAATAAAATATTATGCTTTATTTTTATTATTTTATTACTTCCCTTCTACGTGACTTTAAAACATAATATTTATTACTTCCCTTCTACGTGACTTTAAAACATAATATTTTATTATGTTTTATTTTTATTATTTTATTACTTCCCTTCTACGTGACTTTACCGAAAGAACCAAGAAGATGAATCCCTGCAGTCACGAAAGCTTTAAATCGAAAAGAATAAAAGTGAGTTACGTGATAACATACATATTAAATATTATTAATAAAACATAATAAAATATTATGTTTTATTTTTATTATTTTATTACTTCCTTTCTACGTCACTTTTATTCGCCACATATCACTGCATAATTGGCACCCCGAGGACTGAATTCTGCTCTGGTCCATGGAATAGTTCTTATATCCACCCCCAAAGGTCGCTAACTCAATGTTTTATGAACTGCCAACTGCGAGGAGGATGGGCTTATGTGCGTGATGAATTGTTTGAAAAAGTTTTTAGAAGGCATGTTCTCTGAGCTGACCGATGCAACTTCATATCCAGGAAATCCACCAGCACGACTGGCAAATATTGCCAGCAGCCAACATTTGGAAGATCTAAGGGGTCCAGAAATAGAATATGGCTCAGAGAGGCATAACTTGCTATTCAGCATGGTGGCGTTAGACTTCTGTCAGAGAGGCGAGAGCCCAGGGAAATAAATCACAGGACAGAGTAGGGATAGAGAGCACATATAAACGCACAGTGACTAAGAGGAAAAAGGAGCAAATAAAAAAAATACAATCGTCGAAATATTCATGGGTGACTTTTATTTTAATGTTTCATTAAGCCAGGCTGAAGCACCATTACAATTCATAGTCAATATGCCAATCTGAAGAAAATGGATATGTAAATGACTAGGCACATGGAACCCTGGACGTGCTGTTTCCCACTGTGATGTGCTCTTGGCACTGAGGTGTCACGACAGGAAGACCTTCCAAGCCACAACTCACAATTTGGTGGCGCTACATTTGTGAATCTGCTGAGTCTGCACTAAATCTGAGAAGTAAATAGGATAGTGGCGCAGTGATGTTGCGCCCTCTGCTATGAACTATGAACCCGCTGACAAGGCAACATTTATCACCTGTTTTATCCATGGTGATTGCCCATCCAAGCAATATAAGGACGTAGCTCTGCTTAGCTTCTGAGATATGATGAAATCTGGCACATTGCAGATGATTAAGTAAGTAGGCTATTTTTCAGATATCAAAGTAACAAAAAGGACTTTAATTTTTCTCCCCGTAATTTGTGTACTGTATTAGTGATAAAATCCTGGCTGTCGCAGAATTTTGCACTAAATCCAACTTTTACACGTACATCTTTCATGAAAACTAATTTCGTTAAATTCAAAACTAATTTCTTTAGAAATGTTTTTTTTGTGATTAGTTTGTTGTCCTTCCCCCGCACCTCTGATTGGCACGGTTGGCTACGTACGTTGCGAAAGAAGTTCAACACACATACGACTTCTGTGCAGTAGTAATTCACGTTCTGGAATTGTACCAGCTCTGCTAGCAGATTACCGTGCGAGCCAATATCTGGTAGATGCATCCCATAGTGCAGCCATAAATTATTTCTTGCATAGCAAGGCATAACTTACTATTCTGTCAGAGGGTCACGTACAACATTATACTTTCATGAGAGGGAAGAATACTTTGAAATAAACACAGCAAAGGGAGAGAGAGAGATAGCACACAAGAACACAGGGTGAGGGGAGAAAGCAAAGCACATGCAGAGAGAGAGAGAAGATATAAAGACAGAATTAAGCAGATAAAGGGCATACGTGGAAGCAGTTGTGTATAGAAAGATTAGTCGAGTACAAAACATGTTTACTGATATACATTTATTACAGTGTTATACGTTGTACGTTTACGATAAGCCGAAATGTACAACAGCAATACAAATCAACAAATATAAATGCAACTGAATGCGATGTCTTCGGGAGACCTTCATCCTGTTGTGCCATGAACCCGTATGATGATAATGATGATGAATGCATCTACCTCCTAAGATGCTGCACATCGCATTCATTTTGAAACCTGTGAAAAGGCAGGTACAGATACAGAATGTTGTCATGGAGAGGTGTGGTTGAAGACACTCGATAGAGAACGGGCTGTCAAAGGACGAAGGGCAAACACAATGAAGGTGTTGTGCTTTCACTTGACTCAGGACATGGAGTGGGTCGCATGGATAGCTGGAAGGGAGCGTATTCCACAGCAAAACGGCAAAAGGAGGCAGAAACGCCCTTCCATTGAGCTGAGGTTGATAGGGTTATTACAGAAGGCCTTGATTGCTGGAGCTGAGAGCATGTGAAAGGGCGTTGTGCAAGATGAGAGGAGACAGGTCGGCATGGGGCAAGTCCACGGGTGATATGGAAGTTTGCGTGGGATTTTATATGGAACCAACGGAAGCATCAAAGTACTGTGGTGATGTGGTTATGTATATATGTATGTTTGTGTGTGGGTACGTAGTCTGGTATCGATGTATGCCAATCGTTTGGATAAATATGCAGTCTTCTAAATGAGAGGTGACGAAGATATGAATAATGGTCTTAGGGACCGTCCATAAATGACGTCACGCACCTGGGGGGGGGGGTCAGACACTTGTGACGATGTGTGACGAGGGGGGGGGGGGTGAGAAATGTGACGTCACATCAAAATGCGCAACTTTAAATAAATATAGAATTGTTTTAACAACACTAATTGTTATAACAACACTCCTACAACATCAGAGTGCAGCGCCACATTAAATACGCACTACAATGACGATAGTTTAAAGCGATTTGGAGCATGTTTTATTTTCAAAATGGAAATATGGTTTTGGGGGGGGGGGGCAGAGCTTTGTGACGTCATATTTGAGGGGGGGGGGGTCTGACTTTTTGTGATGCCGTGTGACGAGGGTGGGAGTCAAAAATCGTCAAAAATCGCGTGAGGTCATTTATGGACGGCCCTATGACAACATCAAAATCAATATGCGATGCACAGTTTGCTAATTGAATTAAAATAAAACGTGGAACGCAAATTGAAGTATTTTCATAGACACAAATTTAAACCGCGTATTAAAGACGGGGTTTTATCTTCTTGGTTATTTCGGTAAAGTCACGTAGAAGGGAAATAATAAAATAATAAAAATAAAACATAATAAAATAATTCTCACGACGTTTCGGCCACAACGCAAGCAGCCGTCCTCAGGTGAAAGCGAGGTCTGTCGGGGAGACAGCTTTATTTTTTTTTATTTTACGCTGTTGTTGAAAACTACATCCCACGGTGGTTGCCAAGGGAGCCTCAACTCGTAAGCTTTGGCCACCAGGTGAAGCCAAGGCATCCCCTGCCTGCCCCGCGCGGGTTACGCGACTGCTTTACACACCGCGTGCCAACGCAAAAACGACGTTGCATATCCACTGATGGACAGGCGGACGATTCAAACGGTCGGATTTGTGAACGCCTCTGGAAAGCAAGCATTACACACCATGCCGAAACACCGCACGCACTCGGGGAGTGTGCAGTTAATTATATTTTAGATTCGATTTAAAGCTTTCGTGACTGCAGGGATTCATCTTCTTGGTTTTTTCGGTAAAGTCGCGTAGAAGGGAAATAATAAAAGAATACAAATAAAAAATAATAAAATTAAATTCTCACTCTTTTATTTTATTATGTTTTATTTTTATTATAAAAAAAATTCTCACTTTTATTTTATTATGTTTTATTTTTATTATAAAAAAAAATTCTCACTTTTATTTCATTATGTTTTATTTTTATTATTTTATTACTTCCCTTCTACGTGACTTTACCGAAAGAAACAATAAGATTTATTTTAGTTCTCACAAAGTTCAGTCACCAGAGGGCATGCGTGTCACGTGTAAGAAAGCGGTCGGGCATTGTAACACCCATGTAAACAGCATAATGTTTGAACACACACACACACCGCATGCATTTAATAATGAGACGTTTTTTGTTAATAACCATCGAAAATTAAACGTGATACTTTGAGAATTCTCTTGAAGCGCTAGTTTAACTTCGTGGGCCACTGACGATTTAGCCTGCCAAAGTGCGTCTGCGGTGTGATAGCTAAGGCACGCTCTCTACTGATTCAACAAATCAGTGGGACTTCGTAAACAAAAAATTAGCCTTTTGTTTTTTCAAAGTAAGCTCATCGCATTGCGTACTCGCAAGAGCTTGAGAAATAAATGTGATGCAAGATTTGCGTAACTTTCGGAACTATTCTAGAGATGGACTGTCACTACAGTGCACCAAAAGTGGATGATTCTTTTTGTTCATCGTTGTTCAAGTGCTAAAATGTATAGCAACAAAAAAACATTACGTTGAGTTTACATAATTTCCGAACAGTAACTGTGGGAGTGTGCCAAACACACATAAGCTACTTTACAACATGAGGGTGCTTTGTGGGCGGACGTGAGGGTCAGGAGGTCACATCGCAGCGTTCAGCGTTCAACTGTTCGTCTCCGGTATGCAAAGTGGCGACTGTTACTGTATGAGCACTAAGTATTTCCTCTTATGCAGCTATGTTCTCAGCCGAAGCCCCAACTGTCTCCCATGTGGTTTGTGTCTGGAATAAAGGCGTACTGTCAGTGGTGCTGCTATCCCATTGGGGGCCCTACACGTATTTTTTTTTTCCTTTGGACCTCCATGCGCTTTCAGTTTAGAAACTCACAGTGAGGTGAAAAAAAAAGAGATATAAACAATAGAAATGTAGAAAGATCAGACACGATAGATGCAGACACGATAGAGATTTGGGAGATTAACATGCGTTTTATGGTTTGACAATAATCGGTGGGATGTTAACTACCTCGCCTGGTATGCAGGACCTCATGGGTTCGATCCCAACCCTGACGCCTAATTGGAGTTTGCGTGTTCTCCCCGTGGTCGCGTGGATTTTTCTCAGGGTCGTCCAGTTTTTCCCTCCACGTTTAGAAACATGTGTTTAGAGTATTTGGCTGCTATAAATGTCCACATGACAAGCAACTACGTTAAGCTATCGTGTGTGACCAGGTCGCTTCTGAAAAATAGCTCAGTGGGCCTTACCTGGTAAAATGAAAATAGTTTAGTTTTTCGTTTCGTTTATTCGTATCTGAATTCTGATATGTGGTGCATCCCTTTATTTTTTTTTATTAATCTGAGGCCCCACGAGTTGCTTGAGGGACGTGAGCTCTTGCTTAATTTGCTAATGGCGAGTGCACCACTTCATATAGCCGCATAACAGAGATGTATTGGTGCTCATGTCACTAAGTGACATAAATTATATTCTAAGCGGAAACTTGATTATATGTACTCCCTTACATTTTAAAAAATATACAAATAGGTAAAGTTTCAGGCAGTCGCTCTCGTTCACAGCACAGATAGAGGCCGGAGAGGGAGAATGTCTCTCTGCCACTCTGACATCTCTATTTGCTGTGAAGCAGGGTCATTGCCTGAAACGTCATCTATTTGATAGATTTTTTATTTATAAGGAACTGTTATTGACGAATATGCTGCTGCACCACTGCCAACTTGGTATCACCAAATGTCTTCGCCACAGGTTGCCAAAATCGCATAATTATAGTACAAATGTGGTCCAACTTTTGCACAACCCATTTGCAAAACATATGACATGGCCGCAACAATTCATGCTTAATTTATAATATCAACATATTTTTTCAGTGCACACTTAATTGTATATTCCCTATGTTGAGACACAATGCATTTGGATTATGTTATGCACCTGACATGTCCTTTGAAGTTTATATCTTGGTTTTTGGAACCGACATATCAAAAGGATATTCTCTCCTTCAAACAGCTTTGAACGTCTGATTAACGTTGACTTCAAGCTGTGGCCTAGGCACTCACCTGGAGCTTCGTCTCTTTGGGTTTCTATATAAAGATGTTCCTTCTTTAAATATCCAACCGTTAAAGTGACCAAACGGAAGTGGATGTCTTTGCGAGCAAAATTCATCCGACAGGCATAGCTCCTCGGTTGCCCTCCCCCTCCTTGCAGTAAAAACACGAACAGCGGAGTGATTCACTCTCTTTCATTGCTCCATTGCACAACCCGCAGCTGCGTTTACGTAATCCGCAACCAATTCACCGCTCGGACGATTGCGGAGATTTTTACAAATTGAAATAACAACGATAAAACAAGGCACTCCCGTGCATATTTCAAAGTGCACCGCAAATAGTCCTCATAAACGGTCTGTGGGGCGGATGGGGTGGAGCAGCGTCGCATTGGTTCTCAAGCTGCGCGAAGAACCTCGCAACCCACTTTTGATTCCCGTCCGCGAGTGATATTTGAGTGATATGTCAGGAATCAGACTTGGTGCCCTCCTTCATCTCCAAGCGGCCCACTAAACTGTTGACTCAGTGGGCCTTTATTAGTAAGATTTTTAAAAATGTAGTTTTATTTGTAAACATTTTTAAGTGATCTGTTTATCGTGTTTTCGTATTATCATTTTTCTGAAACATTCTGACCTGCCCCTACTGGACATCTATGAAAAAGAGATTTATAGGCCATCGGATTCCTCCAATATGAATAAATATTCTGATTCTAAAATACGATCAAATAACCCCGATGAACGAGAGACCTTCATTCAGCATCGGGTTTGCGAAGGGATGTCTTTATTTGATGAGGAGCACCGATATCTTACGGTCGGAACAAAAAAACCCCATTGCGCCAATTCAACTCCCAAATGACTGCCTATTCATGAACATCCCCCGGATTTTTTAGCTTCAGGGAATCTGTGGCGACAGCTTCTCTAGAGATATGGCCTCGGTCACCAACCAACCAGCAGCGGCATGCGTGTATTGTCGTGTAAAACTGGTTGCTTGGTTTGGTTTTGTCCAGTGCCGGGCAGCTCATGGGAATGATCTATTAATATGCTTAAACCAGAGTGCAACTCCATTAATTTAATGGAGGTTTGGCAGCTGTGCATGTGTTGCCATGCAATGAGCAGAAGATCAACATACGTTATGCACTCTGCCAAATAAAAAATCAAGTACAGTTTTTTGGAGTTTACATGATTTTCATGTTTGTACATAGAGAAAAGGCTTGACAATTTATAAATAAACGTAGAGCTGAGCTGATTCGGAAATCAAGTCTGTTAATCGTATAAAGTTTCTTTTGGACGACTACATTTTTGCGGTCGATTACTAAGGCCTCTTTCAAAATGCCAGCCACCCCAATATCCTGCCTGCTGATGGTGAGAAACCCCCTGCAAGCCACACCCAGGACGACTGATGACATCACTCTGCCCCAACTGTCATTCCATCCGGTGGCACGTATAGGAACTTTATTTTTCCAACAATTTTCTTGTTATCCAATCAAATCAGTTAAGCGAACTTTCTAATCGGTAGAGTAATCCATTACTGTACTTAAATAATCAGATCGCCCAGCCCTATATAAACGTATAATCCACAATACAGTTTTTTTGGATTACTTATTAGTATGTAATTTGCGCAACTGAACTTGAAATCTTCTTGGTTCTTTCGGTAAAGTCACGTAGAAGGGAAGTAATACAATAATAAAAATAAAACATAATAAAATATGTTTTATTTTTATTATTTTATGAATCCCTGCAGTCACGAAAGCTTTAAATCGAAAATTGAACTTGAAATGTTGGCCTGGGTTTTAAAAAAATGGGTCTCTTGGATTGACTGCAAAGATATTTAAAAGAATCTGCCCCGTGGTTAAGATTGCAGAGCCAAAATGTGCATGTGAATTTGGTCACAAGATCTCAGCCAAAATAGGAAATTAGAAACTGACCTCAAAAAGCTCACATGGGTATTGCATGATTTCCCTTTGTTTAGAATTGTGTTTATGTGTAGTTTTCAATCCATTATTGTCGTTAAATATTTTACCAAACAGAGTACTGCATTCATTTTCTCTTGATTGTAACGTTTCACGTTTGGCATTAGTAATTTTAAGATAATTACAAGACTTTACTCGGTTATATATTTCAATGCCACTATTAATAACTTTGGTGAGAATGTATCCCCTGGCCTGAGTCCTCTTCCGTGAGTATATATGTTTTTACTTTCTGCATGCAAACTTAGTGTAAACATTCTATCTTTATAAATTTTGTTGACAATTTTCAATATATTTATATTACCAATGCCCTGGTTTGTGAGAGCTTATATATCAGCATCAGTGTCCAATTATTCAAATGGCCTTTCCATTTTCTACAAAATGTATTCATCGCAGTATTTTGTTATTTCTCAACTGTGATTGACACATATGGTCTGGTCAATAGCCAAAAAAACATTTCTAAAATCCGGAATGTTGACATGAGATGAAGATGAAGCAATGAGATTAGTTCATGTGCAGGAGAGAGAGAGAGAGTGATTGTGGCATCATAGGAGTATGAGGGTATGGTGAAAACGTCGGGAGACCTTCATCCAGTAGTGGATAGATCATGGCATATGACTGCTGAATTTATGCAGTTAATGTATGCAAATACATAATTTATTCAAATAATCAACATTTGTTGATAGCTTCATAGAACACATGAAGAACATGTTTTTTTGACCATATGTCTTGTAGTAAAACACTTGTAATAATTTTGTTTTTGAGCACTACCGAAACATATTGCTGATGGTGTTGCTAAAAGGATCTTATTAAATTACACCTCATATACATTTCCCTGTGGTATCAATGTGCAATAAATGATTCGTCATGCACATTTTGCGGCAATGTTAAAATGGTGAATCCACACAAGCAATGCCAGTTCAGACCTGCAATCTGTTATGAAATAAACTGGGGTCTGGAAATGGATTAAACGCACATCACAATTTCTCAACGCTCATAGCTAACCATTCAAGATTATAATATGAAGGCTGTGCATTTGCCATGAGCTCAACAGCTTTTACAAATCGTGCCTCGCAGAATGCGTGAGTGCAGCCCGACAGATGCTTCCGTTAAGCCGTGGAGCTTTCCATTTTGCTGGCCGTCAAATCGTGGAGAATTGACTATCTCTATGTATGGCAGTTGCATGATAAAATGTTGTTTCCGTCCAGTGCATACTACAACCCATTAGTTGCGGACATAGATTGTACAACGCAATAACCATACATAGTGATACTATTATCGTTTATTTTCCCTTTGTCCATCCACGTGTCGGTCGTGGAGGTTGCTTGACCATACTTCACCATGCTGGTTAAGATATCACTTGCCACTGATGTCAGTCATGGTCAAACATCGCCAAGTTCATGGTGCAGTGCGTTAATCACTGCGCCACCGACTCTGCCATAATGGCCTGGCACACATATTCTTAGGTTTTTTCGGTAAAGTCACGTAGGTAAAAAAATTAAAATTTATAAAAGTAAAATAAAAATGAAATAAAAATCACGACGTTTCGGAGGCAACACAAGCTTCCGTCTTCAGGTGGAACCGTCACAGCACGATAGCTGTATCAAGTGTTAGCTGCTTGTTGCAGAGTTTCATGGTTCGATTACAGTGCCCTGGTAATTACTTAGGCTGTTATCCTAAAATATATAGTCTCCTTAACAGTGGATGTTAATGATCCAGTGATGTTATTTGAATTGAGTAGACCATTGTGTGCTGGCGTCGTGGTTTAAATAAAAAAAATACACCGAAAATTACTAAATTGTAAAATGCAAGGCAGTCACCTCCTCCTACTGCGAAAAAAGCCAAGGCGCGTTCCATAAAAAAAAAAGCCTTGAGAATGAACAAGTCTTTGTGGGTAAAAAAATATATAACTATATATGTAAAAAGTTAATCTGTAGTTAGTCCATGTGAATCATACGCTGACACACGCACCATGCAGCAATCTCTCTTGCCATTATTAACACAAGTTGAACCCAGCAGGGTACTTACGCATATTAACACTCACTTCAACATGTAATGTTATTTTGTAGGTTTTGCCAAACCTCTAAATAGAGGCATCCACGTACAATTTAAATGTCTAGTTGCTATGCTAACATAATATTATGCACTGCTAGTGTGACTACGTTTTGTGTTTATGAGTGCATGCATACTCGATCCTATACCGTAGTTTACACACAACTTTCTATTTTATTTGAAACGACGAGAGATGAAAGTGGAGCCCTGCAATATCCTGCTCACGCCACTGCTGTGAAGGGCTCTCCACTAAAGGGAGCTCAAGATAGCCCCATCTGGAGGGGATTTTGGCCTACTCTTCCACTCTGGCCAGATTGCCTTGAAAGAGACGAGCGTACACCCACAACTTTACCCCAACGTACGGGACCAACCGAACCGAACAAGTAACCGTGGTGAACCCATTGACGTTACTGGGTGTACACAGAGGCGGGGGAGGAGATTTCAGTGAAAACAAAATTCCCCAACACGCACGGTGGGTGATTTAATCAAACCAGCGACGTTTGGACTGCAACCCAGTGTGCAAACCATTACACCACGAGGACGTTCACTCGAAAATGAAATAGACGAGTAACCCTAATGGACATTTTAGTCTTTTTTTTTACGTGTAAAAAAAAAGATAATGAGGCTTGTCATCCGTGTAACAAAACATATATATATGCCCATACGGTATGCAAGGGTGTAATGCATATGGCGTGTTTCCATGGCAAGGCATGTGTTCATCAGTGCAGTTGCTCAAGCGAGGGTGCCTGCACGCAACAATAATAACGCTGTGATTCATCCTGTTGCCGACAGCGCGTGTGTGATGTAAGAGGACTCTGGCGCAATGCACCTCAGGGGGTAAATTGCGAGTTCGGCGACACTGATTTATAGTTGTAAAGACTTCTTGCTGCAGTTTAGAGTTGGAGACGAGGAGGAGGAGGGGGGGGGGCGTTCAAAAGTTGCATTTAGTAAAACTTGCTGTTTCTTTCAAGTAATCCATTAATGGATTACTCTACCGATTAGAAAATTCGCTTAACTGATTTGATTGGATCGATACTGTTTCATTATTATCAACAGGCATGATCGATCCACTGCTGGATGAAAGCCACCCTAAGCCGCCGCCGCCGCCGCCGCCAACTCCCGACCTCTCACAATCCAGCACCTGCACAAGGAGCCAATTGATGTCACGCCATCCACCCCCTGCTGACGCCTTCTCATGCCCATTTCATTCCTCCTCTGCCACCTTTCAATCAGCCATCATCCATTCGAGCGTAACCTACCCAAGGCCGTTTACTTTTTGTAAGCAGATTCAATGATGTGGGTCTGACCTGCGTATATGCTCTCGATTCGGCGCGTTACGTTCTCTACAAGTTGCAATTCATAATTTGTAACCTTGAAAAAAAAAACATTGTCTGGCAGACATGCGAACGGCGGTGCATAATTACACGTCCCTTACGCTTAATACGTTTATCCGGTTCACAAACTCACACGCTATTTTTGTTTCGTTCAACATTTTAAAAATAGGCGTATAATACTGGCAGTGGACACTTCCTATATTTAGCCCAAAATATACTGCATTAGTGGAGTGGTGGCGCTGCGCTTGGCACACTCTGTTATGAACTTGGCCGCCTGGATTCCATGCCTGCTCATGGCTGACAGCAGTGAAGAGTGGCATCTGCACCAGCTCCGTTCCACAACCCTTCACCAACACCGCACTGGCCAGTGCGATGAAGTATGATCAATCGACCCCTGTGAACGACAAGGTGCGGGGAAGTGCGCTGGCAAATGGCTGTAATTGCATCGAGTGCAATCGTTCTTCCATAAGTTTGTATTAAACGCAGACGAATTGTGACTTGAAACAACGGCAATGCAAACGTTCCCCTGGTAAGGGGCTCTCGCATTAGGGCACCACAACCCAAAAAGAGCGCATGAAATTATCAATTCCCAGTTCAGTATCGTGCTCGTGTATACGCCACGTTTGGCTATAGAGGGCACTATTGAAGCTGGTAGGGATAGATAGATAGATTTACAGTACATGCATGGAAACTGCAAAACAACAGAAGCAATGTGGTCTGCATTACAATATGTGAAACCGGCTGCTGGGGGTCATGCCTGTATTAATAACGATAATGGAGATGATTACTGTGGGGTGCCAATTCATTTCAGTGGCCACGTGCATTTCTCGCTTATCTGTTTACAACTTGACTTCTTTGCACTCGAACTTTATACGTGAAAACTAATTAAATTGTAACAATTTACGGCCCGTCATCATTCCACCGCGGGTTAAAACCCCCTCAGGAGCGTGTCGGTCATAGGGGCTGATTGACCATACTTCACCACCTTAGTCAGTGTGAGCTGGTGAAGGTGACGGGAGGGGGAGGGGGGTAGATGGGGGGGTCAGGACCGTTTCAGATATCACTCGCTACTGATGTTGGCCGTGGGCAGGAATCAAACTCAGTTCGCCGGGGTTCATACTACAATTAATTCTAGATTTGAAGCTTTCGTGACTGCAAGGATCCATACCCTTAGTTCTTTCGGTAAAGTCACGTAGGTAAAAAATGAAATAAAAATTAATGAAAATAAAATAAAAATCACGACGTTACGGAGGCAACACAAGTCTCCGCTGCATCACTTGATGCAGTAAATCTAGCTGTGATGGTCCCACCTGATGACGGAGACTTTGTTGCCTCTGAAACGTCGTGATTTTTATTTTTATTAATTTAAATTTCATTTTTTACCTACGTGACTTTACCGAAAGAACTAAGAGTATTCATACTACAATACAATAACGCATGTGTCACCGCTACCCTTGAAGGATATATGTATGGGTGGATAAATAATAATAATGAGAATGTTCCATGGTTGCCCTTTGAGCTTATATATATCACTTTTCCACGACCCGTTCCCCCATTTTTTTACTGCTATAATTATACAGAAACATAAATTTCACTAACTCTATACAATAAACCGCTGGTGTATGCATGCAAAAAATACATTCAAATACAAAAAAGGTGACAGGCTAAGTTATTCACCGGTACGTCAAGACATTGTTTGCAATGCTTGTCCAAACGTTACTGTTTGTAGATGTACTACAGGACTGCAAATATCCTGTTCTCAATCATGTTTGTTTGTACTGTATTTGTAAAAGGGCCACATGTACAACTGTAGATGGTGGACAAAACAAACTACTGTCTATATCCTATAGACCCAGTCAATAACCTGGAATAATAAGCACTGTAAATTATATTTCCTCCGAGTGCTTCTGCCTGACAAATGATGTTAAACATTCCTGCGTCTAAGGCCTTTAACTACCGTAGATACCAGTGTCAGCTATGATTACAAAATACTAAGTGCGTGGCTGCACATTAAAACCTTAAATGCACACACGCACAAACGAGGAAATGACAGCAGCTTGCCAACTGGCGAGTCAATACCACGCACCCATCTCAGTCTTTGCATTTTTATTTCTGCACAATCGTCATAATCGCCGCAAGAATTAAAACCTTGACAATGAATTTGTCATCGAACAAAGACGGCGGGGGTCACCGCATCGCGTGGCGCTTTCAGATGCGTTTCTGTGGCCGTCTGGAACGCTCTTCCGATGTTCGGAAGCCACTGGAGCTATGCACTTTTAAATCTAGATTGAAAACGAATTCCTTTAGAAATGCTTGTTGTGTTTAGTTTGTTAGTCCTTCTCCGCACCTCCGATTAGCACGATTCGCTATGTAGGGTGCGAAAGAAGTTCAATGTACATAATGGTTCTATGTACTTTCCCATATAACTATTCCCGTTAACCACTGTGTCGTATGTTTATTATTGGCCCTTCAAAACATACTAACCTTTATATCTCTTCCTAATTACAATCTTCATCCGGCCATTTTGCATGCAGGCCACATACACAATGCTAACAGTAAAACAAAATCAGTCTCCAGACCATCTATTTCAATAACGATTACTCCTTTTTTGTTCTGATATTGTGACTTCTGAAACTGAAAGCAAAAATAGTAACATTGCAAGCTTTTTTGTTTCAAAATTATTTTCGAGTTTTCCCCTCCAAAATTAAAGCACTTATACTATTTGTGTTTTGTCTGTGGCAGATCCAAAGGGAGGGAGGCATAGAGGTGATCCCCCCCCACCTTCACCCTATCCTCCCTTGCAACCCTGATAATTGTTTTTATTCATAGTGCCGTGATAACATCCATTGAATTATGTTTTTTTATATTGTTATTGTAGGGCCCTAATTAAAGAAGCGGACATTTTTAGAACTCCCTCTCCACTCTTGGGAATATTCTAGCTCTGTGTCACGTGATGAAATTAAGAATTTATTTGGAAACATCACAGAGTAGGGTCCTTGTCTGTAATTGAATGGCTACAAATCGACATTTTAACAGCACTTCAAGTGGCCTTTCTATCCGTTATACAGTAGGGATCACAATTTCCCATACAATCTGCTGTGCGATTGTTCTGTTGCATGACAGTCAAAGCTGATATTTTTGTTAAATGTCAGATCTGGAATTTAATATGATGGGTAGTTTTGTGCAGTTATTTGGTGACTGGGCTGAGATCATCAACTCGCAATGCTTGAGAAGCCGGTTCAATCACGGCTGGCTAAAACCTGATTTCAAACCCATGATCTCAGTGGTGCCAACTCATAGATTTGAACTCTGAGCCATCCTACCACCTCTGACTTGTGCATGTTCACGTATATATTCATACAGCATCATTCTGTCAGATGTTCATATATAATGAGAAAAATCCCATGAAATGTCAGTGTAATCCCCCCTCAAAACTGAATGTGTTCCCTAAAGGCTTACACAAATGAAATCACATGTACTTACATATATACACCAATATGTGCGTGAATAAATGCGTGTATATATATTAGCAGCAGTGGATTAGTGTGCTGCGCTACGAACCTGACGACCCAAGTTCTATTCCTGCTCACAGCCAACACCAGTAACAATTACGTGACCCGGTGCTGGGCCTCCCCTAGGTCGACTCAGCCTCAAATGAGTGCCTGGTGCGGTGTGTAAACATCGCCACTGGGGATACAAAGGAGGCCGGGCATGGGTGGTGCTGGCCAACCACCCCCTCGTGTGCTGTTCCGGCCTTCATAGGTGCTCGCTAAATGCACTTGCCCCAATAGTTTGTTACAGCTTTACGGGGGGTCGTTGTCTTTGTATGTATACGAACATTTATGTGTATGTCTATATGGGTATATGCATGTATACGAGTGTGCGGGTGTGTGCCCACGTTTAAGCCTAGTAGGGAGACAATTGGAGTCTTCGGGGATACTGTACCGTATTTATACTGTGACATTTCACAGCCATCTATCTTGTATAGTTATATATATAGGCATTGTCACAAATACTGCACTATTGTGCAGGAGTCATACGCCACAAACGCACTCTTTTGTAAACGACATGTCACGGATTTTTTTTTACCTTGGTCAAAGGTTGTACATGGCTCATAATTCATAATATAGCTTCATGGCTTCCTCCAACAAGAATGGGTCCTTCCTCGACTGTGTACAACACATATTACTCAGTTAAATCATTTGACGGACTCACAGATGGACGAATTCTGTTTCTTTAATAGCATTTTCGAATGAAGACTAACAAACTTTATATCAATACTGCATTACAAAAGGTGACACATGGGGGGGTGGGGGGGGGCGGGTGTCAACATGGTTTAGTAATGGAACAGAGTATCAATAAGTGTCGGTTTTGGCGGCTGTGTTGCACCAATCTCCGATGTGTTTGGGGTTGTGACCGCGTGTCGTTCGGCACGAAGCCTGTGACGTTTCACATCAGCACAAGCTGTGCATGGAAGTCGCTCTGAGCACACGGAGACAAATATAGGTCTGGATTTGAAGCTTTCGTGACTGCAGGAATCCATACTCTTTGGTTATTTCGATAAAGTCACGTAGGTAGAAAAATTTAATAAATCACGACGTTTCGGGCGCAACACAAGCGTCCGTCATCAGGTGTGAAAGCATTAAATATATTCTAGATTGGAAGCTTTCGTGACTGCAAGGATTCATACTCTTAGTTCTTTCGGTAAAGTCACGTAGGTAAAAAATTAAATTAAAATTAATAAAAATAATATAATATAATAAAATAAAATATTTTATTTTTTATTAATTTTAATTTCATTTTTTACCTACGTGACTTTACCGAAAGAACTAAGAGCATGAAATATAGGTCATTAGGTCATCGTGCCCGAAAACAACACACACGGTAAAATTCGTCGGTGAGATAAGCGTTGCATTATTGTTGTCACGCCACCATTGCACGCAATATCCTCAAACCTATCGGAAAGTCCAGAGACGAAACTCAGTGAACCTTGGCCAGAGAGAACACTGCCCACTCTGAGCACCCAGCCATGTCCACAAGGTTCTGCCTCGACAGCACTCTCCACGTATTAAGATGGGGAGGAGGAGGGGGGGTTGGTGGTCAATGCCCTCTAGAAAACTTCCAAAGCAACCCACGTAAATACCTGCCGCGGTCTCTCTATCGTGTGTCAAAATATAGAAGTAAAAAAAAACACTGACGTCATGCCAAAGTGCACAATTCTCGAGTGAATAATTGACTGAGAGGGAAAGCACCGCGTGGATCCTTCCTTGAAGGTATCGGCAGGGGTTTCATTGACTCAAGCGCAAGGCGTGGGTGTTAGGGAAGCGTGTTGTTGTGAGCACCTTGTAGATGTATTCGCGTGACTCGTGTGTTTTTAACGACCTGTCATTGTGATGCGGCCACGCAAACGTCGGCAAAAAAATGAGCTGAAAACCACCGATCCAGCAGTGCTACTCTGAAGCTGAATTCTTGGAATATTAAGGCTCTCTGAAGGTCAGACGATAAGTCTTACACTTATCGCCTCGCACCGCGTCCTGTTCGTTTTTCAGGGACTTGAGGCTGACCAAAAAACGTTCTAGACTTGACGGTTTCACGTGTGAACGTGGAAGACGGGGTGGGGGGGGGAGATTTCAAGCGTTTTGCGAATGAGAAATGTATAAAACGCAGCCTGAAGGATTGCTCGAGGTAACACGGCACTATAATTAAGTGGAACATTACACAGTATTAATGATTAATTTTCCAAAAAATTATTAACACATGTTAGCATATACAAATGAGGACAATATTGAAAGTTAACAGGCAGGAGGTACGTGAGTTGTTTGACCTTTAATGACCTTGAAGTATAGTATACAGTACTTGGGCTTCCATTACAATGTTTGGGTATCTCTTGTATGAATTTAACACGTAGGCTTTCGCGACCAATATTATTCATAATACAGGTTTTTGGGTCAGATCGCGTTATTTATAAATGTGTTGTAACCCTCCACCACCCGACACAGCCAAACAGTAAAAAAAATGTGCCACGTTTTTCAAAGGACGAAATAAGAAGTGAATTATTTTGTCCTTTGAAAAACGTGGCACATTTTTTACTGATTGGCCGTGTCGGGTGGTGGAGGGTTACGACACATTTATAAATAACGCGATCTGACCCGAAAACCTATGTTATTAATCTCTTGTATGGATGTAAAAAATAATCTAAATGCCTATGTCATGCTAAGAGTGCTGCACGAATGTGTTGAGTGGCATGTCACTCCAAAAAATATAACATATGATGCTTGCGTGTTCGGACTCAAACACCAACGTGTTAACAACACCTGGCAGCCCAACACATCACCGTCACTGCAAAGAGAATAAGAGCACGTTGGTTCAGCCAGGACGTGTTGTTCATGAGAAGTGTGACTAAAAATGAGACTGTGTGATGAAATCAGGACACGTGTGAGAGTCCGATGAATTGCAGCTGTAACTCCACTTTCTGCAAGGATAGGCTTTCAGTTGTAGATAGAGAATTAGAAACAACAACAGCTGCAGATACATGGATTTGTTTTTACCCTTACCTTAATTATTCGTAATACATTAATATATAATATGCGTATGTGTACCCTTTCATGCCTCGCTGTTGAACTTCTTTCGCACCGTATGTAGCCAACCCTGATTTTCGGAGGTGCGGGGGGGAAAACAACAAACTAAACACAAAAAAGCAGCTCCAAAGAAATTCGTTTTCAGTCTAGCTTCAAAAGTGCATAGCTCCAGTGGCTTCCCGATATCGGAAGTAAGAGCGTTCCAGTCAGCCGCAGAAGCGTATCTGAAAGCGCGCGATGCAGTGACCGTCCCTGTCCGATGGCCTGCCAAGTGAAACATCTGCATGCATGAGTGGGAGATAGTGCCACTCGCCTCTAAGTCAAGCACTTTGAAAGCAAGAGTTGGTTGATCGTGGATTTTTGTAACAAACAAAAAAAACTGCTGTACTGCGAGGTGACCAGGAGATGGCAGTACAATAAATGAATTCTTGAATCTATGAGTGCAGGCCTTTGAGCTTCGATGTATGTTGAACTTCTTTCACATCGTACGTAGCCCACCGTGCTAGTCGGAGGTGCGGGAGCTTAGAATCTTAACTTCTCACACGGGTGGGCTTTTAAGCCAGCTTCTCCAGTTTTCTCCCACGTGCATCAATCTTGATCTGTCAAAAAAAGCCACAATTTGGCGAAACCAACATTGAGGTGGCTGAATATGCAGCAGTGGCAGCTGTTTGCATTAAGGAATTGAAGACATGCGAAATAACGCGAGGATGAATGGAAACAAACCGTAATAGAGGTAATTGAGGAACGGCGGACTGATTTGGCTCAGTTGTGTCGGAAGCATGGCACCAAACAGCAATCAATGCAAAAGCAATTGCAACGCGGAATGGAAAGTAACAGAGGCAGAGGATGATTAAGAACACAAAAAGCATGGCAGACCCATGCAGTGGAAGAATGATCATGGAAAGAGAGGGGGGTATCGATAATCGCCAAGAGTGGAGGGCTAATGTTGGGAGTTCATGGACCTGGAGACCTGTCGTGGGGCTGAACGGGGAAGGGAGACAGCTGGGGCAGTCTGGAGCAAGATGACATTTTTTACCCAAAGCTAAGACAATTTATTGTTGCAGACAACTCTAATGTGTGTAATTTTTCTTTGACATATTCACTTACGCATTCCCTTTTCATTGGAATTCTTATGCCTCGCATCGCCATAACAAGTATGGCTTAATGGGCAATACGCTGGAATCCTGGCTGCCGGATCGTCCGGCGTGAGCGTGCAGGTGAAATTTAATTCCAGGAAACCGCACGTCTGCGGTGCGTACGCCAAAAAGTAAACAAAGAAACGCGCTGCAGATTCCGTTTGAGAAAATTAACCCGTAAAAACAAAGTTTTTCACTATAAATCCTTTATATGCGTGGCGGCTAGAGTCCTCTCGTCCTCTGGCTTGAGATGGCTGCCACCTATGGGTCAGATGATTGCCTGCTACCATTAAGCAATTGGTAATTAAATATAATTTAATTTTTCCTAAAAAGTGTAAAGTTATGGAAAAAATTTTTCACGAAAATGAATTGTCACGCACAACGAGTCTGTGTGCAAAATGTCAGCTCGATTGGATCACGGGAAGTGGGTTAAAAAACGACCGAAAGATTTGCATGGTCGTTAGCGCGCAAGCAAGCAAGCAAGTGAACTTAATATAAAGGATTTAATAATAGAGCACGCTGCACAACTTTATTGACAAGTTGTGTGCATGCGACATTAACGATGCACCATAATGACGTGTACATGTTATGGGCGATCCCCTGCAATTTATTTTTGGCAGAGCAGCCACCACTAGAGGGAGCCCTAGACAGCCCCTTTAGAGGGTATCTGGCCTATGGTTCCACGCTCATGAGGTGGGGGTACCCACAGTTTACCCCCACCACACGCTAACTTGCTGATCGACTAACTGTGGCGTTTCCACTTAGCAGTAATGTGTGCTGAAATATTTAAAAAAAATCACTTAGCTTGAGTTTTTTTCCATCGAAACTAACAATCGATCGAAATCGTGAGCAATGCACACATTGGTACGGGTATCATATTCATGAAGTTAAAGTAATTTCCTTGCTAAATAAGCGTTGAGTTAGTGTTCATCTGCTGTTTACAGCCCTGAGCAAGTCCACATTCCTATGTCAGGGGGTGAGTCAATTGTGTTATTTATAGCAAAATGTATGGTTAATATGTTCCTCCAGTCTGTCAAAACAGTCAACGTATACGATTCAATATAATGAATAGTAATGTGTTACGAACTGCTAAGCAATGCATGGTTTAAAGGAGACCACGTAAAAAAAACGTATTCAAGTCTGTTGCTGTGGGCAAGCGACTTGCAATCGAATGAAGACGCTACAAACGGCTTGCAAAATGTCTAAATAGAATTGAGTTTTAATGGTGAAAAGATTAATGTGTGTGGATAGCAGCGTGAAATTCATGAAGGGCATAGTTCCTGTAACCGTTGCGATAATTTACAAAAATAGATCTACTTTTTGGTGATTTCGGTAAAGTCACGTAGAAAGAAAATAATTGTAATTTATTTTCTTAATTTAATTTCTTTTCTTTCTACGTGACTTTACCGAAAGAACCAAAAAGTCATTTTTAGATTTGAAGCTATCGTGACTGCAAGGATTCATATTCTTAGGTATTTTTTCGGTAAAGTCACGTAGGTAAAACATCAAAATTAATAAAAAAATAAAATAAAAAATAAATATTTTTTCTTTTTTCTTTTATTTTTATTAATTTTGATGTTTTTTTATTTTTTATTTTATTTTATTTTTATTAATTTTGATGTTTTACCTACGTGACTTTACCGAAAAAATACCTAAGAATAAAAAAGTAATTTCTGCAGTCACGAAAGCTCCAAATAAAGTAAAAAAAATATATAGTTTCAATTCCCTTTGGAAAAGGTTTTCTCAACTTGATTAGGACATCGCTATGTCGAGTGATTTTTCCCTGGGATTGGCAAGTGGTGGGGTTTTACTAAACTCCTTGCTTTGCGGTAGGTTAACAGAATCTGATGTTTCCTGATTTCACACCGCTCTGATGAGTCAGAGAGAGAAAGTCATGTCCAGCAACGAAGCGCCCAGTGATAATAAATATAATAATATCAAAACAGGATCTAAAATTGACAACGTTATGAATCATCCGTAATTACGTTTGTTTGCGTTATTTTACAGTGATGGAAGATTGCTTTTTTCATAGGCATAGCAAGAACTTGTTTCGCATCTCAGTATTTATATATTCAGTGCATGTTCTCGTGCAGACATCGAAGGTATGTAATACAATTAATTAAAGCACTCCTTGTGCCATCTTAAGAACAAGACATTTTTTTCCCTTCCAGTTTTTTTATTGATTTAAAAACAATCTACTTTGACTGACTCAGCAATGTAAAAAGCATGCCCAGTGGGCCTCTGAGTCACTCCGAGGCCACGCTGTGACAGGGACACTTCAAATTGTCATCAATCCCATCAATGGCATTTTAAAAGAGCAATTCAGATGCAGCAGATCAGAACCAATCTAGGTTTAGCAATACACGTGTCTTCGAGAATGAGCAAGGCTAAAGTGAAGACTTTACGACGACTCGTCCACACATTTGGCATATTGCAGAGAGCGGTGAGAACATTTTGATGAGAAAAAAAAGATCACATTGTAATGTCCAAATTGTATCATGTATATTGCAATTGGGCTACCCCTATTATCAAATAAGACGTTTGATTACAGTCATAATTAACATGTAAATAGAGGGCTTCAGACTAAGCCTTCTGTTGTGTAAGTGAGATCTCCATGGACAAATCCCAACATTCTTGATCGCTTCTGGGAGGGTCGTAATCACAGCCAACTCTCGGTCTTCGTAATATACAGCCACGAGGCACATTCGCTCAACATCAACATCATGTTTTCCCTTCACCACTGATTACCGATTACCTCTCGCAAGACTTATAGCCTCTCGGTTTCTGACGCTTCACTCCCAACCACCATTAGAGTGGCCCAGCGTGGCTCGTGTGTTGTCCCCGGTGCTGCAAGAGACGTACAGTCTCCTCCTCCCTTCCCTCCACAGCCAGAGGGTAGCAATCACATAGAGGGCGCTTCAAAAAAATGTTAACACTTATATGGGACTATCGTTTTTAATGGATAAAAGAACGATAATACTACACTGTAACATGATAACAAATGTAACCCAGCTTAAATATACGCTGCCAAGCTTGGTGGTGTTCATTCAGACGCTGTCTTTCTGACAGCCCTGTTCTTCACCTGAGGACGGCTGCTTGCGTTGTGGCCGAAACGTCGTGAGAATTGTATTTTATGATGTTTTATTTTTATTATTTTATTATTTCCCTTCTACGTGACTTTTCCCGAAAGAACCAAGAAGAAGAAAAAAGTGTATGTTAATAGCTTCAAAAAGTCAAAGAGTCTCTATAAATAACGCGATCTAAACCCAAAAAGTTGATTATGGAGTCTCCACTTGTTCGCCATCATTGTCAACGCGTGCCTGGAATCTTCTCCAGGTTGTCTCCAGAGCACGGAGGCGCATTTCTCGTGGCGTTGTTGAAGCATCCTGCAAATTCTCAGAAGTGTTAACATTTTTTTGAAGAATCCTGCAAATTCTCAGAAGTGTTAACTTTTTTTTGAAGCACCCTGTGTATTCGAAATATTTAAATATGTTATTATTAGTACAGTATGTATGTTGAACTTCTTTCGCACCGTACGTAGCCAACCGTGTTAATCGGAAATGCGGCGGGGGAAGAGGAATGTCAAAAGTTCTCAAGAATATGAGATATTCACGTACATAGGTTCAAATAAAAAAACTACGACGTTTCGATCACAACGCAAGCGATCGTCATCCTCCTGATAACGATCGCATTGTGATCGAAACGTCGTATTTTTTCATTCATTTGAACCTATGTACGTGACTTTATCGAAAGACCAGAAGAATATAAATTCCTGCAGTCACGAAAGCTTTAAGTCAGGATTTAATATGAGATAGATTCTGCTTTCACGAGCAATAATCTCTTCAGTATTTCTTCCCACGGCTTTCTCCATCATTGTTTTGTCTTCGTCCCCCCCCCACCCCAAAAAAAAATCACAAGCCTTCAAGTTAAACTACGAGCAACGTGGCGCATTGAATTCCGTGGCTTCACCACCCACCGTTTCCGAGGGCAGCTCGAGTAAAGGTTGCTGTAGCTCCCGGAGGAGGAGAGAGGGACGACACGCGGCCCGCTACACATTGAGCCACGACGGGCACGGATGGACCTGTGTGCCCCCGTGGGAATCGAAGCTGCGAGCCCCACGTTTCCCAGTTCGTTAACCGGCCCCGGGGTTATTTTTGGGGTAGAGGGCTGTGGGAACGCGGCGTGAGTAACGATGTACGACATTGTTTAAATATTGAAAGAAAGTGGCCTAATTTTCGATTTAAAGCTTTCGTGACTGCAGGGATTCATCTTCTTGGTTCTTTCGGTAAAGTCACGTAGAAGGGAAGTAATACAATAATAAAAATAAAACATAATAAAAGTGCCCTAATTTATACGTAACACAGGGCCAGAGTGGATTGGTTAATTGGTAACGAGCTGTTGCTACAGGGAAATACAACGGACAGCAAACGTGATTTGATGGCGGGCAAGTATTTCCCCAAGCCCCATTATATATTGCTTGCAAAGAAATATTATTTCAACGGTACTGGAAGAGCTATTGTTACATTGCAGTATGCTTTTGCTTTCCATATATCAAAGGTGCATTATAAAAACTAAATTGGGCTGGAATGTAATTTAAGTGCTTTATGGCATAATGCAATGTATTGTTGCTCCGGATGCAATACATTCCACATGTCTACAGTTTATACGGTGTTACAACTAACAGACAATTTACACAGGAAACGATACTGCCTATTTTAGATATGAATAATGTATACCAATTTATATTTTTCTAGAGGTACATATTTTTTCCGGCCCATTATGAATGCACTGCTGAATACAGGACTTCCCATGTCCAATCAATCATGGGGGTTGTTTGACCATCCCTCATCATACTGGTCAGTGTGGGGTTAGTGAAGTGGGTGTGGTAGGAGGGAAAGAGGGGGGGGGAAGGACCATGGTGACCGACGCCAGGAATTAAACTCAAATGGCCAGGCTCAAAGGGCAGTGCGCGAACCAGTGTGCCACCCCTCTGCCTTTTTTTTCTTCAGTCCATATGTATGTATCGATCAACCATAGCTGAAGCAATGCACAGTGGATACTGTACTGTGCTGTGAACCTGATCATCTGATTTTATTTGGTTGGGCCAAGATAATATCTGCATTGCTGCAGTATCCCTCCTTTATAAACCCGCATGGACCAACATGGTAAAATGAGGTAAGAAATATTTCATTTAGCAGTGGTTTGAGAAAGGCAGTACAGTACATTATTCTGAAAGACGTAAACGACCCCTTGAAGGCATAGCCATAATTTTACGAGGCTTTTTATAATAGGGATTCACAAATATACTTCTTGGCTACAAGACAGTATAACGCTCAGGGGTTGTTGAGTGATGAGTGAGTGGTTGTGGTGAGCAGTGGTGTATTATGGTTGGCATCGGCCCTTGGTGCAATAAATTAAATGGGGCCTCCTATCCAATGTACCAACCTTTTGAAGCCAGGCTCCTGGACCATTGTGCAGTTGCACCGCCTGCATACGAGACAGCTGGTGGTGGGGGCAGTGGTGAAAGTGAATATTGTCAAGAATTATCAGGGAGGAATCAACTTTTCTCCTAAGATGCTGACCACAGTAGGAATAGAGTGTGGGAACGCGGTAGGCCACAATTTCCCGCAGTACACACTTTGATCCTCACCTTTTTCTTTCTCCCCATTCGAATAAACTCTTATCTCTGCGAGCAATCGGTGCGTCATGTCGCAGGTGGCGATTAGAATAGGTCAGCTTTGTAGATAAGTGTTACTGCGACCGTCAGCCCTGCGATAACTCTCTTGGTGCGGCTCAAACTGACGTGCAACTGCAGGTGACTGGTAACATTGTAAAAGAGATGCATTCACATACAGATTGCAAATATTTTACTGTTGTTTTTTTTTTACGAAAAAACAACAATTTTTTACAAAAATATAATTAAATTTTTGTTTTAAGAACACTTTCTGTTATGTGTACCACTGAGTGCAATAATGGCACGACAAGGTGGTGATGCCATAATAGATAATTGTACATCGTATGTGGGCATTATTGGCAACAGTCATTGCATATTCATACATACACTGGACAGAGATTTATTTCGAACTGCCTTCTGTGTTTTGTGCGTTGTCCTTCTCCCACACCTCCGATTACCACGGTTGGCTACGTACGTTTCGAATAAAAGTTCAACGTACATTTCTATCCGTCTCCCGACGTAAAAAAAAAAGTGAAAGCATTTTTTACACTTCCCATCAACCCCAAAGCCATTTGGGAGTGCATACGTTCACCTAGCTTCGGTTCAACACAAGAAAACTCTGGAGTATTTTCAACATACAGTGTCTCATCAGCAGTCAGGCGTGCTTGAACCAATGCTTGTGAACTGCCAGATGTTATAGCCACAGATAGGGCTGAACGATTTGGGGAAAATATCTAATGGTGATTTTTTTTGGACAGATATTGCGATTGCGATTTGATTTGCGATTAAACGTTTTTAAGTCAAGCTTCAGTTGAATATTCACTGTGTAATAGATTTAAAACATGTGATGAAGCATTACCACATTATACCATCAAAATATGAACTGCTCTATATATTCTAATGCAAGGATGAGAACTTAAAATTTTAATATAGTCATGGTGCTTCCACCATGACTATATTAAAATGTTTTAATTGAAATAGAACAATCAAACATAGAACATTTGTTAAGTTAAGTAAATAAAGTTATAAGAAAAAATAAAACAATTCCAATTAGAACGTAATAGGACTTTTGAAATCGCAAAAAATCGCAGCCTTTGCGATTTACTAATCGTATTGTTTCAAATTACGATTTCGATTTGAAATCGATTAATCGTTCAGCCCGAGCCACAGGCCCTCAGTTTAACGTACGGGTCCTAGAATTAGTGTTACTGTCAAAAGGCCTCATCGTTTATGGAAGGTGTAAACAAATAATTGTATTCATCTTCTTGGTTCTTTTGGTAAAGTCACGTAGATTGGAAATAGTAAAATAATAATTATTATATTATTATTGATTATAGTTTTATTTTTATTATTTTATTATTTCCATTCTACGTGACTTTACCGAAAGAACCAAGAAGATGAATCCCTGCAGTCACGAAAGCTTTAAATCGAAAAATAATTGTATTATTTATGTCGAGGGAGAGATACATTGTCTGCTGTTCTATGTTGTTACATATCGTCTCCATGATTATGCTTGTGCTTACTGTCGCACAACATTATTGCACATAAATCATGCCAAAACTAACGTACTCATTATTGGCACGCAAAAAAAGTCCATGCACAGTGTCGAACCCAGTGTGTGTATACACCTCCTAAACTCTGACATCGCGCTGACTAATTATATCATCTCACCTCCGTCTACACCTGGTCATATGATCTCCACCCCAGCAACCAAAGGCCCCCTTGTCAACCTTTGCCAAGTGGGAGGTCGTCCCTTCCCTGGTGCCACCTGTGTTTTGAAATTCCCTCCCACTGGCCATCTGCACTGTCGATCCCGTACCCCTCCCCCCTCGCCCCCGTTCAAGTCCAGACGCAATGGTCTGGGAAAAAAAAGTATACACATATGCCGCCTCTTTCCTGTGATGCACGACCCACTTTTTGTACATCATCTTGAGATGTAGTCGCATTAACATTGCACGTGATTTACAATTTCATTGTATTACATTTACCAAAATAAATTACAACCTTTTACAAACATCTCACAGTAATGTCAAACCGCTTCACGACACGCAATAACTCGGCGCACATTTTTTTTCCAACGTGTACCGCCAATCGCGAGTGCCACATCACCCCCCCCCCTCATCATAATCCTATGCTAGGTAGCAAGGAACCTTTTCTCGATGAACACTGAAGCGCTCAATGCTCACTCATCGTGCCATGGCAAATGCATTCATGCGCTTGCATGACCTCATCCACTCATAATGCACACACATCGCATTGGCGTCATGAGGAAGCACAGCGTTCATTGTGTCCAGTTGGCAAAACACGCCATATTGACATCACTTGAAGACGTTTTTTTCTGTTTGAAGATACCGCTCATTGGCCATCGCTGTGCATGCCACCCACACAACATGGGGTCGAACTGATATTCAAACTCTCTAATTGAACCGTGTCTCACTGGGGTTTCATAACACCGTGGAACTCTTTATTTGATTTTAAGCACGCATAGCCTGAAACTATAGGAAAGTTAGGCAGCAACGTCTGCTTTTAGAGTGAAAAAAAACCTTTTTCTGGTCTGACATACGCCTTCAGCATTTTAGGATGAGTCAAATGAGTGTATGTTAAGGTACCTACCACTCTCCAAATGTAGTACGTGTATGTCCTCGATTTCAGTTGTGTGATCTCCCAGACATTGCATTGAATCATGACATTTCTTGTGTTTCTGAACAAGCGGTGTACAGTATACACCAGATGGCAGAAAGCTGCCCGGTAATTCAACCTGGCAATATGTCACGAGAGCAATGGGTTATACACGTGGGTCCTTTTACAGCCTTCCATTCTGTTGGCTTCGCAAACCGAGGTGGTTTACAATCAGAAGCTGATTGTAATTATCAGCGAAACGTCGTACTCAAATTTTAAAATGCTGTTGATTCTCTCTTCAGCACACCGGTGGGCTAAAGAAGTCAATTAATTTGTCCTTTGAAAACGTGACACATTTTTTACTGTTTGGCCGTGTCGGGTGGTGGAGGGTTAAGACACATTTATAAATAACGCGATCTGACCCAAAAACCTATATTATGAATATTATGAAAAGGTATGTTTGGTTATTTAAACACCGGCAAAATTCAAAGATAACCAATACGAAATAACCTTACTGATGCCACCATTTACATGTCTTTAAAGTAAAACACAGTGACTGCACACATGTTATCTGAATAGTAAAGACATGATATGAGCGCCATGATCCAAACATGTTCAATACACCACGGGATGTACTTTTGTAGTGATGCACTCAGAGACACTAGGAGTAGGAGGCACTCTATTTATTAAACAGGACCCTGCGGGGTGGGCTGGTAGGAATAATACTAATACCGGTACAGGGATATCGACCGCACACACACGCACACGCGCACACACGCGCATAAACGTACACACGCACACACACACGCACACACACCGCACGCACACACACATACATGCACGCACGCACGCACACGTAATGAAGTTGTGTTGCTACGCTTCCAGTTCGCCGTGAATAACGATCCGAAGCCCAATAGCGCCCATTCATCACGCCGCTCGAGTGGGCCGGACACGCACACACGCACGCACACACACGCACGCACGCAAACACACACGCACACACAGACACGCACACACAGACACGCACACACACGCGCATACACACGCACACACACGCACGCACGCAAACACACACGCACACACACACACACACGCGCATACACACACACACACACGCACGCAAACACACACGCACACACACACACACGCGCAGGGGGAGCGGGCGGCCATCTTGTCGGACGGACGGACGGACAAACGGACGCGGACGGACGGACAAACGGTCGGACGATATAATCTATTGGTGGTCTGGTCCACTTCGTTCCTACCAGTATTAACAGCCTTCACAGTCCACACAAAGCAACCACAGCTCCCAGTCAGCACAGCTGGCAGGCTGCCTGACTGACGACGCCGAGAAGACGCAGACGGAGACTCCAGCAGCACGACGAGGGGATCCCGCTCCAGGCGACAGCCCCGAGCTCCCGCTCGGGGTCCCCTTTTATCCTCCCAGCGTGGCCTCGCTCCGCCCCGGCCACGCCCCCCTTTCTAGAACCTACTAGCGGGTTCCCAGGCTTCCCCCACGTGACCCCTCTTAACCTTTCCCCTACAACCCTCTCTCTGGTTTATCACGTGACCTGCTGACAGACAGGGCTGCTGCAACTGTATATCCCCTTCTCTGCCAGCAACCAGCACTATGCTACGTAGTGACCCATTCCATGTCACTACACTTTTATGCCATCTACATGTTGCAATGGTGCAGCCAGAGCAAGGTCAATATCGCGGTTTATTCATAATGCATTTCTGTTTGAATAACGTTTTTTTTCATCACCAAATGTCGCAATATATGTCATCTTATTGCGCGCTATCAGCAGTGCACTTCGATCATGTTTGCATCACTTGCAAAAACACATTGTTCTATTAAAGCTCACCACTATCGTTAACTTAATCAGACCCAAAAATGTATGCATGACATTGAATATAAGTAACACGTGGATACTGCCGTAGGGTGATGGTGAGCAACACAACACTTGCAATCCAGGGTTTGCCAGCTCCATTCATTAGCCTGGAACGCCAGTTCAAACAATGCTACCACGTCGCCTCAATCTCCCCAACCCCTGTCCAACTCAACAATATCAATGGGAATACCACAGTCAATCGCCAAGTCACGTGTTGGTGGGGTAAAATGTGAGCGCTATCATCCACGACATCTAACCAGGATGGAAGAGTAGGCCAATATAACTTCTCGAAGGGGTCTCTAGCGCTCCCCTCTATTGAATGCCCTTCCGTCACCTGTGGCGTTAGCATGTGTTGGTACCACTTCAGCTTTTTGTTACCTGTTACCCAAATAACTTCCCCCATCGAATTTATAGCACAGACATAATAACCTTCATATCTATCTGGAAATGTTTTATATATCAGGTTATTACCATAAAATGCTGCCTTTCATGTGTTGCGAAATAAGCAAGCGAGAAATTGTTCCGTAACTTGAAGACAAACAAATTGTTGGCAGGCAGTACCGGACTTGTTTATCAAAAAGTGGTGATTACACCATTTCACTGGAATACGTCAAATGGAAAGCACAGGTGCAGTACAATAATATACAGCGCAAACAGGTGGTGCGTGAGCTGCGAATGCCAAGTCGTGAGCGCAATGCATTGCCTTTGTTAATGCAATCACCCTGACAACTGATGACATCTGGGTATTTATCGTGTGTGCGTGCATACGAAAAGGGAAGAAGACGGGTTACAGGAATGTTTCATTGAGTGTGAAAGTGCACAAGGAAGTGCGCGTGACAGTGCGGGGCCGATTCCAGGTAGCACCTGAGCATTTCAACATGGAGGGATTTCCCATCCTTTTGTGAACACTGTTGTCGTTTTGCTACGCAAACAAATGCCGCATGCGTCAGAATGCAATGTTTCTGCATTTAAATGGTAAGGTTTGCAACGTCCAAATTTAGGTGAGAAGCAAAACACACGTTGGCCTATTTTGCGACGCTTTTCCACAACCATGTCGAAGGGTTTTTTAGGCATGTCATTTTTTTCTGTTTTATATTGCGTTGACATTTTTCACATATCCACTGCAGGATGAAGGCCGTGTATCAGTTGTGGGAGTTGTTTGACCATACTTCACCATGCTGATTATTATTGGTGATGGAGGAGGCCCGGGATGGGTTAAGATATCGCTCACCCCCATATGTTATTCACAGCCTGGAATTGAACCCGGTGCACCAGAGGCTAGCTGCAGCACCACCTCTCAACTTGCGAAAAAAACTCAACACAGCCGTCATTGATGGGACTGTCTCAGTTCTATTGACGAACAAGGGCCTTTGCTATGGCACTTCTTCGTAAGCACGTGTAGAGCGAAACGTGAAGGAAACACATTAAGTCATTGCGAGAAAACATTGCCTCTTGTATGTTTTTTTAATCTCAAGGCGGTGTTGTTGACGAATGTATTGATGGTCTTTTTTGCCATTTGTGTTGTGCACCACTGCCAATGCAATATTACCAAATAATGTGTTTGATGTTACAGAAAATGAGAGTTTTCTTCAATAGGAAGAACAATATATAGCATCTTGTCTATTTTATTCAAGTATCTTAAAGTGCATAGAGTGGCATGAAGCAAGTTATTATCTGGGTTACTTTATAATAAGCCAAATAACAGAGAGGCATTCCGTTTTCACACTTTTAGAGCTGTCTGACATTGAGAATGTGAGCTGCACCCGCATATGCTCCATAATAAAATGTGACATTTTGTGACATTTAAGTTTGTGACAATTCTTTAAGACTTTAATACGTGAGTGCATGTATTTTGGGGGGTTTTATGCAAAAGATTTTTTGTCATAAGCTTCAAATATCTGTACTCTTTGGTTCTTTCGGTAAAGTCACGTAGATGAAAAATAAAAATAATAATAACTTTACAGAAATAACCAAAGAGTATGGATCCTTGCAGTCACGAAAACTTCAAATCTAGAAGTCACGAAAACTTCAAATCTAGAACTTCAAATATCTGTACACCAATACACCTGTCAACTTAGTCTGCAAACAAAATGCACAAGGAGTTTCAACACCATACGTCGGCTGAGCCAACATTTAAATAGACCTCAACAGTAAAAAAAAAGATTATCAAAAGACAAAATGCTCTGCCTTGCTATTGCATTCTGATGCCACTGGTGGTGAAAGGGCTCCCACTAGAGGGAGCTCCGCAGAGCGTTTGGCCTACTCTTCCACACTGGCCAGAGATATTGCAAGAGGCAGGAGAACCCAAAACCACGTTATCCCACGACGCCGGACTCACTGACGTGTTACCATTTCGACTTAAAGCTTTCGTGACTGCAGGGATTCATCTTCTTGGTTCTTTCGGTAAAGTCACGTAGAATGGAAATAATAAAATAAGAGTTTGTCTACTCGACATACCTGCTCTCCACCTGAGGACGGCTGCTTGCATTGTGGCTGAAACGTCGTGAGAATTATTTTATTATGTTTTATTTTTATTATTTTATTATGTATTGGTGAGTAGACAGGGGTAAGGATATTTAGGATTTAAAAAAACCATGCCAATTGTTTCAACTGCCGTGCTTAGAGATCGAACAGGAAACCTCTGCATTGCAAGTCCAATGTGCTAACCATTTTCTTAGGTTTTTTCTGTAAAGTCACGTAGGTAAAACATTAAAATTAATAATACTTGATACAGCTGTCGTGGCCGTGACGGTTCCACCTGAAGACGGAAGCTTGTGTTGCCTCCGAAACGTCGTGATTTTTATTTTATTTTACTTTTATTAATTTTAATATTTTACCTACGTGACTTTACCGAAAAAACCTAAGAATATGAATCCTTGCAGTCACGAAAGCTTCAAATCTAGTGCTAACCATTCATTACGCCTCGACATTATTCTCGGCCACGGTAATTCCCTCCCTTCTCTACGCTTGAGAAACGTGCACCCCCCTAATGGAACATCTTCGCCGGTTAGAAACATTTGGGCTAGCCTGCTAACGATCCATCCTGGGTTTAACCATATATGTGTGTGTGTGCGTCTAAGTTGATGTGTTTCTATGTGTGCGGGTCAATGTCTGTGTGTAAGTTCATGTGTGTGTCTGCCTTTGTCGCCCGAGCAACGCCGGGTACTTACCGCTAGTTATCTATATTATACTGGTAACATTATTAAGGAAAGGGCTTTTGTATGACAAATAATTACAGTATATAACATTGTTTTGCATCCATAAAACTTACATTCGTCCGGTAGACAAATCTCTCCACAACTCTTCGTGAAACTTAATCGTAATCTGCATTGTGCTTTAAACGATTGGCTTCCCATATTCTGACGCATGCCGTTTGGGAGACGTTTTTGTGTTGCCGGGGCAATTTGTGTTTATTGGGCGCCAGGAAAGGCGGCGGATAGCGTGAGCCGTACCAAACAGAGACAGCTGCTGCATAGCAAATAGGTGTTTTTTCTGCCCGGGGCCAAAAGGTATACCTTGAAGATCTCCCGTACAAGGTGAGGCATGCACTGCGCTGGGTTAGCCTGCTCACCGAACTATGACGTGGCCTCGGCCACACTTCTTGGAATATTGAGAAATCCCCCTCGAGGGGTCGTTGTATAACCACAGCGGGCGAATGGGCATGAGGGGCTGGGTTGAATCGGTAGGTAGGGCGAATTAAAGTTTAGGCTGACCAGTTTCCTAGCTGGGTGGAGACAAAGGGGGCGGTGGTTGTCAAGGACTGATGTCACTTGTTTGTACAGCTCTGCACAAGCCTTTCCCAAAGCATTGATTTTCCTTCTGCACTCGATTTTTTTGAGGTTTGGTATTTCGTTTCCATTTCTGTTTAAATCTCATTCATTTTAGTCCACAAATACGTGGAACTGTTATTTCTCTCGAATTCACTTCCACCCTTATGACAGGAAGAGGAATAGAAAATTACTAATCTGTCATTACAAAAATCTACAATGCCCCAAAGCCAACGTCAGATGCCGAACCTTAACAGGCAACACAAACACTTGTTGCCTTTTAATTCATACAAATGGCCTCAACAGAGGCAATGGACAAAATGTGTTTCCATATCAGAGTACGTATGTTGAGTGCATCCCATGTGGCGAGACTCACCACCTGCATCGGGCAAACCCTTGGTTGGACAGAAAGTTTCACAAAGCCCCACAGTAGTGGTGCTTTGTGAGAGGCCGATGATTTTTCGCAATCCAACTTTCCCCCCCCCCTTCATCGCAGCAGAAAAAATAAACCACCACCCTGAGAGTTTCCTTAGATTAACATGCGCGGTCGAATCCGCGCGTGCGTTTTGTGTACGTGTGTGCGCGCGTGTGTGTGTGCGTGTGTGCGTACGCGCGTGTGCGTTTCTGCGCATGTGTGCGTGCGTGTATGTGTGTGCGCGTGTGCGTGTGTGAGTGCGCGTGTGTGTGTGTGCGTGCGTGTGTGTGCGTGTGTGTGTGTGCGTGCGTGTGCGTGCGCGCGTGTGTGCGTGTGTGTGTGTGCGTGCGTGTGCGTGCGCGCGTGTGTGCGTGTGTGTGTGTGCGTGCGTGTGCGTGCGCGCGTGTGTGTGTGTGTGCGTGCGTGTGCGTGCGCGCGTGTGTGCGTGTGTGTGTGCGTGTGCGTGCGCGTGTGTGCGCGTGTGTGTGTGTGTGCGCGTGTGTGTGTGTGTGCGTTCACGCTGTAAAGGCTCTACTTGCGCAATAAACCCATTCCAAGGACACACGGGTGTTGTTTCAACCCAAGGGGAAGCGAGCCAAGTTTGAGAGGAGACATTGCTACCTTGGTCTTGTGCCCAGACAGGGGCTGAGACTAGTCCCGTGTCCATGCACCCAGGCGTAGCCAGGGTTGTGCAACCCACACACACGGTCATGCCATTCTTAATCTGCAACGACTGTCTGCATCTGAGCCAAAGAGGCTCTCTGCCGCTTGAGACCTGTGGCACCCTCCGCACACAAAATAGACGATTGTCAGAGGAGTTTCAACCTTTTTTGTGTGTGTGTGCTAATCTTAATAAGCGCGAGTCGCGTGCATTGTGCAAGGTGGCAATGTTAACGTTTTAAATCGGGATAGCGATAAGCAAACGAGTGACGCAAAGCCTCGTTTCGAACCAAACAGTGCTGGAGAAAAGGTTTCTTGGCCGAACGTCAATTTCGGCAGGTGTTTTTTTGTGTGTGCCTGAAACCGCACGGTGGTTAACAAGAATGCCCTAGAATGCTGCCGTTCCCATTTCCCAACGATGCACTCAGAAACAGGAGCTTCCCGTTAACAGCCAGATGCAGAAGTCGTATTTCAAATACAGTACTGTATTGCTGTAGAAATATGTAAATGCGCGGCGCTGCGATTACTGTGCTCACGCTGCTGCTGTCGGAAGGACATCGATGAGAGGTATTCCCTGGAATGCTCCATCTTAAGGCTCCTTTGGCCTACTCTTTCAAGCTGACACATACACCATGCCCTTCTGATATAAAAAAAAACGTGAATAAAGTGCATGGCTTGGTAGAACCAATAGCCAGCCCCGTTTGTGCATGCATTTTGCTGTCGTAATGCTAAAGTGCTAAGCTTTTCCAAAATAAATATGCAAACATTTATCGTTGCATTAAGTGCAGAAGGTACCCCAATGATTTTTCGATTTAAAGCTTTCGTGACTGCAAGGATTCATATTCTTGGTTTTTTTTCGGTAAAGTCACGTAGGTAAAAAATTTAAATTTAAATTAATAAAAGTAAAATACCCCAATGATGTGAAAGGTTATCATGCATTGACAACACCGATTTTCTGTGCACATAGTTGACATGAACAATGGTTTGGGGACATTTGTGGCATCCCTCACTGCGAGGGCAGGTGTATTTTGAAATTAATTACACTGTTTATGATTGATTGGAATTCAATAATGGATTTGATCATGGAAGTAATGGACTACATTAGAAAAAAAATCAACAATTGACCTTTCATCTGCTATGCCTCAGCTGTCTGCATCTGATGCAAATTCAATACTAATGTTCAGCGAGTTATTTTTGTCCGGCTTGTGGGTGCAAAATCTGATGGTTTATGAGTATACAATTGGGGTAATAGAGAATAGCTTTGTAATTAATTCATGCTTAATTAACAGTTCCATTGTTACATGTAACTTGCATGCCAAAAAACATAACCGACAACATCTATAATCCTGAGGAAATACTAATTGGTGATTATCCACAGTGTTGTCCTATTTATATTTTAATAACCCTCAGTGATGGAGCTAGGCATAAGCAAACTAAGTAAAGGTTTTTGGCTCCGAGCAGCTAAAGAGACTCCGGATTCATGACAAAAAAATTAATCCGTAAAAACAAAGTGTTTCACTATAAATCCTTTAGTTGCGTGGCGGCTAGAGTCCTCTCGTCCTCTGGCTTGAGATGGCTGCCACCTATGGGTCAGATGATTGCCTGCCACCATTAAGCAATTGGTAATTAAATATAAAAAAAAATTCCTAAAAAGTGTAAAGTTATGGAAAAAAAATTTCACGAAAATAAATTGCCACGCACAACGAGTCTGTGTGGAAAATGTCAGCTCGATTGGATCACTGGAAGTGGGTTAAAAAACGACCGAAAGATTTGCATGGTCGTAAGCGTGCAAGCAAGCAAGCAAGTGAACTTAATATAAAGGATTTAAATATATAGGTGCGTACCAAATACTCGCTTGAATTTAGATCCTAATTAGAGCAATGTAAAAAATAAAGCTCATTCAAGTAACGCTTAACATGAACTACAATTGTAATTGGTCTCAATATAATTATTTCACACAATTGTATTATAATTCATGTAGCTTATCCATGATATAATGTTTACAGTCAGGTGATGAACCCCAAACTAATTTCTGCGGAGGGCTCACAATAGCAATCATTGCATCAGCAATTATTTGCCACGTCAGTCCTTCTTTGTCAAAGAGACTTGTTTAACAGCAAGACTTAATGAAATGCATGCAAGAAAATATCCAACAACAGTCAGCCGTTTGTTCTCTGCTCAGTAAGAAAACAAGTTATCAGGATATTTTCTGATGAAAGTATACCCACCGGCGGTATTTTTTTGTTTGATCAATGATTTGAAATGGTATTTTCTGCCACAAATATAGGCCTACAAACTCTATATGGTAGAGGATCAGCCCCTGAAATTGCTTGCTAACGCCGCTGCTGGTGGAAGGTCCTTCGCGAGAAGAAGCTCTATAGAGCCCCTCTAGAGCAGTGTTCTTCACTAATTGTTAGAGGGGCGGCCACTTTCGCCGATACAACATCGTCAGTGTGAGGGCCGCCACACACATTTGAAACCATTGGGGGGTTTAACAGCGCGACGATGGGAGGGTGGTGGTGTTTCCACCGTTTGTGTACTGTTGGTAGCCGCACATCAGGGCCTGCACTAAAGGCCACCGGGGTTTCCCAGTGGCCCGCGGGACTTGCACTGAAGAACACCACTCTACAGAGTGCCATTGGTCAACTCCTCCATGCCGGTCAGACGCCTCGGAAGACGTGGGAACACCCACGCTTGTTCCACCACACGTGACCTCTGCCGAACGACGACCTATGCTGTGCCCGTTTATGCTGCTGGTTGGACAGAGGCCATGGGGGGGTGGGAGGGGGGTGTTTAACAAACCTTCCCAGAGCGGTGTTCTGGTCCAGTGTGCTAGCCGTTGCACTACAAGTAACACGAGTGTTGTCCCACTTTGAGTTGAAATTTGCGCAACATTCAAAGTGCAGGCGTCTATAATCCATCTTGAAAAAAAAGACACCATGTTAAAACAAGTTGTAAACAGCGCGTGATGTAAATTACTTCCAGTTTGTGATGGGGAGGAGGGGGGAGGGAGGGGGGAGGGAGTGGGGAGATCCCTCTACTGAAAGCCGATGATGCGTTTAAGTATATAGGGGTGGACAAGTGTAAGAAGATAGTGGACTGGACAAGGAGGTCAAAGTGAGTATCCACAGGGCATGACTGACATGCAGATAAAATCAGTGTGGTGATGAGCGATAGGAACATTCCAACCTGACTGAGGTGGAAAGTGCATAAGGCAATATTAAGATTAGTATTGACACATTGAATGGTGGATTAAAAAAAAAACAGGCAGAAACAGATGCTGTGCAACTCCGGTCTAAAAAGAGGTGGTTCAAAGTGGTGAACCGGTATATGAGGGACTGTGGAGTGTGCATGGAAATGACCCAGGACAGGAATGAGTGGAGAAAGACCAGAAAGCCAGACCCCACGTGAGCATGACAATAATAAGAATGATAAGATTATTTCGCATAAGCCGAATGTGATGCATGTGTTTTTCATAAATTCATTTTTTTAGGTTGCATTCCTTTCTGTGTGTATAATCCTGGCTCTTTGTTCATGATCACATGTCATAATCTCACCCATCGATGCATACTTGGTTTGAGAAAAAAAAGAAATATTAAATGTGTCCAAAACGCAGGAATGCAGAGATATAGACGCTTCAACAGTTCACAGGGGTACATTCACGTAACACTTCTTCAGTGAACATAAGTAATCCTGATGTATATAAACTGCACGTAATTATTACAGATGAAGCTTAGTTTTGCCAGCACTGGTTAACCCATTGTTACAATAGAAATAGAAACGAAAGTGTGTGACAGTGCCACATATATAATTGCTTCTAAGTGCAGTGACATCACGGATGTCACTGTGTAATGCCGGCCCGAGAGAGACATGGCGTGCGATGTATTGACATCGCGGGCACCACGTGCAGTACCGACCCCTACAGTGTAAGGTGTGAGAGTGCCGGCCATGGGAATGGGGTTACTAAGGGCCATGGCACTCTGGTTGACCCAGGATGACACGTGACCGGTAAAGTCTACACAGGGCCCCCAGGTGGGGGCTAGGGGTGGTCACGTGTCAGGGCCGAGATCCTGCTGGAGGGTTCTCGAAGGTGGGCGTGGCTAAGGGCGGAGCCAGCCACACCACGGAGGATATAAGCCGGGTCCCCGAGAGGAACCGGCTGCTGTTGTTCATCCTGAAGAATCTACGTTCTACATCCGAGAAGAGTCACCAATACGTGCACCTGGACCCAAGCTGGGGTCCTGTCCGTTGTAGCTACTCCCAGTGTAACTAGTGTAGTTAGCCTGGTGGTCCACCACCATAGGTTGTTATCTGATTAAGGGGCAGTTACCCAATCTTGATTTGAAGCTTTCGTGACTGTAGGAATCCATACTCTTTGGTTCTTTCGGTAAAGTCACGTAGGTATTAAAATACAATAAATCACGACGTTTCGGGCGCAACACAAGTGTCCGTCATCAGGTTGGAAAGCATGGCATGCTGCTGATACAGACTGTTTTAAAACGGGCCTCCAAAGAGTACGCATGCGACTCAGTTGAACTCACTACGTAAGTATCAACAGCATTGACACTACACACATATAGTTTAATAACGAAGGCAGTGGAATGGTTGCACAGTGGTTAGCACACTGCACTGTGAACCCAGAAACCTCCGTTTGATTCTCAACTACGGCGACATCAGTGATATCCAACTTGTCCCTAATCCTTCCCCACCATCACTAACCTACACTGACCAGCGTAGTGAAGTATGCAAACCAAAATATGCCAAGACTGACATGCCATGTTGAAACCTTCATCCGACAGTGGGTTTACAAACAGCCGAAAATAATTTTGCTCTGATTATATTGTCAAATAATACATTAATACTGGTAGGAACCTCCTGGTTCCAGCAGCCCACAGGGGTTTATTGTGTCCGTCCGTCGTGCATCCAAAAATGGGAGGGGTGGGGCTGGGTGGAGAGGGGAGAGTGGGGAGGGGCTGGGTGGGGAGGGTGGGAAGGGGCTGGGTGGGGAGGGTGGGGCTGGGTGGCGGGTGGGAGGGGTGGGGCTGGGTGGGGAGGGGCTGGTCACCCCGTGGTGCCCTTATAAAACTCAACGTTTCACATACTCACGCCGGATTGTGCCCGCCCTCACAGTCGGCCATATTTGCGGAATACACCACGCCGCCGTTGACCCTGGCCATTGACCGAGCAACCCAACGTTCCTACCAGCTCCCTCCGCAGGAATGTGTTGTACAGAACGTTGTTACTCTACTGCAGGATCAACGTCTCTCCAGACAGTTGGTCCCGTGGGTCATTTGACCAAACTTAATCATTTTGGTCAGGGCAGGTAGGCAGGTTTCATGGTATAGTGCATTCACAACTGCGCCACTACTTTAATATTTGCATCAACTTAATAATATATAAGTGCACTGTACAGTGTATATTAATGTTGTATTGGCGCTATGGAATGCAAATAATCATAATTTACGGTCCAGTATAATGTGTACTTTCGCTACGCAGCCATCGCACGTGCATCGTAATCCAACATTTAATTAATCTGTCATAATTAAAACGCAGCTTCCACGTGCATTGTTCCACCCAAGATTGTTTTGCTCGCGTGCAGAAAGCTTATCTAAATGTAGCAATGTTTCATTATTATCACAAAATATATTGCAAACAGGATGACTAACTGTTCAGGAAGTTGCGTCAACTCACCCCATTGCCGACAAGCCATAAATTGTTCACGTCTCTGGTGCCCTTTTCTGCTGGCTGATAAGTGCAATGATTCCATTTCCAACAACATGCAATCCAAAGGGGTGTCTTATCAGGCGCCCATACCTGCCATTTCGAAAACCTCCATCACATCCATTATGGTGTGGTAATTTTGGACATGTTTAAATCATGTCCGCGCTAGCAACTTGCTCAAGCCACGTCGTCCGACAACCAAGACAGGAGCAAGTGAAATGAACCTTGACTTAAAGCTTTCGTGACTGCAGGGATACATATTCTATGGGTCTTTCGGTAAAGCCGCGTAGATAGAAAAATAATACAAATATCACGACGTTTCGATCGCAACACAAGCAATTGTCTCTCACCTGAAGACGATTGCTTGTGTTGCGATCGAAACGTCGTGAATTTTTTTTGTCTACGTGGCTTTACCGAAAGACCCATAGAATAAGTGAAATGAATCTTCTTGGTTCTTTCGGTAAAGTCACCTGAAGACGGCTGCTTGCGTTGTAGCCGAAACGTCGTGAGAATTATTTTATTTTATTATGTTTTATTTTTATTATTTTATTACTTCCCTTCTACGTGACTTTATCGAAAGAACCAAGAAGATGAATCCCTGCAGTCACGAAAGCTTTAAATCGAAAAGTGAAATAAACTTTCGTTTCAAACACGGCGTTGCGCGTTTCAGGTTTAACTGTGCTCGAGTAGAGCTTTTGAGCATCAAGAACCCTGAAACATGACAGTGTGGGTATTATAACGTGATTTTGAATAGTGTAGTGTACTGGTGGTGCACACAGCGCATTTTGTAATCCAGAGGTCGCCCGTTCAATTCTGTTTTCCCGATGCAGCAGTTAAATCGACGGTGCAAGCTCCCCCCACCACCACCCAGCCAAGCCCCCCCCCCATCCACTCCCCCCCCTTATCATCCCCTCCCCGTCTCTATCCACACAGCAATGTAAATGGGTAAAGCGTATCGACTGTTTACGTGCGGTGGGGCAAAGTGTGGCCGGCATGAAAGAGTAGACCAAATACACTTTAGAGGTCTCTCTCGGGGAGGCCGTTCTGCCAGCTGTGATGTGAGCAGGCGCTGGCAAGGAGAATTACCAGATTCAGCTTGCCCGTAACTGATTGAGTAACTATTTTTATTTTGTACGAATCACACCCTAGAACATGACAACGGTGTTAAAAGTCAGGCACAATGATAGTCAAGACACAAGCGGTAGTTCACGGCTACATCTGCGCTGTGCACAGAAAACCAGACGCGAACCAAGCTGAGTGTATGAACAAAGCAAACTATGGCAACGCAAGACGGCTTCATTTGTGGCTGTTACATCGCTCCATGGAAAGGAATTTGAGAAAGAGAGAGAAAAAAAACCATTTTAATGATGTGCCCACAATTCTGGGACGGTGCCTTAAAGGAAGAAGAAGTCTGTGTTGACCAAGGGTTGTTTGACCATCAACAGCCTCTCCTCCCCATGTAGCAATTTCCACCTCCCTCCAGCACTGACACATTCCGAATTCACTCATCTCAAACCAAACCATTTGTTTTATTTTACCAGGTAAGGCCCACTGAGCTATATAGCTCTTTTGCAGAAATGCCCTGGCCACAAATGATGATAGCTCAGCGAAGTGACTTATCACGTGGAAATGTAGAGCGGGCAGATACTCGAAACGCACGTTTCTAAATGTGCAGGGAAACCCCGGAGGACCTGGAGAAGAATCCACGTGACCACGGGGAGAACGTGCAAACTCCAAATATGCAGGCGTCAGGGTCGGGATGGAAGCCCACGACTCAACGCGGTGTAACACTTCCCAGCACTTTCACCGACCAGCGTGGTGAAGTATGGTTAAATAGCCCTCACTGCCTGCGTGATCTGTGGAGGCCGTCATCCAGCAGTGGATTAACACACGGGCTGTACATGTATACAATATGCATTCGCATTAACAACATTTGTTTTAATGAATTGGAACGATGCACTTTACACGTTGTATATTTGCATTCTGAATGTTCAGCCACTTAGCACACTGTAGATATGTAGATAAATCAAGGTTTAAACAGGTGACATTGGATCATAGCAAAAACATTTTAAAGCCTAAACAACATCATAACTTGCCTCACTTTGCAATTCGGATGCTACATTATTCATCAACTTAATAACAGGAGTGACGCACTTGTCCATTGAAGTTCACAGCTGTACCAAGAATCAACAGCAACTGCGATTAATCAGTGCTGAGATCCTGTCGTGGTGCAATGGTTAGCAAACCGGACTTGAAATTCAAGAGGTTACCGGGTCGATTCATATCCGGGCATGGACGCCGCGGTAGTGAGGTGTTAAATTCCTCGCCTGGTATACAGGAGGTCGTGGGGTTCCATCCCAACCGTGACACCTGCATATTTAGAGTTTGTGTCTTCTCGCAATGGTCGCGTGGATTTTTCTCCAGGTCCTCCGGTTGTTCACTCCACAATTATAAACTTGCGTTTAGAGTATTTGGCTACTATCCATTTAATTGGGCCATCATTTGTGGCCAGGTGGCTTCTAAAACAAAGAGCTATTAGCTCAGTGGGTTTTACCGTGTAAAATAAGAAAAATACAGTTCATTTAAAATGTTTAAAACAACGGTGCAAGCTTCGCAAATCCCCCCACGCTGCCGCCTCTGTCCACCCAGTAGTATTATACGGGATATATGTGTGGTATGTTGAACTTCTTTAGCACCGTACGAGCAAAAAATGCGAATCGAAGTTAATCGGCAATTCCACGTGTGGTTTGCTAGAGTGTGGTTACTCACACCTTTTTAAAGACATCTAGGCAGCGTGAAAAAGTAGGCCAAATACCACCCCCATTCCAGTGGAGAGCACTCTGCCAGCAATGGCGTGAGAAAGCACTTGAAGAGATGGATCATTTAACTGTTTTTTTTTACCCAGTGAACAAATTGCACACACACACACAAAAATCAACCCACCAACACTTTCCCTTGCTCAAGCCCAACAGTAATGCAGGCAAGACTGCTAGAATTGCTGATGAGTGCGCTAACCTTTTTGCAGGCGGAGTTGGTGGGGGCAAGAGAGGTTCTAAAGCTGATTAGGGGAGGGCCGAGAAAGAGTCTAACGTGGGGGGGGAGGAGGAGGAGAGGACCGAGTCCAACCAGTCGACCTTGGATTAAAATCTATTTCATGCATGCGATACAGAAGGGCAGACAGGCAAGCAATGCTTGCAGACGGGACGTGGGGAGAGCACAAGACGCGCTGTACAGTGAAAAGCCAGGCCACTCTGGTGGAGGCTGCCGTAACTCATCACCCTGGCATGCATCGCTATACGTGCACACTGAATCCATTGTTGCTGCTCAAGTAGTTCCCCCCCCACCACCACCCGCCCTCCGCCATGTCTTGCAGTCAGCAGTAACACATACTTTGCTCTGCTCTTTGAGTTTGACCTTGTGGTGCTAGACTTGTGCACGAATTCTTTGTTGCATGCTTCGGTCAACTGCTGCCATTTAAAAAAAATGCTTCCGCTGAGGTTTTTTGTTTGCATGAAAAAAAACACACAAAGTTGAAAATGTTGTTAAAAGGAATCAATTTTAGGCAGCTGAGCTCTACAAAAAAAATGGGGTTGAGTCATTTCTTTCCAATTTCAGCAGCTCAATAGCTTTTTCCCACACACTCAAAGCCCCCGTGGATTTATTCGGATGCAGTCTGCTGTTCCTCCGTTGTGCTGGGAACATTCCACTGGCTATTTAGCATCATTTCCTCCAGTTTTTTTTTGTACGGCCAAGCAATCTGCACAGAAATCCCAGGAGGACGATATACTTCGATTGCTATTCTTTTGCCAAGCGAGTCTTGCTTTCAGCACGCGGTCGGTTTGTGCGAAAAGTTCAAATCACGCCCAGAAACGCTTCCTGCAAGAAAAATACATTTCCCCCATCGCACATTTCTCACATGCAAATTACTCAGGAATACAGCATTACAACGCATGCCGTGCATCGACGCATGTCAGACTTGCAGGGCACTGAGGTTGCGGGCGGACATGTGAAATGTTCGGATAAGTCAACATCTAATAGAAAAATGACACTCGCATCATCGCACAAATAGGTTACCGGGTTAAAAAAGAAACCACATTTTTTTGGTTTGTTTAACAAAATGAACATACTTTAACTGTGTGCTTTGGAAGCAAGTGAATGTACGGGAGGTCACGACTACATTCCCTGTGTGACGATATCGGATTTGTCGACGATTACGATTAACACCATGCACTGCGCGCGGCGAGCGATTAATTTGGCCGGGGCGGATAGGTTGCTGGTCGGATATACGACTTTGCACTCGATGGAAGATGTGTCGGGGATGAATGTCGGAGTGGCAGCCTCGTGGAGGGAAGAGAGACAGCGGTGGTGAGACCGGGTGAATTGTGAACGTCGCAGGATCGCCATTGGATTTCGACGGCTTGGGGAGGCCATTTGTGCAGCGGTGGATCGATCATTGCTGATTGATGATGATGATATCGATGACCCGTGTTTGCCTTTGGTGAAGTGACTTGGTCAACTGGGGCACCGCTGTGGCGATGTGTTAACTCCGTTGCTTGGTATGCAGGAGGTCGTGGGTTCGATACTGATCCCGACCCTGACGCCTGCTGCTGCTGTATATTTGGAGTTTGCGTGTTCTCTCTCACCGTGGTCGCGTGGATTTTTATCCCAGTCGTCTCGGTTTCCCCCCTCCACATTTAGAATCTACACGCGTTTAGAGTATTTGGCTGCTATAACTGTCCACGTGACAAGTCACTTCGTGGAGCTATCATTCGTGGCCAGGTCGCCTCCGAAAAAGAGCTGTATAGCTCAGTGGGACTTACCTGGAAAATTTTAAACAAAATAGTAAAATCTCTCAAAAGCATTTCGGACCACGTCGTTGGTCTGATATTTTAAACGTCCAGTCCTTTACAGAACTTTTCTCGGTTTAACACGTAGGCTCAGTGGGCCTTACCTGGTAAAATACAAATAGCTTACAGGTTATTTTTTTGTTAAAAGACTACAATTATTCCTGATAAAAAAAAAATCAACAACAAAAAACGTCTAAGGCGATTAATCGTCGGCAGCGGACAGCAACTCTCCGTAATTCACGTTTGTGGCGGAGATTCAATGAAGGAGTCATTATCGTCATTATTATAATTAATTTATTTATTCGTATTACTACCCTTGTAGTAATGTGCCTGCCGGGTTGACAACAATGCCACGCACTCTTTGAGGCACACGACAAACGCAACCTTTGTGCTGCATCAGATTCTAATCTGGGGGAACACTAAAGTGGGGGGCACTGGGGGGGGGGGGAGGCTGGAATGGGTGGGTGGTCATCAACGCATTTAGAAGAAGCAATGTCGGAGCTGACCTAAGGAACACCTGGTGTTCTGCCAGAACGTGTTCCTCGGCTATATGCGGGTGTAAGAATCACCCCCACCCAGGGCTATGGCAATCATGGACTACTCAATAAGCACCTACAGTGCGTTATGCCACAAAGTCAAGAATGAAAGCGAAGTATCAAGTAAAGGTGAATAAGGCAAGTCAAAGGGATTTCTAGATGCTAACTCAAGCATTTAATCTGTGTTGCCATAGTGCCACTAACATTTTATGAATGGCAAAGCCAGATGCACTGCACCTGAAGGTAAGTGGGGTACACATTTGTACTTAAAACTTTCGTGACTGCAGGAATTCATGTTCTTCCGTTCTTTAAGTAAAGTCACGAAGATAGAAAAATAATAATAATATAAATAAAGTGAATAAAAATTCAACTGATCAAAATAAAATAATAAAAATAATAAAAATAATAAATAAAAACATTAATGTAGACTGGTTCTTAATCGGTGTATTGGCAGTCTATAATATAGACTGTAGCCTGGTTATTAAGTTTGGTGAGTGTACTGGCAGTCTATGATGTAGATTGTAGCCTGGTTACTAAGTTTGGTGAGTGTACTGGCAGTCTATAATATAAACTGTAGCCTGGTTATTACGTTTGGTGCGTGTACTGGCAGTCTATAATATAGACTGTAGCCTGGTTATTAAGTTTGGTGAGTGTACTGACAGTCTATAATATAGACTGTATCCTGGTTATTAAGTTTGGTGAGTGTACTGGCAGTGTATAATATAGACTGTAACCTGGCTATTAAGTTTGGTGAGTGTACTGGCAGTCTATAATGTAGACTGTAGCCCGGTTATTACGTTTGGTGAGTGTACTGGCAGTTTTTTTTGTCGGGGGAGCACAGGTCAAGCCATGACTTGATTCGTGTCTTGTTCTTGTCGCCTTGCCCCAGGGCACATGTGCCCCGTCCACTTCGTTCTGACACGAGACGTTTTGTGGCACTGCATGTCCCGTGCTTCACATTGGTGCTCTCTGACCCCAGGGCACATATGCCCCGCCCACTTCGTTGCACCGCAGGAGCTTTTGCTCTTGTGCCACGCCCATTTTTGAAACCTTTTTCAGCGGTTGCCTTGGGTGACCATCTCCCTCTTTCCTCCTGGAGATGATCGCTTGTGTTGTGATCGAAATGTCGTGATATTTATTTATTTATTTTTATTAAAATGTTTATTTTTTTCTTACGTTTTTTTTATTGAATTTTATTCCTTTTTTATTACTGAAGGAACCAAGAATAAGTCTACATTATAGACTGCCGGTACACTCACCAAACTTAATCACCAGGCTACAGTCTACATTATAGACTGCCAGTACACTCACTCAGCTTAATAACCATTGCTACAGTCTACATTATAGACTGCCAGTACACTCACCAAACTTAATAACCAGGCTACAGTCTACATTATAGACTGCCAGTACACTTACCCAGCTTAATAACCATTGCTACAGTCTACATTATAGACTGCCAGTACACTCACCAAACTTAATCACCAGGCTACAGTCGACATTATACACTGCCAGTACACTCACTCCGATTAAGAACGAGGCTACAGTCTACATTAATGTTTTTTTTTTATTTTTTTCATTTTTATTTGAATTCACTTTCTATTTATTATTTTGTTTCTATCTACGTGATTTTACCGAAAGAACCAAAGAATATAAGTGGTGTATGCCTGTGATCTAGAGCTGGGCGATTCCTGCACAAATCATAATTATCTTCAAGGCAATTTCCGTGTTTAAATATTCATATATATCCACATGAATGAACGCATGATTGTGCATGCATGCATACGTGAGTGTGCATCATCGTGAGTGCATACATTGCGTGGGGAGCAGTAGTGTGGTCGTTAGTGCATTCCGCGATAAACCCAGCAACTCGAGTTCGTTTCACGGACAACATCGGTGAGGAATAATTTAACCGATCCTGGGCCTCCCCTAGGTCGCCTCAGCCTTAAACGAATACCTAGTCAATCTTTATTTGATCATTCTTTGGTTATTTCGGTAAAGTCACGTAGGTAGAAAAATAAAACAAAATAAAAATAATATTTATTTTTTTCCGCCCGAGGACGATCGCTTGTGTAGCGATCGAAACGTCGTGATTTCTTATTTTTACTTGGTTTTATTTTTTTACCTACGTGACTTTACCGAAAGAACCAAAGCGTACGAATCTTTCGTGTGATGTGTAAACATCAGGACTGGTGAGATACATGTGGGCATTGTGTTGGCTACCCACCTCACCATGTGGCGTGCTGTCCTTCATTGGTTTTCATTAACAGCACTTACCCCAAACAGTCTGTTACTGGTAGGAACCTCCTGGGTACACCAGCCCACAGGGGATTATTGTGTCCGTCCGTCGTGCATCCAAAAATGGGAGGGGTGTGGCTGGGTGGAGAGGGGAGGGTGGGGAGAGGCTGGGTGGGGAGGGAGGGGCTGGGTGGGGCTGGGTGGGGAGGGGAGGGAGGGGAGGGTGAGGAGGCGCTGGGTGCGGAGAGTGGGGAGGGGCTGGGTGGGGAGGGTGGGGAGGGGCTGGGTGGGGAGGGTGGGGAGGGGCTGGGTGGGGAGGGTGGGGAGGGAGGGGCTGGGTGGGGCTGGGTGGGGAGGGGAGGGTGGGGAGGCGCTGGGTGCGGAGAGTGGGGAGGGGCTGGGTGGGGAGGGTGGGGAGGGGCTGGGTGGGGAGGGTGGGGGGGGGTGGGAGGGGTGGGGCTGGGTGAGGAGGGGCTGGTCACCCCGTGGTGCCCTTATAAAACTCAACGTTTAACCGACTCACGCCGGCTTGTGCCCGCCCTCACAGTCGGGCATATTTGCGTAATATACCACGCCGCCGTTGATCCTGGCCATTGACCGAGCAACCCAACGTTCCTACCAGCTCTCTCCGCAGGAATGTGTTGAAGGCTATAGGAGGGATCTGTTTATTTGTTAACTAATAATTGGCCCGCTGTGGTGTTTCAAAAAGTAGTTGTGGTAGTACAATTGTACTCAGTGGCGACTCCGATGGTCCTGAGGGTAGTGTGGGTTCAGTGGTCTCAGTGGTAGTCCCTTTCGTCCTGGTCAGCTGAGTTGACATTCTTGTTAGTCCTGGTTGTCCAAAGTAGTGTTCCCAGTACAGTGGGACCCTGAAATGAAAAAAAACCACATCGATATATCGATCACAGGCTGGGAATTGTGAACATTTCCAAATTCAATTAAAAGCTAACAATTAAGGAAAAGCATAATTATTGTTTTATTGCTTTTGTTTGAACTTTTACTTACGTGAACAATATCATAACCCCGTAACCTATCGCTTGCATTATATTATTTACTCTGTTGTTATTTTTTGTCGTATGAAAGGGCATGTGCTATCCCCAAACTCTGCCTATAATTGGCATCCGCCGCTGCTGTTGTTGGCGCTGGGGGGAAGGTAAATTGACGAAACATTCACCCCTCCGCCTCGAATTCCGTCACAGTTCCTATGATCACTGTTTCATTGGTTTCATGGCTTTATTTTGGTGATTTCAAAAAGTGTATTGGTTTAGCCATGTTTGTTTGTTGTAGTACAGAGTTAGACTGATGGCTTTAATCTAAGTTGTCTTGTGGTTGTTGTTGGTTGTTTGACTTGCATCCCACTGGGATCTTTGCACACAGCGTTGGTGTACGGTGTTTTTTTCTGCAATATTTTGCTGTCTTTTCTTGGATTTTCTGTTTGCACTCAGTCACATATTCACTTTAAGATGTTTTTTTGTTCATGTTTTTGTTTTTTGCTTGTTGCGGTTTCACCCGATTCAAGAGCCGAATGGCTCACAGGGCTATACCTAATAAATGAACTTGAACTTGAGTGCCCGGCCATGGAATCAGACGTGTGCCAGTCGCACCAGCTCGCAACGTGCAAAGATAAGCACGTAGCAAACACGTCTATCTTGTGAACAGAACGGCTTGTGTAAAAAAAAAAACCCAACACATTTGTCAACAACACGGCCCTAAAAATGGAAAGAAATTACAGCCAATGTCTTTGGCAATAGCCCTTATTCATGAACACATGCCACCTAATTGTAGAAAGGGGGGGGGGGGTGCCTCATAATTTATTTTTGCACCTCAGAAACTGCTGGTGCTGGTGCATGTCCCTTTCTCTGCCGAACATATTTCCGTACGTAGCCAACTGTGCTAATCTGTATGACAAAAAATAAAGTATGCGTGTTTTCATCACGTGAATTGGATAGAACGCGATTGAGTGTACGGAACGACGTCGTGCGAGTAGCAATACGCGGTTTTACGGCTGCCTCGGCCTAGCGTCACACAAGGCACTGGGATACTGCTGGATGCTTCTAGATGCTACCCACGCGCCTCAGTCGTTGTTCAGCCTGCGTATGCATCTCTCACGCGTTCTCGCGCACTGTGCTTTACCTACTATATTATTTATAAGAACGCAATTTTTCCATAACGCGACGTTCTTCGGGAACGCAACTGCCACGTTATAGGAGAACACAACGTGTGGTGAGCTTCTTTCGCGCCATGCCTATTCAACCGCGCTCATGGGTATTACAAAAAAATAATCTCACAAGGAAGCAAATACTGATCGACACTTGCCTACAGTTGCCCGGTGTGCGTGTGTGGATACGGACACAGGCTGCATCGTCTAACACGACGTGGCAGGTGGAGCAGTGAGAGACTCAGCCTTTCGCAAAGAGGTGACTTCAGTTTGAAGAGGTAATGTCAGCACAAAAAAAGGTCGCGTTTACAAATTTGTGGGGAGAGGGGGGGGGACGATTTAGAGACCAGGGATTCATTGTCCGGAATTTTTCGTCACAATGCTACATTCACCTTTCCTGTTGCTTTCACAGACTTGAATAAAAATCTATTGGCCGGCAGTGGTGATTTAAGTGTAACAATAAACAAAAAAAAACCCCATTGCCTGTAACATTTCCGTGAATGTAAATGTTTAATGTCTGCTTCAAATATCCTCGACATTCTCAAATGTCATGTGCATGCACCAAAACATTTTCAGCCAAATATATATATCATCAAGTCGATACAACCGGGTTCAAAAAGAAAAGAATGCTGCACACGAGGGTTGGAACGATGGCCCAGTGGTTATGCCACACATTTACGGTCGTGATTCTGTACTAAATGTTGCGGTGAATGTAAGTTACCTGGATCCCATTTACATACGACATATAGTCATGATGATAGACATTGATTCGCAGACACTTGTTTCCATGCATTTCTTCTCAACTATAATTTTTATTTTTTTTATTTTATTTTACCAGATAATGCCCACTGAGCTATATTAGCTCTTTTTCAGAAGCGACCTCGCCACAAATAATAGCTCAACGAAGTGGCTTATGATGTGGACATGTCTAGCAGCCAGATAACCGTAACGCACGTTTATAAATGTGGAGAGATAACCCGGAGGAATCAGAGAAAAATCCACACCTGGACATGAGCTGATTTCATCCCTCCATCTCCTCCGTGCAATTCTCTTTACACCGCTCATGATGTGACGTAAGTGGCCCACCTTCACCCAGGAGCAATTGCTACTGACCCTCGCAAAGCAGGCGATGGGCCACCCAGGAAAACTCACAGCAATTAGCCGAGATAGTTGATGGGGTGAATGGAGATTTGTTTGTGATCTCCAACCACCCAGCCACTCACCCACACACCCTCCCACTCTGCTGTTGCAATGCGTAAAATACCAGTCGCCTGGTTGTTTAAGAAACTGTGACAGTTCAGTCCAGGAATTATACTTGGGGGTGGGGAGGGGAAGTGAAACAGTTTTATTTAGTGCTATATTTTCCAGATATTTATACCGGACACGTATTCATCATAGAGTGAATTTACAATGTATGAGCTCGTGTTATTGAGGCGTTATAAAATACACCGACCCCAGTCGTCCTTGTTTTGTTTTCTACAAGGCTTTATTCTTGCGGTGAAGTTTTCAGCTCGTTATTCTGTCTGCAGGACTACAATACGATTTGATTTCTCTTTCAAGAGTGGCGCAACAGCCCTCTACAAATCGCTTTAGTTTTTTTTGCTCATGCAATTGTATGCGGGAGTAAAATTTGCGGGAGTCTTGAGACCATTGTGAATAACGCGCTTGCCACGGAGATAGTTTTGCACACGCTTCAAGTCCTCCATGTGCGGAGTAATGTTGCAGGGTGCCTGCTCTGTCTGGAGTTAACACGAAGCCAAACACCTCATCACATCGCTCACGGGGCGTCGTGGTTGCGAGATGTTAACTACCTCGCCTGGTGTACAAGAGGGCAAGGGTTCGATCCCGATCCCGACCCTGACGGCTGTATATTTGGCAGAGGTGTGGACTCGAGTCATGTGACTTGGACTCGAGTCAGACTCGAGTCATGAATTTGATGACTTGCGACTCGACTTGGACTTGCATAACAATGACTTTGTCCCACCTATGAGATGTGGACTCGAGTCATGTGACTTGGACTCGAGTCAGACTCGAGTCATGAATTTGATGACTTGCGACTCGACTTGGACTTGCATAACAATGACTTTGTCCCACCTCTGATATTTGGAGTTTGCATGCCTCTCTCCCCGTAATTTTTTTATCCAGTTCCCTCCACATTTAGAATTAACTTGCGTTTAAAGTATTTGGCTGCTATAAATGTTCCCATGATAAACCACTTCGTTGAGCTGTCTATCATTTGTGGCCAGGTCGCTTCTGAAAAAGAGCTATATTGCTCAGTGGGCTGTCTTTGAGCCCCGCCCCCCTCCCTCCCGATACGTTCCATTCATTGGCTACCACATTCTGATGAGCCCCCCCCCCCTCTCCTCCCCCCTTCAACTTGCTTATAAGGGATTACTTCTTGAATCATTGCCTCACTTGATGCAGCTAATTCGGCTGTGACGGTCCCACCTGATGACGGAGACTTGTGTTGCCTCCGAAACGTCGTGATTTTTGTTTTTATTTTATTTTATTTTCATTAATTTTGATGTTTTACCTACGTGACTTTACCGAAAAAAACCTAAGAATATAGTTTACTCTTGTTTTTTTTCGGTAAAGTCACGTATGTAGAAATAAAATAAAACTAAATAAAATGTAATTAAAATAAATCACTACGTTTCGAACGCAACACAATTTTATTTTATTTAGTTTTATTTTATTCTACATACGTGACTTTACCGAAAAAACCAATGAGTATAGTAATTTCTGCAGTCACGAAAAATGTAATTCTATGTTAGATTAGTTGTTTAGTTTCTAAGAGGCCGCACACGTTATATCCAGGTGTAATGGCACACATTATCGAAACATGAAATCGCTTTGATAACAACAAAGTACAAAAAAAATGACAATTAGGATTTGTGAAGCATGCCCAAAACATGGGCATGAATACCATATACAGGGTTTCCCTCATTCTTCGCGAGGGATGCGTGAATAGCAAATTTCGTGGATAATGAAATGAGCCTACGAATATCGTACACACAACGTCTACAGATGCTTCTAAAGCATCGTGAAGTTGTCTATCTCATCTTTTTATCTCATTACTTTCTCTCTCGTCGCTTGGTCTCATCACTCTATATCATCACTTTCTTTCTCTCTCTCTCGATGCAGTCTTGTAGGTAGCAAGTTCGTGAATAACGAGGGAATACTTTACTGCTTTTGAGAGATCAGATTTGCTCGGTCATATGCAGAGGGAAAGAGCAAGGTCTTGAGTGTGGATTTTAATAAGGGCAGGGAGTCTCAACAGAGACGGCCAGGGGGAGGTAGTTCAAGACAATAGGGCAAGCAAAGGAGAAAGATCACATTTGCACTGAGCCTAAGGCTGTTGCTGCAGTGGATAGCACGAGATGAGGGGAAATGTAACAGTTCTCAACTTGTGCGTCATAGCCCCCCCCCACATCTCTTCCGGAGGTGTGCAGGCTGTGGCATAGATACAGTGCAGGAAAAATGTAGAACGCCAGTAACAGGACACACTCGTACACACAAAGAAACACATCAATGCTGTAGAAGCGTTTAAATGTCATGCGGAGTGGGTGGGGGGGCAACTTACCCAAAAATTTCGATTGAAAGCTTTCGTGACTGCAGGAATTCATCTTCTTGGTTCTTTCGGTAAAGTCACGTAGAATGGAAATAACAAAATAACAAAATAAAACATAATAAAATAATTATCACGACGTTTCGGCCACAACGCAAGTAGCCGTCCTCAGGTGAAGACCAGGTCTGTCGGAGAGACAGCGTCTCTGTTTTATTTTGTTATTTTGTTATTTCCATTCTACGTGACTTTACCGAAAGAACCAAGAAGATTTACCCAAAATGTTGAGAACTACTGGCGTAGAGTAAGATGGGATGGGAGAGGTCGATTAATATATATCCGGTAAAGTCAGTCTCTGTCCGGTTGTCTTTCGTGTGGATCTAAAGCCTGATTAATTGAAGGATTATTACAGTGTAGTCCAGTTTTAGCACACATATTCAGCTTGTTATCACGCCCTAAACATAAAGTATCATAATTTCGGAGGGTTCAGCAACATGAGAACATTATTTTTGACTGGCCTGTTGAACTGTGAAATGCTGGATATGTAACGGAGGCTTTCTCTTGAATGTGCAATATTATACATTTGAAAATGAGACAATCGAGTAAGCATATTAATACATTTCTACAATTTCATGATGAGATAAATGCATGGTGTGTGCTTTACAGAGTGATCAGAATTGTCCTCAGATGGTTAGTCAATATTCTGTTTTGAAATACAATACTCGAGTATTTATTTTAGATAATGTATTTTATGATCAATAGAACGTTGTGTGTGCTTTATGACAAAATAAACCCCAATCGCCAAAATACACATTTTTTTAATTGAGGATTTGCAATGATATCTGGAACATGCCATGAACCATAAAAGAACTATGCATATAAATGTACAAATTATCTGCACATGCTGGCATTTGAATGTAATAGATTTTAAATAATGTCGCTTTACATATTGACCATTATTCCAAATTACTTAAGATAGTGTGCTGTGCCATCAGCATGAGATACAGTGCATGTATTTGCGATGGAAAATCATGCCCCGAATAATCCCTCAGCCGCATTATCTACACTTTATCATTTTGACGTATGGTTTATTCATGAGCACAGGGAAAAACACGAGTACAACGTGTACCCGAAACAATGTTTCAATATCAAACACGTTTGCATATGACGAGTAAATTCGTCACAAACAGGAAAGGGCATGCAGGCTGGAAACAAATCGACGAGGATTGACGGGAGTCGTTTCCTTACCCCCTGTGAGCACACTTTGCATGTTGTTATTTCCAAAACAATGTGTCCCTTCGCGTGTAACAAAGGCCAATTGTTCGTTGAAAATCGAGCGTCCTTTATTAAATGGGTGGCTTAAATAAAGCGGTACAACTTCTTATTCAAATAACAACTACTGTTCAGTCCAATGGTCCTTATATAATTGCATTGCTTATCACGCGTTTAAGGAGGTTTTATATGTACACAATGCATACTTGTGAATCGGAAAAATTGGAAATTGTACCCAGGTCTTGCTTAACCCTGCATTAATTTATTTTGTAAGTATCACTTTGGGAATAATGAATATGCTCTCTGGGTAAATGCTTTGTCCTGCAGTAGTTCTCGAAGCCTGTGTCCGTACGGATTTGAAGGAGAGAGGGGAAAAAAAACACAGCTGGCATTTCATGCAACGCTGAACAGATGACTTCTCGCTGGGGTAGGGCTGGCATTCACCCCAGAGCCCCCCCCACAATTCAACTAGGGTAACACATAAAGACAAAAATGTCAGTCAAATCTTGACTTAAAGCTTTCGTGACTGCAGGAATCCATATTCTTTGGGGTCTTTCTTTAATGTCACGTAGACGGTTCAAAGAAAATAACAAACAAAAAACTACGACGTTTCGATCACAACACAAGCGATCGTCACCAAGAGGAGGCAAGGAGGAAAACTGCTGAATGCAGACTGTTTTATAGGGCGTAGTCCTAGGGTCATATGCGAAGTGGGCGGGGCTAGTTATGTTAATGTCAGAGATTCGCATGTTAATGAAAAATCGCAGAGTCACCGCGACACAGAGGTCGGCTTCCGTAGGTGGCCACGTTGGCGCGAGAAATTCAACCTGCTAATGTGAAATTGGGGAGCCGAAGCCACGGGGGAAATTTTTTTTTATTACATCGGAAGGTGGCAGGGTGGGAACATCACAGCCAGTGAATGACTTAAACTGGTTGATAACGTCCTTCCAATGATTGCTAAGTTTGTACCCATCTTCTCAATGTCAGTCAATTGAGGATTACACTGGTCAACAAAAAAATACATTTTTTCTGGCCTGGACTTTTGCAGCTGTTAAAGACTAATTTCAGGGTGCTGATTCCAAATTTGATCTCAGATTTGCTCTATCACATCTCATTTTTATGCTATCGGCATACCCCATTTTCATTGATTTTACCCGAAATTAACTCTGTCACTTATGATTTTGCGAGTCAGTGACTGCTTTAGTGTTAAAATATGGTGCTGTATTTTTAGGATAGTGTGTTTATAATATCATTTTATGTAGATATCCACATTTATTTCATATTTTTCTTCCGCAGTTTTTATTGAAAATGCAATATTTTATATCTCAAAAACCTAATGTGATAGACAAAAACTTATGCCAGATTTGGAATCAGCACCCCAAAATTACCTTTTAATCGTTGGAATACCTTATGTCAGAAAAAGTGTGTTGACCAGTGTATAATCGATTATTATTGAGATCATTGCATACTGCAAAGGAGAGAAGAAACACACGTGCACACCGCTGCTCGGGGGATGAGATGCGTGCATTACGGACGCAGAGTTGAACGCGAAAAAAAACCTATTGGCATTTAGAATGTGTTCTGTGCATTCAATGAGGAAGCTGCGGGAGTATGCGGATGGGTTTTTTGAGGTATACGGCACATTTACCCATCGAGGTTTGGGAGCGTTCAAGTCGCACGGCAGGTCTCATGAAGGTATTGTAAGTGTAGGAAAATGCAACATTTTGTTTGTTTTTTCGGACCTTCAAAGATGGTGCTTTCTTTTATATTTGTATGAATACAGCATTGCTTGCTTATATTAAATATATAATTACATATTTCCCAGGCATTCTCAACCCAACAAAGGATGAAGGCCTCCAATGTTGTCCTTCACCCCGCACCTCCGATTACAGCAAGATTGGCTGCGTACGGTGCGAAAGAAGGTCAACATATAAACGTACAATGAAGATCTTATGTTGGTTATTTTTTTTTACCCATACTTCACCACGCTCGTCAGTACGGGTTCGTGAAGGACGAGAGGACAGGACCGGTTCTGATATCTCTTGCCGCTGAATGTTAGCCCTGGCCACGAGTCAAACTTAGGTCGCCAGGTTCATAGCGCATTGTAATAATCACTGTCCCACCGATCCACTCCACGTAAAATAAGCAAACGTTCCTGCACAAAATAATCGAACCTATTGTTTTTTTTAAATGGTGATGCAACAGATACAGCAATGAACACATTACATCTTGAAACATGTGTGGCCAACAACTAAATTAATTCTCCGAGTGCAGCTGAATAAAGTGTACAGTCACCAATGTACCTGGGCAATCATAAAAATATACATTGAACGATAGGGCACAGATGCATGGAGTAACCGAGATGAAACTGGTGACTGAGTTTTCGTATCAGACTCCCTGAATGTCGGAGATTGCTGATTTTGGGTCTCTCAGTCCAGCAACTGAAACAATGGGACTCGTTTCTTAAATCCCACCGCCTCTGTTTCTACACCGCAGTCCGTCGACTGGCAGGCCATGTGTGGTGAGGTACAGTGTGGGTACTCCAAGGTGATCCGGACAGCGTGGAAGGGTATCAACGATTGGTCTCCAGAGGGAACCTCTAGAGCTCCCAACGACTGGAGGCCAATCGGCCAGAAAGCAATTACCGGGCTGTGCATCTTTTTGTTGTTGACCCTAACGCACAAATGTGAGAGGTGCCGTAACAATGCAACGAGAGAGGTCCTTAACACCGTACCTACAGCATACGCCAACAAATAAGCTGCAACTTTATATTGTGAGCTACCATTGTTGGCCTCCAGAAAAAATTCTAATTTATAAAAAAAATACATCGGCAAACATACAACGAAATCCATATGGCTGACAAAAGAGCCATGTTCCCAAGACTGTATATTGCACCTCGGGACTTGAATCGCTAAACCAAGGTCAGATAATGTTCAGCTCTCAAACACGTTATGCCAGGGATGTGTCCACTCGTGTTTTTTTGCCGCTCTCGAATGCCCTCTTTACTGCTAGAACAAAAATAAAACATGGAAAACAAGGTAGAGTATTACAATCATGGGTAAAACAAATATTGAGTTTCTGCGACGTGGCATCTTATGGACGTGACCATGTCATACAATAAATAAAAGGAAAGTCAACAACTTCACGAGAACAGGCTCAAAGCCTAGACGACGTTTGATGATTCATTGCCCTATCGTGGCTACGAGCCGTCGGTCTGTAGCCTAGTCAGTGGGTTAGAAAGTCACCGATAGCAACAACAACAAAATCCCGCCAAATTGAGGGTAGCAGTTGCAACCAAGCATTTATTTTTTTGAGATGTCGTGAGGTGATAGCCCACATGCTTGCAACTGTGTGAACTCCCAACATGAATACGGGTGGGCCAGTGCCGTTACGACCACGCTCGCACATGTTCATCCTATCGTGGTCTGATAAGACTGAGTCGAACCAGCCGCAAGTATCACCCAAAGCATCTAGTAGCTCCGGGAAAGCAGTCTACCCATGAACAAATACCATGGACCTATTTCCACGCAATAGACTTCAAGTTTCTTTGCGTCGGCTGGCGCGGGGACCTTCAGAGGCACACTCAAGGATTTTGGGACGCGAACAAGATGTACGCATTGAGGCATGTGTCTTTGTTCTACTCCATCTCATCCTGGAGGATATTGCCTAGGCAATGTGCTGCCAGGTACGTGTATGGGGAACAAGCAAATACGCAGCTCGATCATTAATTAAAATTAAGCAGTGCAGTGAAGACTTCCAACTGTAGGCGCTCCGTGATTTATAATCGCAGAAGAGTAGAGATACAGGTAAAGATCATCTCAAGCCTGGATGCCCATTGTATTCATCTGGCTAGGACTCTTAAGATCAAGTTAAAACGGACGGAGAACATGGTCTAATTCGTCAATGCTTGGTTAATGTACAGTAACTTGCTGGAGAATGGCTCTTTTTATTCATCCCAACCAAAACAATTCAATCCAGTTCAGACGGGTTTGTGTTGGTAACATGCAATAATGCTATGATTAAATTTCAATGATTTCGCAAGCTTGCCACATACAGGGCGCACAGCGTGTATCAGATAACACGGACCTGTTTACTTGGTGTTTACGTCCACACAGATAAGGTGGTTATTACACCTTTCAATAGTCACGGCGGTAACAAACATTAAACAAAGAACCATCAAGCTAAAGCTTATTCTTTCGTGTATTTATAGAACGTGTCAACAAGATAGATATCCAATTCAGGGTAAGTCACTGCAAATTATGTTCACGTAATACAATCGCGTAATTTCCATGACATTGAGGTTTTCAAAAGAGGCTAAAAAGAAATTACTGATTCATTTGCACGACTAATAATGAACAAAATGTATATTTCATAAATGTGGACTTACATAGGCAATTGCATTACAGTGCTAATTGAAATAAATATTTAGCTATTTAATTATATGGATTAAGTCTGAGATTGTATTGACAGTATTTACTTTCTTTTCAAAATATCATTACTTATGTGCACATTTGGATCTCCTGGCAGGTGCCAGGAGATCCAATTTTGTTAAAATAATAAATACATTTAATGAGTGCATACTAATTTTCGACATAGGACTCGGAAACATGGGGATTAGCAACAACAATGGAATACAAACTGAAATGACACAAATAACCGTGACGGGATGCATGATTGCAATGACGTTGTGAGACGGGAATAAGAACACGTGGATTAAAGCCCATATCAGAATCATATTCTTTCATGAAACTGGAGGAATCCGATGAGCTATCAAGCTCTTTTTTCACAGATGTCCAGCAGGGTCGGATAAGAACGTTACAACAACAAACAGTACAAAAATCATGTTCGTCGTGCAAAGTACAAGAAAGGTAAACAAATCACCCAAACACATACAATGAAACAAAAGCATCCCCATCCTACCAGGCAAGAGAGGAAGACCTAACAGTTGTCGAGTAGGGAGGGGCTGTTTATACCTGTAGGAACCTCCTGGTTACACCAGCCCACAGGGGGTTATTGTCTGTCCGTCCGTCGTGCAGGGAGGGGCTGGGTGGGGAGGGAGGGGCTGGGTGGAGAGGGTGGGGAGGAGATGGGTGGGGAGGGGAGGGTGGGGAGGGGCTGGGTGGAAAGGTTGGGGAGGGGCTGGGTGGGCAGGGTGGGGCTGGGTGAGGGGTGGGAGGGGTGAGGCTCGGTGGGGAGGGGCGGGTCACCCCGTGGTGCCCTTATAAAACTCAACGTTTAACCTACTCACGCCGGCCTGTGCCCGCCCTCACAGTCGGCAATATTTGCAGAATACACCACGCCGCCGTTGACCCTGGCCATTGACCGAGCAACCCAACGTTCATACCAACTCCCTCCGCAGGAATGTGTTACAGTTACAGCAAACAATACGAAAACACGAAATCAGCGCAAAGTATAGGAAAGGTAAGTAAATCACACAAAAAAACCTAAATATATATTTTTTATCTTACCAGGTAAAGCCCACTGTGCTATTAGCTTATTTTTCAGAAGCGACCTGGCCACAAATAATAGTTCAACAAAATGGCTTATCATGTGCACATTTCTAACAGCCGAATAATCTAAATAATGTAAACGCATGTTTCTAAATGTGGAGGGGAAAACCGTATAGCAACGACTTTGGGGCAGCCTTTGTCTAGCAGTGGATTGATCATGACTGGCGATAATGATGGTGATGAATACATATATTATCCATCTCTACAGAGAGGATGTAATTCAATCATCTTCAAGGCATCGTGTACAGACATCGTTATCGTGCTGAATATTAATTCCATGAAATACGCAAACATGAAGTACATCACTAAGATAACGTACAAAAATAGAGCATTTGCAATGATACAATAATTGTAGCGTTACGTGCCTGGTGGTTAATCGCTTCTGAATCCTCTGAATGTACAAATACCTAACTTGTAATGTGTCGTATGATAATGATTAAAAAATAAACATAGAAGTTTCAACATAATGTGTTCAACAAGATTATTTTTGAAAACACACCCTCCTTTTTACAATCTCATTGTCGCCTTGCTCCGAAACGTAATCATTTCAAGGATGCCTTCATGGAGCAGGTCAATGTGTTCCTTTGTACCGTGCATTGGAAATTTGACACACACAGACATCGTGCCACGGTCCTAGTGGGCAGATGCTGGGGGAGAGGCACTGTGAAAACACCGTAAAGGTTGATGACCGACCATTATAGGCTTTAGCTGCTGTGTTTACCCATCCGGCCAGGTGGTTCAGCGGGACAGGGAGCAGCTCGCAATCGAAGGTTGCGAGTTCAGTTCCCGGTTGGGGGTTGATTCAGCCCATGGTCTCTCATCATCATCAACATCACGATCCATAGGCAGATAGCCCGTCGGTGTCCACTGCACATTTCGTCATGTGTTTCCACTTTCCTCTGTATTGTGTGCCAGTATTTTCGAGTAGTGCCGTATCTTTCTGGCACCAATCTCTGATGTCGCCAAGCCATTCTCTGTGAGGACTTCCTCTCTTTCCGGTTCCTTCCATTTTTCCGAACAACAACAAGACTTTTAGTTTTCCTGTTGATGTCCATCGTCTTTCCTGGGTGGATAAAAATCAGTGCCACTTTGCGGGCAAGTCAACAGTGGGCGTACGATGAAATGACTCGCCCTTGCCATAGCACCGCCTCAATGCACAATTGAGCAGGGAATCACTTTGGTTTACCTACATAGGGATTGTATCCTGCCCACAATGAGCATATTCCTCAGATTATGACAGGCCCTTTCTTTCAATGGAAGTATTTTAAAGCAAACTTTGAAGGTGCATCTAATAATCGGGAAGGTGGTCAGAAATCTGGCACCTAGAATTGGAAGTTAGAATTGCACTCAGCATCCAATCCATTTCTATCTCCCCATTTTACTTTCATGGCCATTTTGACCAGGTTAAGCTAGTAAAAGACCTCATATAGGCTCAAGTTCTTACCTGGTAAAACAAACTCTCTGACTCTGGTGCCACCTAGTCCATCAAACAGTTTTAGCCAGTGACTGGAGAGAAACATTTGACCGGTGTTGTATACAAACTCATATTTGTTTCCGTATGATTTATTTACATGTAAAGGTTTTGAGACTAGCGGCTTTTTCCATCATTTTAATGCAATATACTATACCGCTGGACCTTGTTACAGGATTCCATCAATCTTCATATTTCGTGTAATGTGTCTGTAGATTTTACTGCTTTGCATTTACTTGTAGAAACGTTTCTCTCTTGTTTTGTTGAAATGACCAAAAAGTTGATGGTGCGTTCTTTATTTTTTTTGGTGCATCTACCAACAGGGAGAATACGGCAGCCTTGAGGCCACCACAGTTGCTATCACCTCTGGAATTCTCTGGGCATGCCACAGACCGAAAAAAACACGCTCGTCCAAGTCGGCAGCATTAATAGATTTACAACCGAGGTGATTGTGCTGTCTGTTCAATAAGCATCCAGGCTAAGAAATTACCTGAGGTCAAAGCCTTCTGTAGGTGTGCATGTAAAAGCACCACTGGTCCTTTTACTGTTATTGCCTCTGTGTTTACTGCCTCTTTTTACAGCACCCATCAAGAGTGTATCCGAATTATTGCTATAATTAATGACACATTCAACAGCACCATCAATAATACAACTCGGTGGTATTGTGATGAAATATTGAAAATTACGGAAAGTAAATAAAAAAAATCAAATGTATGTGTGAACTGCTCTCTAAGTCATTCGAGAAAGTCAAAGTCAAACGTGATTTCCTGCAGAAATGAGCATTGAGGCGTTTCTCATCTCTTGTTTTACAACACTGAGCCAGTGGTGGAAATTCCTTATTCCTATGGTAGGGCAAGTTGAGTCTTCCCATCGGACGATCACTGTTGACTTCGTTACAAAATGGCACCTACTGTATGTTATCGACTCTGGAGGGATGATGAGTGGAGTTAAGCCCCCAGCCCGGATTTGAAATTTGCATCCTCCCGATTGTGAGCCCCTCTCTCTCTGTCTGTGCCACTCAGGGGTAAGCATGTAACATTATTTTTAAATCCGCTAATGCATTGTTTAAATAAGCAATCTATCATTTAATTGTAATGAAAACCACATTTCGAACATTTCACCAGTCAAAATAATACGTTTGCAATTTGAATCATGACGGCTCTCCATACATATGCAGTGCCTGACTCGGAGACACTAAGAGTATTTACACTATGAGATCTCTTTTACCAGTGGCAAAATATAGTAGTAGGTTTTTACCCTTTTAAACTGGTACAAAACTGACACCTTTATTCAAGGCATCATGTTTGCAATGACCACAACACAAGTAGTCAAAAAAAAGCAAACAAAAAGAAGCAACTCTGATAATGATCATAATATGCACTGTCCTTGAAGTTGTGTTGTGGTCATTGCAAACATGATGCCTTGAATAAAGGTGTCAGTTTTGTACCAGTTTAAAAGGGTAAAAACCTACTACTACACTAAGAGTAGGATGCAATCTGTTTATTAGCACGGCCTGACTGTTAACACTTGGTAACTACGGTTACCAGTCAGGGCAGCTGGCAGACTGGTTGACCGGCGACGCCGAGATGATGAAGACAGACGGTGACGAAGACTCCAGCAGCAGCAGCACGACGGGGACCCCACTCCACACGACAGCCCCGAGCTCCCCTCCCGGTGCCCCCTTTTATACTATCAGCGTGGCCTGGCTCCGCCCCTTGCCACGCCCCCTTCTGGAACCTACTAGCGGGTTCTCGATGTGCCCCTTCCGTAACCTTTGCCCCTACATCCCTGTCTGGTCTACCACGTGACCTGCTGGCAGTCAGGGCTTCTGTTGCTGCAGATCCCCTTCCCTGTCAGCAGCCAGCGCTATGCTGCTACGTGACAGATTCTATGTCACTACACATACACAAAATAAACGATCATCCTTTCGAAGTCTTATGACCTCAGACATTGCCTCAGCTGGGAATGTTTTTAAAGCAACAACTTAAATAATTGAATACGTATAATTATGTTATACAGCCCTTTGTTGATCCACTGCTGGATGAAGTTCTCCGCATGCCTTTCGGTCATCGGGGGTTGTTCGACCACGCTTCACCATGCTGGTCAATGCAGTTTGATGAACGTAATCGGGGAGGGGCAGTAAAACCCAGGACCAGTTAGTCGTGGCCAGGAATCGGACTGAGTTCACCGGGCTCAAAGGGCGCAGTGTGCTAATCAGTGCACCACTTTCTCCTCCCTGGAATAATTGAAACCTACGAAGATTTTTTTTCAAACAGAAAAACGCTTCTATTATGAAGAACTCTTATCACCTTGAGTCAATTGCATCAGTTTCCAATCAATTCCTAATTCAATGCTCCTGCAGTTTATAAAGTGTGAATAAAAAAGCACACAATTTCAAAAAATCTATGTTATAGAGCTGGCCACTTGATCACAATGAACCCAATACGCATGTAAATTGTGCCTGCTGTATTAAGGAGGCTGTACGACGGTTATGAACGAACTCACATAGCAGTTACTGCAGGCAGTATTGCTGCAAAATCTCAAATGCATTAAATAAGACTGACCAGCCTTTCTTTTTCAATTTAATTTGATAACATTTAAGTCACATTAAATTTGCGCAGAGAAATGTAAAAACAAGAGATCTTTATTGTTCACGAAACGAAGCTCTGTTTTGTGTCTCCACATAAATTTAAATATCTTGAAGTGCATCAGCCTGCTGGCTTTCCAGACAAATATCATCAAGCAGAGTTCGTTTAAGAAAGAACAACTCTGCACCGTTTATGACCTCCGGGATCTCATCAGCAGTCAGGCGAGTAAAACAAATGCTGACAGATTACCAGATGAATACTCCGTATAAAATATGGCGCCCTGTTGAAACAATGATTCACAGGGTTTGCCCCCCCCTTCTCCTTTTCCAGAGATCATTTCAAAGACGCAACAAAAAAAACGTACGATAAAAGTCAACTCAAAATTTGGTATCGACAAATTTGCTATCAAAGGAGAGATGAAATATGTCCACTGTATCGTGTAACCAAAAAAATGACACCGTGCTCTTTCAGCATAGCGCACGGCGTGCCTGAGCAGGCATGGACTCTGCTCACTTACGAGCGTGCTGAAGCCTGAACACTCAGCAGGAGCCATCACATGCTGTTAGGGACTGCTAATGCGGTTAATGACTTCAAAACGCACTCGCGCTCGCAACACACTCCAACTACAACGCTGTACATTTTGTTCATCTGACTAACAAGCTGTCACATCTCATTGTCAAGTGATTTGTGTGCATCTACTGCAATGCCTACGGGATCACCAGGAGTGGTGGTGGAGTGGTGAGCACACGTGTGCTTTGAACTCGGCCACCTGGGCTCTATTTCCAGCCACGGTTAACATCAGTGGCGAGTGATTTTGTGAACAGGTCCTGTCCACCCCCTTCACCAACCTGCACCAAACAGCATGGTGAAGGAGAGTCAATGAACCCGCAAGACCAAAGAGCTTGGGACTGCCCTCATTTAGCAGTGGATTGATATGGGACTGTTCGTGCTATAATGCACATACAGGTGTTGTTCTTTATATGCACTTGCTATATTGCGTTAATGTAGTCGTTTTCAATTAATTATATTATTCGTGCTATTTTGTCGATTGTGTTTTTGTTCTAATTTTACCGGGCGACTTTAAGCATCACATTTTGAACTGTGAAAATAAAAGAACGCAACCATATACTGTATATGCTTTGCAGCGGTATTTAAAAAAAAAAGCATACGTTTGTACGAGAACTCTCCCCCAAATCACCAAATGCGCTGATGTGCACACCTCACATGACGATTTTATTTTAACGAGAGATCATGACGGACGTGCACGTTACAACACAATTTGGCGGTGTGAAGACAATTTAATTCTCCGTCTTACGATTGCTAGCCATCAGCTAATAATTACCATCAAGTTTGCAACACACCTTTTTGAAATCACCGACGGTGCCACTATTCATAGCCCCCCCCACCTCTAGGTGTGAGTCACAGGAGCCGTGTATGTTACAAAAGGTTGACATAAGCCAGAGTGTTAATAATGTACATCTGATTATCTTAAAAGGATAGAAAAGCTCGACTGTCACTGACATCAGCCTTGAGAAATCAAAGGATCACAGGCGCTCTAAGCAATATGGCCTGAAATAGCATGCATTGTGCAGCAAATTGGGCATTCTAACGAATCACTCCTGCCAACAATCTGCAGCCAATATGAAACGCGATGGATCGTTTTAAATTTAATTACATATGCTCTCAATGTGCTGCTGTAGTTCACCAATGTCGTGTCCATAACAATGGGGAAACTAGAGTTTGGTTTTTTTAATACTGTAATGGCAATGTTGGACAACTTTGTCATGTTAGAAAACTCCTGCTATCACTCCCATCACAGCCTCCATCCCATGTGGTCAACTCCACCTTGCGAGTGTTCTCACACGCCTCTGCAGCGCGTGTTCACTACGGCTACCTCTTTACATGGACTGACCCAAGTTCCCTTTCCTCCACCTACACAACTTGCCAGGTGCTTCCAGGTCACACCCGAGTTCTCTCCGTCACACTCGTATTTACCCCTGGTATGCATGAAACATCGTGCATTCCCTCCTCCCGGTAAACCTTCTCAAATCGTCATCATTCATTCCTGAGGAGCAGGCCGTTCTTCAGAAGTTTGATCCATTTAAATTGGCAGTTGTCTCCCAGCCAGTCATTCCTGTTTACCAGTCTGCTCAGACGGCCTTTGACCAGTCTTTGTGGTGACCTCAAGATTCTAATCTTAAGTTACGCAAGGCTGTTTTACGAGCATGGCTCCCAGATTATTTAACATTCGGATTCACCAAGTGTGCATTCATCTTAATATAAAATTAATAAATAGAGGTAAATTAACTCACTATGGGCATTCCATTTCAATGGCACTGCTGCAGTGCGTGTAGTTATGGGTGCACAAATGAAGCAATGGATTGCTAACTTTAGATATGTGTGGCATTAATACGTTTGGGTTTTTATGAAAAAGAATGTAATTGCACACAATGTTGCTCAATACATTTTCACCTTTGCCATGCAAAGGCACTTTTCAGCCCTTTCAGACACCTTGCTAGTCTTGTTTTGATGTATTGGAGTGTTTCATGAGAATAAGGTGTACACTTTAAACAATTATCAACACGTTACCGAGCTGATTTGCAACTTGAGTGGCCAAGATTAGCATTTGGTCCCACGTCAAACATTCACAAACATAGCCACGCTTGCCAATGACTGCAAACAAAACTTACGAGCCAACAGATGATGCTAATTCAGCGCCTGGAACAAAGTCAGCCCAAGGCCCTTCGTTTGGCAAATGGGAGGAGAGCAGTGACTGGAGTTTTGAAATGCGTCTGTTGCTACGGAAATGTCTCCGTGATCGCCCAGTCAACAGTAAGTAGCCACAGATTTCAGCAGCAATGTGAAAATAGACGAGGGCAGTCAATTTGCAAGTTGGTCTTGAGTCTAGTGCGTCATAAAAAAAAATGAAGTAAAACATAGGACGCTTTCATTTCATTTCCATATTTACGTACAAAACGTGCATGTTCAGTGCATTAAAACATGTTGCAGCACAAGTATTTATTTGTAGAGTGAATGCTTTCGCACTTTTATTAGAGCACATGAATGTCAGTATTGATTATTTGTTTTTCTTTGAAGGGCATTTTGTTTTTGTTGTTATTACTTTTTGCACGTCCTTTAGACACCCAATCCGCGCCAATGTCGAGTTTTCTTTCTGCGACATGCAGGTCGCGATTTCGTCAAATAAGTACATATTTATTTTGTGCAAATATTGATATATTACCCTAGAAAAAATACATGTGACTTTGCTTTTGCGGCAACTAAATTAAGTGCTCACTTGCAACATACGCATATGTGCGCCTTGGCAGTGCCAACGCCAAGGGGAATTTCACATAGGATCATTACATTTTGCAACAGTTACATCAGTACAGCCCGAGCTCTGAATGTTGAAAGTGGTCATTTGTGCAATGCATTATGTCTTCCGCAACCGCCGACTCTCTCTCCCCAAAGTATTCCGAGTTGTACGCGCGCAAAGAAAACCCGCCTTGTGCCTGCACCCAGGGCCGGATTAAGATTGTGTAGGCCCCTGGGCGACAGGTACTGTGAGGGCCCCCAGTAATATTTTCAAAAGGAAAACAAAGTTAAATTAAAAAAAAATTGATTTATTTTTACAAGGCTCACAACAAATACAATTCAGCATTCACAAACGAAATAACTTTTCACTTAATTCTTTTCACTTCATCTCTGGAGGCCCTCCAGCTGGCTGAGGCCCCTTGGGCTGTAGCCCTTAAAGCCCTCAACGGCTTAATCCGGCCCTGCCTGCACCCCATGTTGACGATCGCTTGCCGTGCGCAATGCGCGTTCGTCCACTCTTTTCGCTCCCGAAGGGCACGCTGTCTTACGTAAGTGTTTGTTTTTAGCTCATCCGAGGAGGGGGTGTCCCTTACCCTGACATGCGATATTCGGTCTGCAAGCACCTGCCGCTAACCGCCGCTGCCTCCTCCTCCTCCACATTCACAAAACAACCGCGGTCCAAGAGGCATCGTCTGGCAATGCTTTGGGAGCAGGGGCAACCAATCTGTCAGATTGTGCAAATGCGTCGTTTGAATGAGGCCCTTTGTCAAGATGCAAGACTCATCCTTGAATAATTATAGTTAGATTTATACGTATTCCAACCCTCTGGGCAGTTCCGTGCCTTTGATATGCTTGACAAACAAGAACTACGCTCGTTGTTGGGCAATCCCGACCAAATGCTTCCCTTGAGTTAAGCTCCGGTGCCGGATCAGTTGGCTCCCTAGGCAGAGCTAAGTTTGTAGCTCTGTTCACGGCACAGCTTTCTAAATTTGGCTTCAAGGGCAGTCACCTATGTCACGAAAGTCAACCGCCAGCTCGGCTTGACCAAACTGTTTGAGCCAATCCCTTTGGGCCTGAATGTTATTGCAAAATATTCCGTATCGCTGTGTGGATAGCACAGCCAGGCCTAATGTTCTCCAGCCAGGGCTTCATATCTCATGGAAAATTTTCTGAGGTTCCCCCCAACCGGAGCTGAGCCCCGGACAGCTCCAATTCAAATGAAGCCCTGACCACTGCCCAAATACTTTAGCAACAGACCTATGAGGGCAGCTAGTTGTAATGCAGCATCGGCAATGCATTTGTTTATACGTTATGGGTTGGGAACACTTGAGGGCCTGTTAATGATTATTTCTCTCCCATCGCGATTCAATCAATTGTGCTAATTTGAGGGCCTTGATTTAATTTAAGAATCTTTTTTTTTATGGCATCGCGGTGTATTTCAGAACCTCTTTTGGCTGCAGGTGTTATATAACCTCATGATTAGTTACACTTTTTTTATCAGTTAAGACGCACTGAGCTATGAAGCTCTTTTTCAGAAGCGACCTGGCTATCACAAGTGATAGCTCAACGAAGTGGCTTGTCAGGTGTAAATTCATCGCAGACAAATATTCTAAACGGACGTTTCTAAATGTGAAGGAAAAACCCGGGAGGACCGGGAGAAAAATCTACGTGACCATGCGGAGGACATACACACTCCAAATATACAGCAGGCGTCAGGGTCGGAATCGAACCCACGATCTCCTGAATACCAGGCGAGGTATTTAACATCTCGCCTCTAAAACAAAAAGATCAAAGACAAAGATCCCCCGTGTAGCCTGTAACAGACTGTAGGGGAAAGTGCTGTTAGCGAGCACCTATGGAGGTCGGCACGGCACACGAGGGGCTGGGTGGCCAACACCACGCCCGGCCGCCTTTGTCTCCCTAGTGGCGATATTTACACACCGCACCAGGTACTCATTTGAGGCTGAGTCGACCTAGGGGAGGCCCAGGACCGGTTCAGATAATCGTCACTGATGTTGGCCGTGAGCAGGAATCGAACCCGGGCCCCAGGTTCGTAGCGCAGCGCGCTTACCACTACACCACCGCTCCCCACACAGGCATTTATGCATGTACCTTGAGCATATTAAATTGATTTTATTTGATGAATCGATGCAATGCATCGTTTCAGACCTGCTCTTGAGTAAACAGATCACATTTCCATCCTGCCTCACGCCAACCTTTGCAAATTGTGAATCTTGGCACATTTAATGCAATCACCCTCATGCATCGCCAGCCTTTATTGTACAATCCTTTTAATGCCGCTGCATATGTTATATATATTAATAACCTTCGTGATCAGTGCAGCTGTGCTATGCATCAGCTGGCAGCGCGACAGCGCAGAGTTTAGGAATGGGCAGAATGTCTCCCTGGTTTAGTGAAGCTTCATGTTTGGTGAGGCTCTGCAGCAGCAGAAGCAGGGGTTGGATGGTCCAATGTGTTGATGATAACTTTAGCCCCGGCCGCCTAGCAGCTGACCGTGACATCATAGGAAATGTTTGCGCCTCTGGGAATGTGTCACACATGTGAACTGCACATTTTCACATGGCACTAATAAAGGCAACCTAGATCTCGCATGTTATTTTATGCACCAGAATCTTTATTTAGACTGGAGGAATCCGATGTCCAGTCGAGGCAGGTCAGAAAGCTACGACAAACAATAAAAAAACCGATAGAGATAGCGACACATTGCACTTAAGGAAGTTGTTGGCCCAACGGGCAGTCTTCATCGTTAGTGCAAAAAAATATGCTTACTGACCAAACGTTGTCATGCAAAATAAGAAAAAAGAAACAGGAAACATTTCTCATCACGGCGAACAACACGTGGTACAATCCGAAAACACATGGAAGAGCTGTCGCGATTTTTTCTTATTTTGCGATGTGTTCAGAGCTTATATACAGCGCAACGGCGACAACCTACGCATTGGTATAAACGTTTGCAAGATTACAACTCAAATCAGTCTCAGGGAATCTGAGACTGGTTTGAGAACACATTCCTGCGGAGGGAGCTGGTAGGAACGTTGGGTTGCTCGGTCAATGGCCAGGGTCAACGGCGGCGTGGTGTATTCCGCAAATATGGTCGACTGTGAGGGCGGGACAAGCCGGCGTGAGTAGGTTAAACGTTGAGTTTTATAAGGGCACCACGAACTGACCAGCCCCTCCCTACCCTCCCCACCCAGCCCATCCCCACCCTCCCCTCCCCACCCAGCCCCTCCTTCCCCACCCAGCCCCTCCCCACCCTCCCCTCTCCACCCAGCCCCACCCCTCCCATTTTTGGATGCACGACCGACGGACGGACACAATAATCCCCTGTGGGCTGGTGGAACCAGGAGGTTCCTACCAGTATTACGGTTCCATTAAGGCCCTGTAGGCAGAGCATGGCGATGGGCGACATGTAAACTTGATGACAACATTAACCCCCCTCTTGTCTTCGTACCTGATAGGCCCAAAGTGGTGACATCACCTTTGTCCCCTCTATTAAAGACCGAAACAGGAGGACTTTCTTCATAATTCTGGCTATCGCCTCTCGAAGCTTGTTGCAATCACCAGCGAAACGTCGTACTCGGATTGTAAATGTCGTGGGGTTTACTTCCCAACACACCGGCGTGCTGAAGTAGTAACGAATTGGCACGTTTTGTTTAAGTGACATATTAAAAAATAATTGGCTGCGGCGGGTTTAACGACGCATTTATGTTCATGCGATCTGACCCAGAAAAGCCTTTATTAGGGAGATCCAATCAATACGGGAACACTATAAGGGCGAGGGAGGCAGAACCTGGCGGAATCTTTCCCTCTACCTTTCCTGCCATTCTGCTGCATGTGGCTAACCGCAGGCGAGACACCGACTGGCGACTCCCACCCCACACCACACTCTGACATTCACCAGCACCTGCTGTTTGCACGTTCAACATCCCTATGAAAAGGGAGAAGGGGGGGGGAACAAAACAGGTTCATTAAATATTCTTTGGTTCTTTCGGTTAAGTCGCGTAGATAGAAGAAAATAATAATACAAATTAAGCGAATACAAATAATAAATGAAAATAATACTGTAGCCTGGTTCTTAATCGGAGTGAGCGTACTAGCAGTCTATAATGTAGACTGAAACTTCACTTTCATTCGAATTTGGACAAATATAATGGGTACCAATTCAGATGTAATTTGTGTAATTAAATATGCACGATACGGGGGAATTCACAACTTAAGGACCTCGTTACAGTCCATCGCAATTACTGCAGTACACATTATGTACAGCGATACAATTGTTCCGCCCATTATGCAATTATACGTTCACATCGGATAATTATCAAAATCATTGTGTGCATAAATGATGGATTATCTAAAGTTTTTTTTTAAGTCTACAAATATGAGGGAACTTCTCCGTATTAAAAAAAAAAGAAAGTGCAGTTGTCAACTTTTTAAAAATGTTACAGTTTTCTCATGGACCCGTTGTGTCATGTAAGGGTCTCTTTGTGGAATGTAAAGATCCCATTGTGTAATGTAAGGATCTCCATCTATACAGTTCAGGCAATGCCCCTCCCTGCCTTTTCACTCGCTGCTCTACAGAAAAGTCATTGCCTTAAAATGTTAGCCTACTGCTATATATAATGTGCTGTTCGAAGGCAACGTCAATGATAACTGCGGTTATTTAAATAGGGATTGTGTTTAATTTTGTGTATGAATGCTGCCTTTATGCACTAGTGAGCACGGGGGTAATTGCAATCCAAAGTTCACAAGTTCGATCTCCTGGCGTGCCAGTTGAAACAGTGGCCATGTTTCTTAAATCCCTCCATCATGGTTAGTCCATCACAAGTTGCGTGTGGTGGGGTAAAGTGTGGGTACACCCACATATTTCAAGATGTTTGGCTAGGGTGGGAATTTAGGCCAAAATAACCTTTAGAGAGGCTTTATAGACTTCCCTCTAGTGGAGGCTCTTCAGCCAGCATTGAGATTACAGCATTTAGATTATTTTGCTGCTATAAATTTCCACGTAAGTCACTTTGTTGAGCTATCATTTGTGGCCAGGTCGCTTCTTAAAAATAAGTGAATATCTCATTAGGCTTTGCCTGGTGGGATTGTTTCGTTTAATTTGTATGTTTTGGGTGATTTATTTGCCTTTCCTGTACTTTGCACAACAATCGTGTTTTTGTATTTTTTGTTGCACCTTTACGTATACAAATGATATTATTATTTTTGAAGAGTACGGATTGCCAAATCGGAAGCCCCATAGTCGCCATTTCTCCAGGAAAACTGCGGACACAAATGCACAGAACCTTTTTTTAAATGAAAAGCAGCCTCGTAAAGTCACGTACGTAGAAAAATAATAATAGATCACAACGTTTCAATCTCAACAACAACGACTGTCTTCACCCGTCTTTTCACCTGATAGACGGTCGTTTGTTGTTGCGATCGAAACGTCGTGATCTATTATTTTTTCTACCTACGTGCCTTTACCGAAAGAACCAAAGAGTATGGATTCCTGCAGTCACGAACGCTTCAAATCGAGATTCAGTCTCGTAGAATTGTGGCGCTTTGATTCGTCTTGGGAATGCACTTAACACAGTGCAGCGTAGTTTAGTCATCACAGACGTTTGTAAGAGAGGGGAGGGAAGGGAGCCGGATGTTCTAAAAAACATGAGCCAGATGGGTCAAGAAGCCTGGTCTTGTTTCAGAGCATTTAAAGTGTTTTTTAATAATTTGTTCTACATTTCGCATAAGATTGTGGGCTGTGTTTATGTTTTCGATTGCTCGTAGACACGTCAGCTTGGAATGTTACACCAGTATATTCCGATGGAGTAATTTACTAACGTGCATATTTATTTATTTTCTACTCCTGGCAATAACACCATTAAACATAACACTGCGGGTACGTTTTGTCAGTCCGCAGACGGGAAGAAGAAGGCTGTACAATATTATTAATTTAACTTCACCGTTGAATTCATTTCTAGGAACTAAATGTACTCCCACGCAGTTTGCCTTCCACTCTCTCGATCAACGGCAGCATCCCAAGGCAAACTCCCTCCGCTGCCCTCCACTGTCTGGCCCTCCAGTTCTCCAATGCACAGTACAGCTTGTACTTGCTCTTAAGCGTATGAGTGGGAACACGCGGTATAATACGACTGACGTATAATACTAATTGTACTATCGTGGATTTTACTGTCAACGGTATTTCCCAAGATATTTTTTTTAGTTTTCTACCTCGGCTTGCCCGTCCCTATGAGCTTGGGGTTCATCCGTAAGCGGCGCAAAAAACCTCCACCAAATCACGGGAACCCCCATCTCTTCGGATAAACGACGGCCTCAACGAAAAGGGAAGAGGTTTGCGCGTGAAACTGGCGAGAAACTCTTTGGCAAATAATCTCTCTCTCTCTTTCGAGCTGAAGGAAACCCTTTTACAATGCGAGGAAATGTTTTGGAGCAGTCGTCCCTCCTCGTGCTCATATCGAACGTTCTGCAGAAAGACAAAGAGCGAGAGATCAAATCAGCGGTCAGCTTCTGTTTAGGGCCACCGGGTTTTTGACTTCCTGTAGTGGCGGTATCTCCAGTAGCTGTTTTAAATAAGGAAAGTGCTTTGTAACAATAAACTGCTTTGCAAAACGATCGTGGAGCCTTATAATTGCGAAACGACAAAATGTGAGGCCTCTGGATATATAATACTACTACGAAGGGCCATAAGCCAAACATCACGTTAACGACTCTTCCACCATAGCTAAGTTTTTTTTTTTACACAAGTGTCATTGACAAACGTGGTGAAATTTGTGTTACTTTCGATTGTACGTATCGGCTTGTATGTAGGTTGAACTTCTTTCGCACCGTACGTGCAAGTACAGTATCGCAGATGATTTGTACGTATGCATAGGATTGCCTCATTCATAGTAATCATTTCTCATTATTAATAAATGCTGTCTGCATATGTACGGTAGAGATATAAAGCAAGTTTTTTTTAATGCATTTCAGTCAAATTTCCAACTATATTGTAACGAATCTTGATTTGAAGCTTTCGTGACTGCAGGAATCCATACCCTTTGGTTCTTTCGGTAAAGTCACGTAGGTAGAAATAAAACAAATCACGACGTTTCGATCGCAACACAAGCGGTCGAAACGTCGTGATTTGTTTTATTTTATTTTATTTCTAATAACTACGTGACTTTACCGAAAGAACCAAACAGTACATTGTAACGGTATGCACTTTCTGTCCAATACGTGTAACAACGAGAGAATGGAAATGATTGCACTGGTGAGGCACGTTCTATAAATGAACAACTCTTCCCATTTTTATTCTGGTCATACAAGCGAGGTTACTCAACGTTTGATGCAACAATGACACGATTTCACAACGCGGTGGCCTATGGCTCAAATCCGTGGCGGTCGCAGTCCAATCCGCTCTGCTGCTGCTGTGCGCGTTGTTTATTCCACCGTGTCACTTGCACTCCCCTTGCCTTCCCCACTGTCGCCCAGACCTTTTCCACCCACCGCTTGTACAACGGTGTAGCTTCAAGTGCTTGAGCGTGTATGTACACGAGCGGCGTTGCACCTTTCGAGAAGATCTTTACCTGGCCCTACGTACGTACGTGCGCGCGTGCCTATGCTGAGCCTCTTTCACGAGCACATCCGCTTTAAACACCTCGCAACAATATGTTGTGGTTGTTTTGCACGTTTTATGAGTTCACCGAAGAGATTGAGCGGGTGAGGTCAGCTCGTTGTTACACACCGTGAGACCACGGCAGATGGCTGCGGCTTGGGTAGGCTTTCATGCAGCAGCGGATTGACCATGGCTGATGATAACGATGATGATGATGATATACCCTCATCTTCTTTTTCTATCTCACCTCTATTTTTGCTGACCGTATCACGTTTTTTTCTCCCCCCGTGGTTTGCATCAGTCCATGTGACATGTGGATCTTGGCAGAAGTTCAAGCTTTTTCTTAGAACTTTGCAACTCGACAAATTATTGACTTTAGATTGCTTAAAGGGGGCCCGGCAGTTATTGTGTACCCAATGTAAATTGGATTTTCTTCAATCTTGTGTGGTAATACAATATAGGCTTTGGTTGTATCGTTGCCCTGTGGGAACCTTGCGTACACCCTTGCTTCATTTATTTTGTTAAATATTACTTTATGTGTTGACAACGGGTAATAAAGTGTCCATATAAATATTACAACAGACAATTTTAATTACGTAATATTTTCACACGAAGAATCTCCCAACATGCAGAAGTTCTGCGATGGTGAAAAAGCAATGTAGATATTTATTTTGTGTACAATAACCATGGGACAGATTTGTTTTAATAAACCAAATAATATAAATTTGTGCACTGCGGTAGCAATATCCACACAGCAATCACACCATTGTATTTACATGCTACTTTAGTAGTGTTAAGTTGATGGCCTGAAATATATCATTCTGGGTTTACTTAATTAAATCGTTATATTTGTTCATATGCACAGCACTTGCTCAGAATTCTTCTGTTGTAGATTATTACAATAAGAATAGTATATATATACTTTTAGGGTTGTGACTTCAAGTTGTAAATCCATTGTATGACGGACAATGTTAGCAACTGGATAGCAATAAAATAAATTCCACCAATCTCAGGCTTCCCTCGAAGTCACACAGTTATGGTACAGTGAAAACGGAATACGTGAATTGATGTCAGAAGTTATTCTTTTTGGATACAGACAACACTGAATCGCAGTCTATGCAAGCATGTACGTATGTTGAACTTCTTTCACACCACATGTCGCCGACCGTGCTACAAGGAGGTGGACACTCACAACAAGAATGTCGCAGGCTCTCTTGCATATGGATCTATCCCTTCTGGACATTTGTAAAAAAAAGAGCTTCATGGCTCATTGGATTTCCTCCAACATAAATAAAGATTCTGATTTGTCAGTACGCTAAACTGCACTCGTGGCGGATGTTATTGCACTCGTTTTTTTATCACGGGCATCGACCATCCTAGCGGCTCCACCTAACGGAGTGGCAGACGAGGAATGCAAAGGCGGCCCTTGGAAGCGGAGCGATAAAATCAATCCATGTCCAGGTACTAGGTGGAGTATTATGTCGTAGGATCGTTTAAATACGGTGGTGGCTTGGGAAAGCATTCACCAAGCAGTGGGTTGATCAAGACTGCTACTGATGATGATGATTCAATGGTGTGGGTTTTACATATTACGACAGGGGCTTTAAAATAACGTGTGAGGATTGTGTCATTATACTTATACATATCCCATTATAAAATATATTTATATTTCACCACAGCCTACACACATTTATCCGGTTTGGCTTTGCAAAAGAGACGATGTTGCACGTGTCTGGATGGACTCATTTCATCTCCAGGTTGAATGAAAGAAACTACGACTGCAACTGTCCGCATGAAGACCGAAGCAAAATACTATTCGGGAAAACGTTAGCGACTATTTAGATCAGCATGTCCTGTGCAAGGATGTTTCACCAGCACCACACTGCCACCTTTGTCTCCCCAGTGATTATACTGATTACACTGTACTGGGCACTCGATTCATGCTGCATCCGACCTAAAGGATCAAGCGCCAGCTAGCCATTGTTACGTGCATGGCGGTGTGCTCAGCATTATAAAAAAAACTTTTATAATGCCTCTTTGTTTTAGAAATCCTAACAGACATCCCTCACAGGTCATTGCAAGAGGAGTTCAGAGTACAAACCGACGTGACAGAACACACACAAGTCTGTAACTACAGCAATTGCACAATGTCAACCACACTTCTTTATTTAAAAAAAAAGAAATGCTTGGCAAATCGAGCACTCTTTAGTAATACTTTGGTAAGAGCAATGACACAATGGTTTAATTATATAAATGGACAGTCTGTGATATTTACTGCAACCCGAGTGTTCTCCATTGTGCCATACTTCCTTCACCCAAGCACACCGAGGAGTAGCAGTGTAGTCCAAGTAAAATAACTCCATTGCCAAAAGAAAACGAGAAGCACCGCTGTTGATGCCAGCGTTGATGAAGAATAAATTAGTCAATCGGGAGCTCAACGCTTGGAGCGCTAAGAACCTGGGTTCAAATGCGGGAAGCTGCATGTGGTTACACCGGGTTTAAGTTGAGTTGATGGTATTAGGCCAAACAATGATGAATCCAAAACAACACAACATCGTCATATTAAATTAGTTTCTGCACTCACCTTGGCTAAATTCGAGGTCTGAAAGTGAAACTATCAGTATGACTGTTGTGTGAAGAACATTGTTCAAATATGTAGAGTGAGGTGCAAAGTGCTGCCCTGTATCATGTGGACCAGAGGTCATATGAAAGGATCTCGGATGTAGCTCTGTGATATCCACTTCCGTCAGCCACTCTCCAAAATAAAAGGATTACACTGCTATTAATTGATTCTTTATCGCATGGCATGATGCCAATAGCCCAATCAGAATAATACTGGGAGGGATAAAAATACAAGAGGAATAAGGATTGAATAAATACATCAATCTGCACTATAGAGGAAAATTACGTGGACTTTTTATTTTTCAAATTTAATGTTGTTAAAAATACAAAGACCAAAACAAGCCACACATTGCAGTGCGGCATTCCGTTTGATATTATTTAATGGTTTGCCTCCCCAGCCCCCTGTCACCCCCCCTCCCCCAACATAACCACTTACAGATTTGACTTTTGTTTGACAAGAAATCATTGAAAAGTGTGGACATCCAAAAGTATCATTCTACAAACCACTAAAGGCTGCACATTGATAAGTCCACCTACATGAGAGTGGATGACCCGCCATTTTGAGCAACATTGCGCAATTCTTTGACAATGCAGAAGTGATACCAGGGAAATATTATTTATTTATTTACAATGCATCTACCCCATCATGTTAAAACAAAGAGCTGATTTTAAAGGAAAGCTTATTTTAGCATTCTACTCATGACACGTAGGCTATTTTCACATTTACCACCACAAATGTAAAATTGTCAACTTATTTTTTTTATATTCGTTAAGAATTTATGTGGGCGTAACTATGTAATCATTAATTGATTCGTGTTATATTTTAATCTCACATTACATGCGTTGAACCGTGTGCATAGCAATTGATTTTTTTTACATATATGTACATATTATGTTGTATGTAATAGGTGCACTTTACCCACTTGCCTCTAGAGGTCGCTTCAAAACATTACAAACATTGATTCTGAATTCATGGAAGAGAAATGCATCGTAAAACCCATAACATCCTGAATGTAATATATGATAGTATTGTCTGTGTGTAAAGAGCATCAGTGTTTGGGGCATTTCACTGAAATTCTTTAAAGAGAAGTTCAAGTCCTGGCCATGTTGCACAACTGTAAATTGTTTGAAAAACCCTCCAATTGGTTTAGCCCAGCCTAAAACGAATGCCTGGTCCTGTGTGGTCAACATCAGCAATGGGAAAACCAAGACAGTTTTAGTGGTAATTATGTTGAACTTCGTTTGCACGTACGTAGCCAACCGTGCTAATCGGAGGTGCGGGGGAATGACAACAACCCACACACAAAACGTTCTAAAGACATTATCTTTCAATCTCAATGATGTAAAAGTGCACAGCTCGAGTGGCGTCCTCATATCGGAAGCAAGAGCTTTCCAGACGGCCGCAGAAGCGCATCTGAAGGCTCGCGATGCGGTGGCCGTCTTTGTTCCGATGGTGAGCCGAAAGCTGCTGCGGGGGGGTGACCGGGGTTTGCGTTACGGTTGACCAAATCCACGCCATCGTGTGCTGTTCCTGCTCCTCCTAAAGGTTGCCTTGACCGTCCCATCGGATTGACAGGGGAACTTTGTCTCTCGGTGAATTGTTTACCCAGCAGGTAATGCAAGCGGCACAAACCGACCTCGCAACAACAGGTAACACCCCTCCCCCACCCCCCTCTGCTGACCTCCCTGTGAGCATCGTCACTTCGCCCAGCGGAGCTTGAATGCACAGACAGGATGTGAGCTGTCGGCTGGAAGGATGCTCGCAGTCCCACTCCAAGTCCCACGCTCCCACCGTGTAACGGATGCAGGATGTGATGGGATGATGTTGATTTCCTCTGCCCCCAGCGGATGCTTGCTCGGGAGCCAGACCCGCCTCTCTCTCTTCCGCACCCTGACTGACTTAACAAGGATTGCTGGCTGACCCCTGTCAAGAGTGGGAGTGCTGCGATGCTTCACATGCTTCGGTTCGAGAATGCAAAACGAAGCGTTCGTGGGAGAGAGAGAGAGAGCCGGACAGCCCGAGTTTGCATGCAGGTTCATTGTACGTTGGGATCCTCTTAGAAGGGCAGTGTTATCGTAGAGCACGTTAACATTTCTCCAGCTACCAATGGAGGAAGGCCCCCCTCCCCCCCCCCCATGCTATTTTCATCATGGGTTTATTATTGAACCATACTTCACCACGCTGGTTATTTCCGGTCGGTGAAAGTGTCACGATGACAGGACTGGTTCTGATACGACTCGCCGCTGATGTTAGCCGTGGCCGGGGATCGAACTCAAGTTTGCTGGGTTTGTGGTGCAGGGCTTTAAACCGCGGTGATGTCACCGCTCCAGTCTGGTAATTATTGTCAAAACTGAAACTTTTTCAAATAGAGTAAGACGTTTCATGCAAACAACCTTAAACATCGGAGATTCAACGAAACATTTCAGAAGGTTTAACGACCATCCTTTGTTTATTCACGTGATGCTGGAGCTGAATTACACGCTCGCATTGACAGGAAATGAGTAGCAGGTTGCTTTTAATTGAACAGGAAATTACACACTCGGAGCCGTGCAGTTGGGAAATTAATAATCTAAAGCGCATCAGCAGGCAAGGACATTCATACCTATCCATTGTCTCAACACAAGGAAGTGTTTTATTCTTGCGCGGAACATGTATATATCAATTTTGATTTGAAGCTTTCGTGACTGCAGGCATCCATACTCTTTGGTTCTTTCGGTAAAGTAACGTAGGTAGAAATAAAATAAAACAAATCACAAAAGTATAGTGTAAGTAAGTATGAAAATATGTATTTTTTGGAGAGGTAACTTTCTAAAGAGTCAGTTACCTGCATGTGCTTCATATATCAAACAAACCAAATTTTTTTTTCTTACAATTTGTGTCCTATTGTGCTATCCCATGAGAAAAATAGGGTCCAACTTGATATGATCACGGAGCAATGCATGACCACGTGGTGGAGAATGGCCCACGGATCGTGGAAGGAGATATCAGAACTACATCTGGGATAGCGCGGTCGGTAAGAAACGTGGAGAAACTTTGAAATAAAATGTAGAGACTCCTCGAAAACTGACTACTACTATTTTAGTCAGGTCATCGTTGTACGGATAACTCTTTACATCAGAATGGTCCACTATGCACTTGTAAAAAGTCAATCATTAAAGATAAAACGTTGCCGTACCCCAAGGGATTTATACAACAATGTTCTACTACAGTACATGCTGAGCAGAGTTTTGAACGATACGTTTACACGTGGCAAGGCAGATTCTAGGGTTGTGAACGTATGGCTTCGTTTAAATGTAAATAAATGCACTTTATTTAAACGTGGTAAATATTATTGATATTCCTACTCAACGAGCTTCGCCAGCTTTTTTGCAATGCGCCCTGGCTGAGGAGACATCGACAATAAACGCGAGCCCTTACCTAAGTTCAATTACACTTTCACCTCCGTGTAAATGTACCCCACCTGTTTGCGTCTGGACTGCAAAACGCAAAGGGACACACGGTCTGCTGGTCTCGATGTGCCCCGAACGTTCCTCATTACGACTTTGCTCAATTGCTTCCCCTAAAGTTGTTATCTAGAGAGTAGCTCTCGGCAAATTGCATTTGCATTCAATTGTGCGAGGATGTCTGTCAGCCCCAGGATGTGTGCCTTCAGTTTGTGTTGGCCACAGAGCAGGTGTGCGCATGGTTAGTTTTAAGCTGAAAAAGACCAATATCCCAACCCTGTTCTTGTGAAATGCATCCTTCCCATATTTGTCACTCCCCCATAGAAAATAAAATAAAAGTGTGTCATACACAACATACTGACCACACGCCTTCTGGGAGTGATTCATTATCAGCAGCATCAGTGAAATGCAAACAAGCTGTGGATCTGTTTGTATACAGATATACTAATGCATGCTATTGTATTATAGTCTATGTTCTATACTATTGTATACAGCTCTGCTACTGTGTATAGCTCTAATGAATACAATTCTACTCTTTGCATACAGCTTTATAATTGCATACAGTGCGACTATTGTACGTTAACAGAATAGGCAAACAGATAATATTATATTCACTTCAAATATATCTGGAGACGTATGCTTATTTATTTTGTTAGATGTGTTCTGCAGAGCAACGATAATGATTAATTCTCTTGCGTAAGTTCTTTGGGTTAAAAGGAAAGGCTTATTTTTTTAAGTATGGCCATGTCGTACAGTACTGTATTATTGCAGCGGATTGTACATATTTGCGAAATATTATTTTATTAAGAAGCGGTTAACATTTTAATGCATTTGAAACTCCAATATAAACTACGTTTTGTAATTACAATTGGTGGGTTTACATAATATTTAAAACCGCTGGTAACTTCTTCGTAGTCTAGGATTTCCACATTTTAAGTTTTAGTTTTTTGTTCAATCTCGTCATTTGTTTACTGAACACATACGTAAGAGCACACGCTATAAAAAGTGTTTTCAAATACATCACATACAGATGAACTGAACACCGACTGATTAAAATCTCTTCTCTCGTATGGCAGGGACTTTAGCAGCGTTCTTTGTCGATGCCGAGACTCGCGATCCAGGCGTAGACCCGTGGTGAGTGACGCTGTGAATGTTCTGAGATGTTGCCAACAATTGACAAAGCAGGCAGGCATTGTTGTACATTTTATTCCACGGCGTGGCTACAATAATCCGTGGGTCAACGTGAAAAACATCCCGCATACATCCGAAACTGTACACGAATCAAACTGAGTGGTGTTGAACTCAACACGGACAAAGCAATTGGCTTTCTCTGTAAAAATCCATAACGCGAGCATGCTAAACTGCTTCCAATGAAGGCAATGCTGCGCTGCATTGTGAAAATGGTGTGTCTGTGGTTGCTTTATTTGTGAATCTACAAACCACAGATGGCGATGACAGACGCAGGCTTGAAATGGCCAGTTCAAATGACCCTAATCCACAAAGCATATGCATGCAGGTCTTCAGTTACTTTGCATTTGCATGAAGCGCGCTTGACGGAGTAACAGCCTCTCGGTTTAAAATTCAGAGATGTCTTCGGTTTTACAATTCAGATGTCAGAAATGTCAATCAAGAAAACAGCCGCCTCTCTGTTTCGCTCATGAATGTATAATGTGATGCACATTTAATGCAGCACTGCCATCCTCTGCAGACATCACCGCCTTTGATACTTAAGGTCAATATTGTTTTGATGGTGATTAGAATGTTACTCATTATAATTGGTGAATCGTAAACCATTCGCTTGACTCGGTTACTAAATGTGTAGAAAGGTGAAATTACAACAACAAAAACGTTCAATCAAAATCGATTTTCCTACTCAAGATAAGTGTAGTACTTAAGCTTTTAACACGTAGAGTATTTTAGCAATTGGTTGTACATTATTACTAAGGAACAATTATAGCATTAATGATGCAGGTGTGATTGGATATTGTGGCATTGAAAGATTACAATGATAACACTGGTCAACACACTTTTTCTGGCATAAGGTATTCCAACGGTTCTAAGGTAATTTTGGGGTGCTGATTCTAAATCTGGCATCAGTTTTTGTCTATCACATCAGGTTTTTTAGATATCAAATATTGCATTTTCAATTAAAACTGCAGAAGAAAAATATTAAATGAATGTGGATATGTACGTTAAATGATATTATAAACACAGTCACTGACTCGCAACAACTTGCAATCATAAGTGACAGAGTTAATTTCGGGTAAAATCAATGAAAATGGGGTATGCCGATAGCATAAAAATGAGATGTGATAGAGCAAATCTGAGATCAGATTTGGAATCAGCACCCTGAAATTAGTCTAAAACGGCTGCAAAAGTCCAGGCCAGAAAAAAATGTTTTTTTTTTGTTGACCAGTGTAATCCTTTTATTGCGACTGTAAATCTGTATGAAAACACGTTTTCCTTTACATGTAAAACAACACCACTGATACAATTAGCTAAATTAGACAAGCATTTGTAAGTTGATCGGACTATACAACCACAACAAAAGTTTTGCTGGCTGGCCGGCTTCCTCGCTTGCGCACGCGCAGCAAATCGCGCGGTGGCGACGTGACAGCGTGCATCTGCGTGATGACGTCACCAACATCTCACGTCCCCCCCCCTCGCCGCCCCCCCCCTCGCCGTCCCCCCCCCCCTCGCCGCCCCCCCCCTCGCCGCCCCCCCCCCTCGCCGCCCCCCCCCTCGCCGCCCCCCCCCCTCGCCGCCCCCCCCTTCGCCGTCCCCCCCCTCGCCGCCCCCCCCCCCTCGCCGCCCCCCCCCCTCGCCGCCCCCCTCTCGCCGTCCCCACCCCCCTCGCCGTCCCCCGCCCCCCCCTCGCCGCCCCCCCCCCTCGCCGCCCCCCCCCCTCGCCGCCCCCCCCCCCTCGCCGCCCCCCCCCTCGCCGTCCCCCCCCTCGCCGTCCCCCCCCTCGCCGCCCCCCCCCCTCGCCGCCCCCCTCTCGCCGTCCCCACCCCCCTCGCCGTCCCCCGCCCCCCCCTCGCCGCCCCCCCCCCTCGCCGCCGTCCCCCCCCCCCCCCGCCGTCCCCCCCCCCCCCCTCGCCGAACTTCAACTCGAGGCTTGGGACCTCCCATGGCGTAGCGATCGACGATTACTGATTGAGACCCCCCCACATTCGTGTGCAAATCAAGGCGCTGCGCGTTGCGTCCACTTGACGCTTGCTAATTGTGGGCAGCTGCATTGTGAGATGTGGAGGGAGAAGAGGGGCGGTGGACTACAGCTCGGGGAACCATTTCTGTCGGCCACTGACAATTGTTGTCCTTGAAAACGTGCCCGATATAGCGGTGAGAGCACGGAAAGGGAGACTTGCAAATACAGGATCCAATGTTCCAAAAATTGAAATCCACGTGGGGGGGGGGGGGTCGGGCTGGGAGAGTTCCTCTTGGATGTAGTTTCACATTGTGGTTTACAGACCTTACATTGCGCGCATAAGGTGAGACCCAAATGATGTAACATTCACGTACTGTGTGTAAAAAAGCACCTTAGGTTCTTAGTATTTATTCTTCACGGAAACCCCCCCAAAAAACTGTTTTGCCGAGTTGCTATCCGCAGCAGTCTGTGTGTGCATATTTATAACACGCTTGCATCCTCATGTCTTTCATCTTTACGAGGAGCAAGCACCACGCTTAAGAGCACTGTGTGATAGGCGAATCCAGTGTCCCAAGGGTCCCACGTCAGTCCCAGCTTTTGTGTGCAGAGTGCGTACACGTAAAATTCGCCCAGCAACACATTATTATAGGCTACTAAATGAAACATGATATTCCACAGGTTAGCGGACCGTGTAGGACTTGTGCACTGCAGACTCTGCAATACTGTACAGTGTACATAAATGCTGAATGGACAGGTCATCAAGCACACCGAGTGCTGATGCCACAGCTCTGAATAATGAATATACATTTAAAGCCGAACGAAAGCTAACGCAGGAACTGGCAACGTTTCATTTGTCACCAAAAATATCATCAACAACCATGATCAATCCACCGCTTGATGAAGACCTCCCCCACAGTGTGTGAAATGCAATAATCCATCTCGCTCCTGCACGTAGACTAACCTCATTCATTTGTTCCATCTCCGAGGCGGCCTGGCTCTCTGGCGCTTCCTTCCATCGGTCATCTCGTTATGCGTCCCATCCAAGACAACTAAACCTTTCTCAACAAGCATCACAGTATGACGCGTCACCTGCTTTGCTCTATGATGCATGTGTACCTTGTTTTAGTTTTTTGGGGGGGGTAAGTGATGAACTAGTAAGTAATTGGCATGCTTGTGTATGTCACAAACCTTACTAATTGGCTGTGTTGGGTGGTTGCGGGTTTAACGACACATTTAAAATTACGCAATCGAACCCCCCCCCCAAAAAAAAAACACCTCTATTATGTGTACGGCAATCATTATAAACGAAGACACGCGCGTCTCCAATGTGCTGGTGTATTGTCTTTTTTGACACCGATTTAAAATGCTCCATACGAAGTGGTAGAACATGACATAACAATGAGAAAGATTATAATGCGGCAGTGCTTTTGCAAAGACAACCGTGAATTTATAATTCATGGAGGAAGCTATTTGTATTTTAAAACAAAATGACCACGTGTGTCATTTTATATCATGGCAATAACAAAAATCCATTGCGTGATTGGTGAGCGTGACTGATTTACAAAACACAACACGAAGCAGAAATGACAGTGGAGAGAGAACCAGCAGCCCTGCTGTTGGGAAGCTGTACACAACATCAGTTTAACACGTAGGCTTTCGCGACCAATATTATTCATAATCAACGTTTTTGGGTTTAGATCGCGTTATTTACTGATTGGCCGTGTCGGGTAGTGGAGGGTTACGATACATTTATAAATAACGCGATCTAAACCCAAAAACGTTGATTATGTACACAACATGCTCATACTCAAACGTGCAATGTGTTCTCGTCGTGTGTGGTATTGCCCATACCTAAATGGGGCATTTTAATTGAAGATACATTTAAAGAAGTAGCGCGTCTTTAAATAATGCAATAACCATTTCATACATTATCAATGGGCTATTCGCAAATGAATAATAGACCCCTTTGACACATCGTAGTTTCCATAAATGGCAACTTCAAACAAAGAATAAAGACAATCAGTGTACTGTACACAACATAGAAACATGTAATTCTTCCTTACATTCAGAGCTTGCGAATTTGCAAATTGTGCACATAGTGCTGTCATAGAGACATTTACACCTACAATGAGATCACGCTGCTAAATTGTATCCTGCAATTTTTGATAATCGGCTACCTTGAAAAAGTCAAATGTAAGGTTTTCCCCTTTTCCTCCGGCACGAAACGAACACCCGCTGCTGCTGTTGTTGTTGACTCACACCAAGCCATTTCACTTTCACAAGAAGTCCCGCGCTCCCGTCTAAATAGCGCCTTCGTCTTAGTGACCCCGCTTTGCTCAAGCGAAGGCGCGAATAAAGCTCCCCTCCCCCCAACCCTGTGCGAGGCTGTATGTGTGGGCCAGGGATAGAACGGTTCCGCGGGAGGGTGTGGATTTGCTTTGCCTGGTGACATTGCACCTCATCGACTTCCTTTTCACTTGACAGCCGACGAACAGCCGTGGCAGCCCAAACACACACACACACAAAGACGCTCAGCGCTGTGTTCAAAACAAACCGCTGGTCGTACACTTTGTCCACCCCCCCTGTTTAGATGATCTCCGGAACAACACACGGATGCATGCAGCATATAGGATGCACGGGCTGGAGCTGTGTGAGCAAACAACGCGTTGCGGCAACTTTCCAGGTGGTGAGCGGGTGCTGGGGTTTCTTTATTTTACGAGCCACGCAGACAAATAGAGACAGATGGTTACCCCGGCGGGTTGATGGGTCCCATCTGGCCAGTGGCTTGTCGTCCGTTGGAATAGCTGTTGTTTAAATAATTACATTTTAACTATAAAGCCACGGGGGGAGGGTTTTGCGTTTAATTTGTTTTCCGCGTTGACTGATTTATTTTTTTACGTGAAATAAGTTGCGCTGAAGTATAGCCGGATGTTGCTACTGCGAGGCCCAGTCACGGTCAAAGTTTCCAAGCGTCCTTGATTTTGCTAGACTATTGCCTTCACAATAATCACTCGCCAACGCTGAACACCTCTCTGCACTGAGTTTACACGAATATCTTCGGGCCAAATATTCGCAAGGAGAGTAAATGTACCGTAATGCACACGCACATTCCGCATTTCTGTAACAAGTAACTGGTGTTCGTCCAGACGTGCTATGCAGCGTTTAGATTCCCTAAACGAGCCGTCTTATTTGCTTGGTCCTGGATAATGTACCCTATGAAGGGTGTCCGTACCCTATGAAGGATGTCCATCAGTAGTGGGGAGCGGTGGTGTAGCGGTTAGCGCGTTGCGCTATGAACCCGGCCACCCGGGTTCGATTCCCGCTCACGGCCAACACCCAGTGACGATTATCTGAATTGGTACTAGGCCTCACCTAGGTCGACTCGGCCTCAAATGAGTACCTGGTGCGGTGTGTAAACATCGCCACTGGGGAGACAAAGGCGGTCGGGCGTGGTGCTGGCCACCCACCCCCTCGTATACCGTGCTGGCTTTCATAGGTGCTAGAAAACAGTCTGTTAAGGCTATACGGGGGACCTTTGTTTTATCCATCACTAACTTATTAACATTAGACATCGGCTTGAATTTAGTGACTAAAACCGAACACACATACTGGGTACTGTGAACGATGAGTCCAATTACTCAAGAATCACCACGTGTCCGCATTTTCGAGACGTAACGTCGCGTCGACATCAGTGAGTCTCCGGTGATTACCGGCATCGCGGGAGTCGTTGTTTTGAATTCTTCTGTTATCTGTTGATGCAAACTGAAATTTTACGCGGTTTTTTTTTTCGCGTGCATACCTTATCTCGAAAATGTAAGATGTTGCCAACATTTAAACCGCGCACTTCGAAATGCTGCAGAATTATAAATATTTAATAGCCGATGATACATTTACGCACACCCTGTATTTTTTAAAAAGAATAATAACGAATTTACGCAAATAATACGCTCGTTTTGTAGCATGTTTATCTGCTGTCGCATGCACTACAAGGACATATAAAATATATGCTGCACGAATACTATATTATACAGCGCTGCCCTGTTTCCTTATATTTGCCGATTAGATTAGGACCGGCTAAAGGCCTTTATTCCATCTCATGACTTATTCATGGTGTCCATACCTCGATCTCGACACAGCACGTAGCAAGCGAGCATTGCACCGGGCCGTCTGGTTACCTAGTCGCATCACCAATACGTTTCTTTACAAGACGTTCGTTAAAATCGCCCAACCTTTAAACAATTTACAGCACACGGTTAGAAACGCGGATCGTATCCACCTCCGACACGCGTGACAATTACCGAAGGAGCCATTTGCGCATAATCTACGGGCCACTTGAACAACGTAATGAAATTGATTTAGGCAATACAGCATGTTGTTTATGAAAGACCCACTCAAATGTGCGCCGAAACTACCGTTTTGCTTCACGCGCTCCCCTTTTACACCAGATCTTTATTCTCCAATGACCACTATATAAGCCGGCGAGCACTGTTGTGCAATGTTGCACAACAGTGCACAACGCTTGCGAAACCATAGCCTCTGCGTGAGTCGAACATGATGAACTGGCTGCGAGCAGTACACCTGGGTGTCGCAATCTGCCGTCTCTTCTCTCAAGCAGCAGCAGCAGCGTTATTACTATTATTCCCATTCTGTTTCTGCATAACACGGTATAAGAAATGCACGTATGAACTAAGCGTGTGCACCCTAGTTGCCTTGGTGTGTGTGTGTATATATAATCAGGGATGTATAATCGCATGGAGTGTTTAATACGGATTATAAGATGTTCCGGTAAATAAGACGCACCCCTCCCAAACTTGCTGGCAGGTGTCAATTCAAGTTACACAGATCCAGTTACGCACACACACACAGACAAAGCTCCCCGGTATAGCCTTACCATATTTTTGGGGGCAGGTGCTGTTAGCGAGTACCTATGAAGGCCTGGGACAGTACACGAGGGGGTGGGTGGGTGGCCAGCACCACGCCTAGCCGCCTTTTTTAACCCGAGTGGCGATGTTGACACAACGCACCAGGTACTCATTTGAGGCTGAGTCGACCTAGGGGAGGCCCGGGACCGGTTCAGATAATCGTCGCTGGTGTTGACCGTGACCGGGAATCGAACTCGGGTCGCCACACACACACGCACACGCCTATTCACACACACACACACCTACACACACACGCACACCTACACACACACACCTACTCACACACACACGCACACCTACACACACATACACCTACACACACACGCACACCTACTCACACACACCTACTCTCACACACACGCACACCTACTCACACACTCCTACACACGCGCGCACACCTACACACACACGCACACCTACTCACACACACACCTACTCACACACACACGCACACCTACACACACACCTACACACGCGCGCACACCTACACACACACACGCACACCTACACACACACACCTACACACGCGCGCACACCTACACACACACCTTCTCACACACACACGCACACCTACTCACACACACACCTACACACACACACACACACCTACACACACACACACACCTACACACACACCTACACACACACACACACACCTACACACACACCTACACACACACACGCACACCTACTCACACACACCTACTCGCAACCCACTGGATTGCAAGACGCACACTCCCAACGTTTGCTTTCAGGGGAGGAGGCAGAGGGAACTGCGTCTTGCAATGCAGAGAATAGCCGTAATTCTGGAACCACCTGCCTATACAACCCCGGGCAAAAAAAAAACGATGTCGCAACTAGAGCCATAACACTTGCGCGCAAGGCACCAAGTGCCTCGATATTTGTGTCCGCGTGTCCATGGTTACCTGTGATGTTTAAAATTTTGGGGGTGGTTTTATTTTAGCAGTTAACTTACTTCCGACGCCAGCGCACGCAATGTCCAGCCATCGAGTTAAAAACACAATGGTCTCTGTACACCCTTTCACTCACTGCGCAGCACAACGATGGCTGATGTGAATTATTCAGCCAAAGACACACACACAGTATGAAGCCCGATCCACAGCCCATTCGTTAAATTTGCCACAGTTGTCACCCATGACCAATCCACTGCTGGACGAAGGCTAATCCCAAGCCACCATCAAATTTTCTTGGTTCTTTCGGTAAAGTCACGTAGAATTGAAATGATAAAATAATAAAAATAAAACATAATAAAAAAATTCTCACGAGTCTGTCTCCTCGACAGACCTGTTCTCCACCTGAGGACGGCTACTTGCGTTGTGGCCGAAACGTCGTGAGAATTATTTTATTATGTGTTATTTTTATTATTTTATTATTTCAATTCTACTTGACTTTACCGAAAGAACCAAGAAGATGAATCCCTGCAGTCACGAAAGCTTTAAATCGAAATCCACCATCAAATGTCACGATCCTGCGATCTGATAAACCACCGACTTGCACATGAGATAATTTCACCGTCCTCTTGGTCGAATTCCATTAATTGACCAATGCACACAATGACTCACTGACAATCCATCAGGTCATTCATAATTCACCGTAATACAGCGGCCATATGAATCATTGGCAATGCCTGTGATGGTTGTTTGCCCGCGTGGGCGCCTCCCCAGGAACGGAATGACATGAACAATGTAGGCATATTAGACAGGCGAATGAAAGGGCCTCTTGTGCATTGGACCATCCTGCTGCGTGAGAACATTTTTAAGCGATAAAAACGCCTCAATGGTACTTACGTTACATTTTGCAGTCATCAGGGATCAATCCATCGCTGTGGATCAAGGCCTCTGCAACCCATCACGAGCTCAGGCACACAAATTAATTTCATAACTCCATCTCCAAGGTGGGATAACATATTGAGCATCACACTCCGGCTTTAGTCTTGTCCACCGTACAATATAACGTCTAGCTATATGTCCTGCCCAAGCCCACTTTTGTAAGTCAATGTTTCTTAACTTGCGTATGCACTCTGATCCATGTGTTTTCCTGTCTCTCAATGGCATTCCAAATATACATCTCTCCATTATTCTTTGCGCAGTTACCACGTTTTCTTTCCTCCATTTTCTTTGCCAATGTACATTATCCGTATCCACATGTCATAGCAGATAACATAATATGCACCAATTCAAACTTTATTCTTGAGGTACGTTGGTATTAAATTTGTAGTTATTTTTAATTTTGAATGACTGTCATCAGTTTTACGTACAGTTTTGCATGTGTTTTCCAGTGGTATTCCTCCCTCCAAAAGATATATCTAATTTTTTAGCAAATTTATTGTACATGACTGAAAAGTGGTTTGATTCCTGGGGGTATGTGACGTTGTTATGAGAGAGATCTGCATAAGAAACGATCTCTGGAACGTGTTCTACTTCCAGATTTCTCCCGATGGGCGAACATTTGTGAATTGGCAATCAGCAACCTCAATTTTGATGCATTCATGCTCCCCCCGTTTCTTTCCTTGACATTTTCCCTCCTTTCTATAGTGCTTCTGTCATATATTTTCTTCTTATTTTTTTCTGCTCGTTTGACGGAGGAATTTTTCCATACATATTCACATTATCATTTAAGCCAATTGATATGCGGATGTGTTGACCCAACCAACAAGAATTGTCCTGCAGAAATATGAAGCTATGTGCTTTGTCCTTTCGACAATCGCATTCATCACACACACCTTGGTGTGCAATTAACAAAGAGACCCATAACGCAAGGACAAATATGATGTGTACTTATCGACCTGTTCCCAAAATATGTGAGATAAGATACCCTATCTACTCACAAGTCTAACTATAGATGCACGTGTGTTTCAACACCATCGGCCATGGTCAATCCACTGCTGGATGAAGGCCTGCTCAAACCACTACCACCTCTCAAAATCCCACGATGTAATTAATCCACTTTAGCACCTGCAAACAAGCTGATTTCATCACTCCATCTCCTTCAAAGGAACACCCTTTCGGACGCATTGCATTCCTTACAGTACTGTTTATATGTATCCCATGGTTAATGGCTTGCGATCTTTTGTTCAGGTGAAAATTACCAACAAAAGACACGAGTTCAGTTAAGAATTAAAATGATGCAGTGAATTTAATATACAAACCTGGCTGTCGCCTGATGAAGCTAGTTGTAATCACTGGCGAAACGTCGTACTCAGATTTCAAATTCTGTGGCTTGGCTCTCCAACACACCGGTGTGCTGTACTAGTGACGAATTGGCACGTTCTGTTTACGTGACAACCCTTACTAGTTGGCTGTGTCGGGTGGTGGCGGGTTTAACGACACATTTATATATTTACGCGATCTAACCCAAAAAAAAAAACATGTATTATGGATAATAAAATATACTGTCGGATGCAAACGTGCATCGACATCGTGAAGAGCAATCGGGAGCATTGATGAACGGCACGAGCAACGCTATTGAGGAAAACGCGTTCACTCAAACACGTCCATAACACGTTCTGCGAATGACGCTTCAAGTGAGTCGGCAAACAGAAACAAACGAATTAAGAAACCAGAGAGCGCTCCCGCCGATTACAATTAAATCAATTAATGAGCAACATATTCCGGATAGCAATTTACTGCTGGGGGAGGGGCGACAAAGAGGCTTGCGTGCGTGAGTAAGGAAGTCGTCCCCCCCCCCACACACATCGTGACTGACATCCTCCACCACCGCTGTTGCTAACTCTGTGCGCGAGAGTGGCGTGTGTGTGAGTGAGTCTCTGGCTGTGACTCTCTCTCTCTGTATGTGTGTGAAGGGGAGTGGAGAGAGAGAGCGCGCACGCGTGGGGAGGTGGTGGGGTGGGAGTGCGCGCGCTCAGGAAGTGATGTAACGCACTCGGAGAGGGCTTGCTGAGTCAACGCGGCATTTGCGTCTGCGGCCACTCCTAAAGCAGCTCCCCTCTCACTTCGCTCGTCGATCTTCTGCTGCTTGCTTGCTGCTGCTGCTTCTTCTCCTGTGCAGCGCCCGTGTGGGGACGGACAGACGTTGGCTATCAACCCGACATCAGCAGGCCGGCCGGCGTCATCTCTCGCTCTCTCCTCCGTCCACCGGGCAACCCCCCCAGCCACCCCACCCCCATGCACTTGCCCATCGCACCCTTCCTCCCGTCACTTGGTCGTTAGCAAGTGCACATCTTTCTTTCTGTTGCGCTGGTGGGTGGAACGTGCTGCGCAAATGAGACCAACGCTTGTGCCGTAGGGCGTAGAGAGATCGAGAGAGAGAGAGAGGGGGGCGAGCAGGAGAAGAAGAATAAGACGACACGAAGCGTTGTTGGTGGAGGGGAGCAAGCAGGATTGCCGGAGAGGACCCCTGAGAGTTTGGTGTCGGAATACGGCAACGGACAAAAACAAGAGAATCGGCAGTAACAGCAGCGGCAGCAGCAGCGGCGGCAGTAACAGCAGCAGGAGCGGCACGTGTCACGAGAGAAGACAGCGAGCGACAGCGTCGTGGGGTGGTACCAGCCACGTGCGTGGCCGGAGCTGTTGAGTGCGCGTGAAGCCTCCACCCCCCCTCCTACCGAACCTGGCTCGGAATCCCCCCCACCACCACCCCGCTCCACAACCATCCCGGGTCTGCGGAGATCAGCAGCAGCAGCAACGACAAAAGGGACACTCGAGTGCTGGCACCCCCCCCCACACACACAATGGACAGCGTCTTCTCAACGTGGCCCAACGTGGAAGCCCGTGGACAAGCGATGGCTTCTGCATCGTCCGCTACTACAGCAGCAGCAGCGGCGGCGGCAGCGGCCGCAGCTGGCGGCGTCGACGGATCGAGCGGCGTGGCCACTCCGCCGCGCTTCGAGAAACCCGGACTCGAATCGGACGAGCGGACGACGATGGTGGTGTCGAGCCCGGCGCACGGGGACGCCGGCACGTCGGGTCTGGCCGGGTCGGTCTGGGGCTCTCCGTGCAGCCCGCCGCAAAGTCCCGGCCCCGTCTCGTCGTCGCACGCCGTCTCGAAGATCGGCCAGTACCTGCTGCTGGGACCCGTAGCCGGCGAGAGGGTCTTCCGAGCGGTGCACGTTCACACGGGAGAGGAGTTCGTGTGCAAGGTACGGCCGTTCGTGGGATATTCCGTCGCGCACACAACTCGCTGTGATTTTAGCACAACGGTCGGCACGCGTACGGTGCGATGGAAGTTTAACGCGCAAACGCAACGCGCGCGCGCGCATCGATGGCGGTTGTTTCACGGGGAGGTCACTCTGAATGGGGATGTGTGTATCTCGGGGTCTAGGCCAGGTAGCGGTTGACAATGTGTCAAATTTAGCAGTTTGTGTGGTAGGTACGTAGGTACGTGTGTGTGGTTTTTTTGACGGGTGGAACAACGATGCAATTGGCCAGTGCACTGCCCTAATTAAGAAGTATGAATCGGCAGATCCGGGGTTCTATTCGCGGCCACGGCTTACATCAATCGGTGGTTTAATGTTCACTTACTCGGAGCGATTTCGCATTTACCCCCCTTCCCAATCACCAACCCGCAATGACGAGCGTGGTGAAGCATGGTCCAACAACACCCACACGACCGAAGAGGCGTTGGGGGTAGCCCTCCGTACAGGTAGTGGGTTGATGAATGGCTATACGCAGAACGTGATCTATAGAATTGCTCTGCGCATGCGTTTTTTTGTTTTATTTGTTGATCGCTCTACTTTCAATTGAACAAAGGCGGACCGGTATTTCCGTGTAAAACCAAACAAGAAGACGTTATTGTGGTGACAGAGGAGAGCGAGCGGTGTGATGAGCATATTCATCAGCATCGCCCCTTTGCGCATGGAACCATGATTGACATCTCCTCTGGCATGAAGCAGAGAGAGTCACTATCGTAAATACAGACTTAGACGCCCGGTCATACGTCCACTTTTAGGACAGCGTTGCCATTGACGTGGCGTGCTGGGATTTTAGAATGGCGAAGGCTTATCCGGATGGCTAGGCATGTCTGCGTGGTCCTTGAGTCTTTACCGATGCAATCTCGGTGAGCACAGCAAAAGCACGGACATGTCTTGGGTTTTACGAAACCGTTGAATGCTAATTGTGGTTATAGTTAAACTGGCAAGGCGCGCGCTTGTGTGACACCTTTTAGCGACTGGGGTTAGGGGGGCAGGGCTCTTTTGTGGGAAGATTCCGTGTCAATGGAATACAAGCGCAGCGTTCACGATCTTCCCTTGAAGTAGGTTATTTCTTTTTTTAAAAACCACAGTAATGGACTTTACGCTGACGAACGGTTGATGAACATCGGGTACCATTTATCAATGGTGACGATTTCAGAAGAGAAATAATAAAATAATAAAAATAAAACATAATAAAATAATTCTCACGACGTTTCGGCCATAACGCAAGCAGCCGTCCTCAGACTGTCTCCTCGACAGACCTGTTCTCCACCTGAGGACGGCTGCTTGCGTTGTGGCCGAAACGTCGTGAGAATTATTAAATGTTTTGTTTTATTATTTTATTATTTCCATTCTACGTGACTTTACCGAAGAAGCCAAGAAGATGAATCCCTGCAGTCACGAAAGCTTTAAATCGAGATTTCAGAAGAATTGATCGACGGCTGGTGTTATGAGTGATTGGCGGTCGTGGAGAATGCTGATGATAATTAAGAGATAGTAATGAATAGCGATTAGTGCTGCAAGTCCTGCTGATTGGTGAGTGATGATGACTGTTGGGGTTAATGGTCAAGTCACGGTGGCTGTCGGTAATGATCTTGATAACGGATGGACATTGATGCACGATCGATAACCGCGAGCGAGGGCTCTTAATGATCATGACGAGCCATTAATTTGACTACGACGATGTGCGATCGATGATGTCCATACACCGTTGTAGGCGATGACGCCGAGTGAATTTTTTTTTACGATAATCGTAACGATATCCATGCCGATGACGGCGAGTTAAGTGAACAAAAGAAACGAACCGCCGTCGCTGTCGAACGGTAGCAATGACGACGCGTTGCCGGTGACGAGTGAAATTGCTTCCGACAATGTGATTTGACTCCGGCGATGATGATGATGATGATTGATGACAATGGTGATGAGTGGGACTTCATTTCTCATGGACCGAGTTCCAAGTCTCCCAATCCCCACGACAATTTGTTTTACGGTGGGTGGGAGTGGTGGTGGCGTCTATGCCTGCTGTGGTGGTTATTATTGAACGGTTGTTTATTTACGATGGTATTTCTGAAAGTGATTGTAATAATTTAATACATGTAATTGTTTATTTATTGATGATGGTTTTCATGTTAGTGGTGCTAATAATCGAGTGATTTTTCATGCATTGATGGTTGTATTTATAATCGCGATGGTAAATATTAAATTATAATGTTGATCATTTGATGATGATGATGATATGCCGGTGAACAAGGTTTGCTACGTGCGGTGCGGAAAGTTCTACATGCATACATTCATGATAGTGATGGCCATTATTGAATGATAATTATTTATTGATTGATGATAATTGACTCTTCTCCCCCCCGCTCCCATTCTCTCATTTCCTCCCTCCCCTCCCTCGCCTCCCTCGCCTCTGTCTTTCCCCACCCCTCCCTCGCCTGCCGGCTGCCCCGGGCCACAGGTGTACGAGCTGTCACGCTGGCAGGAGAACCTGGGCGCCCAGCTGCGCCTGAGCGCCCACCCGCACGTCTGCGCCCTGCTCGAGGTGGTGCTGGGCGAGCGGAGCGCCTACGCGCTGCACGAACGCTCGCACGGCGACATGCACGCGCACGTGCGCGCCGCCCGTCGCCTCGCCGAGCCGGAGGCGGCTCGCCTCTTCCGGCAGATCGCCTCCGCCGTGGCGCACTGCCACGGCGCCGGCGTGGTGCTGCGCGACCTCAAGCTGCGCAAGTTCGTCTTTTCCGATGCCGACAGGTAAACGGCTCGAAGGCTTGCGTGCGTGCGTGCGTGCGTGCGCGTGTGTGTGTCTGCGTGCGTGGGGAAGAGGTGGTGTGGCGTGTGTGCGGGGCTGCGCTACGAAGCCGGCGAGCCGATTTCGATTCCCGCTCACGGCCAACACCGGTGACGGTTATCTGAGCCGGTCCCGGGACTCTCCTAGGTCGACTCGGCCGCAAATGAGTACCTGGTGCGGTGTGTAAACATCGCCACTTACTAGCCACCCACCCCCTCGTGTGCCATGTCGGTCTTCATAGGTGTTTGCTAACAGCACTTGCCCCAACAGCCTCTGAAGGCTCTATGGGAGATCTTTGTGTTTGTGTATAAATCAATCAATAAAAAGTTAATTCCCATATCACCACTCCCCTGCAAAACCCTCCGACCCTGAGAATAAAACTCGTAAGGTACCTAAGGTCACAATACAGAGAGATCACATTTGTTTAGTGCCGTGCGCTGTTTTGTTGTTGCCGCAACGTCGTGCTGACGCTCACAGCGGCACATTCGAAATGTTCTCCTGTACGGTATCCATGCCGTAGCCTGGTACCGCATCCCTCTTGAGAGACTGGGAGACGCGACCCGCTGGGTGAGAACCGCTGACATGAACAGGAGTATTTAAAACAGTCGCTGGCGAGATTCTGGCGTACACCTGGGACTCTAGATCTCGATGCAGTGTGTTGCTAATTCCACGGCCACAGACACGTGGAGATTTAGAGGCATGCAACTCGTTTGATGGGATCTTCACCCTACAGGATTGTCGATGTCAGATTGTACTCAATGAGATGGGCTGACGAGCATCACGTTGTGTGGCGTTGGAGCTATCGATAAAACATTTTAAGTGATTAAAATGAACGTATGAAAAGATGTGAATCTGGCCCTTGGACTTGATGGAAATCATCACATTGAACCCCCTATGTATATCATTTGCTTATCAATCCATTGCTGTCTCGTTTGTCCTGACCTTCCTGTCATAATGTTCATACTATTGAATGAGACGTCTCCACCATCATAATTTCCTTTAATTTGCGGCAAAGAAAAACCCCATGCCTTTTCTTCAAGGGGAACTTTGAGCTGAAATCACAATTAGATCGAAGGGATGGGCATTTTCAGATCTTGACACCAGGGTGGGGCCCATTTGGCCACATCATCCTCGTGACATTTATCCTGGAATAGAAACAGCCAGGCTTGCAATGGTGAAGTGGGAACAGCTGCCGTTGCAAAATGTATCATTCCAAAGTCTTTCTTGCAACAGAATCTGTCTCAACGGGTTTCTTACCTGGTTGCCAATGATGAGCTGATGCAGACTTTACGTAATGCAGTTTCTCACATGAATATTAATCACCGCACATTTGCTGGCCCAGTTATGTGCCTTTAGTCACCACTGTCTTTGGGATTCCATGTGCAATTGCCTGCGCTCTTGCCTATACCATAATTTAATGAGATAATTAAAAGTCAAATAGAATTCCTGCTCAAATGAGCATTGAGTCAGTCTATAAGGCAATCACCGTTGACTTCCTCACAATGTGGTATATTAATTGTATTGACCCTGGAGGGGTGATCAATTGCAACCATCTATTGGGCCTCATAGATCCAAAATTCCTTCAAGATTGTTTTGTCTATTTGCTCCAGGGTAGACCTTGCGTGTGATCAAATCATGTCCCGAGAATGCTTGTATCGATCATTTTCGAAAGTGTGTTTTCCGGGCCATTTAACTTGTCGTATTTGACAATCTTTAAGATTCGCGGAGGGGGGGAGGGGGAGGGGAAGGTGGGGGGGTGCAATCAATTTATGTTTGCCCTCGCTTGAGCCCAAACCATGTGCGGCTGGCAGTTCACGCGAGTTTCATGACATGGGTGATATTTGAGGCTGTGACGTGAGAAACGTGCAAGAGCTGCTGCCGCGAGATCCCCTGGACCTCGTTCATGAAATCACGACGACTCTCTCTGCGTGTGGTTGACCCCTTGCGTCAGAAATGGGAATTGCCCGTTGTTTTTGTTTCTTCTTCTTATTCGTCTTCGTCTCTGCACTGAAGAGACTTCATGGACAGCCACGTGAAGACATAATCCTCTAACACGGCAATGCGACACACGAACAACGTCTGTTGCATAAGTGATAATTCAAATGACGTGTTTCGGGGGAGGATAAAGTGAGAGCAGGCGATCTGCGGCTGCACAGCTAATCACGTTTACACAACAATAAGCGCGTATTGGATAACGATGCACAATGCATCATCACGTAAAAAAATAACATTTAGAATGATGTGGATTATTGACAAGTCGTAAACCGTTGGTATATGGTGCCACTTTGTAACCATTTTCTCAGTTCCTCCGTTTATTTCTTTTGTCCGAGGCGATTCGGTAAATGCCTCCTGACAGAGGCATTTCTTTGGCAGGATGCCACTATTTTCGATGCCGCCTCGCACGTAACGTGACATTTCTGCAAAAATGCTCCCAAGGTCACTTTTGTGAAAGCTCAATTCTTTGGCATCTGTTCCTTGTGAGCATTTTGCGCCGGATTGTCAAAGGCTCCCATTCAGAGGCAGAGAACTGAGGGTATTTTGTACAGTAGTTAGGCACCGGGGCGTGTGAAGCAAGGGAGGAGGAGGGCCCTGCTTGCATAAGCACTTATTTAATCAACTTGCTCCGTGAATATGACGGTGTTAATGGGTAATTTTTTTTTTAAGAGTGACCGCGGCGGGCGCATGTGTGATCATTGGTTCGTTTTTTGTGGTGGAGAGGCACTGCCAAAATATGTCAAGGGAGGAGTGAAAAAAACTGTTTACGCTGCACTGTTACCAGATTTTGTAAGCCGTGTGTCAACAGCATAAGGTATTGATGTTTTAGTGATTAGGGTTATGCAAAATAGTTTTATCTTGTGCAAATATTGGCCCGCTGTTGAAACTTGGCTGTTAAGGGTGACGCAATGATTGATACAATACTTGCTTGTTTTGGTCTTGTAATCGCTGGTCAGGCCGCCCACCCCCTACAGCTGACCTCATGCAATTGGGGGGTGCGTGGGGTGGGGGGCGAAACAGCGTTCCAGATGGCGAAATCGTGGAACCTGAAATTGCCAAACTTTGAACGCGCTGCTTTTCTATTCCCGCGAACTCCACAGGACCACGCTGAAGCTGGAGAGCCTTGAGGACGCGTACGTCCTGCCGGACGACGACGTCGACGACGACTCGCTCTCCAACAAGCACGGCTGCCCGGCCTACGTGAGCCCCGAGATCCTGAGCGCCGGCTGCGCGGGGACGTACTCGGGGCGCGCCGCTGACGTCTGGAGCCTCGGCGTGATGCTCTACACCATGCTCGTGGGACGCTACCCGTTCCACGACGCCGAGCCGGCGGCGCTCTTCCAGAAGATTCGCCGGGGCCAGTTCACGGTGCCCGACTGGGTGTCCCCGAGGGCGCGGTGCCTCATCCGAAGCCTGCTGCGGCGCGAGCCTTCCGAGCGACTGCCAGCGGCGGAGATTCTGGAGCACCCGTGGTTTCGGATGGACGGGTGCGGATTGAGTTCCAGACCGTGCGGGTCCCGGGAACGCGAACACAACGACCAAGTGGTTCCCGACGTGGACATGGCCGAGTCTGAGGACCCGTTTTTCAGCTGAGGTGTGGAAAAGAAGCAAAATTGGTTTCACTGGAATATTTTAGTTTTTGTTTTTTTTTGTTTTTTATTCATCTGCAGAAAAAAAAATAACTGAGCTATCCTCCTATGGAGATGTGTAGATACGGAAAGAAAAATTGGACTGTAAATTCCAGTGGTTTGTTTACAGACATTTTGAGCGAATGTTGGTCAATAAATTAAAAAAAAGAAACTAAAGCTTGTGATTATCCGAAGTCATGCCGGATGATACAAGGTATTGTTGGATGAATAGTTTATTGATAAACATCTTGGTAGACTTAAAGGGTTCCGTCATGTGATGAAAAACACTTTACACAATGTGACTGCGATTTGAAGGCCTCCGATGCCTATAGATTAACACTAGCGAAACAAGGTGGTCTTGACATGGGAAAGCTGTTGAAAACTTGAGGAAGAAAACTTGAAAAGAATGTTAGGACTGGGGTTGCCTGACTGGACTTCATCTTTCCAAACATTTTTGTTAATACATGTAAATAAGACTTGCCAAGTTTACATTGGGTCTACTAACTATCAAAACTGTTACTGAATGTGTCCTGAACCAGTACTGATCCAATGAAATGTGGCTACCACTTATATTAATTGTTGAGCCAATGGATGTTGAATCTTCTTATCTACTTCAAAATGTTAATATCGTTCATAGGATTCGCAGCGAAATAGCCTGCCCAGTTCATGAGTCCAGTTCCTGTTTTTTTTATTTTATTTCCAAACTACACCTTTACGAAGTTTAAACTGTCAAAGATTTCCAGTACCTGTGGCACAGGACAAGTTTATTAAAGTTAATATTTTGTCTGTTGCAAACAAATGTAAACTGCCTATTATTGCCCTTCTGTGCCATTTGTCAGTAATGCTGCCACTGTGAATTTCTCCTTAACCGGCGTCTTGTATAAAATCCTTGTATATACTTTTTTTTGTAAGTGTAAAAGTGTAAACACTAGACTGATAGCCCCATTTTTGTACAAGTAGCAGTTGTGCAAGCGTTAACAATTGTTATTGTGCATATGTATGTGTATTTTGTAATAAAAAAGAATTTATTAACACTGCTTTACCGTTGTTGTTATTCCAATGACATGCCATAATAATGATTCACCGCAACAAGTCACTCATTAACGGCGAGTTTTTTTTCCTGTGTCATAGCAAAGGGTTGTCTTTGTGTGAAGTCCTATAATAGCAAGCCTCCAAAAAGATGGCTCTGTCTGGATGGGTAGGTGAATTCACCGATGGATGAAGGCCTCTTCACACCAAGTCGGGACATGGGTATAGCTTGTCCATATATATCCCCGCACTGGTAGTGGCAATGGAGGGGGGAGGGGGGCGGTAAACCAGGTTCAGATATCAACACTGATGTTAGCCGTGGCCGATCATTAAACTCGTATAGCCAGGGTTGAGAGTGCAGGGTGCTAAACACTGCCCCATTACTTCGCCCCAACACTATAGCCACAAACTAATAGGCAGTCTCACAGAATTCCTTCACGTCGTCAAAAATAGTTTGCACCATGTGACTACAATAAAAGGCTTGCGATGCCCATTGATTAACACTACCGAGACAACGTGGTCGTGACGGAAAAGATGTTGAAAGCTCGGCAGAATGATTGAAAATCATGTTTATGGTTGGATTTTGGAACTATTGGACTATCTTAAAAATGATGGTGAACGTCATGCTACTTTTAAACTGTGCTGAATTAACTTTACACTATTTTGATGCAAATAAAAAAATATACAGATAGATAAAAGAGGCAGCCTTGGGGTATAATTATATTTAAATGTTGCCACATTTGCATTATGTAGAACATCCCGCTTCCCTTCATGTACAGGTGGTGGTTAAATTCATTAGAAACGAGCAAGGCTCACTGGATTGTAATTAGAGGCTTCAGATTTCTACCATTGTTCGAATGATTATAGGATTAGCCCAACTTTCAATGCGCCTGAAGACTAATTCTCTTGACAGCGGTTAGAGACGACAACCTTCTCACCAGAGGGTTTGATGGCTCAAAAACAAATGATTACATCACGTGTTCGTTAGAGGGATAATGGGATCACACATTGACACTTTTGAAAATTAAATGATTGTCCACACATCTGCTTGTGCAAGTCCGTAACACAAAGGAAAATATGTTCTTTTTATAAGAAGCTTTCAAACTACCTGTAAACATACGGTTGTGAAAGCGCTCTCTGGTTGGCAATCTAGAAAAAATGCATAACAAGATACCGAATACATCAAATATTTTGTATGCTGCAAGAATTGGCCACAAATGTGCACTGGATGCATTTTTACATACTTAAAACATATCCACAATTTGTCTGAAGCAAAGCACCATGATTAAATGCATTAAACCGCCTTAACCTTACAGACCAGACTCTGTTTAATTCCCACACCAACTTTTTTTCGCGTGCCAATTTTCCACTTTGTCGGTGCCAAAATAAATTGTGCCGTTTGGAAGGGCAGTCGAGTCTCATGGCCAGGCAAAGGAAACCCTGTGCCCAGACTCCTTTTGCTCTCTCTTTTCGCAGCTGCCAAGGTTGGAAAGCAAGTAATGAGGTCCCACAGGGGCTTACAATCCTGCTGTACGCCTCCAAATATGCACAGCTCAAACGATTAATCCTATCAGCTACTGTATTATGAAAAATAACCACACTGTGGTGACAGACACAATTTTTATAAACCACATCAATTATCCTAGTGTATTCTGGCTTGATAATTGCTGATTCATAATACATGCCCTATCCACAAATGGGCAAAACTCTTCATATGAATACCTTTCATGGCTGATAGAACCATATGAAAGAGATAAAGCATTTTTTTTCAAATGCAAGCTGTCCACATGGATAAACTGACAATGAGATGCAGTTGCTTTAACACTGGCATTTACTAGGACATTGGCGAACACGACTGATGTGTGTGTTCACCAGCCAAACTAATTAAATAATGCCTCAATTATCATTTACTAAACTATCAAATGCATTCTCGGTGGAAAAATTACGAAAAAAAAACCCTATAATAAAATACACTTTAGTGGAATCAATTTACTCACACTCGTTCATGTCTTTACTATACAACGATCATATTTTGTACGTGAAACCCATGTCAGGCAATTTAACACCCACTAATCCTTAACAACATTTAATGTTTAAAGTAATGTTGCAAAAAGACAGCCTGCTTTCTCAGTCTGTTGCATGAACACCCCCAGAAATGTCATGGTGATGGCAGATTAATTTAAATTCCAGCTGGTTACGTCATTAGTATGAAGTGTATACGAGCAACACACACGTCCTTTGGACGTCACCGTCCATCCCTCCATCCACCAGTCCAGCCAACCAAGCTAACCAAGTCAGACAAGTTAACCAAGTCAGCCTCGCCAAGCCAGCCATGTCAGCCATGCCAACTCAACCAGCCATTTATACTATGAGATCTCTTTTACCAGTGGCAAAATATAGTAGTAGGTTTTTACCCTTTAAACTGGTACAAACCTGACACCTTTATTCAAGGCATCATGTTTGCAATAACCACAACACAAGTAGTCAAAAAAGCAAACAAAAAGAAGCAACTCTGAGTTGTACGCCTTCTGATGTCATCTGGTCCAACACCAATGGGGACTAGGCTCTAAAGAAAGCCGTCTCGGGTGTGGACCAATCAACTTCAAGGACAGTGCATATTATTATCATTATCAACCAGCCATGCCAGCCAGCCAGCTATGTTTTGATAGATATATTATAACTATGATTGATGTGTGTGGTCAATCCACCACTTAAGGAGGGCCATGCCATGTCATCGATGGGGTTATTTCACCATACTGTACTGCACGCTGGTCAACGTGGGTTCATAAGGGCAGGAAGCATAGAATCAAAGTACAACAATGCATTTTGCTGCTCTGCCATCTGCTGACCACCGCGTAACACAGAAAGTCGCCTACGACAACCTGGCCATGCTTGACGGTCTCCCATCCAAGCAAGATCCAGGCACCACGTTGCGGCGAACAAACCACTACTCACGCACGGCACTAAACAAATGTGAGCACTCCGTCTTGTGACCTTAGTGACCTTAATAGTTGTATTATCAGGGTTGGGAGGGTGTTGCAGGGGGGAGGGTAGTAACTCTAGAATTAACTTTTCATTGATCGATTTATATACAAAGACAAATATCTTCCTTATAGCCGTAACAGACTGTTTGGGCAAGTTATGTTAGTGAGCACCTATTAAGGCCGGTACGGCACACGATTGGGGTGGGTAACGAGCACAACACCATTTTTCTTCCCAGTGATGTTGTTTCATGGAGAGACAAAGGCTTGTTTGCTGATGTTTAAATCAACGCACCAGGTTTTAAATTAAGGCTGAGTCGATCAAGGGGCCCAAGACCAGTTCAGATATTCATCAATTCAGCTTCCTGCCTTAATTTATGGAAATTGTTAATAAAATAAAATATTGATCTTTAGTTTAATTGAGTCTAAAATACGTTCACCTGGAAACCAAAGTCAGTTTACATATTGAAACATTTTTACTAAGATTGCCACGCACAAGATATAGACGTGTTTTTATTGTGGTCAAGCATATTTCATGAATTTCCCTCCCCCCCTCCCTATTTAAATTGGCACACATTGTGTATGTTTTACAGTGTGCTAATATATCCCAAGAACTCACCAAATAAAACACAGCTGCAACAACACTCGTCGAATAGCAAATATTGATTAATACAACAAGCAAAAAAATAACATGTGCTGGTACTGTAAGAGGTTAAGAAACACTCTTTGTTAAGTGAGTTTTGAAATCCTACGTTGGTATTACTTACAAAAGCTGTACTGTGAAAAAACAGAGGAATGTTGCAGCGGTTTGGCAGTGCACATATATCTGCCCCATAGCGGAGGAAATGGAATAGGATCCATAAAGCCATTAGTCCCGGAAGGGTCTGTTTCCAAGAGAGGTAATTGCAGCAGTTGTAAACAGAGGACGATGTCGCCAGAAGTGAGGAATAAAGGCCCCGTGCTGGGTCATCCTGTTGAGCAGCAGCTCCCTGTTGTGCCCTCTTGGTTCCAAATAAAAAAACCTGGCATGGCTCTAAGGTTCGCACCATTATTGGGGTCATGGCCTCAGCTTTATTTGCACGCAGTGTCTGGAGGAGTTCACGACCCCGCAGGATTTTAGCGTTAACGATGAAGTCCAAATTAATGTCGATTTAGAAACGTTGTCTGCCGAATGTCCAAGACCAACCGTGAAGCGGTAAGGGGTGTGACTTCTGATGGGCCACCAGAGGAGGCAAGGGGGGGGGAAACATTGTGTTTCCACTACGCTCGTTCATGGCTCAGGGCAGCCTGTCAGATTGCACGCTGGCTATCTAGGGAAATGGCAAAACCCGTGACCCGTACATCATGTTTGGGTCATGTCGGTTTAAACGTAAAAGGCAGACCGTGTCAGGAGAGACCCATGGAAAAGACTATTTTCAAATGAATAAACTATCCTATTATATATTTCATTTTCTTTCAATTTGGGTAATTTGGTACGCAACATTATGGTTTTTGAAAGCAAAGCCCTGGAACGGTCGTGATGGTACCAACTAATGCCCAACTGCAGTGCAGTACAGCATCGCATATCCGATTCATGGGGGACTGAGGCATAGGCAGATATGTGCCAAAAGGTTCGATATGTGACCATCTATAGAAAATTACAGGGTGGATATGTGACGAAAGAATATGCAACGTTGTATTGTTTGTCATACTAATATTAGCCTGGCAACTCATTTAAAAAGTCTGTTGACCGTCACACCTAAAAATGCGCTTTGAATTTTAGCAGATCAAATACATTAAAACATCTCCATCTCTGCTACGCAATTTGCTGATTATTTTCGTGCACGCGTTTTGTAGTTCAAGCCCGTATTGTGCATTTATAGAATAGAGTATGCGTACCGCATCTTTAAAAAGCATATTTTATTTAACAGAATATGCTCCTTGGTGGTTGAGATTATTATTTGGGATTTTTTTTTTTACCATTTGGAAGTATTCCGAGCCTGTGCACACTTTAGTTCCTAAAACCTTCTGGCATATTCCAAAATTCATCGAGAATTAAACACGTACTTAAACCGCATTGTTACGCAACCATAATCTACCGAGCGAATCAGGACCGGGCAATGGCCAATGCGGCCACCTGATGCACAAATTATATCGCATCAAAGATTCAGCGGCCTGCGAGTGTGCGGACACGAATCCCACAATCATCGACCGCTTCGTGAACACTCCGCCACTGCCTGCTGTATCTCCACTCCTTTAAAGGCGGCATGGACGAGATCCACTCTGCTTCCAAAACAGACAATTCAGTGGGTCACACATCTGAAATGATATCGTAAAGCTGCTGCTATTAATAGGGAACGAAAGAAGAATATAACAAATACCACACGGTACTGTACTAGCCCGGTGTGGTGTGATCAAGCGACTCGCATGTTCCACATGATGTGTGGAGGCTTCGATCCTGTAGCGGAATGACAATCTCGTGAAATTTTTTTTTCGTGATAATCATTATTATATTCCTGGCTCCTCCCCCCTTAACCACTATATAAGGTACAGATATTTTGCTGTGACGGTTTCACCTGAAGACGGAAACTTGTGTTGCCTCCGAAACGTCGTGATTTTTATTGTTTTATTTTTATTAATTTTAATTTCATTTTTTACCTACGTGACTTTACCGAAATAACTAAGCGTGTGAATCCTTGCAGTCACGAAAGCTTCAAATCTAGAATTAATCATTATTTTATTCACGAATACCTCAAACATGCGCGTCTTGTTGAACGTAAACATTTCTGCTCAAGGGTACAACTTGTTTTGACAAGTGATATTATTAGTCAACTGTATCGTTTTGGAAACGTTTTTTGAAGACTTCATGAGGAAGAGAAACAGCAAAGCCAACTAGCAGGTAGACATAAAGATACTACAAACACATTCATGGTGGAGAAGGCTTTTTTTATTTTGCTTTTGGGAAATCACTATGACACATTCATTTAAATGTATATAACTACTGTATATCCTATATGAATAAAACGACTTTTCATTCATCTTATTGCATTTCATGAAGACACATTCTTACGGTATTATAGACTACAGAAATTATCACAAGGTCAAACGGTGAGGGCGAACAGATGACAGACAGTCACACCAAATCATTGGGAAGCCAGACGGCCAAAAAAAGGTGCAAGCAACCAGATAAGACGAATTAAAAAAGACCGTATAACATCCCACAACAGTCACAAATGTGACAGCAGCCACCAAAAAGTGTTGGGCACAGCTACCATTGTGAACATACAGCAAGCAGCGATAACAACCTCTGGACACACACGGGAAACACTGCGCTGGCCGATGATTGTAAATCAGTGAGCAGCAAACAAGCAGTTGCCAACCAGCACAGTGCACAATCACTCTCTGATGTCAGCATCCTTCAACAAATGGTGCGGCTCACTAACGATCCTGGACCTAGATTCTAAATTTAAAAGCATATTCTTCAATATATTTGTGCCAAAAAATTTACTTTCTAGCCCTCCGAGAACATCGTTAGGATGTATACCCATTACTCACCCATGTCCAGCCATGTAAGATGTGAGTAATTACATTCTGTACAAAAACCAAATACTAATTTGCCGAAACAGAGTCATGAATGTGAACAAAAATAGACGATCACATTGTCAATTTCTATGATTTCTATAAAATTGTACTCTGTCCATGATTTGTGTTTCTGGTTACATCATTTAGTGTTTGCTTCACTAAATTTCTCGATGGGCATTGTAATGAAAGTTTAATTCGACAAGGACCATGATGCAATGGGCGATGATGAACGTCTGTATGAGTTATTCCTATAATGCATCACACAACCGACTTCAATTTTTGCAATGAAGAGCTATATTTATAAATGTGTCACATTCGGCCAAATTTTATAATATATTCACAAGTGAGTGAAAGTTTATCTTCCTTCAGCACGCAAGAAAATTATACTTTTTTTGCTTAACACTCGATTGGAAACTTTAATGCAGAAAATAACAACACACAGCGCATATAAAATCAGAGAAATGCGAGCTACATTTTTGCAAGGAGCAAGAAAACAGTGAGATCATTAAGCATGCTAACTAATACATCCTCATTAAAAGAAGCACTGGCCCCTCAAGCATTTGTAGCTGCGATATAACTAACATCAATTTATACTCGCAGGATGCAGCGTTCTACCCACGTGCCTGGATTATTTTTGTAGCAGTCACCCTCGCGAGCTCCATTGATGCTGTCTCAAAAGGCAGTGCCACCTGCCTCCACTTGATAAAGCCTGCAGAATACAAATTGAACACGGTCAGACCACGCCACACATTTTCACGGATGTGCCTCTTGCACGCACGAGCGAGGAGCAACTGCAAGACGGGATTTGCACCAATTAGCATTTTCCACTGACGTTCGGTACATCTCCGTGAAAAGGGCAGAGTGGACAAAAGATCGCCCGGGGGTCCCGTAGTCACAGACTGGCCATTCGCTTCATATCACTGTGTCAGTCCCCTGCAGGATGCAGATCTCACCACGTCTACAACGTTGCTTGAACATGCTTCACCACGCTGGAGAACGCACGTTCGTGACGACGAAGGTGGTTGGGGGCGGGGGTAGATTTCACTCTCGCCCAGGTCTTACTTCCACACTGAATATGTTCTGGGTCAAATTTTTATCCCGGGGTAGGCACACGACCCGTGGCCACAACCATGGCAAAGGCACCACTGGACGTGGTGTGCCGGACGTAGGAATATTTTCTGGGTTGTCACTGACGGTAGCCATGGCCTGGGACACAACACTCGGAAACCATGAGGAAAGGGTGCACCTATTACGGCAGCCATCGGAAGCAACTAAATGGTGTAGCACACTGTAGCCAGCACCACACACCCATTTGCATTTGTGTTCTTTGTGCTATCGTTGGCACGCAGAACCAAGCATTCATTTTAAGCCGGGTCATTGTCCGGAGAAACCAATTGTAACTGGTGCGGTACAAAGGCAGGAATTCAGAATCGGAATCTTTATTTATCCCGGATGAATCCGATGAGCTATGAAGCTCTTTTTCACAGATGTCCAGTAAAAATGTAACCTCGGTGACCAAGAACACAGCGCAGAGCGCAGCCACTGTACCACCGGTGTTCCGATGCACACACTTGCACCACAGGAGGTGTTACTCTGATCGTAAATATTAACATCATCCTCCCCATGAGAGACGAACCGGCCAGGTGGCTCAGCTGCAGTAGGTGGCTGGAAATTGGAAGATTGCGAATTCAAATCCTCTTTGACGGTCGACTCAGCCCATGTTGTGAAGAAATCAAGAGGAAGAAACAACTGTCATAGGAAGGTGGAATATCCACCAACTGGCTCAGAGCTGTAAACAGCAGATGAGCACAATCTCAAGGCTCATTTGAGCAGCAAATAACTCGGACTTATTTTTTTGCACTTCAGAAACAAATGCATTCAATGGTCGAATTAGCTCTACTGTCCATATTAACGACATCCATTTAGCCCAGACGACGGTGTTCGTTGTTTCTGGATTTGAAGCTTTCGTGACTGCAATGATTCATATTCTTAGGTTTTTTCGGTAAAGTCACGTAGGTAAAAACATTAAAACGAATAGGTGTTCGTTGTGTTTAAGGTGACGTGAAATCACTTAGCAGGTGGGCCACACGCATGCCACCGTCTCCCACCCTTCTACGAAACATATCTGGATTTGAATTAAGGCCTCAGCTGATGTGCTGCGAACTGCCGCACTGTCACTGATGCATGCATGCGTGTTGAACTTCTTTCGCGCCGTACGTAGCCAACCGTGCTCATCGGAGGTGCGGTGGAAGGACAACAAACTACACACGCAAAACAAGCCGAAAGAAACGAGTTTTCGATCTAGATTTTAAATGAATCTGATCTACTCCGTGCCAGAGTACTTCCATCCGGGCAGATCCGGGAGCTCGTGCACAAAACCGCTCGATGCCCAATTGAATAACGCAACGACAATCACCGACCCATCAACCAAGACTTCGTATGGATTTCATGAAGACACTATGTACGATGCAAAAGAAGTTCAATATACATACATCAACAAAGGGGCCGTCCATAAATGAAGTCACGCACCTAGGGGGGGGAGGGTCAGACATTTGTCACGCTGTGTGACAAGCGGGGGGGGGGGGGGTGAGAAATGTGACGTCGCATCAAAATGCGCAACTTTAAATAAATATAGACAACACGTTCTACTTAATTAAATATACTTTTTAATAAATGTTTTCTCCTACAACATCAGAGTGCAGCGCCACATTAAATACGCACTACAATGACAATAGTTTAAATCGATTTAAAGCATGTTTTTTTTTTTGGGGGGGGGTGCATCTCAAGTTCCGATCCCCCCTTCTGCGATTTTAATTTCACCAAACGAGATCCAGAACGACGCAGGTGTCCAGAATAAACACCTCGTTCGAGACCCAGAAAATCGCATCTCCTGGCTTTGACATTCCTCCCCGAAGACACTGACTGGTGTAACCACTAAACCGCATCGAATCATCAGCAGGCCACTGCGCACATCTTCACGAATGAAAAGTCAAAGACAAGCCACAGAGCGAGTGTGGTCGTGCACCCAAGCTGTAGACCGTGTAGTGAACCATTGCAGTCTGCGCTCCTTCAACAGAGGAGGAATAGCAAAACTACAGAACACTATCTAATGCATCGCTATCGTGGCTAGCAGACCTTGACATTGGCTTTTAGCCATTGGCTTTTAGCTCCTAAACAAACCGTATTTCCATACACAACAAGTATAACCCGTAAAAACAAAGTTTTTCACTATAAATCCTTTATATGCGTGGCGGCTAGAGTCCTCTCGTCCTCTGGCTTGAGATGGCTGCCACCTATGGGTCAGATGATTGTATGGCAGCATTAAGCAATTGGTAATTAAATATAATATTTTTGTCCTAAAAAGTGTAAAATTTTGGAAAAAATTTTCACGAACATTAATTGTCACGCACAACGAGTCTGTGTGGAAAATGTCAGCTCGATTGGATCACGGGAAGTGGGTTAAAAAACGACCGAAAGATTTGCACGGTCCTAAGCAAGCAAGCAAGTGAACTTAATATAAAGGATTTAAAAATAGAATAATGGTTCAGTTCATTATTTTCCACTATAGTCAAAACGGTAACGTTCTCACAAGGCTAACTTAAGTTTAGACGCTGGCTTAACACCGTGGACGCTAACCACCAAAACGCAGCAGTTTCAATGTTTATCTTTACAATTGCACACTTGTAGCTGTGGCCAAAGATGTCATAACGTGCATGGTAATAACACAATTTCCTCCTATGAAGTAAGTTTCCACTCTCCACAGGTACATCCTGCACTGTTGATTGACACAACACAGAGCAATACGTTCAGAAGATAAACATTATACGTAGTTTTAGCACATGTGGAGTCTGGGCATGAGTGATAAAAATGTACAAATCATTCTTACAAAACAAGCACGGACTTTAACGAGTCCGAGGCAGCGGCGTGGCAATGTGCAACACTGCAAGGTGTTGCTTCTTAACAAGGGCACTGAAACAAAATGCTAAATGTTTCTCAAGAGACATCTGTGCTGAGATGCATCATCGTGGGTTCGTTTCCACGTTACTAATTTGACCTGCTACCTACAGTGCATGTGAGGTCCTCAAAGGATTAATCACAATCCTAATTTGTTTTGAGGAACTCACAGCATGTCCGGTTCATCATGATGAACACATTGTCCCTTTTTTGCGAGAGAAAAAGTGACCAGATGTGGTTAACAGAGGCTATTTCTCTAACAGCATGACAACATTTTGTCAAGTTCAGCAAACATATGCTGAGCCAGGTCCACGTTTAAACGTGTCACTACCTGATTTTTACTTTAGATCAGCCAATGACAAATTTCAACTCATGGCCCCAACATAAAAAAGGCTGTCGCCTGACGATGCTAGTTGTAATTACTCAGATTGTAAATGTTGTGGATTTGCTCCCCAACACACCGGTGTGCTGTACTAGTGTAGTGACATAGAATCGGTCACTTAGCAGCATAGCGTTGGTTGCTAGCAGGGAAGGGCATCTGCAGCAACAGCAGCCCTGACTGTCAGCAGGTCACGTGATAGACCAGAGAAGGATCTAGGGGAAAGGTTACGGAAGGGTCACATCGAGAACCCGCTGGTAAGTTCCAGAAGAGGGCGTGGCCGGGGGCGGAGCCAGGCCACGCTGATAGTATAAAAGGGGGCACCGAGAGGGGAGCTCGGGGCTGTCGTGTGGGGTGGGGTCCCCGTCGTGCTGCTGGAGTCTTCGTCACCGTCTGTCTTCATCATCTCGGCGTCGCCAGTCAGCCAGTCTGCCAGCTGCCCTGACTGGTAACCGTAGTTACCAAGTGTTAACAGTCAGGCCGTGTTGATAAACAGAGTGCCTCTTACTCTTAGTGTCTCTGAGTCAGTCACTACACTAGTCACGAATTGGCACGTTGTGTTTGCGTGATAAACCGTACTAATTGGCTGTGTCGGGTGGTGGCGGGTTTAACGACACGTTGATTTTTACGCGATCTAACCAAATATATATTTCTTACTATTCAACAAAACAGGTCAGTTAGTGGAACATTACGAGCAGTTGGATGAGACTCTTCATCAGAGACACTGAACAATGTGAAAAATGGAAAGCATCTGTCATTGACATCAACAATTAGTTATACGACCGACAAAAGATAAGACTACTCAGCAAATGCACCAATCGTTTGAGCAGCGGGAGAGCGGTTAGCACGCCGTGCTATGAACCCGGCTACCCGAGTTCGATTCCCCGGCCACGGCTAACATCAGCGTGCAAGTGACATCTGAAGCAGTCCTGGGCCTCGTTCCCTACTTCACATCGACCAGCATCGTGAGGTTTGGCCAGACAACCCCCATGGCCAACGACGTGATGGGAGCCCATTTCTCAATGAGTGGGTTGACAAAGGGGCGGTTAATGAAAACCGATAGTTCACGTAACAACACAAAACTCGACACATTCGTCACTAACACCGCCTTTCAAGGACACGTATATAATAGGCAACGTTGTGGGCAATGGCCCTTCTTGATAGCACATATACATAAGTTGGGAAAGGGAGAGCTCCGTCTATCGGGGGGCCCTTCCATCGGCAGTGGCGCGAGCAAGCAATTGCAAGGCTGCACCTTTGTCTTCACCACATTTCACGAACAGATAAATACCAGCTGGACTTTTGAAAACGCATCAGGGGGCACACGAGTACCAAACAAAGCAAACGCACCTGGCGTGCTCCAGCCAGAGCAGGTGAGTGGTGTGTGTCAACGGGGTTCCCATTAATGCGCGAAGCCCTAGAGAAGGCAGCTGTGTGCGACTGATGGATGTGTGTGCGGGTGATTGAGGGTATATTGTCATTCCGGCCAATGACAATACACAGGGAGCGGGTAGGGTAGCGGTTAGCGCTACGAACCTAGATTCCTAAAAAAAAAAACGGTCAGAACCGGCGACGATTATCCAGACCGGTCCTGGGCCGCCCCTACGTCTACTCGGCCTCAAATGAGTACCTGGTGCGGTGTGTAAACATCGCCGCTAGGGAGACAAAGACGACCGGGCGTGGTGCTGGCCACCAATCATCTCGTGTGCAGTGGCAGCCTTCATATGTGCTCGAGAACAGCACTTGCCCCAACAATCTGTTCAGGCTATAGGGGATATTTTTGTATTGTCATTCCACATGCAATCCGGTTGCTCAAACGCACTGAAGGGGATGTGTTCGCTTTCATTTAAGCTGTTTTATCAACATGGTCAAATAACATGCTCACAAAAGTGATGCCGCGGTAGTTGCAGGTATTTGTATTTTAAAGCGTAAACCCAACCATTTGATGATTTGACGTGATTTGCAGGAATAATGAATGTGTTCGTGTAGTAAAAAATAATCCGTACAGTACAAGTCCACGATTCACAAAATTATTCAAACATTGTGGTATTTAAACTTTAAAGCTCGAAAAACATTCGTAGTATATTGTATATATGAAGGATGTCCCTTTATGCAGATACAGCATTGCCCATCTCCGTCAATGTGTCGATGTTTTAATTTAATATATCAGCGGCCACACTAATTATCATAAAATGCATTGCATTTTTATTAATATATTTGCAGCTCGGTTATGAATCGACGAGAATTTCAAAAATGCGTTTGAAATACATGAAAGCTTATGGGTGGAAAAAAATGGGGATTTCACTCTGTGAAAATGTATTCTAATCCTCAGCACATACGCGTTCTTTGTTCTTAAGTCAGTGTTAGGCGAAGGTTCTGTGGATGTGTCAAGATGAAAAAATGAAGCAGAACCCGCATGGCTAAAGATGCATGTGGCGAACGGCTCAAACAGCTGTGCAGTGTCAGCGGGAATAAAAAACGAGTGCCAACTGATAAAACACTCGCAACGCATTCATTGTTAAATGCAGTGAATATACAGCTGGCCACTCTCTCTCTCTCTGGCGATGAAATGCTTGAGGCCATGCACCCGAGGCACTTGAGGACCGAGCAAACACACTGACCACTTTCAGAGTTTTCAGATTCAGCAACAGGGTTTTTTTTCCCCTCGTCACATGTATCCTCAAACCGAACAGAAGTGTACACGCACATCGCTTTTAGATCCTTTGAGCAATGATCGGCAAAATCAATGAATGCGCTTATATTGAGCAGAGTAAGAGCTCACGGGGCGAACAGAAGAATTAAGACATTTTTTAAAAAGAGGCCGCGAAAGTGGGACTGAAGGTAATTCTATAAAAAATATAAACAAAATATATCAGAGTGTTTAACACGTAGGCTTTCGTGACCAATATAATTCATAATATATTTTTTGGCGTTAGATCGCGTAAAAACGAGTCGTTAAACCTGCCACCACCCGACACAGCCATTAGTAAGGTTTGTCACGTTAACAGAACGTGCCAATTCGTTACTAGTGTAGTGTCTTAAAAAACCACTCAGACTGACACGTTGTAACAAGTCACCTGCTCACACTTTATTGACCTATTCTTGCACCAGTTGTAGGCACTCCTAGAACTATCTGTACGGTCATTTAGATCCAACTTCTCCCCACTCGGATCTACGTTACACCTCACTTATCCTGCCCTCGGCAGCTCTGCTCTCAGCAACTCCGCACACAGCGTCCTCGCACACAGCGTCTCTGCACACAGCGACTCTGCACACAGCGTCTCCACACACAGCATCCTCACACACAGCGTCTCTGCACACAGCGTCTTCACACACAGCATCTCTGCACACAGCGTCTCTGCACACAGCGTCTCCGCACACAGCGTCTTCGCACACAGCGTCTCCGCACACAGCGTCTTCGCACACAGCGTCTTCCCACACAGCGTCTTCCCACACAGCGTCTCCGCACACAGCGTCTTCGCACACAGCATCTCTGCACACAGCGTCTCCCCCACAGCGTCTCCGCACACAGCGTCTCCGCACACAGCGTCTCCGCACACAGCGTCTCTGCACACAGCGACTCTACACACAGCGTCTCCACACACAGCATCCTCACACACAGCGTCTCTGCACACAGCGTCTTCACACACAGCATCTCTGCACACAGCGTCTTCACACACAGCGTCTCCGCACACAGCGTCTTCGCACACAGCGTCTCCGCACACAGCGTCTCCGCACACAGTGTCTCCGCACACAGCGTCTTCCCACACAGCGTCTTCACACACAGCGTCTCCGCACACAGCGTCTCCGCACACAGCGTCTTCCCACACAGCGTCTCCGCACACAGCGTCTTCACACACAGCGTCTCCACACACAGCGTCTTCCCACACAGCGTCTTCACACACAGCGTCTCCGCACACAGGGTCTCTGCACACAGCGTCTCCGCACACAGCGTCTTCGCACACAGAATCTCTGCACACAGCGTCTCCCCCACAACGTCTCTGCACACCGCGTCTCCGCACACAGCGTCTCCGCACACAGCGTCTCCGCACACAGCGTCTCTGCACACAGCGACTCCACACACACCGTCTCTGCACACAGCGACTCCGCACACAGCAGCTTCACAAAGCAGCTTCCTAGCTCTACCGCTGCCCTCACCTACGCTCCCTCAGACCCGCTCACTCGTTTGTCCCGGGCGGGGGGATAAGCCATCACCCACCCGGCGACGCATGAGGGTTGAGGTCTGTTGACGGCTCGAGCGGTAGCGGCGAGATCTCTTCACTCTTGTCCCCAGCGACAACTCCCCAGCTCCGCTCACACACACGCCCTTATATGCTCCTGCCAATTATCCGAGAGCCCTCGTGTGTCTTTGTAAGCCCAGCCAGGCTGGCGCCTAGATGCCCTTTAATCAACCCTTATCTCCCATCTCCCTTGCAACACCTCTGGTGTCAGCGTGCACAACCGGTCGACCCCGTTTGCATCTGCTGTGCCCCCTAACAAGTGGCAGTTTGTCCGTGCAAACCTAAAATTTGCACATGTGCACCTGTTTAGCCTCAGTTGCCCTCGGCTAATTGTGCGCGCCGCGTATTTTCCTCCTCTACACGAGTGCAGTGATGTTAAATGGATCACTACGGCACGTAGTGCTGAGTGCTGTAGAACAAGAAAATTTGGGTGCAGAGGCTAGCACACCGTGCAGTACCATACAGTGGGTCACTAGGGGCGTGGTACCGGGTGCCAGCAGAGAGAGGCAAATGAGTCCTACCGTCAGAGTCAGGGATTGCAGCCAATCTGCCAGCGCAGCGAGAAATTGCCATATAATTGGTCACAGGGGAGCGTGGTGCGGGCTGCTGGCGGAAGGGGGCATATGAGGACGAGTTACCCCGGCATTGGGTGAAGCACGTGATGGGCCGGGGTGAGGAATCTGGGGGAAAGGTGACCGAGGGGACACGGGAAGAGTAGCCAGGAATCGTCTAGAGAGTTCCCGAAGGGGGCGTGGTTAAGGGCGGAGCCGGGCAGGTAGGAGGTGCAAGGTAGTCTGGAACCTTTGGGAATGTTCCAGAGGGAGGCGCGGCCGAGGGTGGAGCCAGGCCGCGCCGAGAGGAATAAAAGAGAAGCCCCGATCGAATATCGGGGCTGTCTGCAGGTGAAGTGGAACCCAAGTGCTACGTCTACATCTCCGACGTCGTGGGTCAGACAGCTGTTCTGACCCGGTTATGGTTACCCCATGTGCGCAAGAGATAGGCGTGTCATAGTCCCATGTGTAACGAGTGTAAGAGTTCGGTGCATGGTAGTCCCGTGTGTAATGGTGTTATGAAGTGTAGAATAAGCGTTGTTGCCTCCTAAATAGTGTCTCCGGAGTGACTCACTACACTAGTACAGCAACACGGGTGTGTTGGAGAGAAAATCCACCACATTTACAATCGTAGCTATATTATGGACATCAGAGTGTGTATGCCGAGATGAATTATCAAAGGAACACCAGGATTAAATTATGACATAGATCGAATGAGAGCAGGTTGGAGAACTAAAAAAAAATTACTGATGAATATAAGCAAACGTTCCAATGTGCCTGAATAAAGTTTTAATGAGTGTATATATTTCCTGCCATGACACATGGATCAGAGACATGGATATTAACACAAAAAACGGAACGAAAGTTGAAGTGTGGTACGTGCTTGTAACTACACTGACAGACGGACAGAGGGACACGTGGATCAGAGAACATGATTGTCAGAGAGATCGTATTGTATATACTGTAAGTAGAACTTCTTTCGCACCGGATGTAGCCAACCTTGCTAATCGGAGGTGCGGGGTAAGGACAACGAACTAAACACAAAAATAAATTAGTTTTCAATCTAGATTTAAAAGAGCAGATTTTAAAAGTATTGACTCTTAAGTGGGCTTCGACAGGACGCTAGAAGGGACAATGGCCGGTGGTCAGCCAAGAGAGGTTACATGGCAAACGTCGCGTTCACCGCGGAGATGGAGTCGTGAAATCAGATCATAAGTTTCGATTTAAAGCTTTCGTGACTGCAGGGATTCGTCTTCTTGGTTCTTTCGGTAAAGTCACGTAGAATGGAAATAATAAAATAATAAAAATAAAGCATAATAAAAAATAATAATATAATACAAAAATAAAAATAAAACATAATAAAATAATTCTCGCGACGTTTCGGCCACAACGAGACAGAGTCTGAATGACTCTGTCTCCTCGACAGACGTGTTCTCCACCTGAGGACGACTGTTTCGTTGTGGCCGAAACGTCGTGAGAATTATTTTATTATGTTTTATTTTTATTATTTCCATTCTACGTGACTTTACCGAAAGAACCAAGAAGACAGATCACAAGTATTGTTGCGTCGTAGGACCACGAGAGACTTGGACATGCTTTGGAGAGCTTTCATCCAGCTGTTCATTGATTATGGCTGATACTATTGATGGTGGTGACGATTGCAATCAGCTCACGGACACGCGGGACCTCTTTTGAACGGGCAAACCCGGGTGAATATATAAATGACTGTGGTTATTGTATTATACATTATCAATATAGCACATGCGCGCTCCTGGAGATCAAAGATCAAACGGGTGTTGAGTTCCAATTTATAGCACACTTAAGTCCCACAGCACACTATACTGAACGGATATGGTTGTGGAATAATCAAAATCCTATAAAATATTTTAGAGGCAAAACATCTAAATAAGCATTTTAAAACGTGAAAGCAATATCATGAATAGAGTATTACTTTTTTACGTATTAAAAAAAATGCTTAATTATAAAACAATGATAGATTAACATAATAGATAGCATTTACTATTGTTGCAGTTTTCGTGCTTGTTTGATCACGTAACAAAAATGAACCACAACACGTGACCTCAAAGTTGACATTAAAGTGTTTAAACTGCGCTTAAATGGTTATGCAATTTGAAGGTAAAACATTAACTACGGCACTAACCAATAATGAGGCCACAGGGAAGATGAAGCAATTGCACCACGTTACTCGTGACACAGATGGAAACTGTGTTTTAGAGAAAATATATACCCGTTACACTTACCATTTTATCACAACCTAAACATGGATAATTTTATTTCTAAAGCTAATAAAATCTACCGTACGTAGCCAACCGTGCTAATGGGCGGAAGGACAACCAACTAAACACAAAAAAGCTGTTCTAAAAATAATAATTTCATAAGCTCAACAAGGCACATGAAAAGTTAATCAACATTGTGTTTGCCTTCAGGTGCGTCATTAATGCGAGTGGACCCACTTGCCCCTCGGGGTGACAGAAGACGATTGACAATCTCTCACGGGAATGTGTGCAGCGGCTGGGATATTGCTGTCAACGCGACATCCGGACTCTTGGCTTTCTAGCCCAGTGGCCTAATCCCCCGGCATTCAACTAGGATGTGACCTATTGCCAGATAATGGTCGTGTACCAATAAACTCTTGGTATGACGCACGCGAGATAAAATATTGTCTGTTATAAATTGTGCAGCCAGCCTTTTGCATAACCGTCTAATTGGATGCCATGAAATTCTGCTGATAAGCGTATCTCTCGTTTGCAATGTGTTGGCTTTCCTCAGAAATGGTTCTTTCCTTCTCAGGATTGCATGAACGTATAGAGTAAATTGGGATAAATTTTGTGTACAAACGTGTAAGTAGTTGCCCACACGTGGCTTAATAAAGGCTGCTATGGTGGTTACATCCGGCGTTTTGTTATTTTACTTGGGAGATATCACCTGCAATTTTACAATCTCATTTTGCCGTTATCTTATTTTTTTTTGGCAGATTCTGAGATGTTAAAATATTTAATTACTTGGCCTACATAGGCAGGGGGGGAAAACCCTTTATTATTACTTTGGACAAACGTTTTTCGTGAGTGAAAAACACGTGGCTCAGATAACGCATTAGGTACGTTAACAAATGCACCGACTGTGAGCTAAAAGTGTACAACATACAATAACTACTTCAGTGAGCAATGAGAGTTTATAAACGCATGCTCTTCATTGGAAGACTGCCATATCAATGCATCCAATGTTATTTTCTGTACACTCTGTTCTTCTCTCGCGTGCTGTTTCACAGATGGCCTTTCCAAAGAAGTAATCTCAGACAATGTTTACCGTTGATGCAATTCTTTGAAACCTTGTACATCACGAGTTGCTGAAATTATACATTTAGCGGTGTGTGCCTACCGAGCCTCAAATTTGAACACAAACTCGCGATTTGTTGTGGCAAGCCGCAGCTGTAAATAAATGTCGGAATGCATAAGCTTATATTTTTACCAAGATAACAAACATAATCTGTTTAAAATGAGTAAACTAAAGAATGGCGAAACGTGCATATGTAAACGTTACGTTGTTCCTCTTGTAAACTTGCTACAAACGCAATTGCAGGATGTATGTATTTCACTGCATATATGTGTTTATCACCTCATCTGCAGTCCGTGTGCTTTGAGTGTTAGAGAACACATTTAATGACCTGCGTGATGTCCTGGGCGTGCATAAAGAACTCAATGTTCCATCTATTCACAACTCTGATTGCGTATGTGAGGCGCATGTTAAAGCGGCACTGCGAAAACGCGTCACTCGGAACATAACAGTGTCACACTGAGAAAGCCTTATCCAGCACCTCCAATTAGCACGGTTGGCTACGTGCGGTGCGAAAGACGGTCAGCATACATACGTACAAGAGTGTTTTTCAAATATGCTCTGACTAATAGGCAGCATCCCATGATTGAACAAAACACTGAGTTTAAAATCTTAAGAATGTACCATTATTGTTATTATTGCGTTTGTTTACCCAGGGAAGCCTCGCTGAGTGCCATGACTCATTCTCAGAAGGATGCTGCCGTGTTTATCGCACTCGGTGTTGATAATTGCTCCCTGTACATTCCAATTACGTAATTTAAGAGTAATATTTCATACAGTATTTGGACCACGATGCCAGCTCACGGTGCATTACTCTTGAGAATGACGTCACAGGTTCGCTAACATTCCACTGCGAAGCAGCAGGCGCATATTTTGTTTTGTGGTTAATACAACCGCATGCAGCATTAACCAGGGTGGACGCCGGATTTTGACCGTGAACCTCCTCTGTAACGAGGGGCTAACGAGCTACCGCTAGCCCGCGTCACTGCCCCGTAATGGCAATATCATTATTTCATATTTACGGTACACGATGTAGAAATGTGTTTTATAAATATGTATTTCACCGTGTTATCAGTTAAAATTGTACAACGTGTTTACGCTAAGTGCTCCCTAGTCAGCTTCACGTGACATGACGCAGCTGCACTTGACATATACACACAAAAAAAACAACGAATATTGCATACAATGTTCGCTTCATGGCAAATCTCAGTTGCTCCTTGCAAATGTTTCAAATTGCAGTCAGCGATCTTACTCAATACCTTGGGCTCTATAACCCAACACCTACACGTACAAATTTTAGTTTCCATAGCCATGAGCATTTTTTTCCATCGCCCGTGCAGCAGCCACCCATAGGGTGCTGCTATTTGCTCCAAAGTAAAAAAAAAGATATGCAGCTCTTGAATGGAACTGCGACCCTGCACCTTGATGATTCATCGAATTGCTAGGGATGGGGTGCCCGGGAGGTGAGTCACCGTGTATCCAGTGTCACTTCTGGATATTAAGTTGAGGACACAATGGTCCTGGGTGTTAGGCAACACGTCGGCTATAAACGGAGCTGTCTACAGCACACCGTGTTAACTTGGAACGTTTTTTCATGCTATATGCGAAATAAAAGGCCGTAGCCATGGAGTCAACATGGGGGGGGGGGTAAATCTTCCAAGGGGGTCTGGGTTTCCCTTCCCCGAATTTTTTATCTAAATTTAAAAACGAATGTCCTACCATTTCCTGCCTAAAATATTACAAAATTCACTAACACATAGAATGGACTTTTGATTTTTTTTTTTTACAATAATGTCTAATAGTGTATTGTATTACATTGCTCTGTTTTTTTTCTTTTTAACCTTTTCTTCTTTCATTCATTGTATGTAATGGCAGAGATTAGGGATTAATAAAGTACAACCATAACCACAATAGTCTCAACAGAAATCTATTTATAGCAATATATTGGGGGGGGGGGGACATTTTGAGCATATTTATATTATAATTACGGCTTTGGCGAAATAACAACAACAGCCACAACAAAATGCTGTCGGCGCGTTTGATTAAACGTCGCGAGGATTCGGACGCGTCCAAGTGCACGCCCCACGTGGAGATGAAAGGATGAACTCAGCTCGCGTGTGCAAAGGTGCCTGGCAGGTAGAAGCGTGAGAGCTGGCTGGAGGGGGAGGCGGTTGGAGAGGATTTGATCCACCAGCCGATTGGCCACAGCTGATGATGATCGTAATGGCAATGACTAAAAAGAGAAAACGCAAACATGGAGGAGGCATATTCTTAGGTTTTTTTCGGTAAAGTCACGTAGGTAAAAAAATAAAATTAAAATTAATAAAAGGAAAATATTTTACTTTTATTAATTTTAATATTTTACTTTTATTAATTTTAATTTTAATTTTTTACCTACGTGACTTTACCGAAAAAACCTAAGAATATGAATCCTTGCAGTCACGAAAGCTTCAAATATAGAATGGAGGAGGCAAACTGCCTTACACCCACTGACCTTCCTAACTGCAGGCCCCTTTTTTTTTAATCACGTGCTGCTTTGACATCAGAGACGCGTTTGTGTCGTGCACACGCCTGTCGCGTTTTCGGTGACCTGCAAGTTGCTCTCGTGAGCCGGGTTACCTCGTACTTGTGTGTGTGTGTTCACCGCTTGTATTTCACCGACGTCAGTTCAGCTGCTTTGCTGGAATTATATTGGCCAGAGGCAGCCCGCCTTTTCAACTACACGGCGCTATCGTGTTTTTTTTTTAAATACTGATAAAGCAATTCGCGGCACACAGAAAAACGGCTCAGGTCATTCAGGTTTTTGTCCCTTCATTTGAACTCAGAGCGAACATTCTGCGCGTAATTAAGACAATGGATGGCAGCGCATTGGATTCACATGTCTGTGCGTATATGGAATAATCCGTCGGATAAGTTCTTCACAGTGAGCACGACGGGTGTATGTTTGAGAACGATAACCCAATATCCAAGCAATACAAAATGAACAAAAAGACATCCTCGTAGTCTGTAAAAATAAAAATATGAAAGGTTACAGCCCCATGACAATCCACAACTGGATGAAGGCATCCCCAGGCAGTGTTGGTTAATGGGAGTTATCTGACCACACATCACTGAATCTAGACACATCACTGCACTTGTCAATGCGGACTGGTGAAGTGGGACAGACGAGTCGTACGGCACCTGTTCAGATATCAGTGACCATTGATGTTAGCGGCAGTCAGGGAATCAAACTCACGTGGCGAGGTTCATCAAGCAGTGCACTCTATCAAGTCCGCTAATGCTCACGGGAAAAAAAAATATAAAACTGCTTTTCGGATATGACAAATAAATCTTTACAATGAAAAGGATATTTTCGTACAAAAGATATCCATTAGCTATTTTTGGCTGTCCATATCTTAGCTGAAGGATTTCAGAAGGTATTCTGAAGATGCATGACTCATGCACTGGTAATTCATGCGCGCTGTGTTGTCAATGCTGCACACCAAAAATCCAATAATGACACTTTCGACTTCACGTTTCCATTTCAATGTTCGACATACCCTGATCCTTAAAAAAAAAACACGCCTGGGCTACGTGATGAAAGTGGCATTAACTGTGCCCGTGTAGCATGCTGCTATTAAACTCCCGGACTAAAGTAATTTGCGATTAAGGTAAATATCTCAACATATCCAGGGCCTTGTGTAAAACGCTTAGATAAATATGCTTCACGAATCGGAACACGTACACCAACTGCATTGACGACTACAGATTACTTGCTTGTAGTTCTCTTTCACCCTTTCTAAATTGCACATTTTACCGCAAACATTATTTGTGTAAGAAAAGCCTGAGCTGAAGGCAGCAAGTGGTAATATGATTTATGGGACATTAAGATGATTCCAGTGTTACTGGGTAGAGGCAAGCAGTAAGCTATGAAACAACTAAGCGAGCATTATATATGTACTGTAATAAAAAAAAACTATTAACGTTTCAAAATATCACATAAAACAGACAGAATGGGACAAAATGCATCACCCAGTATGCATAAATATACACGCGCGCGTGCACTTTTGGAGACAGGCAGATTGTTTTATTGTTGTCGTAATCACTGAAAATAATTTCATCAACAGCACCGCAACAAAAACGAGGTCTTGAATGACCCGGCGAGAGCAAGTAGAGCGCGTTCTTAAAGGAGGTGGTGCGATGTTTGGGTCTCGAACGAGCTGTTGACCCTGGACGGTCCTCATCCACGATGCTGCTCTGCGCGTCAGCGTTCTCCAAGGGGCTGTGGCCGAGGTTCTAGGACGGTGGCAATGGCGCGATCTCGGGAGGGGGGGGGGAGAATCGGGACCCCGAGTCAGCGGCGAGGTGCATTGTTGTTGAGGTTCATTGTTGTTGAGGTGCGTTGTTGTTGTGGTGCATTGTTGTTGGGGTGCGTTGTTGTTGTGGTGCATTGTTGTTGAGGTACGTTGTTGTTGAGGTGCGTTGTTGTTGTGGTGCATTGTTGTTGGGGTGCGTTGTTGTTGTGGTGAATTGTTGTTGAGGTGCATTGTCGTTGAGGTGAATTGTTGTTGAGGTGCATTGTTGTTGAGGTGCATTGTTGTTGAGGTGCATTGTTGTTGAGGTGCATTGTTGTTGAGGTGCATTGTCGTTGAGGTGAATTGTTGTTGAGGTGCATTGTTGTTGAGATGCATTGTTGTTGAGGTGCATTGTTGTTGAGGTGCATCGTTGTTGAGGTGCATTGTTGTTGAGGTGCATTGTTGTTGAGGTGCATTGTTGTTGAGGTGCATTGTTGTTGATGTGCATTGTTGTTGAGGTGCATTGTTGTTGAGGTGCGTTGTTGTTGAGGTGCATTGTTGTTGAGGTGCATTGTTGTTGAGGTGAATTGTTGTTGAGGTGCGTTGTTGTTGAGGTGCGTTGTTGTTGTGGTGCATTGTTGTTGAGGTGCATTGTTGTTGAGGTGAATTGTTGTTGAGGTGCGTTGTTGTTGAGGTGCATTGTTATTGAGGTGCGTTGTTGTTGATGTGCATTGTTGTTGAGGTGCATTGTGGAGGTTCTGGTTCACGTTGCGTCTCACCCACCTTAGACGACTCTGGGACAAGTCAGATGAGACTCGTTACCTGCACGGTGACATGTGAGAGCCAACTATAGAATGTGAGGTTAGGGGGGGGGGGATCAGGGTGCGACATTGGCGATATGTTTACTCCCTCGCCTGGTATACAGGAAGTCGTGGGTTCGATACCGACCCTGACGCCTGCTGTATATTTGGAGTTTGCATGTTCTACTCGTGGTCGCGTGAATTTTTCTCCGAGTCCTCCTGTTTTCCCCTCCACGTTCAGAATCAACACGCGTTCAGAGTATGTGGCTGTTATACATTTCTACGTGATAAGCCACATCGTTGAGCTATAATTTGTGGCCAAGTCGCCTCTGAAAAATAACTCTATAGCTCAGTGGGCCTTACCTGGTAAGATACAAATTGTACTTAATAATATATGGCTCTCATGATTGATTGACTCTGTCCTCCAGGTTTGCTGGTGCACAGAGTGGACAGGGTCGTGCATAATTCACAATGCAGGGTTTTTTTCTCATACCAAAATCACATCGGCGTGAAGTATGAATGCGTGAAAAGCATCTGAAATGCACTCACATAGTGTTAAGACATATGTGGTATTGTACATTATACAAAAGGTCAGAGTTGACAATGATTCCTGGAAGAATGCGAGCACACCTACACACGCCTTTAGTGCGGCTCCTGATAATACACAATGTGACCACACCCCATCGTGCTGTCAAACCCCAATGGGTTCAAATGTGTGGCGGCCCTTACATCGATGTCTCATCGGCGAAAGTGCCCGCCCCCACATATATGAAAATTAATGAAGAACACTGCTCTAATTCATTGGTTTGGGGCCACACACACGAAAAGGATAACAGCCACTATGAAGCTACTAAGTTGTAGAGTCATCGCCATGGTGCTGTGGCAGGCTAAGTGCACTTCTGATGCAACGTTGGATGAAGGTTACGTGCAAACGCATGAGCCCGTCGAAGACAAAGATCCCCCGTATAACCACACAGACTGTTGGGGCAAGTGCGGAATGGTGGACGAGGGAGTGGTCTGGCCATCATCACGCCCGGCTGCCTTTGTCTCCCCAGTGCTGATGTTTTACACACTGCACCAGAAACTCATTTAAGGCTGAGTCAATCTAGGGGAAGGTCAGGACCAGTTCAGATATATTCGCCACTGATAACAGCCACTTCAACTTTGTCTTTAGAGCAACGCATACACACATACACCCGCATGCCCACCCACGTCTTTGTACCGAGAAAGCAATGAGTTCAATATCTGTTGCCCACTCACATAGCTTAGAGACTCGGAGAGAATGATGAACACTGGCACATAGCCTGACTTGGCATGCTAAATCGAGCAGGATGGGTCTGTGTGTCCTGGGATTTTATTGCAAAACACTCGGGTGACTCACACCAGCCAGAAGCCAACGTGTGTTGTATATCAATTTGCAGTTAGGTGCATTTTTTTGGTGCTGGTTATAAATGCACATGGGTGAAAAACCAATAAGCTGCACAACCTAATAATGTCCCGTTGACGTCACGCGTAATGCTTTCTGAAGCTACATGTATATGTGTGTCAGGCTTTTACAGAAGGATACCTCTTCATAAGAATTACGGTTTGTTTATAGTCTATGGTTGCATTGGGTATTAACCACGATCAGATATCAAAGCAATCAACGGGATAGAATCGTTTCATAAACCCAATAGTGTAATGATCCATTAGTCACTGCATAGCAACGATTATGCATTCCAAAATAATTGCCCGTTGAGGTTATACAAATTTGCCTTTAATCAGCTACGTCTGACTGAAAGACATTGCGCATTTATTCACGTTACTCAATTGTAATTGAATACCATACATTCAGTGCTGCTGAGATGATCTAAGCACCATCACTGACCATGAGTGCGGAACTGTGCCCGCTCATATAACAATAATGCTGGAATTTATAACACGCACACAATTCTTTCACAGGCATAAACGACCACGACTCTGCAGTCACAAGCTGAGTGCCGTTCAAAAAGCCAAGCAAAAGAGGTGGGTGCCCTTCAAGTGTCTCGTAAACGTCGGTGTTAGATTGAATGCTGCGAATTTGTGGCAGGTTGTTGCATTCCAGATGGCAGGGCTGAAGCGACGCCCGGCAGTGTCGGTGCTGGTCCCGGTGCGGAGAGTAAAGAGGTCGTGAGCTCCATTGCTGCAGAGAGAAAGAGTTCTACCCGCAGCTGCAGTGCAGGATGACGGGTAGCGGAGGGTGGGGGGCCGAAGAGAGATACGGAGGACGATCAAAAGTATAGGCGTGCTGGCACTAGCAGGCAATCTTTCAACTGACCCTGCTGGCAATGGATGGGGAAGCCAGTGGAGGGATCGAAGAGAAGCCAATGATGACGCAGGCAAGATAGTTTTGCCACTGTGGGAGTTTTTTTTTGTTAGGTTACTCTATGTATGTATGTACATTGAACTTCGTTCGCCCCGTACGTAGCCAACCGTGCTAACCGGAGGTGCGGGAAGAAGATCGCAAGAGGACGAAGTTGAAATATTTGAGGCGAGACCCGGCTGTCGGGCTCCGCCGGCGATGGTCTTGGCAATTTCGGCGGCGACGAGTGGACGTTGACGACGGAGGAACCCCGAGGAGGTATATTTCGATTTAAAGCTTTCGTGACTGCAGAGAATCATCTTCTTGGTTCTTTCGGTAAAGTCACGTAGAAGGGAAGACCAGGTCTGTCGGGGAGACAGCGTCTGACGCTGTCTCCCCGACAGACCTGTTCTTCACCTGAGGACGGCTGCTTGCGTTGTGGCCGAAACGTCGTGAGAATTATTTTATTATGTTTTATTTTTATTACTTTATTACTTCCATTCTACGTGCCTTTACCGAAAGAACCGAGAAGATGAAACCCGAGGAGGTAGTTGCAAGATCCGACGGTGTGGTCGGTCAAGCCGTCGAAAGATAAGCTGGAGTCAAGGGTGACGCCAAGGAACTTCATGTGGTTGGAGAATTGGATAGGGGAGCCGGTGAATATGAATGCTCAGCAGGAAGGAGCAGACGTTTGGTGAGGATGTACTGTGGACTTAGATCTGGGTGAGGGCACGGCATTCCAGGAGCTTGGAGAGGGTGGAGAGGTTGGTGATGGGTCAATAGCTTAGTATTGAGGCCCGGTTTCTTGAGCAGTGGGGTGACTTGACCAGTTTTGTAGGAAGATGGGAAATGGCCGACAGCTGAAGAGGCATTTGGTGACTTTGGCGGTCGTGACGGACAGTTCTGTGGCACACCGTTTCAATAGGAAACTGAGGGTGTGTCCAGAAGAGACGATTTCATCTTCTTGGTTCTTTCGGTAAAGTCACGTAGAAGGGAAATAATAATATAATAAAAATAAAACATAATAAAATTATTATCACGACGTTTCGGCCACAACGCAAGCAGCCGTCCTCAGGTGAAGAACAGGTCTGTCGATTTCACTTGAAGTGCTTGGTTTCGTGTGAAGACATCCTTCGATAGCATGGCTTATTAGAAGGACAGAAACCTTGTATGAGGAGTCAGTGCAGCGGAGGCCAGCGGGTGAGATGGGTTTGGGTTAAGCTTGAGGGATGCCTTGACAGTTTTAGCGATGGCGGAAAGTTTATTGGTGAAGTACGCGCTGAAGGAGGTTACACGTTTCAAGAAAACGTTTCAAGAAAACGTGTGGGTCCATGTGACTGGGGGCCAGGCTTCTATCAGGATGGAGGCGATCTTTGGAGGTTTTATATAGGTTGTGGGAGATTTGTCAGACGGTTTGGATGCAACCTTCAATGTTGGTGGTTGTGTAGATGCAAGAATCAGCTCATTTGCTGTCTTGCAGGCCACTCTGTAATGGGTCTCCTTGGTCGCAAGCTCAATGTGCGAGTAAGTCCATTCCCAACACCTCTTGATTCGCTTGCCATGGATGGCATTGGCGGATAGCCAGTGGGAGTCGTGTGATGATGGTTTGAGAGGTCCCAGTTTGGCCAATGCTGTCCTGAGATCAGCTTCGAGCTGATGGGTACAAACACCCGGGTTGGGTGAAGGGGGTAAGATGGAGTAGGAGTTGGCAAGTCGATCCTAAAGGGCAGGAAAATCGATGCCTTTGAGATGGCATGATTATTTTGAATGATGAGAGACCTGGATGAAGGTAGAGAAGTGACAATGAGGTGATGGTCAGAATAGTCTACTTGGAAGGACACCCCGACGGGAGACGGGCAACGGTCAAGGTCGGGTTCGTTGAAGAGATCGAGCAGAGCTCTCAGAACGTGCGGAAGATACTCAGGTTTGGGCCAGTGCCGGCAATTGCCAAGTTGTGACAGGCCAAAGTTTCCTCCAGATGGCTGCAGATGGTAGTTCAAGTCAGGCTTGCACAAATTGAAATTGCCCGTTACCACAAACCGATGGGTGACGTCGAGGAGAAAGGTACAGTGGGTGGGAAAGTTCACTGAGGAGGCTGATGACGTTGCCATCAGGAGGGCAGTATATTGGGATGATGGAAAAGGCTGGTGGTTCCGGTGATTACTAGAGGCATTGACTGGGCCTCAACGGTGGAGGGTGCACATGACAGAGGTTTTACGGTGAAACTGGAGTTACGGATGACGGCCACTCAGCCGCAGCGGTGATCACGTGGAGGACCTTGTGACCTAAGGAGGGCGAAACTCAAAAGTGACGGCGGGTGGAAAACCAGGCCTGGTCCAAGCGTCGGAGATGATAAAAATGTGAATATGATAATCGGATATGATGATCGGATATGATGTCGTGGACGAGGGCATATTTGTTGGTGATGTAGTGGGAGTTTGGGAGGCCGAGGCGAGTGAAAGGCGGTGCCAGGAGGGGAGGGGGGGGAGGGGCCCGAGTGGGTGAGCACTGGTACCTGGAAGAGGGCAGACTGACGATGTATTCAGTACTAATATCATAATTAACCATGAAGGGACATCATCATCAAAATGGTATATTACAATTGACCTTGGACCTGATGACAAAATATAAACACTACCAACACACTGGTACTGACACTGGTGGAGGAATATGGATTTTGTCATCGATTAAAACTGCATAATTTTCCTTCACATTTCTCCACTTGAGTCCCAGTGCATGAGTAGCAACCATGTTACACGATGCGTGGAGTTTTTTTTTTATTTCACGGAAAATCAGATGTATATTTATTTGTTTCACAATTAAATAATGATTGCCTATCATTCCGTTTCCAACTAAAACCCACTATCAGTTGAGGTTTTGCGTGGAATTTTGTTATTTTTAAACACAGATGTGGCAACGCACACATTACGATTATCATTAAGGCATTTTCATGTTTAGTGCCTTTAAATTTAGAATAGTTAAGAAGTTAAATGCGTCCTATTAATCCATTAAATACCATGAGAAACGTCGCAAAAGTCAGAATCCTATGAATGGCCTTTTCAATCTTCGTAATGTACAGGTATAATTAATCAATGCCAGGAATAGTTTTGACTGCCACTGCTTTTTCTACCAGAATGTGCCCATTAGCAGCAGCCTATGTTCAGCCAAGCATGAAATTACATTGGGTGTCATCAGTCACATGTCGGTAGTGGGTGGAAATAGGTTCATCTGAATTAATAGCTCCATCACCAGGACCATTTTTCATCGCACGCCCATTTCCAGTGATTTTGGTTGTTCATTTAAATCTTCTATCTAGCCCAGTTGCATGAACATTAGACCTCCAGTATGCAATGGGCCATCTCATACAACTTATCATTATCAAAGGTTTTTCTTCGTAACTAAAGTTTTCAGAAGACTTTTGAATATGAAAATACATTTTGCGAAAGTAAGATATGCTCGGCGCAGATGCTGCCATGGGTGTGACGGTTTGCACACTTTGATTTACAGAGTGTCGCGATCCAAAGGCTGCCACAGTTCGATCTCATGCCACAGTGACAGCAACAATTGAAAATGTTTCTCAAATCCCCTCCGCTTCTGGTTCATCCACCAGTGTAAATGGGTATAGCATGGTTGTTAGTCGATCGACAGATCATGGGTGGTGGGGTAAAGTGTGAATACTGTCTACCCTTCTAAAACATCTGGCCGATGTGTGTATGTATGTTGAACTTGATAATTGTTTTTTTACCCTTCTATCTGGCAATAAAACTAACACCTTTTTTACAAGGAGTCATGTTTACATAGACCACAAAACATAACTCTGATAATGTATGCACTGTCTTTGAAGTTGATTGGTCCACACCCGAGACAGCTTTCCTTAGAGCCTAGTCTCACATGGGTTGGATCAGATGACGCCAAAAGGCGCACAACTCAAAGACAATTCACCATCAGAGTATGAGAGCTCGGGGTAAGCATTTACACCATGGTATGTTGAACTTCTTTCGCACCATACGTAGCCAACCGTGCTAATCGGCGGTGCAGTGGAGACTAGTTGAGTGGTGCGGTGACGTCCGAACTCCAAATATACAGGCACTAGAGTTGGCATCGAACCCACGACCTCCTGTATCCCAGGCGAGGTAGTTAACATCTCGCCACCATCGCACCCCAAACTCAGGGGCAGTGGTCGTTCTTGTCGACGATGGTGACAATGGCAGTGAGTCAGATGTTCGGGTCTCCGCCTCGTGTCCGAGACCCGCACCGCCAGCGTGTACTGGGGCGTCCTATCGCGGCCCCAGCCCTTGGAAGAGAAGGCCAAATACACTCCAGAGGAGGCTCTCTAGAGCTCCCTCTGGTGGAGGCCCTTTCACCAGCAGTGGCGTGAGAAAGAAATTGCATGGCTGCACGTTTACTTTTTTTTCACAACAGACAGGGATACTTTACAAGATGGTAAAATATCAATATCAACTGAAATTAATTTGATACATTGTATATACATAAAATCCCAATTGCAAATAATCTCGTTACAATCTCAAGGTAACCTTATATGCAAGGTCTTCTCATCACTTCATATGGCAGCTAATAACCAGCGGCATAGCGACAGGCTCTTATCGCCACGAGCAGACCTTGATAATGCGGAGTTAAGGCGAGGCAGACTGTAGCAGCGTTTTATTGGAATAGGGGAATGAAGCATAAAACATTAGATGTGATCAAAATTAAATTAAAATAATGACGAGATAACCAAAATACATATTAGTCAATGTTTAATACTCTCAGATACAATTTGTTAATATTAAAAAATGATGAAAGGTTCGATTTGAATATTAAGAATGCCAAACTTTTACTGACACGCAAGGGAGATTGCTAAATCATTAAACAGAATTGAATTAACATTTCAATGATGTAATAAGATGGGGAAAGTGAATTAAATATTTGATGAAAATATTTACTTTAACGCTATCTTTTGTGCATAAAATAATCCATCATTAAATAGCAATGGCAATGTTTTACTTGAAAGTTTGAAAGGAAAGAAATATCAGAATTTCTCATGAGACGTAGTTTTTAGACTACAAATATTTTTCAAAGGAAGTCATCTGCCTAAATACCATTTCCGTATTTATATTGGCCTCACTTATGGTGCAATATGTCCAAGTGCATTTCAATGTACACACATTTATACATTGAAGAAAATGTTAGTTAGCAGTCTCAACTGAATGCTCACACTTGTGTTCACTTTTAACGTCCATAGTTTTATTGGAAAAACAATATCAGAATGAACATGGAAATATTACAGTGTCAATCAACATTCATTCCATGATAAAGATAAATACCTCCTTGTTTTACAAAAAAAAACACATTCTTATTCATACAGGGCGTGAATGCGTACAGTCTATAGCAGGCAGTGACAATAGTGAATACATTCGAGATAATTTCACACAATGTATGTTCTGTTCGCTTGGCCCTTTTAGTGGCGTATAGCAGGGTAGTCCTGAACAGACTTGGTCGGGGAGCAGGGGGTCATATATTGCAATACCTAGTAACAGAAAACCAAAGAGGCATATGAATAATGCAGGCGAGTGAGGGCGTACATACCAGAAAAAAACGCTAATTCCAGTGGTTTCCATTGCAAGCCATGTGGTTTTTTGTGTTGTCGTCGTATTTTTCTGAATTGTGTGGGATATTGGGCCTGCAAGTGGTTTGTGTGAGTCAGCCAAGCCCGTCACTAGCGAGTGCTGGCCGCAGGACGGCTGGCTGAGAGAAAAAAACCGTGTTCTCACTCATCCAGAAAACGACCCATTCATCATTGAGGTTGCTTCCGGATTAATCCTTGCCTCCGTGAGCATCCGGCCATTTGTCATTCAATCTGATGATCTAGTTCCCCCCCCCCCCATCTCATCTGCTGCTCCTGTCAATGCATGAATAATACGGGTTGCCTGTAAGGAAATGTTATATCAGTTTCACCAGTTGTATTACGGTGAACAATTGCCTGCGGATGTGCTGTGCGGTGCATCACATTTCTAAACAAAGAATCGATAGAACACATCTGCAGAAAAGCATGACTTGTCATTTGTTCGGCCATTGCAACCGACTGCTGCAGCTGTGACATTTGGATAAATAATTAGAGAGTTTCAAATGGTTTGACTAAAAGCAATTTAAAAGAGTGTACACCAGTCACACACATCGACACACGGGTAATTGCCTTCGTACAACACACATTCAATGGAAGTGCATGGCATGAAGATCGCACTTTGCCTAAAAAATGGTCGTACAATATTAGGATCACAAGGTTAATTTAGTCTTAATGATTGTATACAGGCAGCTGTAACATTTTGGTTAAAATGTATTTAATGTTTGTTTTGTTGTCTATATAACACACGTAACAATGTGACAAAATACATGTCCTCAATCAATATAAATCATTCGATACAAATTATAAATGATTTAGTGTCGACGATGCACTGACGTTTTAAGACAACATTAAAATAATTAAAAAAAAACAGAAAAAGTTATCTAAAACAACACATTGCACACCAGGTGAAAAAATGGATGAAAATGCAATATAAAACACAAACAAAAAATATGAAAAAAATACGAGGAAATAAATTAGAGAACACGATCATATTGCGTGACAAAGACAGAACCATACACAACTAATAAAGGAACCATGTGCAGATCTTTCGAGAGAAAAAGTCATAAACCCAAGGAAATAAAACGCTCTATAGGTGAGGAACAAGATATTCCAGATGCCACACCTGATGATTTAGCCACTTCCCCTCGTAATTTGGAAGAACAGAGAAGACTCACAGACCAGATGGAAGAACTCTGGACAATCATAAACACAGACACCAGCTGTTGGCAGTATAATTAGCAGACCTATTTATTGAGTTTTTTTTCACAGAAACGAAAAGTTTAATTCGTTGAATGCAAATGCGGTCGGCTATGAGGGATGACATTCTAAGGTCCGAGACTGGTGATAGACTGGCAGTCAACGGAGTGAATATGCTCACAGATGACAGTCACCGACGGAGATGGAGCAATGAAATCAAGCGTAGGAGTGAGATGGATTTTGGCGATCACAGAACCATGACTGGTATAGATGATATGGCAAGGTCTTCATGACTGTGAGGATAGACAATGGTTGATTATATATTTTATGATTTATATTTTAGCAGAATAATTTTTATAAATACGATAACATCAGCTTTTAACGTATGTATTTTTTATATGAGAATCGATGCGTATATTTTAACATATGAATGGTTTCAGCGACATCCTTACCACATTTTTTTATTCTTTATTTTTGTAAAACTATATTTACATATATAAAAAAAAACACAATCGATTCGGGTTTTTTTTTTAAGCAAGCTTGTTTTCCTGGCTTAACAAGTCTCTGCATGTGACGGTTAACGACAAGGCTCCTGTTCTTGAGACTTACTGGAGCAGAGCGTTACAACATAAATGTTAACGATAGCAAGACGCTATGGGATCAGAGCTGCACGTGGGTAGTGACGCTTTGCAGTCCACACAGAGGGACCACGTCGGTCGTGACATGGGGCCAGGTTTAGCGGGGAACTTCCTCGCGTAAAACATACACCTGGCACGATCCCCTATTAACCGCAAACACCACGTCCGCCTGAATAAAGACTCTTGCGAAGCGTTGCGGTTAGAAGCATATTGCTGAGAGCTGACTTTTCTTTCAGATCTGCGTCCCATGAATTGCCACGCTTACAAAGTCAATTAGTGCGAAGTGTTCATTAGACAAAGAAACACCCCCAAACCTCCCCCCCCCCCCATCAAGGTCTCATCCGCTCGCAGCCCGCTTGTGACGAGTGGTTAGTTTTGTCATCACCCTTGGCTACAGATACACCAACACGCGTATTCGTTGGGTCTTTCGGTAAAGTCACGTAGATCGTCTTCTTGGTTCTTTCGGTAAAGTCACGTAGAATGGAAATAATAAATTAATACAAATAAAACTTAATAAAAAAATGTTTAATTTTTATTATTATTATATTATTTCCATTCTACGTGACTTTACCGAAAGAACCAAGAAGATGAATCCCTGCAGTTACGAAAGCTTTAAATCGAAATTTCACGTAGATCGGTTAAAAGAAAATGACAAAAAAACGACGACGTTTCGATCGCAACACAAGCGATCGTTGTCAGGAAGATGACGATTGATGATGACGACCGCTTGTGTTGCGATCGAAACGACGTAGTTTTTTTTTATATTTTATTTGAACCGATCTACGATGACTTTACCGAAAGACCCAAAGAATATGAATTCCTGCAATCACGAAAGCTTTAAGTCAAGATTCACACCAACACACGCCGATGTGACTGGTGAATCACCTCCGAGCGCAACTGGTCGACGACCCTCACAGCCGAATGTGACGATGCTTCGAGGAGTTAAAGCAAAAGCAAATGTTTCGCGAACACTCAGCAATGAAGTGTCATTCACACAGAATCAGACTTCATCCGTGAGTGTCAGGGTGTGGCTGGGCGTGTGCTCGATGGTGTGTGAGCTGGCTGTTTGCCACTGGATCTCATCGGTGTGAGGCATTTGCCCCGAGGTCTCCAGGCTCCACCTTCCATCTCTATAGCCTTGGAGAATTCAAGGAAATTGTTTACTTGGAGCCACTCTGTTGTTGAGCAATCACTAAAAATAGTCTCCGCTGTGAGTAATCGGTTAGAAACCTACCAAGTTGGTAAAGGTGCAGCTCTGCAATGTCCCGCTCACACCCCTGCTGTCGGAGAAACCCTAACAAGGCTTCTCATGTCCATTGCCCTCATATTATCCGACAGCAGTGAGACTATGACCCTCACTGCTGTCGGAGAATGACGGCTATAGTCATTGCATAACAGTCAACGTTATATTCTAAATTCTCCAATTTGGAAATAATCAAAATGTAATGCCAAAGCAGACTTAATGTGATGCTTGTTTACGTGTAGTGATTGGTGACTGGGCGGAGACCATCAACTCACTACACCTTGAGAACCCAATCTTAATCACAGGCTCGAACCCAGGTCAGTGGCTTGAGCTCTGAGCTTTGAACCACTGCTCCTCAGATTATCACGGTTGGCTACGTATGGTTCTAAGGAAGTTCAACATACATTACGAGTACTAACTAACTAAAGTTTTTCTTTATTTTACCAGGTAAGGTCCACTGAGCTACGTAGCTCTTTTTCAGAAGCGACCCGGCCACAAACAATAGCCCAACGAAGTGCCTTATCTTTTTCGATTTAAAGCTTTCGTGACTGCAGGGATTCATATTCTTGGTTCTTTCGGTAAAGTCACGTAGAAGGGAAAGAACCAAGAATATGAAGTGGCTCATCACGTGGAAATTTAGAGCAGCCAAATACTCTAAACGCGTGTTTCTAAATGTGGAGGGGAAAAAACGGAGGATCGGGAGAAAAATCCACGCGACCACGGGGAGAACACGCAAACTCCAAATATACAGCAGGCTAAATTTCGATGTAAAGCTTTCGTGACTGCGGGGATTCATCTTCTTGGTTCTTTCGGTAAAGTCACGTAGAAGGGAAGTAATAAAATAATAAAAATAAAACATAATAAAATAATTCTCACGACGTTTCGGCCACAACGCAAGCAGCCGTCCTCAGGTGAAAACCAGGTCTGTCGAGGCGACCTGAGGACGGCTGCTTGCGTTGTGGCCGAAACGTCGTGAGAAATTTTTTATTATGTTTTATTTTTATTATTTTATTACTTCCATTCTACGTGACTTTACCGAAAGAACCAATAAGATATACAGCAGGCGTCAGGGTCGGGACCGAACCCACGGCCTCCTGCATTGCAAGCGAGGTAGTTAACATCTCTTCACAGGGATTTCCAAAGGAGCCCTACGTGAGCAATGCTTCACGACCCACGGTTTGCAGGCTCTTGGTGGCCAACAAGGCCCGTGGGACGTGGTCCGCGAATTTATTTCAGTCATGATTTGTCTTTTTTTTTGGGTGGTTAACAGCAGAGGTGGGACAAAGTCATTGTTATGCAAGTCCAAGTCGAGTCGCAAGTCATCAAATTCATGACTCGAGTCTGACTCGAGTCCAAGTCACATGACTCGAGTCCACACCTCTGGTTAACAGTAGATGTGTTTTTTTGTTTTTGGCCTATTCTTCCAACGAGAGGTGGCAGTACCCCGCACTTTAGTCCAGCACTGCCGATCGACTAACCACGGTGAAGCCACCTAACACTGGCTGGGTGCACAGAGGCGGGGAGGTTGGTAGGGCGATTTAAGAAACCTCCACCATTGTTTTGAAGCTACCATGCCGATCCAGTCACCTCCAGATTGCAAGTCCAGTGTGCCAACCATTACACCTGCGGCAATACACCTGCTATGAGTGATTAGTAATGCAACCGTATTGTAGAAGTTGCATTTTTCAAACAGATGTGTCCGTTAATAATGCATCTAAATGTGCAATGTTACAATTGATGACATTTGAATAGTGTAAGGCAGCAATAAAATATAAATTGTATAAAGCTAGTAAGTGTATTGTACCTTGATGTGTGTTTTACTGAACAAATAGAAGAGATGCTTTAAGAAGTTAGTTAATTGAATTATTAATATAAATTTTCAATTCAGCCAACCCATGCTTGGAATATCTGAAAATCATTAAAGTCAAAAGAAAGTTCACACAAGCTATTTAATAAATACCCTATGAATGTGTGCTCACTGAGTGTTTATCATTGCACATTTGGCGGTATCTGAACTGCTCCTGGGATGCACTTGGCTCCCTCACAGGAATGGCTATTTAAAGACAGGCCACGGTATTGCAATTGTGGCCGTGCAACCCAAACTAAGGTACCACATGGCAAAGGCACTATAGTCAACGCTCCTTCAACGGGAGGAGTAGGAAAACTGCATGAACTCTCTCCTCTCCCGAAGCCCTCTTGTAGCCAGCTGACCTTGGCATTGGCATTTTGCACCGAAACACATTGCCACGCACAGAAATAGAATAGCGTGTTTTGTCAATTGGCTGTGTGTTAGGCTTGCTCTTTCCGAGATATCTGCACACACACAATCTGGATCACTTGATAGTCTCTAGTTCATGATATGTGGATGAAAAAAATGATCGTCTTAGTGCAAACAGGAATATGGAGCGGTGGCACAGTGGTTTGCGAACTATAATATGAACCCGGTGAACTGAGTTTGATTCTCGACCACGGCTATCATCAGTGGCGAATGATATCTGAACCGGTCCTTGGCAAACGCTTCACCAAATCAGCATGACAAGACAATCCAAATAATGGACGTGGGATGGGTGGGCCTTCATCCAGCAGTCAATTGACCAAGGTTACAATATTTTATGCACATATACCAATATCTATCGAAAGATCTGTGTTATATTGGAACATGCGCGTGCAAAGTGTGGAAATTTTTATTTGAAAAAAAACAGGCTCTTTTAAATTCAGCAATCGGAGCGAAACATGTCTTCTAAGGGAATGCCGAGAAGCCAACGTGTGGCATTCACTGAGCGTATTTAATTAAAGTTACGACTCCAATGTGACGTGAAGAGCAGGGCGCAAACTACACGAAAATGCCTCGCCACAACCCCACAGCAATTGCAAGAAAGCACCGTGCTCTTTCACATTTTCCAGGAAAATGTACTTTTCCACGCCACTGCTGGCAGAAAGAGTATTTGGCCTACTTTTCCACGCTGGCCAGGCGTCTTGTGTGTGTATGTTGGACTTCTTTCGCACACGGTACGTAGCCAATCGTGATAATCGGAGGTGCGGGGGAAGGACAACTTACTGAACGTAAAAAAGCAGTTTTAAATAGATTAGTTTTCAGTCTTGGAAGACGTGGGGACACCCTACACTCTATGCCGCCGCAGCCTGTCCGACGATCGGCTGCTGTCTACTGCTGGGTGGACGGAGGCCACGGAATTCAAGAAAACTGCCCTTTTTTCAGGAACCGGTAATCTCTGGATTTGCAAGTCCAGCAGGCTAACCATTACACCACAGCAACATATGACGGACACAGAATGGGTGGGCCTTCATCCAGCAGTCAATTGATCAAGGTGCACGGACATGTATATGTGAGCTGCCTTGCCTGCAGCTTTTTATTGCAGCCATACAACGAGGCCTGTCGACTCTAGCCCGAGCGTGCAAGTGAGCCAACCACAGCGTGCCACTGTGGCCAAGTTGCAACACGCTCGGCTCGACCGGGAAACAACGAAATCTGACCCTGCCACCTCCTCTCTTGGTTGGGCAAGTCCCGATGGAAACAGCACTCGTGGGCCACTGCGAGTGAAAAATGGTGACCTCTCCGTCGGCCTATTGCTCATCATCGACGAAGTTTCCTGTTCAGCCACGCGACACACCCTTGTGGACCGTGTTCATTGCCTGTGCTTAAAATTGAACGGATCGGCGCCTGATAGAATTCCGACAATATAGGGCTCTGTTCATCGTCATCAGCAGTGGCGACAGCATAGAGGAGGCCACCATCCCCAATCAGCTGCCAGGTTGTACTACTACTGCCACGGTCTCCTTGGCCGTACAGTTGTAAACATCATGCAGTATGTGGAAATATTAATTGGCCACTCTTGCTTTGTTTTACCTCTGGTTTTATTATTGCCACGGAAGCGTACTGCTGTTCGTTAATGTGATAACAGCTTTGGCAGGGGCAGGTGGAAGGGGTAGTGGTGACACGGTGGTTCACACACAGCCCTATGAACCCACTGACCTGAGGGAGATTCCCTGCTAACATCAGTAGTGGGTGATATCTGAAAACGGTCTTGGGCAGCCGCTCTAACAAGCTCGACTGACCAGTGTGGTGAACTACGGACGAACAATCCACACAACTACGACAACCGACACAGAATCTGGAGGCCTTCATCTAATATTGGATTGAAAATGGGCTGTATAATACGAGAGTGCATAACATCAACTGAGACTGTTCATTCAGTGATATTACAAGAACAGGAACGTAGTCGTAAATTGTTGTGGAGATAATGAAGGACGAAAAGGGGCACAGGTTTGTAACAAGCTATTACATGTAGTGGTTTACACTGGAATTAGTATATGCCTTTTTAAAAATTCCACTACTAGTGGATTCATTTAAGCATGGATCCATGAAAGGTAGACATTGAGTGACAATGACTTACTAGTCCATGCTTTAACATGCCCCAGCCATTGTCACACAAACAACAGCGAAACAATTACGTGTAAATTTCGATTTAAAGCGTTCGTGACTGCAGGGATTCATCTTCTTGGTTCTTTCGGTAAAGTCACGTAGAAGGGAAATAATAAAATAATAAAAATAAAACATAATAAACAGGTCTGTCGGGAAGACAGACGCTGTCTTCCCGACAGACCTGTTCTTCACCTGAGGACGGCTGCTTGCATTGTGGCCGAAACGTCGTGAGAATTATTTTATTATGTTTTATTTTTATTATTTTATTATTTCCCTTCTACGTGACGACTTTACCGAAAGAACCAAGAAGAATTACGTGTAACATGTGGCTTTAGCACGTGTTTGTGTAACTTCTGCTAAACATCATCATGTTGCGCACTCTCCGAGTCACCAACTGAATAATATCGAACTTGCTCAACGTGGCCGTGCTTTGCTGCGTGACTCTCTCAGTCGGCTTGAAGGGAACGCAATTTCTGGGAGAGCTGTGCTCTCTTGTGGTAGACTACTGCATTGACCAGGAACCGGGTTATATTAAATGACACACTATGTAACACGAATTTTTGTTCCTGGATAGTAAGTGTTTTTTTCACAATTGCTTATGCCTCAAAAGTATAGAAAATGGCTATTGTTCGCCACAAACTTTTTTTGTGACCAGGACTTTATGTGAAGGAATGACACAAATGCACACCACGTTTTCTCATTGAAAATAGGTACATTTCTAAATATCACTGTCCTGGTCACAAAAGCAAAGTTTGTGGAGAATAATAGCCATTTTCTGTACTTTTGAGGCATAATAAAATGTCATTACACAGTGTTATCAATGCATAGCGTTTGCATTACTCTATGTGCATAGGTGAGCATTGCGATTAGATGTCTTTATTTCTTTAGCATTCTCAGAATAACCGGGTTTCCGTTAAGGAAGGGGAGAAATAACTGAGCCTAAAAAAGTTCAGAATCAGAAGATGTATTTATACTGGATGAATCCGATGAGCAAAAAGCACTTTTTCACATATTCTTAGGTTTTTTTTCGGTAAAGTCACGTAGGTAAAAAATTAATAAAAGTCCAATAAAAATAAAATAAAAATCACGACGTTTCGGAGCACAATAGCTATCGTGCTGTGACGGTTCCACCTGAAGACGGAAGCTTGTGTTGCCTCCGAAACGTCGTGATTTTTATTGTATTTTTATTGTACTTTTATTAATTTTAATTTTTTACCTACGTGACTTTACCGAATAAACCTAAGAATATGAATCCTTGCAGTCACGAAAGCTTCAAATCTACTTTTTCACATGTCCAAGAGTGAAAAGTTAAAAGTGCAGCCTTGTAATTGCTTGCTCACGTGAGTTCTGGAGAAAGGGCCCCCACAAAAGTAAGTTCCATAATACCCCCCCCCCCCCCCAATAGAAGGCTTACACTTCCACACGAGGCCAGACATCTCAGAATATGCGGCAGTACCAACACCTTACGCCACCAAACGCAACCTGCCGATCAACTGTGCGTGCTATGTTACTCGTCAGCATTGTATCTGCGCTGACGAACTCAACAAATGTGAGAAAGCATGACCGAAATGAAGTGTAAATTGAATTGCCACATTGCAGTATGTGCAAGGGCTTTTAGCACTGATGAAAGTGCATCACACAAATAGCCCCGAGCTTTTCGATATAATGAATGATAGTGCCACGGCGAAGTGACATTACAGTAGCAAGTGAAGATTGCATATTGAATGGCCGAATCCCCTGGGTATATTTATTGTACACATTTCAGAGAATTGGGCCATCTAGACCTGGTCATTCAAAATTCTTGCAGTAAATGTCCAATCTCATATTTCCAACAAAACTGGCCGTTGGAGAAAATGAGTCAAAACTTGTTATGCAGGTCAATACACCGATGGGCCATCGTTTAGGCAGGACAATACCGGCTTCTTCTGCCACTTAACTGTGCGTGGTGAATGCGCTCAATTGTTCCCTGTGAGATTTTCCCCGTTAGTCAAGAGCCGAATGGCTCACAGGGCTATACCTAATAAATGAACTGAACTGAAGTCCATAAGGCCAGACCAGATATTGTACTGCTCTGTATGACCTGAAAAGTGGCATGACTTTAGCGGTTTCAATTTCCTAATATGGTCAATACGAGTGAATTAGGGTGATAGCCATTTGAAATGAGTGGGTTATGAATAATTAACTCTTATGACCCATATTTAAACAAAAATCTGTACAAATAAATTATTGCTTTCTTTGGTGGTATCATTTTCTGCTCTGGCCCATAGACTATATATATACCTGAATGTTGTTTTTAGTGCAGTTATTAGATACAAGGCGTTAATCCTTTTTATACATATGCCATGGAAAAACACACAAATACTTGCTAATTAGGGATGAGTTTCAGATTTAAATTACTGTTTTCAGGTTTGTAAGGACAATTTCAGATTTTTTTTCTTCCAGATATTAATATTCTAAGCTTCTTTAAATCCCGTCATCGTTTAACGTGTCTTCGAACGAACAGCGTTGACGTCACCCAATTCTCCACGACATCGCTTTGGTGATGCGACATTCTGTGATGCCATATTCGCGGATCTACCCTCAAACAAAACCAAATAAAATGAAGATCGTCAAAAAATGTCGCATCTTGGCCTCATTTTATGATCATTACTTTTTTTTTCAAAATTATCTGAAAATCGGGGGAAAGGGCCCCCTCGTGCATGCACACATATAAACGAGAAACAAAATAGGGGAAATATGCAGCCCTGCAATGTATTGCCGACGTCGCTACCAATAGAAGGGCTTCCACGAGAGGATGTTACAGAAACAAGAGGGTACTGTACTTTGGCCTATTCATCCACCATACTTTACATCACCTCATGCAACCCGCCGATCGGCTGACTGCGGTGCATCCATCGATTACGCTGCTGTGTGGACGTAGGATTGAAGAAGAAAAACACACTAATAACGTCATTCAAGAATATATATATTTTTTTACACGATGGCAAAAACAAATGTCATATGCAATTGCATGAGACGGCGCATCGTGAGGCAAAGGCCGGTGCTCTCACTTTTGCCAGCAGAATTTATATATACATATAAATGCGAATTGCGATGAAAAATGGCCTGGGGCGAAATCACAAAATGACTTTCGCAAATGGAGATTTTGCAACACCGCTGAAAACTGCCTCTCTATTCCCATTGTTTCCATGACAACTTGCATGTTAGATTCGCAATCGCCACTTTCTAAAAAGGGACAATTCGCGTCCAAGTAGTTTTATGGAGGAGATTAAAAGTAAATTCCTGATTCAACCACCATCGAGGCGCTGCTCATTTCCCGTTTACAGCCCTGAGACAGCGGTGGAAATTACACATTCCGATGGCAGGGGCGAGTCTATCCATAGAACAACCACTGTTGATAATTGGTTTTTTACCCTTCTATCTGGCAGCAAAGCTGACACCTTTTTTTTACAAGGAGTCATGTTTGCATAGACCATGATACCTGCAGCCATAATGCAAACAAAATTCATAACTCTGATAATGTGCACTGTCCTTGACGTTGATTGGTCCACACCCGAGACAGCTTTCCGTAGAGCCTAGTCTCACATGGGTTGGACCAGATGACGCCAAAAGGCGCACAACTCAAAGACAATGCACCATCAGAGTATGAGAGCTCGGGGTAAAAAAAAGGTGTCAGTTTTGCTACCAGATAGAAGGGTAAAAAACCAATTATCATATTTTTTTTACTGGCAAATGAGGAACCACTGTTGACTTCCCTACTTAAGTGGTACTCATTTTATTGACCCCCGGAGGGATGATGGGTTTTGAGTCAAGCTCCAACGAGGATTTGAACTTATACACTCCTGATTGTGGGGCACTTCCTCTACTGCTGAGCCACTCGGCTGGCTCGGAGAAGATATGGCTGCATAGCAGTGGTGGCGATTGCACCGTTCTACATATTACTTGTTCTGAATCACCACACATCATTCAAAGTTTTTTTTTTAAGCCTTGGTGCAATGGGAGGAGTCCATAAAGGCACTGACATTTGAAGCAGTTTTAACCTCGAAGGAGTGCTGGTCATGAATCATAATATGACATGTACCTACATTGCGATATATGAGAAATAAATAAATAAGTGATATTCAAATATATTATTCATGATAGCTGATACATTGATTATGCAAATTGTATGCGCACTCCCAACATTCTGAAATAATTACTCTGAGAAATAAAGTTGCATTTTTTCCCAACAGGGGGAGACATCTTTGAAGCATGGAATTGGCTGTAATTATCGTGTGCCGCAGGTTACTTTTCGAGCATAAAATTGACATTTTGTATACGCATACCATTGAGATTGTTTAACTTAATCTTAAACACTCAATCTTTTTTTTTTTACCAAAAAGCACTGAGAGGTGCAAGCTAGGAATTCCACTGAGAGGCAGAAGTAGGAATACATGTATAAGAGAAAATACACAGGTTTAAGAGAGCATCATTGCAACTTTTGATTTAAAGCTTTCGTGACTGCAGGGATTCATATTCTTGGTTCTTTCGGTAAAGTCACGTAGAATGGAAACAATAAAATAAAAAAAATATATGTGTTGCAGTCGAAACGTCGTGATAATTTTATTGTTTTATATATATTTTATTTTATTGTTTCCCTTCTACGTGACTTTACCGAAAGAACCAAGAATATCATTGCAACTGTTTAAGCGAAGTGGGTCTGGGCATGACTCGTCGTTGGGAGGGATGGTGGTCAAGAATAATGGAGTGGCAGCCAAGCAATGAAACTCCAGACGAGAAGACGCCAATGAGTTGGAGCTATGAAATCGGCTTGCGCACAGATGCTTGGTGAATGATTGCATCATCGTAGGATTCATCTTCTTGGTTCTTTCGGTAAAGTCACGTAGAATGGAAATAATAAAATAATAAAAATGAAACATAATCAAATAACTTATTTTATTATTATTTTATTATTTTCATTCTACGTGACTTTACCGAAAGAACCAAGAAGATGAATCCCTGCAGTCACGAAGGCTTTAAATCAAAATTCATCGTAGGATCGCAAGAGATGGTGGTGGCTTGGGGAGACCTTCTTACGGGCAGTACATTAATCATGGCTGATGACGATCACCTCGTTTTTTTAACATTTGAATAAAATTCGTAAAAAGGCTAACACTCATCAAATAACATGACGATGACATTCTGAAATTAATTTCCAGAAACATGCTAGAAAGATAATTAACACATGCATTCAAGGTGAGAATATATACGGGTAAAGAGGGTAAAATCATCCGAGGAAATCGTTTTTTGAGATCAAATAAGTTTTAAATGACTGTAACATTCCTAATTTATTTGGATAATTGAATCTAAGTTCAAATAAAATAAGTGCTGCAACTATCTTGTTCACGCTACTGCTCATGCAAGGGCCTACACTACAAGCAGCCCAATAGTGGGAGTTTTCTAGAGAGAGCTTTACAGAGACCATCTTAAGGATACTTTGGTCTACTCTTCCACAATCCCAATAGCGACAAGGATTTAATAAGGGGGTGAGAGGGATTTAACAAATGTGCCCATTGTTTCAGCTGTGGTGCCTAGAGATATAACCGGCAAATATCTGGATTGCTTATCCAGTGTGCTAACCACTACACAAAGGCAGCATTCCTAAATGTTAAATTCCGAGGCGAAATCCCCCCCTAGAGGTTGACAGTCAGGAATCTGACGATAGATGACCTTTGGCATGTGATAAACAACTTGAAAGATAACTGGAGCCAGAGAAAATAGTAATCCAAGCAACTGCTTTTGAGGACAATGAAGGCAATATACCTTGGGGATGGCAATGTTGAATTGGAATGCCTGAGTACAGTTGCTCAGCAAAAGTAATAATTCAAAATGTGATAAAAGCAGCTGGAGATTTAGTTCACAAAATATTACATTACGAGAAAATGGGAGCCATTAAAATTCACAGGTCGTAGGTTGTCCGTGCGGCTGTTAAGGTCAGTGTAACAGAGGGATCATTTAAGATGTGATGAAAATAAAACATTTTGTAGAGATGTACTTTCATATTTCAGAGTGGGAGCCATTGAAATCCTTACGTTTTAGGGCAGAACACTTGACAAGAAATAAGTGAAACTGGAGATGAAGAGTTAGAATTAAGGGCTAGAATTCCATAAACTTATGAATACGTAGCTCTCAGCATGTCTGACCTTTTTAGATAGTTCAATCGGCTACCTCTCATAATATTGCGTGATTTGCATAGTCCTGTAACATATCATATGTTTGTAAAAAATTCTATATCTTTCAAAATATTCTGAAAATTGGTCATCAGTTATGACAGCATCATATACTTTGCTTGCAAAAGCTTATATTTAACTTATGATCTTGGATTTTTTTTTATCCCGACTGTGCCATTTGGCATTGTCACAAAATGTCAAGTCAGATCTCTTGCACTGCAGTGTGATTCTTTGAGTCGGAGCAAGGCTCACGGAAGCAAATATCACAGATCCACCCCTCTGAGATCCATTCCATTGACCTTTTGTCGTACATGTTTTGGGGCAGCGCTTTCCCAACTGCTCTAAATTCCCAGAGCTGGAAATGAGCAATTATGTCATGCAAAACAAGACTTCATGTGATGCTTTTTTTACGTGTAGTGATTGGTGACTGGGCGGAGACCATCAACTCACTACACTTGAGAACCCAATCTTAATCACAGGCTCGAACCCAGGTCTAAACGGTGCCAGGTCAGTGGCTTGAGCTCTGAGCTTTGAACCAACTGACCTATAATTCGCACAGTTTGCTACGTACGGTGCGAAAGAAGATCAACATACATACACCCGACCACAGTAAAATAATGCGTAAAAGTGTAGCCGAGATTGCACCACGCTTGGAGATTTTATCATAATTTGTTATGCTGAATTTAACAGCTGCACTGTCAGCATGCATTCATAAAGAATATAACAGTGGCCTAGTGACTTTACCGAAAGAACCTAAGAGTATAGTGGCCGAGTAGTATTATATAGCTCAAAAAAGTTAAAAAAGAAGAGAAAACACATGGGTGAAAATATGATGTATCATCGTTGATGGTTGCCTCCACGTGTTTTTTGATGGCTACAGAAAAGTCGATATAGGCCCAAGATAAATATATAGAAATCGTGTGAGGAATTGCGAGGGAATGTGAATGAATTATAGAGGAATATTTGACATTGCCCTTTGGGATCGTGTCCTGAGCAATGGCTATGCAGTATCTTCAATGTGTAAAATTAGCAATAGCTGCTGCATTTAAGCCGTTGTCGTAGTCCTCATCAGCATAGGAAATTTAAAAAAATTAGATAATTGCATTCTTTTTTCTTGAACAAACCAAATAAGCATTGCAAATATGAACTTTATGATAACCAAAAAATATCACAACCAAAAATGTGTATTCATAATATAGTGGTAATTAAACTACATTGATTGCCAAGGAATATTGGATGTAAATACAACAGTCGTGAAATTACATTAAATGCATCTCGAAAACAAAAACATATTCGTTAAGATTTTGGCAAGGCGGCAATTGTTTTCCTTACCTTACCAACAACAAATTGCTTGTTTTTTTTTTTATGACCCAGAGTCAGTGTTTGCATGTTAAGTGATTTAAACCGAAAAAAAGTACTTGCAAAAGGCCATCATATCGTAGCTGCAGGCCACAGAAGTGCTGCACAGAAAATGCATGCAAATTGCCATTTCTCAATTCGAATGTAGCCAATCGCGAGGCGGATGTTACACGTTTATGAAAGCAAACGGTACATTCACATTCTGCCCACAAACGGTACATCTTTCCTTAAAACTGTTAGAATTTTCTGAATGCGTGAAGAATAAATTAGGGGCGGTGGGTGGGGTGGGGGAGAGTGCGTGGATGGTGGGGTACACGCGTTTGAAGTGTTTTACAAACCAAATTTGTGAAATAAATAACCGGAACATGCCTATTTCCTGCTTACTATATACCAAACAAGAGAAAATGGGCACTTTAACAGATTTTAATCCACAGTAAAGTATTCCTTCTTAATTAATGTTATGCATGACTTGTACATAATGAAATAAAATACTTCTTGCATTTAAAGCAAAACATTAATTAGTAAATTAAAAGCATTACTTAAGACAATCCAAATGTCACAATGTGGCTATTAAGGCGATGTGAAATATATTGCATTCAAAATTAAACTTGACTTGCAGAAAAAATCCATTTGCATATCAGCAGAAGACCCACATTTAATTATTAAAGGATCAACATAGTCCAGTCTCGGATACTTTATCCATACGGTTCTTGCCGATAATATTTATTTGTCAGATAATTGATCTCGTGAAATTAAACAGCTCTGGGAAGCAACATTTTAAGGCTAGATTTGAAGCTTTCGTGACTGCAAGGATTCATACTCTTAGTTCTTTCGGTAAAGTCACGTAGGTAAAAAATGAAATAAAATTAATAAAAATAAAACAATAAAATCACGACGTTTCGGAGGCAACACAAGTCTCCGTCATCAGGTGGGACCGTCACAGCCAGATTTGCTGCATCAAGCCAGATTAGCTGCATCATCTTGATGCAGCTAATCTGGTTGTGACGGTCCCACCTGATGACGGAGACTTGTGTTGCCTCCGAAACGTCGTGATTTTATTGTTTTATTTTTATTAATTTTTATTTCATTTTTTACCTACGTGACTTTACCGAAAGAACTAAGAGTATAACATTGTAAGGCATGTTGAAGCAGGTCCTTTGCTTTATTTAGCATTTATAATATTTAGCAAAGCAACTAAAGGATGTGCTACAGAACTATGTCATGCATGGCGTCTCTATAACCACAACTCCCTAATGTCCTGCCGAACCTGCACAGTGTAAAGCCATGATTCTACATATATAATTGTAAGAGACAAAAATCCCCCCATGTCACCTATAAGACTATTTTGCTGTTGGCAAACACTTGTGAAGGCTGGCATTTGTCTCCCTCTCGTGCTGACGTTATCTATCACATCGCACCAGGTACTCATTTAAAGCCGAGTAGACCTAGAGGAGGCCCAGGACAATGGTTTAAAAAAGAATCGTCACCAGCGTTGATCGTGAGCGGGAATATAACTCGTGACGCCGGGTTCGTAGCGCAGTGCACTCACCACTGCGCCACCGCTCCCCACAAGGCAATTGTACAAGGTAAAGACCCTCGGTATGGCCTTGCTGTAAATTCAAAGGGGTGGGTGGCCAGCACCACGCACGACCGGCCCTGTCTCCCTAGCGGCAATGGGGGGGGAAGGTGCGGACCAGTTAAGATAACACTGGTCAACACACTTTTTCTGGCATAAGGTTTTCCAACGGTTTTAAGGTAATTTGCTGATTCCAAATCTGGCATCAGTTTTTGTCTATCACATCAGGTTTTTGAGATATCAAATATTGCATTTTCAATGAAAACTGCAGAAGAAAAATATTAAATAGATGTGGATATCTACATAAAATGACATTATAAACACACTATCCTAAAAATACAGCACCATATTTTAACACTAAAGCAGTCACTGACTCGCAACAACTTGCAATCATAAGTGACAGAGTTAATTTCGGGTAAAATCAATGAAAATGGGGTATGCCGATAGCATAAAATGAGATGAAATCTGAGAACAGATTTGGAATCAGCACCCTGAAAGTAGTCTAAACAGCTGCAAAAGTCCAGGCCAGAAAAAATGTTTTTTTTTGTTGACCAGTGTAATCGTCGCTGGTCTTGGCCGTAAACGAAAAACGAACTCGGATCGCCAGGTTCGTAGCGCAGCGCACTAACCCGCTGCACTCCAGCTCCCGACACAAAATAATACTGTGGCTGCAGCTTTGCTTGGCATCACTGAGCTTAAATAAGATACACACGCACACACTGCCCACGCCAGGCAGACAGCCCACACATGTGAACGCACACACCATACACATCCGCTAATAAGTGTAAATGGCACGTGCCGAATGTGTACGCATATTTCCCCGCTTGCTCCTGAGAAATGTTTTACCCGGCTTTCAGTCAACCGTATATTATCAAGCCATTGGGCTTGGCAGGGGCAAGGGCGAGCCGGCAACCGCTGTGATCACCAGAGCCGATTATATCCCCCGAGGTGCCGTATTCAAAGAAAAAGATGTCGAGATCTCCTTGCCGATGGAACGTGCGCAATTGGGAAGAAAAAAAAGTTTTCATAACCAATTTCCCGGTGGTTTCTCGCCACATTGCCAACGCGTCTCCAGCCCTGAATGCAAGCAGGAGGGGACGCTTTAAACAGGGGGGTGCTTCAAACAAAATGTGAACACTTACGTGGAACTATAGTTTTTAATGGGGGGAAAAAGAACGGATAATACTACACTGTAACATGATAGCAAATGTAATGTTAATAGATTCAAAAAGTCAAAGAATCTCTTACTTGTTCGCCATCGTTGTTAACTCGTGCCTGGAATCTTCTCCAGGTGGTCTCCAGAGCCCCGAGGTACATTTATCGTGGTATTTTTGCAAATTCTCACAAGTGTTAAAAAAAAACATTTTAAGCACCCTGGATTTTAGCTTCCAATGCAGAGTCGTGGTACGAGCAAAGCCTTCGCGAGTCAGGGAATTGAGCGTCCTTCCGTATTTCTTCTTCTCCTCCTCGAATTCGTATCACAGAACCGAAGTTTCAAGTGGTGCAATAACGGGAATAGTATCATGGTGTTGGAAGAGTTGACAGGGCGAAAAAAATAACATTAAACATTCCATCAAAAATTGCTCGCATCACAAATACAACATTTTTGCTGTTGACCGAAATTTTTATTTTTATTTTAACCATGTGCGTACTGGATATATTTGAGAAATATATACGTGCAAAAGAAATCACGAATGTAACATTTATATTACTCTGTACCGAGCCTTTCTTACAGCCGAGGAGAACTGAAGAATGCCTTGCTTTAATCCTTTTGGCCGACTCCCTTATTTCTTAGCTACTCCGTAGTTGTGTTTCAGAGCTTTTGCTTTGCCACGGAAGCTCTCTGCATTTAAAAATCTGTCACTTTCCTCAAAATAACCTTGGAACTGTAAATAGTTTCAACTCGCTCTTAAATCCAGCCAAGTGTGCTTACCTGATCGCAGTCATCATGCACCTATTGAGGTATTGGGAAACGCTCTAATATCTTCAATACTATTTTTTTCTCATTTCTGCATCTGATTAAAATTAATTGAGCAAGTTAAGGAAATTAATGAATATCCCACGAGCATTTTACCTGCATTAGTCATCACACTATCCCTCCTTTCGTTCATTCAAACAAGATTATCATTAATATTTATTCTGTACAGTACTATTCACATTAGTGCATCATGAGTGCAATATCACCGGTGCACTATGATTTTACATAAACGCCTGCATCCTATAAAATGTAAGCAAGCTTTGGGCTAATTATAAGCGAGATATTTGCGTGTGCAAAAAAACTAATAAAATTGTACGATGTTGGTTAGCTCCTGTGAAGGTGACCAATTATAGTCGTATGCACTCACTGCGAATATTGTAATTGAGTTTGTGGGAAAATAAATAAATTTCACCTATTTTACGCCATTTCTATGAAATGTAATGTAATGCAGATTTGAATGTTAATTGGCAATTAATTTATGAAGTACAGTATTAATAGTATGCAGCATATATTTAATGTATATTCCACGTGTATATGTGCATCTGTAATTCCAAATGAGTTTAAGTGGACGAATACCGGTTAAATATACTGCTATAAAGGTTCTTTGTTGGAAATCCAACACTTAAAACGTAGTATAATAGCAAAGCATTAAACAATTATGCTTGAAATATGCTAACATTACGATTTAGGCTTAAAAGTAAAAAAAAACATAATTAAGACATTTTTTTTTACTGCCGTGCAGTTTTCATTAATTATGTTTTATTCACTCTGTGGGAATGGCGAGCAGACCACATACTAAATAACCACTACAAATATTGAACGTTCTTCAAAGCATTGCGAACGTGTGCACTGCTTTATAAAGGTGTCTGCTGTGCACACGTGTAATCAATGATTACGGTGCAATCCATCATTGGCAGAGACTATGCTCCTAACCATCTGAACCAGTGAATCGTCAATTTACTACAAAGAGAACACAGCTTCCAGTACAATAAAATATGCACTCGGCATCAACTATGATTATTCATACAAAGCTACTTTACAAATGTTGTGTTTGTGGCTCATGTCAAACAATTTTGCAAGCAGGGTTGTTTTTTTTTCTTTCCAAACGCAACTCACTGTTGCAATTTACTTCCTCGTCGATGTCTATCCACTGCTGGATGAATGCCAACGAGTTTTGCTCACTCCCGTGCACAAACAGAACGCAGGTCACGCTTTCCGGAGCGTTCCGTCGTGTGCCTGCCCATCTCAATGTTGCAGCCATTAGCGATCGTCTCTGTGAGCAATGCGTTCCGCTGAAGCCGACACTTTTATGAACGATTCATATGACGTGTTGTTCTTTTTCTTTCGGTCTCACATTGTAATTCAAAGGATGCACTTCTCCCTGTACTTTTCAGCATTTGTTTAGATGTATATTTGTTTTTTCTAGATTAGAAGTTTTCGTGACTGCAAGGATCCATACTCTTTGGTTCTTTCGGTAAAGTCACGTGAGTGAAAAAAATAACAATAAAATAGAAATAACTAAATTAGATCACGTTTCGGAAGCAACACAAGTTTCCGTCATCAGGTGGGACAACTACAGTAAGAAACAAAAATTACTGTAGTGGGCAAAGAGTAATTTTACTGCGGAGAATACAATGGATTCTTTGCTCCGCTGCAAGTTTCCTACACTACTCTCCCATTGACATATTTCGTTGCTTCCTCTTAGTATCTTTCACACGACGGTCAATGGTACAGTGTATAATAACAAATCGTATAAAATGTATATGCTTAATACAATGTACGAAGTAATATAAAGTATCGCAATTGTATAGTGAATATACAGCAGTGTGATATACATTAGGGTGGGTAGAATAATACATAGTGTAATATTACAATGTTTAAGGTATAGGGTGGTTTATAGCAATACAGTATATAATTTAATGTTGGGTTTGTCTATGGCAGTATATAGTACGGTGTAGACTCGTGTGATGTAAGAGAATAAAGTTTAGATGGAAGTATATTATATGTTTTACGACGTAGAATTGTAATGTATTACTTACTGTTAGTAACTCAGCTTATTGTAGAGTATATTTAGTATACTGATGATACTATGTAGTTTATACTTTAGTTGTTTACGTGGTGGTTTTAGTTACTGCAGCTACATACTATTAACACTCCTTCCCTTTATTAATGCTACCCCTATCCCCTCCCTTTGATGATGCTAATCCTGCATAATGCACGGGCATACGTAGTACTAATCACATACCTGCATTTCCCATATCCCCTCCCTTTGATTCTGCTAATCCTGCATAATGCACGGGCATAAGTAGTACTAATCACATACCTGCATTTCCCATAAATATGCTAAATTCCTCTTGATATGCAAATTATTTTGTCAAGGCGCCCTTTCCCCCCCTTACAACCCAGCTTAAATATATGCTCCAAGCATGGTGCTGTTTCATTCAGATGCTGTCGCCTCGACAGACTTGGTTTTCACCTGAGGACGGCCGCTTGCATTGTGGCCGAAACGTCGTGAAAATTATTTGATTATGTTTTATTTTTATTATTTTATTACTTCCCTTCTACGTGACTTTACAGAAAGAACCAAGAAGATGAATCCCTGCAGTCACGAAAGCTTTAAATCGATATTTAGCCTGCTGTATATTTGGAGTTTGCGTGTTCTCCCCGTGGTCGCGTGGATTTTTCTCCGGATTGTCCGGTTTTTCCCCTCCACATTTAGAAACACGCGTTTAGAGTATTTGGCTGCTCTAAATTTCCACGTGATGAGCCACTTCATATTCTTGGTTCTTTTCCTTCTACGTGACTTTACCGAAAGAACCAAGAATATGAATTCCTGCAGTCACGAAAGCTTTAAATCGAAAAAGATAAGGCACTTCGTTGGGCTATTGTTTGTGGCCGGGTCGCTTCTGAAAAAGAGCTACGTAGCTCAGTGGACCTTACCTGGTAAAATAAAGAAAAACTTTAGTTAGTTAGTACTCGTTATGTATGTTGAACTTCCTTAGAACCATACGTAGCCAACCGTGATAATCTGAGGAGCAGTGGTTCAAAGCTCAGAGCTCAAGCCACTGACCTGGGTTCGAGCCTGTGATTAAGATTGGGTTCTCAAGTGTAGTGAGTTGATGGTCTCCGCCCAGTCAGCAATCACTACACGTAAACAAGCATCACATTAAGTCTGCTTTGGCATTACATTTTGATAATTTCCAAATTGGAGAATTATCGATCTGGTAATGGAAACTGACTGAACACTTTCTTATCGATCAGGTAGTGGGAACTGACTGAACACTTTCTTATCGATCAGGTAGTGGGAACTGACTAAACACTTTCTTATCGATCAGGTAGTGGGGACTGACTGAACACTTTCTTATCGATCAGGCAGTGGGAGCTGACTAAACACTTTCTTATCGATCAGGTAGTGGGGACTGACTGAACACTTTCTTATCGATCAGGTAGTGGGAACTGACTGAACATTTTCTTATCGATCAGGTGGTGGGAGCTGACTGAACACTTTATTATCGATCAGGTAGTGGGAACTGACTGATCACTTTCTTATCGATCAGCTAGTGGGAACTGACTGAACACTTTTTTATCGATCAGGTGGTGGGAACTCACTGAATACTTTGTTATCGATCAGCTAGTGGGAACTGACTGAACACTTTCTTATTGATCAGGTGGTGGAAGCTGATTGAACACTTTCTTATCGATCAGGTGGAGGGAGCTGATTGAACACTTTCTTATCGATCAGCTTGTGGGAACTGACTGAACACTTTCTTATTGATCAGGTGGTGGGAGCTGATTGAACACTTTCTTATCGATCAGGTGGTGGGAACTGATTGAACACTTTCTTATCGATCAGGTGGTGGGAGCTGATTGAACACTTTCTTATCGATCAGGTGGTGGGAGCTGATTGAACACTTTCTTATCGATCAGCTTGTGGGAACTGACTGAACACTTTCTTATCGATCAGGTGGTGGGAGCTGATTGAACACTTTCTTATCGATCAGCTTGTGGGAACTGACTGAACACTTTCTTATCGATCAGGTAGTGGGAACTGACTGAACACTTTCTTATCGATCAGGTAGTGGGAGCTGACTAAACACTTTCTTATCGATCAGGTAGTGGGAGCTGACTAAACACTTTCTTATCGATCAGGTAGTGGGAACTGACTAAACACTTTCTTATCGATCTGGTAGTGGGAACTGACTGAACACTTTCTTATCGATCAGGTAGTGGCAACTGACTGAATACTTTCTTATCGATCAGGTATTGGGAACTTACTGGACACTTTCTTATCGATCAGCTTGTGGGAACTGACTGAACACTTTCTTATCGATCAGGTGGTGGGAACTGACTGAACACTTTCTTATCGATCAGGTAGTGGGAACTGACTGATCACTTTCTTATCGATCAGGTGGTGGGAACTCACTGAACACTTTCTTATCGATCAGGTGGTGGGAGCTGACTGATCACTTTCTTATCGATCAGCTAGTGGGAACTGACTGATCACTTTCTAATCGATCAGGTGGTGGGAGCTGACTGATCACTTTCTCATCGATCAGCTAGTGGGAACTGACTGAACACTTTATTATCGATCAGGTAGTGGGAACTGACTGGACACTTTATTATCGATCTCGTGGTGGGAGCTGACTGATCACTTTCTTATCGATCAGGTAGTGGGAACTGACTGATCACTTTCTTATCGATCTGGTGGTGGGAACTGACTGAACACTTTATTATCGATCAGCTTGTGGAACTGACTGAACACTTTCTTAACGATCAGGTAGTGGGAACCAGAGGTGGGACAAAGTCATTGTTATGCAAGTCCAAGTCGAGTCGCAAGTCATCAAATTCATGACTCGAGTCTGACTCGAGTCCAAGTCACATGACTCGAGTCCACATCTCATAGGTGGGACAAAGTCATTGTTATGCAAGTCCAAGTCGAGTCGCAAGTCATCAAATTCATGACTCGAGTCTGACTCGAGTCCAAGTCACATGACTCGAGTCCACACCTCTGGTGGGAACTGACTGATCACTTTCTTATCGATCAGGTAGTGGGAACTGACTGAACACTTTCTTATCGATCAGGTGGTGGGAGCTGACTGAACACTTTCTTATCGATCTGGTGGTGGGAACTGACTGAACACTTTCTTATCAATCAGCTCGTGGGAACTGACTGAACACTTCTTATCCAGGCACATTCATCCATCGCGTTTCATTATCAGTGTAATTTTTGTTGACCAATCGTGGCACATTCATTGAAACGAGCTGTCCTTTAGTTGAAAGTGTAAAATTGAGGTTTGTTAAACATATAAGGGTGATTCATTTGTAGCTCTGTTACTCCCGAAAGTAAAGATTACACGATCAGGAATTCCGCTGCATATCGCCGAAATGCACGCATCCCCAGTTGCTTGCATCCAAAAACTAATTTAGATTCCTGTGAAGCATAACCGGTGTCACTGGGTTTCCAAGTCCTTCTTTAACTTGGCATCTTGAATTTATTTCATCAGTGGCAATATCTGGCAAGATTAAAGCAGCGTGTCAGGTTAGCTTGGAATTAGAAGAGACTTGCTCTCAGCTTTCTCATCCTTTGGAAACGATTGTCCTTTTGACAAGGCACACAGCACAAACATTCTGGCCCATTCTTCTCAAGACTGCATGCATTGTAATGCACAAAAGACATTCTCTTGGGGGAAAAACACACACACACATCGAACCTATTCTAAAAATGGCTTTTCGTGCCTCGTGTTTCGTGGTTGTGCTGTATAGCCTTCTGATGTTTTCTGGTTTTACTGTCATCGAGGAGTAACGGTAAGAAGCTCAACGTCAGTGAATGGGGATGCTCTCAGGACGTGGGAGCGAAACGTTGGACATCATGCCGAACAACGCACGGTAAAAATTTAAATTACATCGGAGAACCAATGTCTTGCGAACCCCTATTGGGACTGCATGTTCTTAAATCATTCCTTTATGCCTTACACAGAAATAAATAAAAACATTAAATGCTTATCCAAAATACAAAAAACATTTGTTGCGTTCTGCTTTGCAAATAATGCACTTCAGATGCATGCTGTATCTCTCCATGATTGATAAAACAGTAGATCCCCCAAGTAGATGATTTGTTTGACACTCCATTTATGGAGACATAAATTAAGAGTGTAATTATAATTACAAACTAACAAAGAGCATGCCTGCTTGTGATTGATATGCATGCGGCATCATATGTACACGCACAATATCTGGTTTGTGCATGATTTACATATGTTGTGACAATTGTAATGAGGCACATATATTACACGTAATGCAGAAACCAGCCCTGGTTTTTTTTTCTTGCAAAAACTCAATGCCCCTTCACGCAAGTAGGGTAATATCTCAAAAGCATAACTTAAAATAAAACGCGGTTGCTTTATTACGGTCGTTATTTATGATATTTTCTTATCTATATGTATACACTTATAAAAACAGATACATATATAATGGCAATTTGTAACGTACGAAGCTCTTAGCATTGTTGGTTAAGTGCACAAAGCTGTGGGCTTTCCATTGCTGGCAAGCACAATGCAACACACTTCGCATTCAGCACAAAAGAAAGGTATGGTCTATAAATCATCGGTGGGCTCAAGCCGACAAATCAGTCGCTACAACACAAGAGCAAAAGTCCATATATTGCAATATCGCAGCAGGAATGTGAAGCTTAATACAGGCTACCGTGCGACAGCGATGCACTGGTTGGTAAATGTAATTGTGTGAAACAGAGGGGCAATTGATTTCCTCTTGAAAATGCAGAACGTAGCTTGTTTTGGGAATGACCCGTAATTAAATCAGAGGCAAGTTATCACATCCCCTCTTCTCTGTCATAATCGTGCTTCCAAAAAGCACATTTTAAAATTATTTAATGCTTTGGCTTTTCCAATTTTGTCCAAGCCCAGGGGCAGCATTCACATTTATCGATCTTTTCATCAGAGCACTCCAAGTTTGTATTGTTGCTTCATTTAATGCGGATTCCAATGCACTTGCACAGAATGTGTTTTAAATTTAATACCAACGTTGTCAGAGATGAGTGATGATCTGTTTCTCCTTCATTACACTGCTTCCAGATTACTTACTCCTGCCTAAAAAAAATAAACCCAATGATGAATCTGCTCCTGCCTAATGCACTGCCGCCCCTAGGTTCTGCATGGCATCAGACTGATCGCACACGAACTGCAAATCTGTCTGTCCCTCTGCCCTTACCAGCGGCGTGTTCATTTGGTGGCTCTAGCGGTCTCTCCTTCTCTCCCTCTCTCAATGTTTGAGATGGAAAACAATCCCCCGGCCTATGCTGGGGAGTGTCAGTGGGCAACATAATCTCTCACATTAGACGAATAGAGCATTTGAAAATTCGAATTGAGAAAATTGAATGATACAGTCTTTGTCATTTTGCTTCTATCAAGACGATGCTGTGCACTGGCCCAAACGTAATGTTTTTTGGGGGGACCAATGTTCCAGTTAAAATGAAATCGTGTTACTTATTTAATAATTTTCTTTCTTCCTTTATACCTGAACACATGACGAGCTCATACGCTTTCCCCATGCAATAGCAGCTGGAGCAGAGTGACACCTTCAAATCCTGTAAATAGTTGTGATGGGTTCTTTTTTTTTTACACCAGAGACACAATTTTCAAAGCGTATGTGAGCTGCATTTACTCAGATTGCTGCGGTGATAATTTTTTCACTTTGGGAAGCAATTGGGAGGGTAATAAATACAGGATGGACGGGTACATCATGCTCTTAACCTGCTATAAGGCACTGAGATGCTCCTGGTAAGTTCAATGTCGATTCAAAAACAATTATCTCAATGTAATCATTCTAAAGGTGCAGTCCCTCAGCTGTGCTAATAGCACTGCTGTGAAGAAATATAAGGTGAACTACGACTAACATGCCTCATTTGCGCCAAGTGACCAGCTTTGTGATTATTAAGCCTGTCGTGCAAACAAGGACGACAGTTCTATTCCCGCAGTTGCTCAGTAATACTTGCTTTTGGATGACATATTGACTTTTAAAGATTCTGCAAAATCCTTCAGAAGGGGAGGCCAATACGTGATCCATCATGGCCCAAATTGTGAGCTGCAAAGTTTCCAGTGCACACTATGTGAGGTCTGTTCTACCCAAGTGACCTACTTCTGTGTCTGGGCATGAACATACATTTCAAATTAATATCTGCCCAAAACTTTAATCCAGCAACTTATGTTGGAACGTGATTCATATTTTTAATGCACAGCAAAATACACCTTGAGTATCACAATACTGGTTAAGTAGCGCCGCACACTCGGGTAACCAATTATGTTTTTTACTTAAACTAAAACAAACAAAAAATACTATTTTTTCGAGGTAAGGCCCACTGAGCTATGTAGCCCTTTTTTAGAAGTTACCTCGCCACAAATGATAGTTCAACTAACTGGCTTTTCACGTGGAAATGTATAGCAGCCAAATACCATGAACGCTCTTTGGTTCTTTCGGTAAAGTCAAGTAAAAAGAAAATAAATTAAATAATAGAATACGACGTTTCGATTGCAACACAAGCAACCGTCATCGGGTAGAACTAAATTTGAGAGAGAGACGAAACACAGACACGGAGACACACAGACAGACCCTAAACGCATTCATCTAAATGTGAAGGAAACAACCAGGACATTTCACGCGACCACGGGGAGAACACGCAAACTCCAAATCTTCAGGCGTCAGAATCGGCATTCAACCGAGGACCCTCCTGTATACCAGGCGAGGCAGTTAACATCTCACCACCGTGGCAGCGTATGACAATGCACTCAGTCCTGGTCTCTCACCAATAATCATTCCCACGAGCAGAGACCATGCATTCAATTCCCTTCTCCGTGCGGTTGAAGACGCTCAAACGGAATCACCGTCAATGAATTCCAAAACACACCTGCTCATGTCACGTGATGCTGGGAGAATCGGATGTTGGGGGCCCACTGGTACCCAAAAATTGAGGCAAAGAGCTGCCTGCCACTGTGTATAGCAGTATTAATGGCAACCTTCGGAGGGACATTAACCCTTGACATTTAATCACTGTGCTGCCATCAGCATTGTTGCTGCCTTTCTTTTGTGCGTACAGTCTTTTGTGCGGGGGGGGGGGGAATTTGCTAAACACAGGAAACGTATTCACTCCAAGCAAACACATGTACAGTTTCAGTTTTTAAATCTTAAATCGAATGCCTGCTCATTATTATTATTATTATCGCAAGTGGTGTGATTTAAATATTTCTGTGATAGTTATTAAAAATGTATATTCAACAAACATTGCATGCACCGTTATTGGGAAACATTTTAAATTGAACCAATCTTTAGTAATTTGTAATGCATTATGTTTATCAATAACGGTCAGCGTCGCCTTGTTATATAAATTACTTGAATAAATACCGTATCATGCCAGAGGCAACTAATGCTTCTTCACAGCAGACAAGCGTAATTGAATCTAGAGTATTGCTTAAGCATAACTGATCAAGGGCTTTGAGTTAATCTGTATCAATGAAGGCTTTGATCATCACAAGTTTCACGTGCATATTGTTTTTCTCTGCACAATTTCATGGTATATCGGTCAAATGTATAATGATTTTACTTTTAATCTCAAGTTACAAACTTTAATCAGTTCAAAGGGGCACAGATAATGTGAAGATTTTTTTCATCGTTGTGCCATTTTTGATGGAATAACAGGCGGCTTTCATAAAGATTGTAACCATTCCTCTTTATGAAATTTATGTGTGGTCCATTCCACACAAAACCACACGTATTAACACTATACGGCAATACTACAATGTACCATATGATGTATAATCCACGATAATAATTCTATTTATAATGTGTAAGCATGTATTTGTGTATATTGAACGTAGCCAACCATGCTAATTGTAGGTGCAATCATCACTATTATGCTTACCCTTTAAAAGCATTGCTATTGTGATCACATTCATCATCATAATCACCGGCCTCATGTTTAACGAACACTCAATCGTCTCGGGCTTCGCTTCGTAATATAATTTCACAAACAAACTTGTGTGCGTGCATGTGTGTGTAGAAGTTGCTCCTCTTACAAAGATAAAGATCCCCCGTATAGCCTTAACAGACTATTGGGGCAGGTGCTGTTCACGAGCACACACATGCACACACACAAGAGCCTGATTGGTCAGTTCGGTCTGAGAGCAGGGATTAGCGTGGTGACGTCAGCAGATCGGAATCTCTCCAGGCATTCCCCCTGGCTAATGATTGGCTACCAGATTGTGTGCACGATGGGGGTTGGTGGGGAGGGGGTGCAACCATCCTGCACAGTGAATCCAGGCAAAACCCCGATGCACGAATTTGACAAAATCACTTTTTTGCTGAATTTCCCATCCAAATGTCGACATTTCGCAAAAGCGTTAAAACACTCCACCACTGCATCGGACCCCAATGTCTCCGAACGAGATATCTGAGTGGCAGAGGGAAATATCTTCCAGAGAAGAACATGCGGAATAAGAGCCGACGTGCCGTAGTTTCGCCACATCACTGGCATAGCATCCAAATGTTGCAAAACATTGCATTGCATACTACGGTTGCAAAAACACAAGCGTAGCCAGTGACATGTCTGTTGCGGTACTAATTATGGAAGTTACGCTACTAGCTGTCAAGCTGTTGATGCGGCGAACAAACCCGCATATTTCTAACAAAACACACCATTGCTGTGATGGCACTTTCTGGAGGTGAGGATCTGTGGCAAAGGGTGTCTTAGAAACGAGACTTCTTATTTTAATAGGTTCTTACCTTGTCTAATCTTAATTTGGGAGCTTTCGTGACTGCAGGAATTATTCTTTGGTTCTTTTCGGTTAAGTCACGTCTAAAAATAAAATAATAAATCAAAATAAAACAACACATTACGACGTTTCGATTGCAACACAAGCAATCATCATCAGGCATAAAAGAAATAGCAACAAAAATCTAACTAGAAAACTATAGACCGACATACAAGCAGACAGACATCACAACGGCACACATAGAGAGGAGTATACAGGCACACGAAAATTAAATAACCTAGTAAAATATTGAAATGTGATGTAATACAACACAGAGAGTCGGTTAACACACAATTAACGCATGGCCTGTCTATAGTTTTCTAGTTAGATATTTGTTGCTCACACTTAAAATTCTAACTTAGCAAATTTTAAAACACGTAGTCAACCAGGCCATGCGTTAATTGTGTGTTAACCGACTCTCTGTGTTGTATTACATCACATTTCAATATTTTACTAGGTTATTTAATTTTCGTGTGCCTGTATACTCCACTCTATGTGTGCCGTTGTGATGTCTGTCTGCTTGTATGTCGGTCTATAGTTTTCTAGTTAGATTTTTGTTGCTATTTCTTTTATGCCTGATGATGATTGCTTGTGTTGCAATCGAAACGTCGTAATGTGTTGTTTTATTTTGATTTATTATTTTATTTTTAGACGTGACTTAACCGAAAAGAACCAAAGAATCTTACCTTGTCTCATTGGGCTTTCATCACATCTGCTTCTACATACAAGTAAAATAATAAAATATGCAATATAGTACTATAATTCACACGTGCACACACCCTATAGCATTATCTCTATTTAATGTGACCACCATGAATGCTGATGCTGTGTTTACCATTGAGGGGGGGAGGGATTTACTGTAGAATGTAATACATGCTTGTAGGGGTTGTTGATTAAAATTGACCCCAACGCCTACTCGGACTCTAATCTCCCCACCAAAGTCACGAACTTGAACTTGTTCCGATGACCGAGTGGTAAATGTACACCCCAGTGTTAATCCAAAACATGCAAAGGCAACCGAACTCTTCGCAAACACCGACGTGTATAAAACAATCACAGCTTACATTTGTAGAGGGCATTTCATCAGTAGATCCCAATGCGCCTGGAGACCAAAACCATATTTTTTTCCTCCCCACCCGCCCCCCCCAAATGTGAAATGAAAAACCCTCGCCCACCCTTCCCACCCGCTAACCCACCTCGCGTCCAATCGTCTATTCAGCCTCTCGACGAAATACTCAGCATTATTTAAGCCGCGGAATTCACAGAGTTTGCATTTCGCTAATATATGACACGCATTCTTCATCGACTGGTGATATACAAACGTGAGCCATTTCCCTGCAGGTAAACAAATCATTAAGTCGGCACCAGATTGTTCATCGGTGCCAACGCCACAGCGGTCTCCTTGGAACGCCATCCTCATGTGACTCCCACGTCGCACGCCTTCAAGGCCTCCCATTCACATCCCACCTCGCGGACTTGACAGCTGGCACCCCTGCCGAGGCAATCGAGCAACATGTCGCGCATTTCTAGCAGGAGAGCTTTAAAGCAATACGGGGAGTGGGCGGGGAGGAAAGTACCGACTTTTTAAATACCAGGATTAAAGTCTTACGGCTTAAATACCGACATTGATGATTATACCTTGGGCATTTCTCTTTATCGGGAACGTGATTCCATGCTGTCGCTGAAACAGGGTTCGTACAATGGAACATGAGCTGAGTTCAGGTTGATTTCCTATGTTGGTGACTGGCATTCCCGTGTTTTTTTTATTTTCGATATCAAGAAAGGAACGTTCTGCCTTGGCTGTTTGTCTCTAAAATGTTGCAGTGGTAACAATCATTCCTCTTGGCCACCTACTTTAAATGGAAATTGAAAACAGGAAAAGAGTATGACTGTCAAAGTCACCGAGAAGTTGGCAAGCAGCATGAAATAAGATAGGCTATTTCAATAAAACAAATCTCGAAGGTTAGATGTCAAAACGCTGTCTCTGAATAAGAATATATACGCAATATTTGCCATACACTTCATAGCAGACACATTATAGCAATAATTATCGAGCCGGGGTTATTTGCAAATGGACTGAGCGATAAAACCCTCTGGTCACCCATTCTGCCTCCTTTAGACGTCAAACCCGCGCTGACCGTTGAGAGTGCTTACTGTGAAGTTGTCCCCAGACTGCAGAATGTATCCTGAATAGGTCTGGTGAGTGCTTTAATATTCTCCACTCTCCCTGATCTACTCTTCGTGAATGAGCAAGGCCCTGCTCCTGCTGCTCCTGCTAGGTGTGCCCTGCAGGAGCCAGAGGGATGTTGGGAGTCGGGTCAAGAAGGGATTGGGGGTGGGTGAATGGCCAGATATTTTTGTCATATTTTACAAATGCTATCCTTAAATTTCGATTTAAAGCTTTCGTGACTGCAGGGATTAATCTTCTTGGTTCTTTCGGTAAAGTCACGTAGAAGGGAAGTAATAAAATAATAAAAATAAAACATAATAAAATAATTCTCACGACGTTTCGGCCACAACGCAAGCAGCCGTCCTCAGGTGAAGAACATGTCTGTCGATAAGACAGTGTAAATGACACGTCTTAGGCTTGTAGTGTCTATTTAAGCTGTGAGGGAGGAGGAAGAGAGCCTTGACAAAAGAATTTGCATTTGAAGAGGAATTTAGCATATTTATGGGAAATGCAGGAATGCGAATAGTGCTAATTGTGAAATGCGAGGGAGGTGGGCGGGGGGTTTTCAAAGTCATATTATGCCCATGCATTATGCAGGATTAGCAGCATCAAAGGGAGGGGGCAGGGGCAGCACCAACAAAGGGAAGGAATGTGAATAGTATGCAGCTGCAGTAACCAAACAACCACGTAAAAAAAAACTAAAGTATAAACTTCATAGTATCATCAGTATACTAAATATACTCTCCAATAAGCTGAGCTACTAACAGTAAGTAATACATTACAATTCTATGTCGCAAAAAATATAATATGCTTCCAGCTAAACTTTTTCCCCTTACATCAAACAGGTCTCACCGTACTATATGCTGCCATAGACAAACCCAACATTAAATTATATACTGTATTACTATACACCACCCTATACCTTATACATTGTTATATTACACTATGTTAAAATATCTCGCAGAGCGGTGCAATCCTTTTGTGTTCGAGAACAGCCCACGGAAGAGGAAATCACAGAGCTACCTCTGAAATCTCTTCAAGTGATCTCTGGCCACACGATAGAGGGTAGCACTTTCCCACCCACTCTGCATGTGGAGGTGAGGATTTGTGCTAAATGGTCGTCGCAAGACATTCCAACCAATATTTGTATTCTCATAGCTGGAAATTAGCCAAATGAAACGCAGAACAAATATTTTTTTCCCCGCAGTTTTTTGTGACTGGGCTGAAACCATCAACTCACTTTGCTTGAGGACCCAGTTTAATCACAGGCAGCTGCCAAGATTCAAACTCAACGAATCAATGGTAGCAGCTTGGCACTCTGACCTCTGAAACACCTGGCCAGCTTTGATGACCAAGCACTGAGCAGGATAAGGCCAGAATATTCCACTATTTGTGGAGGCACGAGATGGATGATTAAAATGAGTCTGTCGGAACTAGTATCATAACTCATCGAAAATATAACTTTTACCAGGTATGGCCATAAGTCAAGAGTGCCACACTGCAAATATATCTCATGGGATTCCAAAAGTAATCAGGCATGGTGTCAGATCAGAGTCTTGAGCCCAAATGCATCTCATAGTCAGGATTATTGCTACACTACATATGTAGCAGCAATGACATTCCCAGCTGTGTTCTACTGGTTTTGGAGTTTAAATGCCTTACTCTGTTTGATCAAGTTTCACCATCTCCCCATTATTGTGTGGTCCCCGTTATTGTGCAGGCTGTAGAAACCATGGTCATCTTGTCGATTGGCATGGTTGCAACATTGACGATTTTAATTATTTATATATTGTTTATAAATGCAAAAAGAAGCCCATCTCAAACTGCTTCTCAGCATACGAGGTAAACAAATTAACAGGAGTATACAAATATAGAACCACCACAAAATTACAGTGTAAAAATTGGGTCTACCCTTGCCATACCGCACATAGAAATATAACAAATCTTCCTAATAAATTATCTCCAGTTGTGATCCATTCCCGAATTGCATTGCAATGAAACAACCCCCAATGGCCCGCATTGGAAGTGAAGATGACCTCATCCAGCAGTGGATTGGCAAAAGGCCTGTGCATGTACAAGTTAACATTCGGGTTTAGCCGTGACAATCACACCTTGACAAACCCAGGTAACCCCAAGTTGATAGTAATTTGATACTAATGCCACCATTATAGCTTACAAACGTTTCTTTCAGCCATCATCATCATCACTTATGCTGCACCTCCCATGCTGTCCATCTCAAGGAGCCAGACCTTCACCCAGCAGTTGCTGGATGAAGACCTCTGCACACTGTGTCTCTCACGGGGGCCGCATGATCATACTTCAGCATCGTGGTCAGTGCTGGTTCATAAAAAGCAGTGCTGGGATCAGTTTCAGATGTCACGAGCCACGAATGTTATCCATGGCCGTGTAGTGGCATCTGCATCATTTGAGAGTCTACTTCAAACGCCCGTGCCTTTGCAGACGTAACGGTGTTTGTTGGTAAGGGTTGTAACGGACGGTGACAATTTGAAGTACACGCGTATACCCATAATGTAGGCGTTTTGGGTTAGAGCGCGTAAATATATAAATGTGTCGTTAAATCCGCCACCACCCGACATAGCCAACTAGTAAGGGTTGTCACGTAAACAGAACGTGGCCAATTTGTGACGAGCACAGCACACCGGTGTGTTGAAGAGCAAATCCACAATATTTACAATCGGAGTATGTCGTTTTGCCAGTAATTACAACTCGCATCATCAGGCGACAGACAGATTTGTGAAGAACTCCTGTTTCGTTCCTTAAATAGAGGGGTAGATGTAATGACGTCACTTTGGAGCCCTTCACGTGCGAAGGGGCGGGGAGGTACATCCTGTCCTTTGCATGCAATAGCATAGCAGTACCTGTTATTGTCTGCGTACAGGTAATCCCCATTGATGTAGAGGCATGCATTTAAACAACGTATTAGTTGATGATTCGCTTCCAAAGCAGCACAAAGCCTGTAGCTATCCGAACGGTTAAAATTATTTTATTTCTCTCCATTTCAGATAGATTCTCGAATTAATTTTGTAACTAGTTTTGGACAGAGCTTCAACACAAAACTAGCTACTACTGGCCAAGACTAATTAGAGAATATATCGAAATTGAGATAAATTAAAAGAATATTCAACGTTCGGATAGCTACAGGCCAGAGGTCGCAAACGGGTTTTGATTCCTTACCCGTACCCGGCCGCACCAGGGTCGCAAATGGGTACCCGTACCCGTACCCGGCCGGGTACGGGTACCCGTTCCCTACCCGTACCCTACCCGAAATTAGTGACAAACGGTTACTCACCAGTGACTCACGGCCTACCCGTACCCGTACCCGGCCGCACCAGGGTCGCAAACGGGTACCCGTACCCGTACCCGGCCGGGTACGGGTACGGGTAGCCGGGTATCGGGTAGGGTACGGGTATCGGGTACCCGGTTGCGACCTCTGCTACAGGCATAGTGCTGCTTGGAAGCGAATCATAAAATAATATGTTGTTTAAATGCATGCCTCTACATCAATGGGGATTACCTGTACGCAGACAATAACAGGTACTGATAATTTATTGCATGCAAACGATAGGAGGTACAATAACAATGTGCATGCATAATGTACGTCGATTACCATATGAATAACCCCATACTCATTGCATTCATTAACACCCCCCACCGCCTTCGCACGTCAAGGGCTCACAAGTGGCATGATAACATCTACCCCTCTATTTAAGGAACGAAACAGGAGGATTTATCCACAAATCTGTCTGTCGCCTGATGAAGCTAGTTGTAATTTACTGGCGAAACGTCGTACTCTGATTGTAAATGTTGTGGCTTGGCTCTCCAACACACCGGTGGTGCTGTACTAGTGACGAATTGGCCACGTTCTGTTTACGTGACAACCCTTACTAGTTGGCTGTGTCGGGTGGTGGCGGATTTAACGACACATTTATATATTTACGTGCTCTAACCCCCCAAAAAAACGGTATAATGGATGATATTGGTCGCGAAAGCCTACATGTTAAACATACACAAACATACTTTGTTGAATAAAATGTTTAAAATAAAATAAAGATGTGATTGTAAAATGTGAAAAGAGAGGTGTTGTGTGTATGTTGAATTGATTTTGCGCCATACGTAGGCAATCGTGCTAATCGGTGGTGTGGCGGGGGGGGGACACCAAACTAAATACAAAAAGTAATCCTGGAGAAATTAGTTTTTAATCTTGATTTAAAAGTCTATAGCTCCACGGGGGGAGTGACTTGGTGTGGCCATACGAGCGTGCATGTGGCCCTGGTGTGCTGGGTTTCACGGCTGTGTTCGTGAGAAAACTGTTGTCAGTTCGTTGTTTTTGTTTCCCCTTGAACATATAACAGTCTGGATAAACGGTAACATTTTTATTTTGTTGGGCTGCTGTGGCATTAAAGGCAGAGCGAAAGGACGTCCCGTGACACGCACTGAAGTAAAAACGAGACTCCCGGAATGTAAACAGATGTGGTACGAATCGAGGGCGAAACGCCACACATACCAAACCGTTGTAAATAACAGGTGCTAGTCACAACTATAATAAAGTTCGCACCATACGTTAGAAGTGAACACAGTTACAAAAAACATACTCCCAGGATTGCTTTAAGTCTTGGCCAACGTTAAGCAACATGATCTTGCACAAGGTCACGTGGCTCAGCGGTATAGCGAGCAGCCCGCAATCAGAAGTTTGCGAGTTCAAATCCAGGTTGAGGGTTGGCTCGGGCCCATCATACCCCCTGGGGTTGGTAAAATCAGTACCACTTCGTGGGGAGGTTAACAGTGGTTGGTATGTGGAGAGATTCGCCCCCCACAATAGGAATATGGAATTTCCACTACTGGTTCTGGGATATAAACAGGAGACGAGCCATTGCCTCGATGCTCATTTCAGGAGGAAATCACGTTCATTTTATTATCACACATCCACCATTCCAGTGAAACCCCAATGATATTCATGAAACCAAAAGATAACGCATTTGTGTCAAAGACCCTGTGCATTACACCGTAATCCAAAGCAAAAGGCCTTTAAGTTTTGAATATAACATTATGCAAAAAAAGAGATTGACGAAATGAAAAAAAAAATTGTACAAGTGTCAAAATATAATATATATAATGTCGTATACATAATTGATCGACAGCAGCATAAAAAGAGAGGCTTAAACATAGCCTTCGAATAACCAACAGAGGATTTCAATAGCAATGGAGACGTATGTTGTCACGCGGAAGACGACGGATTTCCATTCTTTTGTTACCTCTGACACCTAATTTCCCACTGTCTTGAAGCGCATTATAAGCAGAGACCTGCTCTGAAAGATAGTGTAAGGCAACATCGAAGACATTCTGATTACCACCATCGTGCGTACATTGTATAATTGGAGTGATCACATCTAAGTTGTCAAGTTCATAACATGAAATCACTTATCATGCACCGACCCTTTCACCTACGGTTCCCTAAAGAGCAGACCAAGGGATGAAATGAAGTGACAAGATGTTCCATATTCATTTCTCTACGGGAGATTTATAGAGCCTTGGCATGTTATAACACAGTACGGCGAAAGAGTCAAAAATGACGCAAATACTTTCTTGCACAAAAATATACCGAATTGAATGAAATAACAAAAACCCGTAAAAAAAAGTGCACGTTTATTTGTGTCAATTTATTATAACATAATGAATAAAAACTGCAAACATTGAAACGCCCCAATTGCCATGCACTTTAATCAATTTAGCTGAGCGTTTCAGCTTTATATAAACAGACTGCTCAGTTGCAACCACTGATCCATGCTGCTCTACTTTCCACCCCTCCCCCACCTCGTAAAAAACACTTCTTTCGGGAAATGCGCAATAGATAAAGAATTGACATTGAAATTAAAAATGCATCAGTTAGCAGAATATCTGATGCACTTGTGCTTTATAACGGATATATGCTTATTAGATGGGGGGGAAAAACACTTTGAAGCATATTGTGAAATAAAATAATGATTTAATCAGTTACCTCTTGTGAGACACAACGATATCTATAATTGATGAGTTAACTATGTAAATACGAATTAAGTTAAACTATAGTACTTTACATTTTATTTTTACAATATTTCAGGGGGTATATGTTCGCAAACGCTTGGCATTACAAAGTAAAAAAAAATGCTTTTTTTTTTAAAGCTCACCCTATTTGTTTTTGTTGTTGCTGGCAAACGGGCAGCACTTGAAAGTATTTACTCACACCGAATGACTGCAGAAGGGCCTCCACAAAGCAGGAGTTCAAGAGCACCCCTGTGGAGGGAACTTGGCCTACTCTTCCACGATGGCCACATGCAACCCGCCAATCGATTCACTGTGGCGTACCCATTCATACTGCTGGGTCGACAGAGTTTGGGAAAGGGAGGGATTATTTAAGAGAATTTCCCATTATTTCAACTGTCACTTCAGGAGATCGAACCCGTTTGTCTCTGGACTGCAGTTCCATTGTGATAATCATTATACCGTGTCAGCACACGCGATGTTGATATTGGCCCATTTACCATTAGTTTTTATTAATCCAATGTATCTCTCCAAATGGCAGCTCTAATTAAAAACGCTTTGTAATATGTACCTTGATGTACAGCGTTATATTAGAATCGCTGAATATCACAAATTGGTTGCCTGGGTAAAAAACAAAAATAACCAGTCTGCATAGCTCAATTAATGATATCAGTAAGCCAATAAATGGAACCAAGTGCTTATCGAATGTGTGAAGTTGAACAGCATTAGCGAGGTTAGCTACGTATGGTGTAAACAAAGTTTGCCATACATACGTAAGACACCATTGGTACTGCTGACATCAGGAAGATCACTTTTTTTAAACGGATCAACAAGATGAACATTATCATCTCAGGTCTCTCATCTTGCATAATCCCTTTCCGGCCTAGATTAATCCTGCTTAATAAATATCAATTCATACTAATGTTTATAGAATCATTTGTATATAGTATAAAGTATATGCATATGGATATTCTTCATGAATATAAATACTTAAAACACTCTGTATCATGCACATAACGCTGTTCATATTCACGGCGAGCCCGCCAGCCAGCCACACTTTTTTATCGAATAAATTATGAAAAGTAAAGGAGCAGTCATGCAGTGGGGGGGGGCACGTACCCCCCAAATGATCCGATCGAAATCCCTAATTTCTATCGGATCATTGTGGTGTATTCGTAATAAATCGGCATTTTGCGACCCCCACTGCCACTGTGTATAGCATATTATTACGTGCCAGGGACTTTATGAGATGATAGGACAATAGTCTGAGTCCATACTTGGCAATAAGTAACGGCAAAGCGGTTATAAGTGACTCAGAATTGGTCGCAGTTGCGTATACAGTGCACGACTTCCCTGAAGGCATTCACCTTCAGCGAGCGCGATGCAGATCACACAACGCGGTTCGAATTCGACCCTCGATCGATGGCTGCGCCATCGCCGCACACGCGTCGAATAAAAAGCAAGGGACAAGTCCTTACTTACTAACAACTCCTCTATCATTTTTCATTGCTGGAGGGGTTGCCCCCCCTACCTGAAAATCTTGGCTCCGCCATTGCAGTTATGGAACTTCTTTTTTATTACACGCTTTTATCTAACTCACTCTGTCTGTTGTTGTTGCCGTTGTTGTATCCTCAAATCTTGTAACTCAATTTTTGCCCACTTCCCAATGTGGTATCGACTGCAAACTTGGTATACTTATGTCATACTGATGACAATACTATATTCTATCATAAAAATATATATTAAACATTCTTTTTTATATACAGTATAAGATGTTTCGGCTTAGGTCTAATTGTCCACGGTCAACTGACGTTGGCTGTAATTGACCACGGTCCTTTACATTATGGCAAGCTTCGGGGCCACTTCCTGGAGTCGTCGAGTTCTTCCATTACGAGTACGGTACATTTCATTAAAACTTATTATACCACGACTGGCAAAACTGAATCCACGAGGCAGAGTTCTAGAGGGCTCCTCGAAAGGCGATTTGCCACTCTTCCATGCTGGTCAGACATCTTTGAAGATTTATGAAAAAAGAATAGGCTTTACCCTTTCTAGCAACAAAACAGGTGTTGAGACGTTCAAACACCAGATACCTATTGCAAGGTACCGAGGCTGCATTAACCGCACATATCTGTAGCAAGACATGCAAACAAACATGCTCTGATAATATCCGCATTGTCTTTGAAACTGATTGGCCTACACCAGAGCCAAGAGGCAATGCAAGTATGAAAGTGTTAAAAGCCCGGCTTTGAGCAGTTATATATTGGTCCCATAGACATATTTAAAGAGGTTTGATTACCCATACTTTACCCCACCAACCAGCCGATCAACCAACTTGTGGTGTAGCCCATTTATACTTCAATACTTCATGACACAGAAACCCAGTCCAGTGCGATATCACACCATATCAGCATTCCATAAATAAGTAACTCATGCAAGAAATATATTGATTAGACCAAAAAAATATAAATCAACACTGCAAACGTTTACAACGACCCTTTCCCTTGGGTTAATTTATCTTGGAGCATCGAAAAGGATCAAAATGCTGATCATATACAATATGCCCTGTTCTATTGATTCGTATGCATCATGTTTCCTATAGTGATAATATAATGAGGCATGTGCAGTAAACATAAATTAACAGAAGAGACTTCGAGTACAAAAAAATCAATTGCAGAAGCCAACTTCCCTGGGAATTCATGAATCTCTCTTTGATTTTAAACCAAAAGAAAGTTTAATTTGTATAGCTAGATGGATGGAGAAAACCATTGCATTGAAACTAACCCACCCCCCTCCCCCCTTATAAATGTGCTAATATTTGTATTCTGGGGTCTTAAAACACTTCGTTTAATTGATGACACCTGATAAAATACTGTGTTTTTACCCAGTTCATCATCCTTCCACTGTTAAAGTAATCACAGCTAACATGCCATGCTTTAAATGTCAAAAAATGTATTAGTCATAATATATAAATTCCTAACTGAATAGAAGATCCTTCCAATATTTTAACATCACCACTATATGAACTTTGTATCCAATGGACAAAGACATTTCAGAAATTCCAGAATCCAATAGTTGTAAATTGCATTGATTTCAAACTCCACGTATTGAGCAATCCTTTGTTACTATGTCCGCTATATTAGATTCCAGTCCAGTGTCAAGTGCAATGAAGAATTTAATCAAAGGTCTAACATTGCAACTGAAGTCTAGAAAGACTGCGCTTTATCAACCTAGCAACACTCACACACATACACAGTGGAATGGCTTTCCACTGGCCATGCTTAATGGCGACTGAGAACGCTGCTCTTACGATGAAGCGACACGTTATTTCTGTTCTGCCGATAAAACTACAATCTTCAGAAATCCAGGCAGATAAAACGGAAGCTATAAGGGCTGGGCGATGGGCCGAGGCGAGACCATCAGGCACATTTAAATGGCATTATGCCATGAGACATTCACGCATCCTCACGTTTTGAAAAACGAATGAACCGTCACGAGCTAAATGTGCGAAGGCGCAATATCAAGGAAAACATTTGGAAATGCAACGATATACAAACGAAACATATAACATGTATATGTTAAATTAATTCACACAGAACAGTAATTTGGATTGTCGTCGGGCCTAATGGCAGAATATTCACGGTAAAATTGCAGGACAACGCAACTGCATGAAATCAACACATGATAGGTTATAAAGGAAGATACTTAGCACGATAATACAATGTAACATCGATTTTATTCAGATTCACAGGTACGACACTTGTGATGGCTTCATTCGTCCAGACACTGGAGGAAAAGAAAGGAGACCGCATGATAAAGAGATTGAATATACAGTGAGAGGTTTTAACCCTTTCAACTGGTACAAAAACTGACACCTTTATACAAGGCATCATGTTTGCAATAACCACAACACAAGCAGTCAAAATGCAAACAAAAATAAACAACTCTGATAATGATAATGATATGAACTGTCCTTTTGGCGTCATCTGGTCCAACACCAATGGAGACGAGGCACTAAGAAAAGCTGTCTCGGGTGTGGACCAATCAACTTCAAGGACAGTGCATATCATTATCATTATCAGAGTTGTTTCTTTTTGTTTGCATTTTGACTGCTTGTGTTGTGGTTATTGCAAACATGATGCCTTGTATAAAGGTGTCAGTTTTTGTACCAGTTGACAGGGTAAAAACCTATCACTATATTTTGCCACTGGTAAAGGAGATGTCTCGTAGTGTAGATTGAATATGCCTTTGAGAATGGACCTTTGAAGAGAAACACTCGAGATAATTTGCTTCAGGTGCACTTTCCAGCATTAAGCGGCTTACATCTCTGTACTGAGCCGGCGAAACTTGAAGATCACATCGCTAATATCAAATTGGCGAACATTCAAAAATGCACACATAGCCTAAATATGACATCTGAGAGACTCCACATGCAACATTTGTATTAATCTTAATAAATCCGCATATTTAGCGAGAGCATTTGTCGCAGCAGATTGCTCCAACAAATGTGTTAAAACGTCGCTCTGCTGCATTTAAAATTAAAGCATTGAACTTTAACACCATCTGGCTGTTAGGGTTAGCTGGTGCTTTGAAACTGGCGATGTCTGGAAATGTTACCTGGATTTGTTTCCAATTTATCTCTTCAATTAGTGAAGAGGCCAGAGCTCAGGAGAATACAGTTCAAGCACTAAAAATCAATACATGCAAGGGATAAGGGCTGCAATGCTCTTCTAAAATAGCGAATGTGAACGAAATAAAAGGTACCTCTGCAATGTTCCGCAATGTTAAGCTATTTACTCCACCTATAGCACAAACATAACGGACAAATGCCTATTACTGGGGCGAAAATTATGTTAGCAGTTTAATGGCATGTCAACACTGTGAAAATCATCATTATTTCAACGGTTCTGGGTATTATGTTAATTACACCACGTAATGAGTGTTTGTTTTTTAATTAGCTTTTATGTTATATTTTATTAATATATATATATTTTTTTTTACATATTACCATCCAGCTGGCAAAAAAACCTCATTACATGTAAAGGGGGGAGGGGACATTACCAGAAATGTTAGTAATTGGGCATTCCATTTGGACTTTAAACCATAAATGGCTTTACACGTGCGTAGATGATGGTAAATGCTCATTATGTATGTCCTTACACAATGTAAGAACCTTGATAAAGAAATTGTCACCAAAAAAAATACCCATGTGTATGGTGCAACGTTGTGTGCTATCAGCATTTCACACATTTTCTCTATTCTAGTCTGCTCCATCTACCTCTCCGTGCCAATAGCCCCCAAAGCATTGGCAGGATTCCCACTGGCAGTTTTATCTTGTTAAGTCTCCCACGAGAGGCGGCTTTCAAGGAGTCTCCGGTCGATTGCTTGGTGGGACTCCTTTAGCCCGGACCGCAAAGGTACAGGTGCTTGCTAGATTAATGAACGGCCGTTTTTTTATTTTAGTTTAAGTTTTAGTGCAATTAACGTATTCGGCTTCACGATCTTTCAATAATGGCTAAAGTTCGCAACGTAATGACCGTAACCCCACGACGTCGGCGCTCTGTCGTGTATTGTTTAAGCTAAAGTTTCAGCCCTGCAATTGCTTACTCACGCCCCTGCTGGAGGAAGCTCGAGAAGGGGTTGTCCGGCCAGACGCCTTGGAAATGGTGGGACCACTCACACGTTAACCCACCACCACTGCCACCACCACCACATATACTGCTGGGCAATACGGGGGCGGTGTAGACTCAAATTGAACCGGCCGCCTCTGGATCAGTGCGCGCATAGTTCAGCACTGAGTTTGTTGTTTTGGCTGCTGTAAATACGATTGTTTTCTCCAGAAGAGCTATGGGGGTAAAAGCGGTGTCGAATATGCGGAGGAAACAGCCGTGGCCCCCTACACATTTCGCAGTATCGACGGGGACAATTATAATGGTGCACTCATTTTGAAGTAAAAAAAAATATGCCGTTAAGAGGGGATGAAAAGGCAGCTTTTTAATGAGACAGATGGTACATGTAAAACCTATTCATCTTTCTCAATACGTTTTTGTCTTTCCTGAGTAATTCATATTTTAATAAATATCCTTCAATGGAATTTAAAAAAGTTCATGATTAAGGGCACCCACCATTGGTAATGCAGAGGCAAAGCACTCAAGCGGTGAATATATCCTTTACTTATGCCTACGTAGTGTGAATTCATCAATGTAATGAACCACTGCTTCAGGATGCACTTATATAGTGTATTTGTCCATGGGCAGCTGAACGTAAAACAAACTTAAAACTGTTTCGCTTGCTATCGCATCTCACATTGCTGGCTTTATGTTCATCTGTAATTACACTACTTTCATTGGAAAACATAATTGCCAAATAAACGAATCACTTCACGCCATGTAAAACCGTTCACATTCTCAATTATTCACTGTGCAGTATATTCACATGGACTAAGACACCATTCCCCTGAATAGATTGGTAATGAATCCACAGTTTATTATTCTCTCCATAAATTCAGCAACATGGCATAGGAATATGGTATAGCTCAATGAGCATTGTAATGGCAGTACAAAAACACTTATATAAGCACCTTGTCAGCAGGTTACTGCATATTAGAAAGCACTCAGCAGTGACTGGTAGCTCAGGGCGGGGGGGGGGGGTAATGTCCATGTCAGGGAACTGAGCCAACATCTCTTGATCTGAGGTTCAAGCCACAGGGCAGACAAGTTCCAAAAGAGCATTGATCACTCCTGTCTGGAAAGGATTTCATGTGCTATGACTTTGATGGTCTCTGCCCAGCCACTGATGACCCATCACGAAAAGAGAATGGTCTTGAAAATGGTATTTGCCCTCAAATCGATAATAACAAAACCGCGAGTAGCAGCATTGGCAGATGAAAACAAATGTCTAGCTGCTCTCGAACCTGTTGGAGAGTTCAGGCCGTTTCTAAAAACGAGTAAAAACGGAGATCCTCGTAATTTCGTTTTAGGACGAGGCGTGTAAACGGTTTAATTAATAAAAAAAACAATGTTAGGTTCAGCACCGTGCACTTTTCAAAGAAAACATCCGCAGGTTCTTCATTTGTTCACCATTAACCTGCTCACATCGGCGATAGTGAAGTTTAAATTGAACGCTTAATGGCTAAACACCAAGATCCCCCCCCCCCCACCGTTGATGTTGCCGTGGATAAGCGAGCAGACAAGTAGTGAATGTTTTCTTTGTTAAAATATAAATAGTGTATTTACCTAAAAACAAACTGATCGCAAGTTCTCGTACAAAATAACGGTCAGTGTGAATTCCCTCTGACATTGTAAAAATTAACCCGTAAAAACAAAGTTTTTCACTATAAATCCTTTATATGCGTGGCGGCTAGAGTCCTCTCGTCCTCTGGCTTGAGATGGCTGCCACCTATGGGTCAGATGATTGTCTGCCACCATTAAGCAATTGGTAATTAAATATTTTTTAAAAATTCCCTAAACTGTGTAAAATTTTGGAAAAAAATTTCACGAAAATTTATTGTCACGCACGAGTCTGTGTGCAAAATGTCAGCTCGATTGGATCACGGGAAGTGGGTTTAAAAACGACCGAAAAATTTGCACGGTCCTAAGCAAGCAAGCAAGCAAGCGAACTTAATATAAAGGATTTAAAAAAGATGTATTGCTCCATTGAATTCACGAGAATCTGCGTTAACCTGAACTCAACAGCGGGTCATCAAACCCGTGAGAGAATACTTCAAAAGAAGTGAAAACCCTTTGCCATACTGCCTTCTTTTTTTATTGTGTGTATGTCAGCATGTATTTCCAGCATCAATTTATTTTCATCTCTTTTTGCCCATTAAGAACTGCCCTAGAAGCAAACCGCAAAGTAACAACAACAACAACAAAAACCACGACGGTATTTCAGTGTTTTGGCTGCGAGGGCTCTCAATGCTCACCATACGTCACCACACATCATTACTCTTTTCTGCAGTACTTACCATAACAACACTGCAACACTCCGGGACTGCACAGGGCTTAAATTTAAAACACCGCACGTTGCCGGTGCCCTTTTCCGAACAACATTGCGGCTGACCATGAACAACATATCCCGAGTTTTTTTTGATAGGCCAATACTCTCGTGACCGATGTTGTGGTATTGCGGAATGAAGCACAACGGAAGGGTGGTCAAGGCGCGGCTGCACAATGTCTTGCTGGCGCCAATGCTGACCGAAGGGCATCCACGAGTGGGAGCTTTAGAGAGCCCCTTCTAAAGGGTGTTTGGCCTACTCTTTCACTCGCGCCTGATGGTGGCGAACCCAATTTTCTTCCTTGGTTGACGCGGGGCAAATGGATTAAACAGACTTGCCTATTATTTCGACCGCCGCTTCGGTGGATGTGATGAAAGAGGCAACCTGTGGATTGCAAGTCCAGTGCGTTAACCATTAAAACCATGTTAGCGTCTAAATACTACTAATACCATGCATTCACACGGGGGAGTCCTTTGCTGGAATGTTCGGCCGGTAAATGTGCGTCTGTGGGAGGACACAGGCATACCTTGACAAAACCCATGCATAGAAATGTTGTTGCACTCAAAAGTTCCAAGCGTATAGATTCAATCAATGGCTGTATACACATTCTCTGGCTACCGCGAATTCCAATTTATGAATGTTTGGTTTTTAACTTTTCTCGTCGCCTCCTGCCATACGCGTCCCTTCATTCTCCTTCAGGGATTTTCGACAAAAAAATTATACCAGTTCAGCGTCTGGCATCAGAAGGCGCTTTTAATCTGATTTCGGATGCCTCTGTAGAGGGCAGGTCACTTTGCCATAACTGCTAGATGTTGCACAAGTACTTTCAATACTATTAAATCGCCAACTTTTATCCACCCACTAGACCGTAGCACTGCACCTAAGTGGAGTTCGCTCCATATAGGTTGCCTATTAATGTTTCCCTCAAAAGATGTGTTCAGCTTCAGAAAGAGCAATGACACTTTTTTGGTTTTGGGAATTGCGTTTTTGCTGGGCAATCACCTGTAACTTAGCTGAAACCATCAACCTCTGCACATTGTAATGTTTTACCTCCGGTGGTAAACTGGGGCTTGAACTTTTGATAACAGCAGTGCTGAATCAGTACACTGATATGGGTTGTGGACTCGTGCATCATGCAGCTAAAGAAAATTGCTCAGTGTCTAAAAGATGAACACAAGGAAGGAACATTTTGAACATTGAAGGATGCTCCTCCGCTCTCCAAAGAGTTTTTTTCAGATCGTACCGTGCGTTGTTCAGCATGATGTCTGACGTTACGCTCCACATCTCAGTTCCTCAAGAAGCTGCCTGCAGGTTCGGCGAAATGTTGGACAATGATATTACGCCGTACAACACGAGGTACAACCACAAGAAACACACTGGAGAGCGACAGAGCACACGTGCGATATCCGACGCAGTGGTATTGAAGGATGCAAAACAAATACGGTAGTAATCAAGCTTCGGCATACAAGTACCCATGATAAGCAACACTGCAATATTGTTTTAGGAAAACTAATATAACCACTGCTACACAAATAAGTGTAAAGCAGAGCTCCATAATGGGCCCTTAAAATATCGGTCTCCTTAAGAGTGTGGATGGAGGATGCATTGTGACAGATTAAGCTGATGTGGATATTTGGACACCTCAAGTGTGAAAGCCAATGCTCCCTTCAGTTTGTCCATGTTACTGCTGTCTGGGAATATTTTTTTTTGAGAGATGAAACAATTTGATATAGGCAAGTCGTGGAAATTTCCACCCCATCTTAAGATTTGCAGGACTGGATTTTCATAAACAGAATCGCTGACTCCTTACAAAAAGTGACATCTCTAACCGTAAGTTAAAGCAAACCCTTCGCCTTAAGTGCTGGTAGCAAGCGGTGAGAGATCTTCTTTTCGAGCAGGACTGGCTTTACAACAATAAACATTTCACTGGAGGAGAGAGAAATCGGACATTAAAGTAAATGCAAATTATTCCACGGTCACATAGGCAGACACCCGCATTTGTCAAAACAAATGCTAGCGAGACAATATATAGCTTACTGTACCGCTAAACATGACAGTAAGCTCATTAGACGTAGGTCTCAAACACAAGTTCAGGGAGCTTACTCTTGTCTACAAATATGTGCAGATGTTCAAGTTTTTTCATAAAAACGAGCGAAGCACGACAGACAGACAGACAGAGGCAGAAGCACAGAAGCAATATGATCTTGGTCAGAGTTGTGGCTCAGGAATTAAAATGTAACAAAGGATCAGGCAATATTCACAATTTTTAATCAAAACTCAACCACACATTTATTAACAATTTGAAATATAGATTTGTTTTAAATATATATTTTTAAAATTGCAATGTAGCTATAATCTAATAATTTGTTGTAAAATATTTTTATATCCTCAATCTTTTAAAAGTGCCACCATTTACAACCACACTTGCTGCACCAACGTTGTTAAGTAAATTGCAGATACCGTGTGATATATCAGTGACACATATCAATCTTGCACTGCCACATGACGATGGATAGCTTGGGGTAGGGACCCACATATATCTCTTTCAATGAAAACAAATGAGATGAATCCATCATGCAGGCAAAGGCAGCGATAACAACACCTTTATTTCACGTGTCACCTAAAGTTCAGAATTTTTTATTTTTTAAATAAGATGTGGTGACTGATATTTTTTAACCTTGACCAGGTCACAGGTCCCAGGTCCCAGCTGAAATAACATAATCATTGATAAGGGAAGTCATTCATAACATTGCAAGATTGAAAATAAAGATATTACGTTTCTCATATAATCCAGCAGATAATTTTATTTCAACAAATTACAGTGAATGCTCATTCGTTTTATAGAAAACCATGGACACAAAATACAATGCGCTTCATGTGGTATGATAGACTGTAATTTTTTGTAGTTATACTCTTAGAAATAGCATGTACAGTTGCAAAATATTCTATAAAAAACATTATTTTTCTGGTACGTCAGATTTCACACCCCTATCCACCTACCACATTCTTCGATTGCTTTTATAACATTTCAACAGAGATTTGTGAGCAGGGAAGTATGAAGTAATTTGCATAACATACCCCAGCAACTATGCGAACGTTGGAGGGAAATTAAATCCTAAAGTTATTTTGCTTTTTCTTCTTGAACAACCAGTCTTAATGCTTGCGCATTGACCGGGCAGAAAATGGTTATGCATCATAATAATAATGATACTACAGCAATTATTTAAACTACTTAACCGATCACTGTTAAAGGAGCTACATTTGAAACACTACAGTCAGCGTGGGCGACATTACAAAACAGGCGTTTTGGATTTATGAAATATATAATGGAATAATTGTTTTTATTTAAAATGTTCTCTGTACTGTCTCGTCTATAATTATTGAAATATTAATCTTGAGCAACCACGTACCGTTATCCTTTATGCCATTATGCTGTCACATCTTGTCCACAAAATCACATCTCTGAGTTTTTTCTCTCTCAATATATTGAAATTGAAATGCACGCTGGGCTCCTCCTTTGATCATAAATCTTTTATGAGATACAACCTCTATTTCTGCCACTTGCTCCTCTTTGTGTGGAGTATTGCTTTGTGCGTCTCCACAAGAAGAGGAAAAATACGCTGTGGCAGCCGCACATTGAAATGCAAACCTGGTCATGACACACGCCAGGATGAGTACCATTAAACAATAAATAAACCCGATGTCCACACTGTAATTTCAGTTCATTTGCTAATAAACGTTTTTAATATGTAACCGTAGATCACTGGACTTCTCTTATAGATTTTACGGCGCGCCAAATAAAAAAAATCCAATTCGATAACCTGACCTCCCAACAAATCCACAAACATGTTCAACGCACGAATGCATTACACGGCCTGTTCGTTGACGAAAGCAAAACGTCTTTTCCACTTGAAATCCTGATCCCAGAAGGGGTTACGTCGAACTTGTCCGAACACGCCAAAGTGGTGACACCCCCCACTCCCCCCGCGCCCTCCTGATGCTCAACCACCGCATCGCTCTCCCCCTCCACCGTCACAGCTCCTGTCTCAGCTCCTGAAGCAGCGCACCCTTCCCCTGCATGTCCCGCTTCCTCCTCTCGCCGATGACATCCTCCAGGCTCTGGAAGCTCATGGCGATGGGCTCTTCCTCCAGGTAGACCTTGAGCGTGTACGGCTGCTTGCCGATGCGGATCTCGCCCCCGCTCTTGAACTCTCGCCGCTCGTAGCGGCACCAGGCGGCGAAGCCCTCCGAATTGTGCCAACGCGCGTCGGCCACCCCGCGCGAAGGGCCCACGTGCTTGCACGCGTTCTGCACCACCAGCTCGACCTCCAGCGGCTTGAAGCGGTACCAGTCGCTGACCACTCGGCCACGCCATCCGCGCGAGGCCAGGGCGAGCGTCTCCCTCTTGATCTCCTGGTTGCAAAGGTGGACTACCTGCCCGTTGCCCACCCACACGGCCCAATGCGGCTGCTTGAGGGCCCTCACGAACTCGACGAGGTCACCTGCTTTGCAGCGGGCAGCGAGAACGTCCGGCAGGTACGTGCGCAGGTTGGTGCAAGTCCTGCGCTTGGAGAAGATGCACTTGTCATTGTGGTTCACCGTATACTCGATGTCATCGTTGCCGCTGTCATCGTGGGCAGCCGTGTTCGTGTCGTCTGTTGAAATCCTGCCCTCCTCCACGTGTTCTTCCTCGTCAGAAAAAATGTAGGAGACTCCGATCTGGGAGCCCAGGTCAGCATCTAGTCCGGTGGGGTCGGCGGTTGGCACTTCGTTGTACGTGAGGTGAGTCAGCCGCTCCACCTGGTTTCCCATCGCATTCAATTTGGCGTGTGTCTGCCACGGAACAGTTTTAGTTTTTTACAGTGTGCTGACGGGCTGCGCTTCTTGGGTCAATAGTTGCACACACACACAGGAAACGCTATCTTCTGTTGAGAAATCACAAGCACATTCCCACGGCACATTCACCATAGATAGATGCTGTCCAGCGAGCAGCCGTCCTTGAATAACCAGCGCCAAGCAGGGTCACACGCACGTGCAGTGCCCAACTCCAAGGAATGAATTAACTTCTCAATTGCGAAGCCGCGGTGCGGGAAAAGCCCAACATTACAGTTGCCTCTCCCGTAGCCTCGTGCAGTATTCACAGGCACTCAACATCCTACTGCACAATTGTTGCTCAATGCCTGGGCCGTACCAAGTAACAGGGGTGTTATTTAATGGTCTACGTGTCATATGTTTCACGGAGTGAAACGGATATCTCTTTTTTGCGCTATAATATTTACAATCAACAAACATTGTTTTGTAAATTCCCTTCACCGCAGCACACATAAAACAAAATATAGCAACGCGTATGATAACATACAGTGTTATTTTTTGTTTATATATACGGATGAAAATTTTGTTGGTTGAATATTATTCAAATAAAACTGTCTAAAATAATTTGGAGCGCACATATATACATCACTTACAAATGTCACACTCATAAATGATGTGTTTGAACAAAGGAACACTTTTCGATATTCAGCGCAGGTTGGCACAGCCTGCATTTATCCAGAGATCGTCCGCTTGCCTGCATAGCCTCCGTCTAGCTTCATAAACACTCGCAAGGAGTGCAAGTTTGAGTAATTACTCAGGTAAGCTGGCAGCCCTCCAGAGGAACGATTCATCATTCACAGCTTGCTCAACTCATCCCAAGCTTCTGCTTCCCAACGACAGAAAAATAACGAGATAATAAAAAAAACGACGTGAAATCATCGATTTTTTTTTCTCTTCTCGGGAAAGTAAAATTAAATGTCACCGCACCGCGTAATCTCATGCTGTTCGGCGCTAAAACAATTAGCAAACAACTGGCGTCTGGTTGGACATATTAAAAATAGCGATCGTGTGATTTCATGTGTCTGTGTAATTTTAACTGTGACATAAAGTTGATTCTAGCAGAAAAAAATAATTACACGTAATTATGTATTTACTTGCATTGAATTCAATTCACAGTTATTTGCTCACAATGGTTTTTGATTAACCAATTCCGCTGCGCATTTGACTACTTGAATATGATACATTCCAGAGCTTAATTCGCCATGGAATATATTCTGGGGCCCCCCAACTCCCAATGCTCTGGACCCCCGCCCCACCCCCTACTATTGAGGGGGGAGGGGAAATCTTTCTGGAGCTCAGCCCTGGACCGCTACAGCTGAAATTAAGCCCTGATATATGATACAATAAATGGATGGCAGCATGGGCAGAAAACGCAATAAGCATCAGCACCATTTGGGCTTTTCTAGTTGCTATATGTTCCCATCCTGATATATAGCACAGCCAATTTATAGCATGGCCTATCTGCATTGATGTTGTAGCTCCGTGAAAAAGGAATCACTCCTTTTCCAATATAAGAATTGTCATAATGCAGAAAATATAGTCTCCTGTTCACACCGCACCACTTTCCGAGTAATGGTTGCAGGCTCTTCAAACTATTTCCTCGCACAATTTCCCACCGGAATGAAAATAGAAATCTAGGGATGAATAAAATATAAAAAAAAGGAATCCTCACATAGGCGCTAACAATGCAACGCAACTCACGCAGGGCCTGCTGCCACCTGCTGTGTAAGGAATTGTGTACACTGCGGTGAAAAGTGAACATCCCCGCCGGTACGTTGCAAGTGGTCGAGTCCCCCCCTTATGTTAATTTTAACAAGAGCCTCACCCCCCCATCCACGTCGCTCATTACCTTTGAGTTGGCTGCAGGTGTGCCGCTTCAAGCGCCCGTCGACCAATCGGCACACGGCACACGAGCTCGCGAAGGACCCTAGAAAGATAGCAAGAGCACTTGTCATGGACCACAGCCTGAGTTTCAATAGAGATGGAGTAACTTTCACAGGAATCAGTTTGGTGTGAGATTAATTTAAATTGCCCTCTTGTTGAAAGACAGTTACAGACATGCAGTGAAACACTATTCTGCTATTATAGTATCATTGAATAATACATGAAAGCTATATTTTTGTTATGTTTAAATCTTTGTTACAACCCCTAAGGCTCGTCTAACAAACAACCGTACATTTATAATGAAACACTTGAATCATCTTCACTTTAACATGATCCAGCAAATGAGTTACAAATTGACACATTGGTAACACAGGGAGTGGTGTCATTTATGTAACAGCTTTTGTCTGCCTGCGTAAACATCAATAATCTGACCCATTTCTACATGCACAATATGATGTTTAAAATACTTCCACGCACACTGCATCGTTGTATTTTAATGGCACATTGTGCACATGCCATATCTTAAAATAAAATAAAAACTATCGCAGCTCTTTTTACAAAGGATAAACAGGGCACAAGTTTAGACATCAACAATGAACTTGTCCAACAAAGTATTGCGTATAAAACTGAAAAAAGCCCATTTCTATCCAGTGCATGCAAAAATCACATGCTATCTGACGCCCACCTTATCCAACACTTAAGAAATACACATCCTCAGGAAATGGATATTGGATTGACGCTTCACCACAAAGGCAGCTCGCACGATTCATAACGTACCGCATGAAAATCCTGCACACACCGAAATAGAAAAAACCAAACTCTAATGCGCCCGTGTGACCATGAACGTGTGTTGTTCACAGTCTGCGCGCACATTAGCGCGGGCGTGCGATTTAATGTGTACGTGGATATTTTTTTTTGCATGTGTGCGGTTTTTTTTTGTTTCCTCAACGTGCCATGAGGTTCACATGCCAGCTCGTTAATTGGATGTCCAGACTGGAGCAAGATATTGCTGCGCTACTACTGTGCGTGCTCGCTTTGTTTTGATCAAGCCAGCCTTCAAACCCTCTGTCTCCGTGGCAAGATGAGTGTGGGAGTATTGTCATGCCCGTGCGTTTGTATCGACGCTTATTAGTCTGTCCTGCTTTAATTCTACAGGGATGACAGCTAATGCACAGAGAGAAAAAAAACATATTACTTATTATTGGCCAGCGATACGCTGTTACATAGGCGCACACACGAGGAATTCCTGCAGAACGTTAGTATGTAAATGTGCCTTTTGATTTATTAATTTATTCATACATTTTGCACAGCAGAATATTGGCATATCCGGAGGGATCTCAAAATGTTAAGATTGTTCTGATTCAATTTGTAATGATTTATATATTTTCTAGTTATTGATTTCAAATCACAATTCTTTGTTTAATAGTTGCTCCCATGAAAAATTCATGTTTTTTGTTCATTGCATATTATCGTACGCTCAAAAGAAGTCAAGCATCTGCAATTCTGGCGATGAATTTTCTTCGGATGATACAAACACCAACATTGCTTTTAAATTAGTACAAATAATGAAACAAATTCGGTAAATTCAAGGGCATTTGATACACAGTGGAAAACGGTGACGATAATAAATGCGGAATATTCTATAACACATTGGAATAACAGGAGCTGTTTACACCATATGAGAAAAAATCAGAGCACGTGAATAAATTCACACATTTAAAATTCTGGTATTAATCATGTTGTGCTGAGCACCAAATTGCTCTGCAATAAAAGTCTCTGTTAATTCTCATTACAGCCTTAACACGGCGAAAACACAGCACACATATTAAACACCTCTGCGAAGGTAAAAAAAAAAACAATAAGCAAGGCATAACAGTGTGTTAAGTGACAAAGTGAACCAGTGTTTGCACAATATTAATGCCACACTTGTGCACATTTAAACCATTATACTTTGTAAATTACTATTAAGAGCGCACGACTCATCTCCTGCAATTTACCAGCCTTATGCAGAGGTGCGGCAATGCACCAGCCAAGTGGCTGTGTGTTCGAGCGAGCGGCTCGGGATCGGAAGGTTGTGAGTACGAATCCCGGTAAGGCGATGACTCGGCCCATCATCCTTCCTGGGTCGATAGCATTGGTAGTGTACCACTTTGTGAGGGAGTCAACGGTGGATGTCCGACAGATAAGACTCACCGACGCCATAAAAATTGGGGCATTATCCAGGACTGGCTAAGGGCTGTAAAGAGATGAGCACTGCATTAATGCTCATTTGAGCAGAAGTGGTTTTACTTGAGTGAAATTTATAATACTGAATATCTATAGTCATGGTGGACTAAGGGTATGCCTAAAGGAATGCACTTATGTACATATTTGTGCGGGAGCTGCAATTCGTATCTTGGAATACTCCAGAGCTAATTTACTCCTATTGGCAATTAGGTCTTAAGAAGACGATGTATACTGTGCAGTTTTAATATGCTCCAGGCACTCGAGCCCACCTTAAAGCTAATAAAGATTCGCAAATGAGTTCTTAGCATAATGGTGACAAATGAAGGTCAGAGCGAGGAGTCTTATTCAGAACAAACTTTACCAGAAGACATGCGGAAATATATAAGCGTAACAACAAACACTGTTTTCTTATCATATACGTATAGTAAGCAGAACCATATTCACTGGAATATTTTATGATAAAAATAACTACTGTATTAGCAATGTATTATATAGGGTTTCGATATGTATGTGTACTTTTATTCACTGTGTACAGTGGATACTGTATGACGAAAAAGGTGAAGAATAAACAAATACGTTTTTACAAGCCTTATTACTTGCCTGTGTTGACTGGTGGTGGTGGTGGTTTAATGACACATTTATATTTACGCAATATAACCCAAATCCGCCCCCTCCCCTTTATTATGAATATTGACCACACTTGCGTGTTAAATAAAACGAAAAGTTTGTACAGCTTCTCCAACATTGGTAAAATAAAAATACCCCTTATAATTATACAGAAAATAAATTCAAATGTACATTTACACTTGTCAACATTCCCAACCACCACGTTTTTTATTCGGAACTCTTACATTGTAACAAAGAAAAGGAAATGGTGATACAGATCTGTTCTCGTTAATGCTTTCATGGCTATTTACATAAAAAAAACTATCAATTTATCCATACTACTTAACAAGGGCTGACATGTGTGAGTTTTTGGGTTTTTCCAAGCCTTTAATAATAATTTAAATTCATAATGCGCATTCAATCCGAGGATTCAAATGCGCAATGCATGGAAAGCAGGAAACAAAAACAGAACCAGGGCAACCGACCAAACTAAAGAGGGAAGGCCACTTTAAAGAGTTGGGTTTACAAAGGAGACTTAAATATATATATGGACTCTAATTGCCTGATTTCAAGTGGAAAGGCGTTACCATAGCTTGGGTGCCACGATAACAAAAGCCCGATCACCAAAAAGAGTGCAACCTAGACCTGGGAGTGCTGAGCAGTTGGAGATCAGAAAATCTTAAGAACCTTGATGGAATATATAAATGTACTAGTTCTTGCAAGTAATTTGGGGTGAGCTCTTTTAAAGCCTTTTAGGTTAATAGCAGTATCTTAAAATCCACTCGGAATTCCACTTGTAGCCAATGAAGAGATAACTGTTCTTATACCAACAATGACATCAACAACAACAAAAGGCACGTGAGATAATAATCACATCAATCATTATCAATGTATTGAATGAACTAAAACATACTTTAGATCCATGGGTTATTCTTCCCTTTCATGATATTTACAGTTTTAAAAATATTTCCAATAAATATTTTTTCCAGAAAATCTTTTTTAGACTGGAAATCTTTTTAAACTGGAAATCTTTTTCCATTGTAATTTAGGGTTCTGTTTCACTTGCCTCCAGCATAACCCATGATTCAGTGAATTCCAAACCCAATCTGTAATAGCAGGTTAAATTGCTCTGCAATCGCACCCTTTTTTGTCCACACCCTTCTGGGCTGATAAGTGTAAGGAAAAGGGTCCTTTTAAATTGGAGGGGGCGTTAACTTTAAATGAAACCTAAGGGAATTGCTCGCATACTTCCGTGTCACAGGTCATTTTATCCGAGAAACAGCACACAAGAGTTCACCTCCAAGCTGCCAATACAATCCGAATGATTTTGTTCATCTCGGTCATTTTTCTTGAGTGTTTTTTTTTTACTTTCGTTGGTAATCTGCATGCTGTATTCAAGCAAGAAATATTCATCTCTGAAACATCATCCAGGCTGGTTCGCTGTCCCAGAATGCATTTCCTCTCCTCTAATCAACTCCTTCCAGTCCTTTCAGTAACATCCTTCACAACTGATTGGAATAATTTGCTGTAGCATGCCACTCTTGTTGCTGTTGTGTTGTTTTAAATGTGGGTTGCTATCCTACAGGGACGGCCTACATGCCCCTGGTTGCTTGGAAGAAAGACTGATGGGCCCAACAAAGTGGTGTGGAGTGATAACCGATGTGACTGCTATTACTGAGGAGCAGCAGACCGAGCGAAAATCTCCTTTCCCACTGGGGCACTACACATGCATTTCAAGTAACTTACCTGTCGACGCAAAGGTTGATATGGCCAGCTATAAGGGGGTGAAAGATGCCCCAGTGCGAGTAATACTTTACCTGGACGTGCGAAAATCGACGAACCTTACAAAGATGAATGTGACATATTGACATGAACAAGCTGATGTATTGTTATAAAATTACGGTGACTATTTTTGAAAATAATCCTTCATATAATTTTGGAAACTTTACTTTTTTAACCCAGTACAAATGTTACTTCATTTGAGGCATTATTTCAGCAGAATTAATATTTAAGAAAGTATACCTATTCTACATATTTCAAGGAAATTTAATTAAAAGACTGTCATTGCAATATGGAATAAAACTTACAATAACACGAGTAAAATAATTCATAACGGTTTTCATTCATTCTAATATTGTCCAGATAAAGCTCACTAATTAATGCATTAATTACTTAAGAAAATTGCACATATTTTCATTACCTGTAAATAAAAGTACGTGCATTACCAATGTTGATTCATTAAAAGCTATTTGGCACCACTGACATTATTAATACCGAGCATTTATAGGATATAGAAAACAAATTTCTTTCCTAAATTAAACGTTCAGAATGGGTTGTTTGTTGTGTGTGTTTTGTTGCACGGATGAAAGTTGCCATCACTCACGTTTGTCATATAAAAAAACAGGCACGACGATGATACAACGTGAAGCACAAGCCAAGGAACAGGGTGAGACTGCAACAGAAAGTATTAGCAGGCAGTCAGCCAGAGAACTCTTTGATGTGAATGCCTGGAATGGTTAAACCGTCTACCGGGGAGAAAACAAATACCGCTTCATTGGGAGGCTGCTGCTGCTGCCTCTCTTGGATGAGCCCAGCGCCCTGTTTGACCTTGCCAATCACCTAGGTGCATGTTTCAAGTGGTTCAGTGCAATATGTATTTCATACAAAGACAATTATATTTTATTAAATACTATTACATTCAAGGGTAATCTTTAAATATGCATGGTGAATTCCCTTCCCCCCAAAAAAATTTATAATCAAAAGTGACAATTAAATATATTTTTTAAATGCAGTCTGAAACGTTCATCATTTACGTACCGTATATGTCCATGTACTTTGTGAATAATTAGGCATTAGTTGCCTTGAAAGATGTATTCAAATTCTAATGTGTCAACTACTGCAATCTTAATTTTGGAGCTGTATTAATAAATAAATAATTTCTTATTTTATCTTTAGACGTGACTTAACCGAAAGAACCAAAGAATAACTACTGCAATGGTTTACATTTATTCATTAAAATAGTATTTTACAGCTTTAGTCATAAGAATGGTGGAGAAGGCATCCCCCGTGCCCCTTTGCAAATGGAATTTGACTACACCGTACTTAACCATGCTGGTCACCGACGGCTGGTCGGGAATCAACCTCACGTGACTCGATTCACAGCACGGTGCACCAACCATAGCGCCACCACTCCAATCATGTGGATGTGTAATTGTACAGGACAATATTTGAATAGGCTCATTTTAAGAACGCTGGCTGCTAGCGCAAATGATATAAATAACTGCAAGTGATATTATTATTATCTGTACGGTACGCGTACTATTGAATCAATATAATTTCATGTTATTGAATGCAAAATATTTAGATGATCAGACATAGGGCGAGGGGGCAGTAGGCTTCTTGCCGGCAACCTGCTACGCGTTTTCATGTTCCCTTAAACAGAACGATAACCTGCCCTGCAGGGAAGATGACATTGATCGGCACCAAGCTCCTGCACATATTTTCGTGCACAAAAATAGAAGACGATATCAAAAGACGAACCTCGACCAAAGATACTCATACAACCCTCTTGAATGCCTACATTATTCATTGTTCACAACTATAGTCTTTCATATTTTTGGTTCTTTCGGTAAAGTCACGTAGAAGGGAAACAATTAAATAATAAAAATACAAAACAATAAAATTCTCACCTGATGATGATTGCTTGTGTTGCAGTCGAAACGTCGTGAGAATTTAATTGTTTAATATTTTTTATTATTTTATTGTTTCCCTTCTACGTGACTTTGCCGAATGAACCAAGAATATGAATCCCTGCAGTCACGAAAGCTTCTAATCAAAATTTATACAGTCTTTATTACTATTATTACCTACCCAATTATGCTGTTCTCTTGACTATGGCACACTGGAACACCCCCCACCCCATCCTAAAAAAAAATCATTAAATACTTTAGCAATGCGTCCTCTAACAAATGGATCTCAATGTATCCAGTAGTAACCACGGACAGTATTATTAAAATGGAAATAGAATGCAAACTGCCTTCCAAATGTCAACACGGTCCCGAAACATTATAACGCAGTACAGTAACATCAATCATAATGCCTCATTTAGATACAGGCCTGTCGTGGGAGCTGTCAAAATAAACAAAACGGCTGAAGAAGCTCCCAGTAGGTGGAGCCGAAAGGCAGACATCGTGCAGAACTGCACAGAGGAACTCAAGCAGCAAACACAGCCACGAAAATCGACACAGTGGTACAATTTATATTTCAAAACAAGCACGTGTTGCATTGAAGCACAACCATTTTTGTTAATCATTCCAGAACCCAATGCTCCAAACAGTCCATGGAGGTTGCTCAGAGATATAATCCATAAGGTTACTATCAAGAAAATGTACGAACGCGGCCATCAATAATCACACCCACCACCTCCTGAGAGTTTACTGCATGAGCAGAACACCAACAGGGACATCACCCGTAGCGACCTGAATGACCACACACTCAAGCTCACCAGTAGACACTTACTGGCCACTCAAAACAGAAGAATCGTGAATGATTGCATTATCCCCATTGCTACTTGTTTCTAGGCTTGCTGTTCGTATTCTGCTTTATAGAAAACTAACCATGAATACAATGTAGTATATACGCATTGGTTCTTTCGGTAAAGTCACGTAGGTAGAAAAATAATAGATCACGACGTTCCGATCGCAACACAAGCAAATCGTCATCAGGTGGGACAACCACAGCAAGAAAAAACTGCTGCAATGTAGTACACTGAAAAGTGTCAATACAAGTGCACTAAGAAAAATGCACCTTATGTCAAAATGGTGTTCGCATGCATTGCAGAACTTTGGGAATTCTATTACTTCACAATATAGAATGAAATACTATATTCTCCGGATTAGGAGATACTCCAGAAAGTAAGACACTCCAGAAAGTAAGACACTACCGAACACTCGTGCCCGGTGTTAATAAAGTTATAGAAAGCTCGTCTCACACGCGCACACACACACACATACCGCATTATATGATGCACCCATAACTTTTCGTTTCAAATTCTGTACAGGTGTAAAGAGTTTGATCTGTGACCCGGAGAATATGGTATACACATTTAAGGTGGTAATATTCCACTACATATTTCAAGTAGAGAGCCTGGGGGAAACAAAATACAGACATTGTCTTCATAGAAAATGGGAACGTGTATCGGGTGTGAAATTACAGTATTTTGCAAAAATCGCCACTGTTCAAAAGGTATAATTATCTCTTTGGTGAAGATGAGGGGGTAAATGTTTCAAGCCCTACTATCTGCGTGACACTTGAATCCCCCCCCCTCCGTGTCCATTGTTTTTAAATAGATTGAGACATCGGCGCATGCCACAAGTAGGTAGGTAAATTTGTCATCCACGCTCCATGAACTTTCTGCCAGTGGCAAGGAACCATTACCGGCTGGCTGATGCTTCCTACTTATCATGCCACCTATAGCGCCTCAACACTGTCGACAAAAATGGTGCTGAAAAAAAAACACAAATACGTAACTAAATCTTGACTTAAAGCTTTCGTGACTGCAGTAATTGATATTCTGGGTTCTTTCGGTAAAGTCACGTGGATAGGTCTGTTATTTTGTATTATTTTCTTTGAACCTATCTACGTGACTTTACCGAAAGACCCAAGGATATGAAATACTAAACTAAATACGGGAGTTGTATTGCCTTGCACATTGTACTACTATATAAGACTTCATGTCGATGATTTAAAACGCATCAACCCATGTGTATTTCTCACTACAGGATTACATTTTAATTCGATTGCTGTATTAAAATGCAATCTACAAACCCTCCAAAGTTAAAATATTTCATGAAGCCAAACCTCATTATATAATTTTTACACTTATTGCTACGATTAATGTGTTATTGTTTACTAATTAATTCATTTTAGTTCATTAAAATAAGTCCAACATTATGCAAAGCAATTCATGTATACTCATAAATTGTAATTCTTAATACACTTCAGTAATTTTCTGAAATTCTAGACATCTTGCTGTTCGTTAATCAAATTTGAAACGTTTTACCCAAATTTGATCATTTTCACTTGTCTCACATTTTCTGCACCATTAAACCAGGCAGCAACGTGTCTGCTTTTGCAAAACGTGCTTTTGCAAAACGTGCTGTTGCCACGTAAATGCATGGCAGTTGACATGACTGCATCTCAAATCCAGAGCTGATACTCATTTACACACCTTGCCACTGCACTATAAACTAGGCAACCTGAGTTTATTTTCTGGTCACGGCTAACCAAAATGACAAATACCATCTAAGCCAGTCCTGGGCCACTCTTAAGCAATCCAGACTGGCCAATGTCGGGAAGTATATCGTGAGGCAATCCTCATGACTGACAAGTCATAAGGGGGCTTCGCATCATGGAGAACAAGGGGGTGAATATATACCACCTATGTCTGAGACGGTTCCAGTGAGAGCGGCCTGGACTTGTACAGAGACGAGGGAATCCCTTCAGTCTTAAGTGAGTATATCACCAGCTCAGAGACAGATGAAGGAATAATTTTGAAAAGTTTTGATCCCTTTTTTTGAAAGCACAGAATTCTCGCCTATTTTCAGACACACTTTTTCTGTAATGCCCCACCATTCTAAGAAAACAACCTCCACCATAGGGCCGTTGTTCCTCAAAAACTCAATGTTGCCAAACCTCCCACTCCTCAAATCCCAAATCTGCCCTTTGTGCCCCGCCAGATGGCATATTGGCTGCGTTTTAGTGGTTGGTTATCACACCCCCACCCACCCCATCGTCACTTCTTCACTTGTTTTTGCACTCACTGATGATGTGCAAGCTTGCCAACAAGCAACGCCATTTCAGATGGTCACAACCCATATACTTGATGAGTAAAATTTTGCAAAGGGGATTCCTAATTGATTTTTCCCAATACCCATGGTTTCTTGAGTCAAGAAAAGGAAAGGCCATTGTTCACACTGCTCTGTATGTATACACTACCCGTGATATAGTTTTTTTGGGTTAGATCGCATGAATATAAATGTGTTGTTAAACCTGCCACCACCCAACAAAGCCAATTATTAAGGTTTGTCACGTAATCAGAACATGCTAATTCGTTACAAGTACATCATACACTGTATGTTCACTCAATGTATATGTTGTGTGTACACACTATTGAATATATACATTTGTTAAGCTGTTTTTTGCATTCAGGGGCTAATGGGTCTGTTCTTCTCAGTCGCCGTATCCCCCCTGTTGAATAAAATAATGATCGAGGCATTTCCCGTGCGAAAAATATTTGGTGAGCAAAGTCCATACGCACGTTTTCGCACGTGGATATTAACATGGGAATGTAAGCAAATCTGGCCCTCGTTTATTAGCTGTGGAGAGATTTATTATGGGTCTTTAAAATTCCCAGCACCAGGTGTGACAACGTGAGCTAACTGGATGGGGGAATGTTAACAAAGCATTCAATTACTGTGCCTCAATTGTCTCTACCTGCTGTGCAGAATTCTAAGCACCATTATTAATCTGACTGCGATATATGTAGTGTACATATACGACTCGGTACACAATTTGCGTTAACCCACGGTGATTCAATATGCGATATCCCACAAAAAATAATAGGGGGGGGAGAAATTATGCAGAAACCGACATTGCGTTTCAATGCCTGGACATCGCTCACCAATCTCAATGCACTAATTGAACATTTGAACACTCTGCTTGTGCAAGATACAGAGCCATCGCTTTCACTTAATTCAAATCGCCCAAGGGGTCATTTTAAATCGGTGAGGTTTCTAATAAATATATCACCTTGTATAGATAATAATATGTATTCAGGCAGTGTATGTATTGAAAACATATACTGTAACTCACAGTATTTAGTGGGTAATCACTCAACCCCTACGAAAGTAAAATATTTCTCAGGAATGTAACAATCACCGTGATCCACAAGAGGGCACTGCATCCCACGCACGGTAACAATCTTCACGGAGAATGCATTCACGTATGTGCCCAGTATTGCAAATGGAAAGCAACGTTTTCAGCATTAAATACTTTGTTTTGTGAGTATTGGTAAGCACTAAAAACTATCTAAATGACAGGGGTAAAAGCTGCCAAAATGGCCCTTCGTTCTCAGTAAATTGGAATTAATCTTTACTTTGTGATTAGCAACGTTTGCTTGTGTGCATAATCTGTATGTATGACGGGCGCGTTTTGAACAAAAGATTGCAAATCATATTTTGTTAGCACCTTGTTAATCTCTTCCGTTGATAATGCTCCTGCTAAAAAGGATCTTCACTGTTTTGTGATGCAAATATAATGCAGAACATGCTAGATGTGGGGAAGCGGGCAGATGGCAGTATGCATGCAATTATTGTGATATACCTTGGCATCTTAGACAATTCATGAAATTGCCTCTAATTACACCATGAACATGGGTTAATGCAGCATCGAAGCACATAATCTGTGCAACACAGTATAAATTGCGTACAAATGTGCAGCCCTGCATTGTCTTGGACATGCCTGGGGTTGCCACAGTATAAAGTTCAACTCAATGCCATCATATGTTGATAAAAATACATATTAAAATCAATTCCTGCTACCTACACACAAATACCAATTCACTGAGATATCCGAGATCTATCGATCAGTGCATGACCACGCTCCAGGCTTCGAACCTGGCGCCCATGCTCTGGGATTCCCTGCCCTTGGAGGTCAGGAACCCGCAGGCGATGCACAAGTCACGGCTGAAGACCCCACCGCATGTTTAACACAGCCTCCTCTTAATCTCTCCAGTTCTCTGTCTCTTTAGTCTTTCTCTCCCCGGTTACTTCTCACTTATTTTCCTCCTTTATATGCACGGCGCTCTGAGATCCTTTCCTTAAGGCAGCCTTATAAAACTATTATTATCAATTCCCCGACCATCCGGTTCAAATCTAAAAAGTGGCACGATCAGCCCTCCACTTCTGGCGGAACGGCTTCTTCACCTTGAGGGAGCTCTTAGAGAGCACGCACACTTTAGCTCACCACATGCGAAGTGCCGGTCAACTGTGGCGCCTTCATTAATATTGTTGGCCCTTTTTGAAGCTGCCCATTGATTCTCCTGTCGTGCTGGCAGATCTAATCAAACCGGTGGCCTCTGGATCAAAAGGCGAGTCGTGTGACACCCGCTCAGTAAACACCTGTTGTGGTAACAGAAAACCTGACCCTCCCATTCATCTGAATCCCTCAGCTTTGGCGAGCTGCCCAGTGCCTTTTGTGTAAAGGGGGTTGTCTATGTGGAAACACACAAGTCACGCGAGAGGGGAACCCGCTGCTGGTATCACTGCTCGGTTGCTGTTGCACAATGCAATGCGGCACACACACACCGGGGGGTTAGAGCACACACGAGACATTGGAGATCAGAGGTCGCAAACGGGTTTTGATTCCTTACCCGTACCCGTACCCGGCCGCACCAGGGTCGCAAATGGGTACCCATACCCGTACCCGGCCGGGTACGGGTTCTCGTTCCCTACCCGTACCCGTACCCTACCCGAAATGAGTGACAAACGGTGACTCACCAGTGACTCACGGCCTACCCGTACCCGTACCCGGCCGCACCAGGGTCGCAAACGGCTACCCGTACCCGGCCGGGTACGGGTAGCCGGGTATCGGGTAGGGTACGGGTATCGGGTACCCGGTTGCGACCTCTGGAGGAGATGCATGATTGCACTCGCACACAGCGAAACAGCTTGGGTTCGAGTTTTCGTTTCAAAAAGCCTTCAAGCAATATTTGACTGCTATCTTCCACTGTATATAGTGGCTGTAATCATTAAATGCGTGCACATGACAATCCACTGCTGGATGAAGGCCTCTCCACACTGTTGGTTGCTGGGGGTTGTTTGGTGAACCTTCCACAGCGTAGATTGGTGAGGAGTTCGCAGGACCTGGTTCATAGCAGTTATACAACCACTTTGCCGCTGTTCCATTTACAAGGCCTCAGTAGGATTTTAATGTTATATATATAACAAAGTCGATGCTTAGTTATAGAATGCTACACATGTTCTTGCATCACAGTGGAATCTACCACACATATTGAGTTGCCATCCACAAATTGGCGTGTAGGAGTTGTTATTGTATGAGCTTTGCTTTTTCTCAAAACAATGTATCTGAAGTAGTGAAGTATGTTAATGCCAAGAAAGAGCTTGTCTTCACTTTGAAGGCATTCGTTCTGTGGTGCTGGTACTCAGTGCATCGTGAGAGCAATACTGGCTTTGTCTGAATTATTGGCCAATGTTTAATGTTTTAACGGTGCATCCATTTCATTAAAACATCTCATCTATAAATTTCTGCTACAAATAAATAAAATTCATGGCCAGAAGCAAGATTACTTTAATTTGGTTTAGTCTGCAAATGTATTGTGTTCACAGGGATCTGTGTGATGAGTCACTGCAGGTGTGAAAGTAGCAGCTCTATTTTTCCTTCGCGATAATCACCCCTTCACAAACGTTCAGGGATCACACCAACTTGAGAGGCTATTTAAAACAAGGCCTGCAGAAATTCTACAATAAAAGTCACTCTTCTTGGTTTTTTCGGTAAAGTCACGTAGAAGGGAAATAATACAATTATAAAAATAAAACATAATAAAATAATTCTCACGACGTTTCGGCCACAACGCAAGCAGCCGTCCTCCATTGCGTTGTGGCCGAAACGTCGTGAGAATTTTATTTTATTATGTTTTATTTTTATTATTTTATTATTTCCCTTCTACGTGACTTTACCGAAAGAACCAAGAAGATGAATCCCTGCAGACACGAAAGCTTTAAATCGAAATAAAAGTCATTCTTGCCAAATGTTCACAGCATTTTCACATCCTGATCATAGCACATGGGAATTATGCCTAAGTTAATTAATTAGAAATACAGTACAGAACGCCAGTTACCTTATCCCCCCTGACTCTTTATTATTCGCTGGAGACACTGGGTCCACAACACTCTTATAAACAGCCCTATTATTCATAATATCCACGATTTGCAATTCTCGCAGGTAAGTTGAGTGAAATCGCATATAACCAGGAGGCTAATGGTGTCCGTGAAATTGGACCTTACACATGCAGTAATGTATGTATGCGTGTTGAACTTGTTTTCTCACCATACGTAGCAAACCGCGCAAATCGGTGTATATTATTATTATTATTGTTCAGGATTATAAAAGTGAAACGGTGGAGCTATGAACCCGGTGAACTTCCAATTCTCGGTCACAGCTAACAGCAGTGGCAAAGCTAAACCTATGAAGTGAGAGCCTTGGAAGTGGGCTGTGACAGTGTCGAATCCACTTGACTCCACTCGTTGCAATACACAACCAAAAGTATCTGATGCATGTCACCCTTCACTACATGAATCATAAACGTGTTCTTTTGAAATTGGGGCCACCTTTTAGAGCTTCACGATCACAATTCACCGCAGTACACCATACCCCCACCACTGGACATCACCAATACGTGCCACTTATATGCAAAACGAAATTAGTCACGTGTGACGCGCACACACCCGTTTCAGCGTGACCTAAAGTTTAAAAGAAAACATTGAGACCGCAGTTAAATGACTATAAAAAATTACAAATATCGTAGCGCGTTATAGGTCTGCTATGTTTGTCAACAGTGACAGTCCTATCGACTCACCTCCACCACATGAATTTGGAATTTCCACCACCGGCTTAAGGACTGTAAATTTGAGAATCTGTATTCATCCTGGAGAAATCCGATGAGCTATGAAGTTATTTTTTCACAGATGAGCGTCAATGTATATTGGAGAAGGAAAATCACAGTGTTATGTTTTCTTGCCCTATAAAAGATGAGCATGAAATTGTGATCAACAGCTGTTGGGGAAGTCCCCAATACCCCATTTAGTTCGTGGGTTCCGTGGATCTGTGCAAGACAGGGAGTTTGGTGACTTTCTGCTCACTCCGTAGTATACCGTGTACCACAAAAAAACTACTGCAAACTTTTAATGATGACGCTTGTTTACCCAGCAGGAGGGAAGAGGGTGATGCTCAACGCTACGGTGTAATTATCGCCCAATCATTCTGGCTCATAAAATCAATTGTTCTCTCGCTCTGTCTTCACGTTAAATGAGCACCCGTTGTCTCGGCCCCTTTGGCTTTTTTTTTCTTTTTACGATCAGAGGAAACAAGAAGATGCTCGGTGGTAGTCGGCACTTTGCTTCGTTCATCATTTAGTTTTTTGTTTTGTTTTTTAATGATTTGCTTTATGTAACCACCCCTCCCCCCCCCTTTTAAATGAAAGACTTCACAATAAGAGTTCACGCTCTGCTATCCTTACCCCTTCCCTCTCTCTCTACCCCCTCTCTCTACCCCCCCTCTCTCTCTACCCCCTCTCTCCCTCCTCCATGTCTATGTTCCCCCTATGTTTTCTATGTAATATTACTATATATTTTTTTTACAAGTGCTGCATCTGCTTTCTGTGCTCACGGACACATTTGGGCAAGGGAACTAACTACGTTAGGCTAGTATACGGACTGGTGACTACCGGATGGTTTTCATCGGCAGAGTCAGATGCTTCTTAAACAAAACCTGTACCGTCAGGTAAGAAAATGGTTCGGAGTAATTCAGCGGAGGAGACGGGAAGGAAGAGTCAGGGACACAGGTGGTTCTGGACGCGTTACGCGGAATGGGCACACAACAACGGAAGGGGGGGGGGGTAAGGGGCCATCCATTTAGTAGGTACACATGGAGGGGGGAGGGGGGTGGTTAACCCAAATGTGTACGCTTGCGTATGGGGGATCTACTGACAATGTACGCATAGGAAACGGGGGGGAGGGGGGGTGAAGCCTCGATAATAATTTGTCTACATTGGCCTTAAAATGAGTTAGATAGTCCGGCGGTGGACTATCTGTTTGCTTAAACACTTTCATATTATTAATAATCCATGATCGTTTCTGCGTGCATTAAATATCGACCGTTCTATAGGATTCGGGGTGGGGTGTAAACAGTCCGCGTGCATACAGGGAGGGATGGGTCAAGTTTTGACAGATTTTTGCGTACCTACTAAATGAATGGACCCTAGATATCACAGAGATACATAGGCACACAGATAAACCACGCCTCTGTGTCGAGGCCTCGATATCTGTCTCTACTTATATGTCTATCTATATGTCTCTGGTTCTGTGTTTTATCTCTCTCTCTCAAATTTAGCATTCTCAGGAAGAACGTAATCAACCAGGTAGGGTGTTGACTGTTATGTTATCCGACTCTCTGTTGTATTACATTACATTTCTAAGTATACTAGATTTGTGTTTCTATTTCATTTATACCTGATGACGACTGCTTGTGTTGCAATCGAAACGTCGTATGCTAGTATTTAATTTATTATTTCCATTGTGCAAGTTCGTCTTTTGTTGCTCACGCACGCCGTCTACCCCCACCCCCACAGCCGGCAGCCGAATGGCCGTTGGCAGCAAAGGCTAGGTGCTGAGTCACTTTGTGGCTTTACACGGACAGTTGGCACTGTGGGTGCCCTTCCCAATTGTTTGAGATGAGATGACGTGAAGCGGCGGTGAAACGCCCCGGCGTAGAGGTCGCCATATAAAACAGATACACGCGCACGGATAAAACAATCGAAGAGTAATCATTATGCAGGGCCATTATCACTTAATGTGGAATATGATCACATCATGGGACCTCCTTTGCCACTACCAAAATATGAGAATAGGGTTTCCCCTTTTTTCTGGCAACAAAACAGGTGTTGAGATGTTAAAACACCAAACTGAAACCTTTTACAAGGAATCACGTCTGCGTTAACCACAATACTTGTGGTCAGAATGCAAACAAAAGACATACTCTGATAATTATATATGCATTGTCTTTGAAACTGATTGGTCCACACCAGAGACAGCTTTCTTGCATTCTGATCACAAGCATTGTGGTCAATGCAGACATGGTTCCTTGTTTCAGTTTGGTGTCTTAACATCCCAACACCTGTCTTGTTGCCAGAAAAAATGGGGGGGGAAACCTATTCTCTATATGATCACACTTAAAACCATTTACGTACACAGGCCGTATGGGGGCCCAGGCGGCTCTGATGAGAGCGGGCCGTTTCGCATGTGCGTTCGGGTCATTCCCCCTCTCTACCACGCGGGGTCAGGCTTGATCCACCGCGCATCAAACATTCCCAGACAGTTGCCACCCCATCGTCGCGAGGGCTAAAAGTGGTAAATGCCATCAAACGCATTACCACGCTCCGTTGGATACAGAGCTATGGCCACGGGCGCAATGTGACAAGCATTTATAATGCATCCCTCCTCCCCGCCCCCAGAAAGTCAGACATTGCCTATTTGGGTTAAGTTATCGTTTCGTTGGGTGTCGAGAGGCGTGAGTGGAGCTATATATACAGTATAACACTCAATAGTGGGCCACGTTAAACATTTAATTTACATGTCATTGACCAATATTGGATGAAACGAACGCGATTATATCTACGCATTTAAACCAGACGAGGGTCAATTTATTTACAGTGCTAAGTTAAGCCACTGCTGGATGAGTGCCTGCCTCAGCATGCCATGTCTGTCGTAGGGCGTTGTTTGACCATACTTCACCACGTTGGTCGATGCTGGTTTGGTGAAGCTGAGGGTGGCCCAGGACGGGATCAGCTATCACTTGCCACTGGTGTTAGCCGTCGTTGGGAATCGAACCCAGGTTTCTGGGTCCATAGCTCAGTGCGTTAAACCACTACGCCACAATTATGACAGTCGTGTACAGATTTTCACAAATGGGAGCATCTATGTAAATACATTTCATCGCAGTATTTTGACAGCGTAGATTGGTAGACATTAATATCGTAAACGTAACTATGAATAGCACAAGAACGTAAATCCGCGGCTGAACCAGCAAATCTGGTTTTGGCACGAGATTTTTGAGATTGAACAACGGATTTTATTATAAGCATCACTTCTTATATAAACGGTAACAGCCCATAATTCCATCTAATTTGACCCAAATTTTACATCCTGAATTGTGCCACCGGCGCCATGGTGGCGAGATGTTAACCAGCTCGCCTGGTATGGAGGAGGTTGTGGTTTCGATTCCGATCCTGACGCCTGTACGGTATATTTGGATTCTAGATTTGAAGCTTTCGTGACTGCAATGATTCATATTCTTAGGGTTTTTCGATAAAGTCACGTAGGTAAAAACATTAAAAAGTAAAATAAAATAAAAAATCATGACGTTTCGGAGGCAACACAAGCTTCCGTCTTCAGGTGGTACCGTCACAGCCACGACAGCTGTATCAAGTAAATGAGAGATTGCAGGAGTTACCACTGCGTTTATATAATGCACTGCGTTTATATAATGCAGTGGTAACTCCTGCAATCTCTCATTTACTTGATACATCTGTCGTGGCTGTGACGGTACCACCTGAAGACGGAAGCTTGTGTTGCCTCCGAAACGTCGTGATTTTTAATTTTATTTTACTTTTTAATGTTTTTACCTACGTGACCTTACCAAAAAAACCTAAGGTATATTTGGAGTTTTAACCTAAAACTTTCGTGCCTGCAAAAATTATTTTTCTTTGTTTCTTTCGGTAAAGGCACATAGATAGAAAAAAAATAAAAAAAATAAAGTGAATAAAAATTATCAAAATAAAATAAACATTAATGTAGACTGTAGCCTGGTTCTTAATCGGAGTGAGTGTACTGGCAGTCTATAATGTAGACTGTAACCTTGGTTCTTAACCTTGGTGGTTGTACTGGCAGTCTATAATGGAGACTGTAGCCTGGTTATTAAATTTGGTGAGTGTACTGGCAGTCTATAGTGTAGACTGTAGTATTGGTTATTAAGCTGGGTGAGTGTACTGGCAGTCTATAATGTATACTGTAGCCCAGTTATTAAACTGAGTGAGCGTACTGGCATTCCACCAACAGCCTCGGTACAAAAATGAACATTATCATCACTGATTCAGCTTCATTAATTGAACAGACCAAACGGTTTTCCTTAAAACCTTCTGCTGCTAGACCACCCAGATTATATGGCTTACCAAATATCCATAAAGAAGGTACACCCCTTCATCCCATCGTCTCCACCATTGGCTCACCCACCATCAAACTGTCCCGATATCTGTCTGAGACCTTACAGCCATTCACTGGTAAGACCACCTCCTCTGTTCTTAACTCAGCTCACCTGGTATCATCAATTAAGGACATCTCATTATCCCCAGGTGATTTGCTCGTTAGTTTCGGTGCCCGATACCATTGCAATCATTGAAGAATTGGTCCAACAAGGATTGAATGCTGATGTACCGGCCCTGGTGATCCACTGCCTCACCAATACATACTCCACCTGGAATGGAACATTCTACAAACAAACTGAAGGCACCCCAATGGGTTCTCCCGTATCTCCGGTTGTAGCCAATGTTTTCATTGAAAATTTTGAGATGGACGCCATCCAGGCATCCACTCTACGCCCGTCCTTGTGGAAGAGGTACGTGGATGACACGTTTGTCATCTGGCCACATGGCCGACCGGCTCTGAACCAATTCCTCAACCACATCAATTCCATACACCCATCCATCAAATTCACCATGGAGGTACAGTAGAAGAGGATGGCATGCTATCTATCTTGGATGTCCGAATCAAAAAGAGACCAGATGGCTCAATGAGTCTTTCTGTCTACAGGAAAGTAACCCATACTGATGCCTACCTAAAACCTGATTCCTACCACCATCCATCCCAGCATAATTCCTTCATCAAAACGCTACACGATAGAGTTCAATGTATCTCCGACCATGAACACCTAACCAGTGAGCTCAAACACGTACACCAAGCTCTCAAGTGGAATGGATATTCTGACTACACAATCCGCAAAGCCATCACCTTAACCGCGAGGAAGGAGCCATCTGAGGATACAATCAAAACCATCACCTTGCCATACATAGGGGTAACCAAAATATTTCCAAAATCATGAACAAACACAAGATCCAGGTCCGATTAACACAGTACATAAAATTCGTGATATGATCCTATCTGTAAAGGACAAGATTCCTGACTTGCAATATCCCGGCGTCTAAAAACTAAGCTGTATCTGCGACATGCCTCGGACCGTGTTCGTAAGTGTAAGGCAGATTTGAAACACGGTAGGAACAATACTTCTGCCGTGGCTGATAATTATTTTAATGCGGCTGGCTCACACGAAATTGATTTCTCTAAGACGATGGTACTTTGCAAGCCCACTGGCTATCAACAAAGATTTGTTCATGAAGCCATCCATATATACAGACACAATTTCAACCGAGAGGATGGTTTTCAACTCAGCAATCATTTGGAAAGATGTCATCAACCACTTTGGGTCGTGACTTGATTTGTGTTTTCTTGTCGGGGGAGCACAGCTTAAGTCATGACTTGATTCGTGTCGTTTTCTTGTTGTCTTGTCCCAGGGCACATGTGCCCCGTCCACTTCGTTCTGACACGAGACGTTTTGTGGCACTGCATGTCCCGTGCTTCACATTGGTGCTCTCTGACCCCAGGGCACATATGCCCCGCCCACTTCGTTGCACCGCAGGAGCTTTTGCTCTTGTGCCACGCCCATTTTTGAAACCTTTTTCAGCGGTTGCCTTGGGTGACCATCTCCCTCTTTCCTCCTGGAGATGATCGCTTGTGTTGTGATCGTAACGTCGTGGTTTTTGTTTTTTTATCTAAAATTATTACTGAAAGAACCAAGAATAAGTCTACATTATAGACTGCCAGTACGCTCACTCAGGTTAAGAACCAGGCTGCAGTCTATATTTTCGACTGCCAGTACACTCACCCAGCTTAATAACCATTGCTACAGTCTACATTATAGACTGCCAGTACACTCACCAAACTTAATAACCAGGCTACAGTCTACATTATAGACTGCCAGTACACTCACTCAGATTAAGAACCAGGCTACAGTCTACATTAATGGTTTTGTTTACATTTTTATTCACTTTCATTTTATTATTTTTATATCTACATGACTTTACCGAAAAACCAAAGAATACATTTTGGAGTTTGCATGTCTCTCTTCTTATGGTCGCATAGATATTTATCCGGGTCCGCTGGTTTTTGCCTCTGTATTTAGCAGAGGTGGGACAAAGTCATTGTTATGCAAGTCCAAGTCGAGTCGCAAGTCATCAAATTCATGACTCGAGTCTGACTCGAGTCCAAGTCACATGACTCGAGTCCACATCGCATAGGTGGGACAAAGTCATTGTTATGCAAGTCCAAGTCGAGTCGCAAGTCATCAAATTCATGACTCGAGTCTGACTCGAGTCCAAGTCACATGACTCGAGTCCACACCTCTGGTATTTAGAAACATGCGTTTAGAATGGTTGGCTGAAAAAAATTTCGACATCATAAGCCACTGCGTTGAGCTATCTCATCTGTGACCAGGTCGCTTCTGAAAAAAATAGCTATATAGAAAGCTCAGTGGGCCTTACCTGGTAAAAAAAATATATAGTTTTAGTTGTTCATAGATTGTGAATCCTTTCAGATCTCTCGCAGCTAGAGCCGTGCGACGCCTGGTGTAAGAGAACGGGCCACGGAAGCAGCTGTCAGGGCGCTACCTCTGAGACACCTTCAAGTGATGTGTGGTATACAGTTTCTTACAGTTTTTAACCAACTCGTGAACAAACAAAAACCTGGGCGTTCCACTCTTCAACGAATAGTCTCTATTCATCCCACACAGCGTGTGATCCAATTTTGTAGGCTTAGCTTTGTTGGGTTTTTTTATATGTAGTCTTTCCGTTTGTTTTACAGCCCCATTCATTTGTTTGTGAACGTGGATCGGTGGGGGGGGGGGGCATCTCCTCGCCTGAGTCACCCAGCACGCTTCATCAATTGGTGTTAATTTTTTGTTACTGTTGGGAACTGTGAAATGTGCTTGCCATTCGATGACTTCTTGAGAAGCCGTGGCGATGGAGACTGCGGTTGAGAGCAGGGGAGAGTGTGTGTGGGGGTTGGGGTGTATTTCAGTGATCCCCCGAGGAAGTAACAGTGCACGCTGTTTATTTAAACAAGGGAGAGCTGGTTCTGTCTGTTTTTTGGAGGGTTAAGCTCTTTGTTTTAGGGATGCCATCATCGCCCCATTCACCCACCCAACTTAATGTCCGTTCATAACAGCAATGCAGGAATTTACATCCCTTTGCCGATCCACTTGGTGGACAAAGACCTTCCCACGCAGTGTCGATGATGTGGCTTGTTTGACCATACTTCACGTGTCTGGTCAGTAAGGACTGGGACCGATTCAAATGCCACTGATGATGTTTTCCATGACCGGCAATCGAACTCGTGTAACTGCACCAGCACTTCACCGTGTTATTATTGCCATCTAGTGCCGGATTATCCTAGTTGTAAAAGTAGCATATGCTACGGGTCCCGCACTTTCAAGGGCCCCGCGCTAAATGCTTTCAAGCTATCAATTCCGGTTCAGTGATTCTGCACTTGCTCTATTACTATAGTACTATACTGCCTTCAACTTTTATGAACGACTGGATGGTTAAGGTTAGCGATTTGTCGTATTATCTGGCTGTATAGCAAATAAAAAAAATACAATTACTGTACTTTACTCTGCAAGTAAAACAAAATGTGTTTTATTTTTTTTTATTTAGGGCCCCTTTGCAACATATGCTACAGGCCCCGCACTAGCTTAATCCGGCACTGTCACCATCCACTCTTAACATGTCAGTGGCGATATGTTCACTACATCGTCTGGTATGTAGCAGCTCGTGGGTTCGATCCCGACTCTTGAGTTTGATTGTCTCCTCGTGGTCGCGTGGATTTTTCTCCGGGTCTTCCGAGTTTTCCCCCTCCACATTTATAAACACGCGTTTAAAGTACTCGGCTGCTATACATTTCCGCGCGATAAGCCACTTCGTTGAGCTATCATTTGTGGTCCAGGTCGCTTCTGAACAAACAAACAAAAAAAAACACAGCTATATCGCTCAGTGGGCCTTACCGGGTTAAAAAAAAAACATAGTTTAATAGCAAATAAATATTTTTTCTCTCTTCATTATTTCTCCCTCCAACCACTCCTCCACGGTAGCACAACAAAGACCCAACTCTCCCAACCCCTAACCCCACCACTCCACATCCTTGCATTTCCTGCCCTTATGTCATACCAGCAATTGTGACTGGCAAACACATACAGTAGAGCAATCCACGACGGATAGAAAGCATCCATCCCACTTGACCTTAGGACATCCATTGGCTTTAGTTTCGATCTAAGACTTGTCCACCACCACCACCTACACACACAGATCATTGTAATATTGCATACACGAAACCGTGCATATATTTTACTGTATGCATATCCGTGATCTGCTCTGAATGTCTTACGACATCCATTGGCTTTAGTTTCGATCTCAGGCTTGTCCACCACCACCACCTACCCACACACACAGAGATCATTGTAACATTGCATACACGAAACGTGAATATATTTTACTGTATGCATACCCGTGATCTGCTCTTAATGTCTTAGGACATCTATTGGCTTTAGTTTCAATCTAAGACTTGTCCACCACCACCACCACCTACCCACACACACACAGATCATTGTAATATTGCATAAACGAAACGTGAATATATTTTACTGTATGCATATCCGTGATCTGCTCTGAATGTCTTAGGACATCCATTGCCTTTAGTTTCGATCTCAGGCTTGTCCACCACCACCTACCCACACACAGAGAGATCATTGTAACATTGCATACACGAAACGTGAATATATTTTACTGTATGCATATCCGTGATCTGCTCTGAATGTCCCCCACCCTCTCCCATTGCCAGCGGAGTGCATTACACCCGCAGCACCACAGCGTGGCGAAGTGCGCGTCTCATCACGCAGCCCTCTGCACGCCGTTCCTGCCTCCTCCTCTTCCTCCTGCCGCTGCTGCTGCTGCTGCTCCTCCACACAATGCACAGAAGACATCATCCGCATCGCGCATAGACGGAGGGGCGGGTAGCCCAATCGTTACAGCTTCAGCAGCAGCGTTGGAAGAAGACATCTCGACATTCAGACGGGACAAAGTCGGCTAGCCGTGAGCGCACACACACAGTGGTGGGGAGCTTCACGTTAACCTCTCCGTCGATGAGTCCTTTCGGGCACCGCCTCTTGTTAAATTGACAGAGACCCCCCCACACACACACACCACCACCACCACCCTCGCAGGACAATGTCTACGGTCGACTCGTCGGATGAGGACAGTAGCAGCTGCAGCAGCAGTGGCCAGGCGTCGGGATCGCAGTCGCTGTCGGCCGGGGACACCCTGCCGTGGAACCTGCCCAGGCACCACCGCATGAAGAGGAAGGTGGCCACGGATGGGGTGCTGGATCCTGCGGACAGAGCTGTGATAAGGCTTGCCGGTAAAAGGGGTCTTCCCATCTCTTCCCTCCTCCTCCCCCATACATACACACACACATACACCCCCATCTCTCTTGCTCTCTCACTCAATCTATCCCACCACACACACTAAGTCTCAGCATCGTTCCACTCATGGTATGTGTGCAGTCTGGTCTATAACGCCGTTCATGTGTGTACACACACACGTGTGTGTGTGGTCGTGTGTGTGTGTAAGACTACGATTATCTGAACCGGTCATGGGCCCCCTATGGGTCGAATCAGCCTCGAATGAGTACCTGGTGTGGTGTGAAATCATCTCTGGTGGGGAGACAAAGGCGGGCGGGCATGGGTTTGCTGGCCACCCATCTACTTGTGCTGTCATGCCCGGTCTTCATAGGTGCTGCTTGCCAACATCACTTGCCACAACAATCTGTTAAGGCTACATGGGGGGGGGGGTATCTTTGTCTTTGTGGTCACGTGTACAGTTGCTTCACAATGTGTATGTGTTGTGGATCATGAAGTCACTGGACATCATCATATGTCATGTGTGTGCCCTATACGGTGATATGATATCGCCCCCTGAATTGATTCGGTGGGTAATGGGTTGTGAACGCATTTGGGTTAAATATAATTTGTATGATGTAAATTACAATGTATTCTGAACACACGCACGCACAAAAACGATGTTCGGTTAATCGTATAATTAGGTAGAGTGTTTTTAAATGTCCATTACACACGGTGGGACACTTTGTGGCGTTGTGGACGCACATTCGAAATCATTTGACGTTAGCGCCACACACCGCGTTTGGAAAAAAAATTAAAATGTATGGCATCGTAGAAGCGTAACTATGTCCTTTTGTGGACAAATTTATAAACAGTGGCCGTGAACACAGGCTCGTCAACGCAATGTTCACAGTCATTATTTGTACAAACCACAGATACAGTTTGCTATTGTCTGCATGGGGAAACAAGTTGTCTGTCTGCTTGACATTCAGGGCAAGCGCCCATCAGTTCGCGTGTTTTTCTAAACTTCACAGCGCCTTTTATCCTCGAAAGTGGCTTCAACTTGGCACTGAATGCACGATACATAACGGGTTTGTTAGTGTATATGTACACAAAACAAACTTTGGATAAAAAAAAGAAACCCTTTGTTCAATTTGAAGCCACCTAGCAAATCAGAATGTTTATTTATACTGGAGGAATCCAATAAGTTGCCCCCGTGGTGCTGTATAATGGTTAGCATGTAGATGATCGTGGGTTCGATCTCCAGGCGTGGCAGATAAAACAGTGGGCACGTTTATTATCCTCGTGTCTACACAGAAATATGAAAAAAATGGGTCATTACCAGTTAAAGCAATCGGCAGGTCACGTGTGGTGGGGCAAGGTGTGGGTATTCCCACCTCCTGCAAGACGGCTGGCGAGAGTGGAAGAGTAGGCCAAATTCCTTCTCGAGGAAGGGCTCTCCCGTTGAAGTCCTTCCACCAGCAATGCCATAAACAAGACATTCCAGGGCCGCACCTTTACTTTTTACCACATCCTTAGTTTGCTGCGTGAATGCAATGCAAATTTTTTTAGGAAATTTTTATTTCACTTCAATATTTGATTGTCAAACTGATTTTTTTCCCTATAAACTTTTATCATGGCACATCATGAATTGATACTATTTAAATGCACTGCATTTTGGTGCTTTAACCATTAGATTTCTTCATCGCAACGTTATACATAAACTAGCACAGTACTAAAAATGTACACGTCTTCAATATTTGCTTGCTAAAGTTGTACCTGCAATTTATGATGCCTGCAATGTCATCCTTTGTTCAGCGCCGCTGGTCATAAATGATTGGTGAACCCCCACGCATATACAGTGTGTGCCCATCCTGGTGGACTGCAAAATTCAGGGCACGTAAAACGTCAAATTCATAATGTATCCCAAGTACTACTGTACAACCCAATAGCCCGTAAAAGTCAACAGCCTGGAAGCAACAACACACATTCCGGGAAAACGATTGCAAAGGGACTTTTGAAGCTTTGGTAAATGACGGCGTATGCTTAATCCTGGGATATCCTTTGTCATCTTAATGCATGACTTCATTTTGGCCTCTGATTTTTATGGGAATTTGCTGTGAGCCTGCCTCTGCAATCCCCCCACCCCCCCTCCATTACAGTAGTTTACACCAGAATTTTTCCTCATTCAGAACACGATGCTGTCTTCCCAACAAAATTAACAATTTAGTGGCCCACACATTCAATGGGCCTGTACCGCAAACTATAAGATAGCATGTGAAGGAGTCAAGTGGTCTCATACATGACACCATGAGCAAAATGTACGATTATTTAAATATGTGGCACCTGGTATTCGGCAAGTAATGGACAATTAGGACCAAGCCGGAGTGTGACTTCAGTCCGGAATCTCACACTACAGCTGTGTTCTTCATTGCAAGGCCCCTGGTGGCCTTTAGTGCGACCCCCAACAAAACAGAACTGTGAAAACACCCCCATCACCGTGCTGTCAAACACCAATGATTTAGAATGTGTGGCGGCCCTCACACTGATGTCGTATTGGCGAAAGTGGCCCCCTCTCTGAAAATCAGTGTAGACCACGAAGTGACGCCACTGCTGTGAGCTTTCGATTATTCGCCGGCCGCATACCGACTATAATCACCCACTCCACATCGACCAGCCCCCCCCCTTATTATTACCTACAATAATGAGCCAATAATGTCTGTGTGCAACGCTCGTGACGTCACTCCACGTCGACCAGCCCCCCTCATTAATAATAATGAACAGGTTACGTCCTCCACATGGACCCCCCCCCCCTCATTAATAATCATGAGCAGGTGAGGTCACTCCATATGGAGCACCCTCACCCCTCATTAATAATCATGAGCAGGTGACGTGACTCCACATCGAACAACCCCCCTCATTAATAATGATGATAAGGTGATGTACTCCAAATGGACACCCCCCCCCCATTCATAATAATTAGCGGGTGACGTCACTCCACATGGGGGGCTGAGGCGCCTCCTCCCCCTTCCTCGGCGTCAACTTACAACCCTCACCACAAAGGCAGAACCCTCACATCACGTGATCTCCGCCATTGAGACATCGAAGTAAAAAGGACGTCATGATGAACAAGGGATTATAACCTTAACACATTCCTGCGGAAGGAGCTGGTAGGAACGTTGGGTTGCTCGGTCAATGGCCAGGGTCAACGGCGGCGTGGTGTATTCCGCAAATATTCCCGACTGTGAGGGCGGGCACAAGCCGGCGTGAGTAGGTCAAACTTTGAGTTTTATAAGGGCACCACGGGGTGACCAGCCCCTCCCCACCCAGCCCCACCCCTCCCACCCCCCACCCAGCCCTACCCTCCCCACCCAGACCCTCCCCACCCTCCCCACCCAGCCCCTCCCTCCCCATCCAGCCCCTCCCTGCACGACGGACACAATAATCCCCTGTGGGCTGGTGTAACCAGGATGTTCCTACCAGTATCAAATAGGTCTGTGTCACCGCGACCTTACAAATTGCACTCGAATGGATGCAATGAATAGCACCTCGCGGTCTGCTTTTCGCTTGCAAGTTTCAGATTTACTGCAATGCACCCGTCCTTGGACGGGCAAAAGGCTGGTTTCAGATATTTATCAGGCCACTCCTGAAGCCGTCCACTGGCTCACCAGCCTCAGCATGAACTCGCAAACATTGCTGACCAACCCCCTACCGTACAACAGAATACACTTCACATGTCACATAGTATAGTCATAGATAAACGTACTGTGACCAAATGGCTCAGATCACTCTGAGCAGTTTCACAAGATCTCAGAAGCCAAACAAGCATCAACCTGGCGAGCACTGGGATGGTTGTCTACCAGGGTTTTCCAGGTCTTGTCGGCGTGAGGCTACGAGGTGGACAGGAGGTGGCGGTGTTTTAGAACTAAGTGTTCTCCAATATTCCAAACACTTATCATGGGTATAGTAGTAGGTTTTTACCCTTTCAACTGGTACAAAAACTGACACCTTTATACAAGGCATCATGTTTGCAATAACCACAACACAAGCAGTCAAAATGCAAACAAAAAGAAACAACTCTGATGATGATAATGATATGCACTGTTGTTTATTTTTGTTTGCATTTTGAATGCTTGTGTTGTGGTTATTGCAAACATGATGCCTTGTATAACGGTGTCAGTTTTTGTACCAGTTGAAAGGGTAAAAACCTACTACTATATTTTGCCACTGGTAAAGAAGATGTCTCATAGTGTAAATACTTATCATGGGGTTGCCTTAACATTCCAACACAGTCCCCTCCCGAAAAGAATGTTGACACTCAGTGATTTCTTCATCGATAATTGACATTGGAGTATTATTATTGGACAAACTGTATACTGGAATATATATTTATATCTTGGTTTGAAATATGTAAAATGCTGTTTACGCCATATTTAACACAACCACGTTATTGCAAACAAGCACATTATATTTGTACCTCGCAGTGTACACGTGCAGCGTTCTCGTCACTCCACTGCTGGATGAGGACCTCCCCATGCCATTGCGGGTCATGGGGGGGGGGGGTTATTTGACCATACTTCACCAGTGCGGGTTGGTGAAGGAGGAGAGTATAGCCATTGGAGCATAGCACAGTACAGATAATTTATTTTTGCTGCACTGCTCCGTGTCGATACTATAGCCCTGGAGCAGCCTAAAGCACCTGTGTATGCATGATGGTCACCCATCCAAGCACCGCCCAAAACTAATTTTTTATCTTACCAGGTAAGGCTGACTGAGCTATATAGCTCTTTTTCAGATGCGGCCTGGCCACAGAAGATAGCTAAACGAAGCTGCTTATCACGTGGACATTTATAGCGGCCAAATACTCGTAAACGCACGTTTCTAAATGTGGAGGGAAAAAACCGGAGTACCCGGAGAAAAATCCACGCGCCCACGGGGAGAACATGCAAACTCCAAACATACAGGCATCGTAAGGGTCGGGGTCGAACCCACGACTTCCTACATACCAGGCAAGGTAGTTAAGGTCTCGCTACCATGGGTCCCACTCTCCAGGGGGTTCGGTTCGAATCCAGCAGCCACCCCGGTTAATGCTGCTTCATAGTGGACGTTGACGATCCTCCGAAGTCATTCGCAAGAATAGGCCACTATGTGCAGGCGTCAAGGTCCAAAGTTGCAAAAATTCGAACATTACATCGCAATTGGGATTACATGTGCGTTGAAATTTTCAAATTTGTCTAATTGGGATTGCATATTACGCACCATCGCAATCATCGCCCTCTACTGACAGACTGCCCCAGGTCACTCTCGCAAATGGGATTACCTAGACTCTTTGAGTTCTCACCTGGTTTTTTAAAATAACCTTTCAACTTGAACCCATCCAAGCTTCCGAGATCCGACGAGAGCAGGTGCAATGCGAGTGATCTGATCACACACTCGCCATCTTATCTCACAATGCGATAGGATACGTTTACAACGGACGCTTTCCTGGGTAAATAATCGATATTTCAGCAGAGTATCATTGCCGTTTAGCTTTTTATACACATCACTGAGCAATATAAAACATTGGGTGGGTGGGTGAGACGCTGCTGGACATTGTAAAGACGCAGCTGTACACACAGTACACACAGCACGGGGCCCACATTACCGCGATTACAAGTACACACCCGTTATAATCAAATATGCACCTTCGCTTTCTATCTGCGTTTTTTTTCTTTCCATGTATGTTAAACCACAAAGCGATAAGAGGCCCAGGTCGCTCACAGGCACGATGGCACCAACCGGCACCTCGATATCCCATGAGCACGTGGAGTTTACAACTGTCCATGTGGGGACGCTAGAGAGACGCGTTAAAAACAGTCACGCTTTGTGTCCTGTCCTTGGATTATATCAGAATTCTAGATTTGAAGCTTTCGTGACTGCAAGGATTCATATTCTTAGGTTTTTTCGGTAAAGTCACGTAGGTAAAAAATTAAAATTAATAAAAGTAAAATTAAAATAAAATAAAAATCACGACGTTTCGGAGGCAACACAAGCTTCCGTCTTCAGGTGGAACCGTCACAGCACGATTGCTGTTTCAAGTAAGAGTCTTATTTAAATTTTACTTTTATTAATTTTAAATTTTTACCTACGTGACTTTACCGAAAAAAACATAAGAAAATTATATCAGAATCACAATACGTATTTATACTGGAGGAATCCGATGAGCTATGAAGCTATTTTTCACAGAGGTCCCGTCGGGGCGGGTCAACAACAAACAGCACAAAAAGCAAGATAGGAGCGCAACGTATAGGAACGGTAAACAAGTCACTTAAAAATATATTCAAATACCAGGCAAAGCCCACTGAGCTATGAGCTTCTTTTTCAGAATCGACCTGGCCACACATGATAGCTCGACAAAGTGGCGTGTCATGTGGAAATTTATTGCAGCAAAGTAATCTCAGTGTTGCCATTTGGACTGTTTCATGAAAGGGGGCATTGTGAGCAAATTACTCCCGTGGAAATGTGACACAAGCATTCACGACCGCACTGTCAAACGTGGTGTCCTGCTTTACCGACAGCGATTATTATTGTGACGGTGGCATGAGGATTTCATATTTGGGGTACCATCTGGCTGCCACATGGCACCACCAATCAGTTACTACTGATAGGTGTAAAGTATTAATTGGCGGATGTATACTGGACACACGTAGGCCGTTTGTCACTCCACTGCTGAATAATGGATACTATCTCCCGACGTCACTCAGGCAGTGAGGGTTTTGTGACCATACTTCACCGTGCTGGTCATTGCGCTTTTGGTGCAGAAGAGCGGTAGTGTGGTGGGTTCGATTCCTGCTCACGGCCAACACCAGTGACGATTATCTGAACTGGTCCTGGACCTCCCCTATGTCCACTCAGCCTCAAATTGAGTACCTGGTGCGATGTGTAAACATTGCTACTCGGGAGATACAGGTGGTCGGGCGTAGTGCTGGTCACCCTCTTGTACCGTGCCGGCCTTCATAGGTGCTCGTTAACAGCACTTGTCCCAACAGTCTGTTAAGACTATTCGGGGGATCTTTGTCTTTGGTGCAGAAGAACAATGGAAAAAAAATTGCACTGCCCTCTAGTGGTGACTGGTATTCACAACCCCGAGCACTATCCAAGCAAGAACCTGCTTAGCTTCTTGAGTATGACGTGATTGGGCACATTATAGGTGAATCGGTCATAATGTCCATTTCTTTGGCAGCAGCGTTAGCATACAGTTTGTCACGTGTAAATGAAATGGAGGTATTTTTAACCTGACATGAATTATACATTAAACTCCCGCTTTGGAGGCGAAGGTTAGTGTATCAAGTCAGTTTGTAAAACAACATAACCTGCTGGACTGCCAGATGACCAGGAATTGGCAGTACAGCAATGGGGTTTGTGAACATGTTTTTTTTTTGCAGACCTAACGAGTTGTGTCTTCTGGTATGCTTTGTTTTTCTACGGTTGTTCAATGATAACCGTCAAACTTTCAGAATTGATTAACGATTCAGAAAGCTCAGAACCGAAATTAGTAGGTTTTAGTGACATTTTTAGAGATGATGCACTCATTAGCACAACGTTCAAATCGCACGGCAACAGGCCTAAGGGGACATATATTTGTATAAATAAATGGCAAAGGTTCAGCACTGGAGAAAGTCACTAGAGCTATGTGCTTTTAAATCTAGATTGAAAACTAATTTCTTGAGAACTGCTCTTGTTGTTTAGTCTGTTGTCCTTTCCCGCACCTCCGATTAGCACGGTTGGTAAGTGTATGGTGCAAAAGAAGTTCAACATACATACACGCTCACGCCTCTGCTTTCGGAAGGTCCAGGGAAACTCAGTGGGCATATGGAATACTCTTCCGCTCTGTTCAGGATATGTTGGAAGAGGTCAGCGTACCCACAATTTACCCCACCACAGAGGCGGTGGGATTTAAGAAACTTGCACCATCGTTTCAACTTCTGGCACCATTGTGTTAACTTCTGGCACTATTATACGGTTCTAGCTCCCAGAATTTCTCAGTAAACAGGTAGACATGTTCAGTTTATTTCCGATATTTATGTCGATACCCAAAACCAGTAACAGTTTTTTATTTATTTTCCATGTGGTTTCCAGTAATGCAACCCCCCCCCCAACCTATTTCAAACAATTAAACACATATTTCATAAAACCGTATACTGTACTGGGATATGTATCACCATATTTGACTATTAAATAGTTTGAACACCGTGTAGTATGCAACAACGTCACAAGCGTTAAATTTAGAGCTGAATATTGACCACCGTAAAATGTGGTATGTCAAGGTGCAACGTTTATTGCACTTCCAGCGTGCTTATTCATTGCAGCCTAAAGTGTCGAAAATAAGTTGCATTCTGTGACCTCGCATAGCCTGTGGATGTACTCCATAAGGTAGTTTGTGTACGTGGGTCATGTGTATGGGGGGCGGTGACGCAGTGGTTATGTATGTTGAACTTCTTTCGCACCATACGTTAGCGAACCGTGCTAATCGGAGGTTAGCTCGGTGACCCGATTTCACGACCGCAGTGACGAATATCTGAACCAGTCCTGGGAATTCTTCTAGGTCGACTCGGCCTCAAATGAGTACCTGGTGCCATGTGTAAACATTGCCACCAAGGCAGTGTTCTTCACTCATTTTCAGAGGGGTGGGGTGGGGGGTCACTTTCGTCGATAAGACATCATCAGTGAGAGGGCCGCCACACACATTTGCACCATTGGGGGTTGACAGCACGACGATGAGGGGTGGTGATGTTTTCACACTTTGTGTATTTGTTGGGGGGCCGCACTAAAGGCCACTGGGAGCCGCCAGTGGCCTGCGGGCCTTGCGATGAAGAACACTGCACTAGGGAGACAAAGGCGGCCGGGTGTAGTGTTGGCCATGAACCCCCACCGTGTGTCTTGCTGGCCTTCGTAGGTGCTCGCTAGCAGCACTTACCCCAACCTATGTTGAGGCTATACGGGGGATATTTGTCTTTGTATCATGCTTACAGCCCTTTGTCCATCCACTGCTGGATGAAACCCCTCAGCACGTGATGTCGGTCTGTTTGATCAGACTTCAATCGTCAGAATGGAATTGTGAAAGTTGTCCAGCACTGGTTCAGATATCACTCGCCACTCATGTGAGCCCTGGCCGAGATTAAAACTCTGTAGGAAATGGTTTGCATCCCATTCCTGTGAATGTACTCATTTCTTTTTTAACAAACGCCAATGTAATCATGTTTTGGCTGGCAAAGCAACGTATTTTACATCACTTATCATTGCACTATCGGCGTGTATATGCCGGTTGTTTTCTTCTGTCACGTTTGCATGTATCTCTATATATACACGCGGGTATTCCAGTGATGATCATGTATCACAACCATGTAGGTATAGTGTTACACCGATGTACGCATATCTGTGCACCGTGTAGCACACGTGTGCACAAATACCTGCGCAGACGTGTAGTCTTATTCTCTCCACCACAGTATTTACTGAATGAGGCCATTTGGCCGAAACGTCGAGTTATTTCTTTCGCGGTGAGTGACAGTATAAAACATCTGTTTTTTAATCAGCCAGTTTGCTTCTCGGTTTACTAAAAGCGACCTTCGAAAGCTCATACTGACTGCGGTTACCTGCAATACGTGCATACAATACTGGCACGTCCAGCTTGCTCTGCGTATGGGGGAACAGTGGCGTGGCCAGCAGATTGAGAGCACTGCACGATGATCCTGTATCGCTCCGGATGACCTCTGCAAAGTATGATCTTGAGTTTTGATTATAGTGTGCTGATCTTTAAAGGTGCATTGAAAAATGTTGATACTCCTACTGATCCTCCTGCTGTTATGGAGTGACTCATGCTGCTAGCTATGGTTGCAAAGTTTGGTCGTACATGTTATGGATATCGTTTATTGTTACATTTGAATCACAGTTCCTATGATCACTGTTACATTGTTTTTATAGCTTTATTTTGGTGATTTCGAAAACTTTTGGCTTAGCCATATTTGTTTGTTGTAGTACAGAGTTAGACTGATGACTTTAATCTAAATTGTCTTATGGTTGTTATTGTTTGACTTGCATCCCACTGGGATTTTTGCACACAGCGTTGATATACGGTGCTTTTTCTGTCAGACTTTACTGTTTTTCCTGGATTCTTCTGTTGTGCGTCGTCACTTTAAGATGTTTTCTTGTTCATGTTTTTGTTTGTTGCGGTTGCACCCGATTCAAGAGCCGCATGGCTCACAGGGCTATACCTAAGCACGTTCCTTCGGAGTGGGCAGGTATGAACTTGGTTGGACAGCGCATTCGTGCGATCCGTGTTGGATATCGTAGTCGTGTTGGAGGTTGTAGTATGCACGACAGACAGATAATCCCTGGTATGCAGTGTGCAACCTGTTGTTCCTACCTGTATAACTGAAACTGAACTGAACCTGAGTTCGATCCCCAGCCACGGCCAATCAACCATCCGTGGCGAGTCACACGAATCCCTACGTGCCACCAAAATCCCTACGTGCCACCAAACCCACACTGACCGGCGTGGTGAAGTATGGTTAAATCCCCCCCCCCCATTACCGACACGATGTAGAGATTGTAGATTTAAAGTTTTCGTGACTGCAAGGGTCCATACTCTTTGGGTTTTTCGGTAAAGTCATGTAGGTAAAAAATTAAATAAAAATTAATTAAATAAAAATTATTTTTCTTTTATTTATTTGTTTTACCTACGTGACTTTACCGAAAAAACCAAAGAGTACGGTGTAGAGAAGTCCACATCCAGCAGTGAACTGACACAATACTGCGCTGTAAATAACAATTAAAAACAGTGGCACCACGTGATGGTATGCGAGCATCGTGCATATTCCGTGCAGTGTAGCAATTAGTGTCCATGACCTTACACGTCTCCAAATTAGCGTCTCCACAAGGCATGATTACGCAGCATTGACAAAAGGCTGTACGTAATGATAATAACTATACATAGATCTATTAATGTGTGCGTGCGCTTACTGTGTACAACCCGCAATCAGTGTTCACAACAATGCCTAAAGGCATCCCCCACCAAGTCGTGAATTCGGATGTCGGCCAAAACCGCACTCCTTGCCGATGACAAGGAATCAACAAAACGAAATCCAAACAGCCTCCAATCAAAACCCAGGGCTCTCAATCCTCGGAGAGGCACCACACCGACACAAACACACACAAAACAAACCCACCCCCATCACGAATCCACACTGCGGAGAGAGAGAAGCATGCGGAAGAGGGCAGCAGAGGACGTCACAAGTCAGAGTGTGTTTCCGCCACGAAAAAGCTTCGCTTTGTGTGCTGCGGCTATTACGGGGGGGAGGAGGTGCTCCACCAAAAAATCCACACAGCGGCTCGCCGCCCTTGCTTCCTTCATCATCAGCAATCACCTCCATCACCTCCTCCCCTCACCCATCCCCTAGGGCAGTAGCCGAGGTCCGTCGAGGACGCGAAGCTCGGCAAAGAGTCGGGTTGGCGTGGGCAGGGCAGTCAGGTAGCGAGAGAGCGAGAGAGACGGGAGGAGGAGGAGGCTTTGTGGAGTGAGTAGGAGGAGTGGTGGTGGTGGGGGTCACACACACAACCACACACACAACCACATCTTGTGTGGTTCATCTCGCGTAGCTGGTGCTGCTCGGGACAGCGCCACTGTGGAGGCGCGTATGGTGGTGGACGCACCGCTGTTTGGAGCGGCATCATCATCTTCATCATCATCATCACCACCGCCACGATCATCATTAACCCGGCTGGGGTGACTCACGAGGAGTGCATGCACATGCGCCTGCGCCCATGGCTCTCCACGCGGACGAGGAGAGGCAAGGAATCCAGGCGTACGAGGACGTCCTGGGGAGATACAAAGGTAATGAAAACCAGCGTCGTCGTACAGAAAGGCGCCGCTGGTTATTTCTCATTTGCCGCTCTTCCTCCTTCACCGGGCTGGTGTTTAGTCGTGGGAGTGATGGTGAGGTTGTGTGTGTGTGTCTACACGTGTGTGCACACACGGCTACGATAGTCACACATGGAATTGTGTCTGTGCCTTGTATCGATGTGTGTGTGTGCACACGTGTGTGTGTGTGTGCACACACACACACACAACTACAGCGGTCACACATGGCATTGTGACTGTGCCTTGTTGTATCGATGTGTGTATGTGTACACGTGTGCACACACAAACTACAGTGGTCACACATGGCATTGTGTCTGTGTGCCTTGTTGTATCGATGTGCGTGTGTGTACTGCGGTACAAATGTATAATTTCCTCCTTTTTGTCATATAAAGTGGAATGTAATTGACTGGCGTGGTCACATTGATGACATGAAGCTTCCTTTTGAAACGAAACGGAAGCAATCGTAAAGGGAATGTAAGTTACTTTGTAAGGAATGTGTATGGTAATTATTAATCAACTACAGTATAGGCATGCTGCTGCTACTGTTTTAACTTACTCTACGCTCTCAGTAATTTTTTTTAAACACTGTAATTGTGTATATACCGGTTACTGTACACTGTGTTGTACGTGAAATTTATCAACTATTCAACTACGGAACTGTGTAAATAGTAATACGAAGTTGTATACAGTGCCAATTTAACATTCAACTGAAGAAAGTATAATGTTTTAAGTTCACCGCCTCCTATCTGTGGGACCTTCTGACCCAACAGTTGTACAGCAGCATTTGTTTGGGACAGGTTTCCACGTTACGAGTCAAATCAGCGCAGTGTGAGACCTGGATGAGAGTGTACACAGCATGCGATCACTGCTGAGTTCCATTTAGGACCAACTCCCTTGCTGTGTTGTGTAGTACATTGTTTTCTTGGAATTTCTCTTACTTGATACAGCTATCGTGCTGTGACGGTTCCACCTGAAGACCGAAGCTTGTGTTGCCTCCGAAACGTCGTGATTTTTATTTTATTTTTATTTTTTACCTACGTGACGTTACCGAAAAAACCTAAGAATATGAATCCTTGCAGTCACGAAAGCTTCAAATCTAGAATTAGTACATTGTAGTCGAGTCCTACAGTTTTGCAGTCCAGGACATCCTGCCATCATGAAAAGCTCACACACAGCCAAGGCACTGCTTTGCATATCCAGGGCAGTGTGCCCCTTTCTTCCTGGCCAACATCTGTGCTGAGCTTTAAATGCGAGCCCAGTTTCCTCCACTTTGTTAGTGCACCTTATTGTTTATAACTCTGCCTCCTCTCGATTGTGCTGGGGAATTGAATATACAGTCTGCAGTTAAAAAATATATATAATAGTCCCGCACTCAGAAATACTTGGGGTAGAATTTTCCATTCCCATACTCCGAACATACGAATACAGTAATCACTGTCATGCGTTTTAGCTGAACTTGATAATGAAAACTAACAAAGTGTGTGCACTCCCTTCTATGGCATGGCTACGAAACGTGACTATGAACAAGAACGATTGAAATACGACCGATAAGTATGCGTGTTTAACTTTTTTTGCACCGTACGTAGCTAACTGCGCTCATCAGAGGTCCGGATAAGTGCACCCAGAAGCATGGTGAGATGCGTGCTTGGAGTTACACTGATACAGAAAGAAACACACGGGTAATAGAAAAGGCGTAGCTTAGAGAAAATTCTGATTGGGGAAAAAAAGCAAAGTGGGCTTGGGCAAGACACGGTCTCTAGAAGGAATGATGATGGCCAGTGGTGAAATGTAATGACAGATGAGCAAACAAAGACATTTAAAATATCCGCGATGACCTTGCACCAGGAGATGGAGCGATGGAATCGGCTCGTTTGCAGGCGGTGAGAAGATTGTTAAATCCAAGAACTCTGAAATATAGCATTGGTCTGGGGAGAAGCCTTCATCCAGCAGTGGCTTGAACGTGGTTGGTGACGATAATGATGAAATGCATCGTACGTGAATGTTATTGGTGTACATAGCAAAAGGTGCAATTTGTCACGTTCAACTCACACAGGTTTGACATTATTGCTTTATGATGAACGTCGCTACATTTCTCCTGCATCTGAAGCCATGCAACACGTGCAGGCTAAAGGAATGAGAAGGTTCATGCAATAGAGATGCAACCCAAGGGGGCAGATTTGGGGAATATTGTGCAGATATCATACTTGCTCAATATATGAAATTCCACCTCCCAGCCCGAGGAGCTAAACAAACAATTTGGCACTCTAAATTTCGATTTTAAGCTTTCGTGACTGCAGGGATTCATCTTTTTGGTTCTTTCGGTAAAGTCAAGTAGAAGGGAAATAATAAAAATAAAACATAATAAAATAATTCTCACGACGTTTCGGCTGCTTGCGTTGTGGCCGAAACGTCGTGAGAATTATTTTATTATGTTTCATTTTTATTATTTTATTATTTCCCTTCTAAGTGACTTTACCGAAAGAACCAAGAAGATGAATTTGGCACTCGTTTGCACATCCAGAGAAATGCGGCCAAAACAACCGCAGTGCACATCTCGAGATCGCCATAGGTACGATTATTTGAAAATGATGACAGGAAAGCAATATTAGTGTTATGATCATTCGCCGGTTTCCTCCCTTGCTGCCGTTAGGCGTGCCACTTTACCCAAAGCAGAAAGTGCCTAATATGGAAGGCAGCTCTACATTTTTGTGACGCGATCCTTGCCAAGGAGTTTGAGTCATTAGGTAGGATTCTAGAGGATTTGCGGTCCGCGTCAAGTCTAGCGGTTAAACACGTGGAGTATGAGCAGGTGATGTCATTCTGTGATTGGCTGTAACTGCAACTTAGGTGCTGGGGTGGCTATAGAACATTGGGAGGAGCTTTATAATTGTCCTCTAAGCGGATTAAGAAGGCCGACTTAAGTTTGGTTTTATCCTTCAGGTGGTTGGTGTCAAATGCCCTATACGCGCTGTACTGTATATGTTATACGAGTTCTGTATACGTACGATTTAATATACACGTTGTAATATGTCATGTTTTTCGTGATATCCAAAATTGACGGTGGTGCAGTTGCTCACGCGCACTGAGCCACGGACCTTCCAATCTGCGTTCGGTTCCTAGACGCGGGTAATATCAGCGGTGAATATCCGAACTCGTCCTGGGCCTTCCCTTTGGTTGATGCGGCCTTACCATACCTGGTACGACATGTGTGAGACAAAGGCGGCCAGGCATGGTGCTGTCCAGACCCCACCGCCTCATGCGCTGTGCCAGCTGAAATAAGTTCTCATGAGCAGTACTCGCTCCAACAGTCCGTATGGTTATATTGTGTAGTTTTTTTTGTATATATACATGTCAGTACGTTCGCACAGTAGGCAGCACAGGTGGTGCATCTGCCAGTGTTAGTGCGTCGCACTAACACATAGAAGATGACCTTGCACAGGCAGTGATGAAATGGAAACTGACACTATTTGGACACATGTAGGATGGACAGCAACAGGAAAATTATAAATCTGTTCGGAAAAATGGAAGGAACCGGAAAGAGAGAATTACTTGACGGCAGAAGAGATTGGTGCCAGAAAGATGTTGCCCGACCTGAGCATATTGGCACAGGACAGAGGAAAGTGGAACCAAATGACTAAATGTGCAGTGGACATCTATGGGCTATCTGTCCACAGATCGTGATGATTATAATGAGGCACTGCACTATGTACCCTGGATACCCGAGTTTTGATTCCTTGCCATGGCTAATATCAGTGGCGAGTGATGTTCTGAACTGGTCCTGCCACCCTACCCCGACCTCACCAACCCATTCTGACCAGTGCAGTGAAGTATGGTCAAACAATTCCTGTGACCGACAATGTGGGGAACTCTTCATCCAGAAATGGATTGACAAACGGCTGTATAAGCTATTATACGTACACGTGCCCGCGCGTGTAATGTATGTATTTCACAATATGCACAATTTTACCCACTGGTTGATAGTTCCAATCTCAAACTTGAAATATGAGAACAGCTACAACTGCATCCACTATATGTAGTTTGCTTGTATATGCAGTGTACAGTGCGTTTTCAAGCAGATGATTATGACCTCCCCCGATGGAATCCTTGTTTAGTCCCAGAGGCTAGGAGGCCTTTCAGGTGTGAAAAGTCACCGCTCGGGGTACACGTGAGAGGACTGTCTGTCCATTGTATTGCTCTGTTGTCAGCAAAATATTTATACAATGGTTAGAAAGCTCACGATGCAGTGTCTTCATATTATCGGCCTTGCACCATCACAATTTGGGTGAGATGTAATCCACGATGATGCAAATGATTGACTGAAGAGTATCAAAAAGGGAAGTACAAAGGTTAACCTTGCTTCACCTGGGGTAGCAACATTGTCCGTTTAGATGTCTTATTATTTGGTAGTAATCCACACCTGATTGGCACGATTGGCTATGTACAGTGCGAAATAAGTTTCACGTACATACAATAACCCAATTATCATAATTGCAGTGTCAACTACACAATTATCCGTTGGTGTTTCACCACTGTGTTGTGTTTGGAAAACGATGCGACATTGCATCTTCACAATAAGGCTGAGTGATGGATTGTGGTTTATTTAACTTTAGGCAGAGTTCTTATCACTTCGTAATGAAAGGTCCCAGTGTATGAATTGGACTGTATAGTTACAGAGTTTATTGAAGTTAGTTTCTTGACATGTTATGCTGTTTGTCTATTTATGAACTTTCCAGCACTATTTTTACATCACATTCATGGATGACTGTTAAACGTTGTAACATTGTAATAAACTCAAATCAATTCCATTTTGGTACCTCCTCACTATTTGTGAATTATAAAAAAAAAAGTGTACATGAACCACTTTACACGTTTGAAATGTCGCCCGACATATGCCTATGTATTTAAAATTACGTCACGAACCAGCAGCGATGGCGAATTCGGCGGTGCTTTTGAAAATGCCGCACACACAACAATGCACACAGATACACAAACACCTTTAATCCACGCCATCGTTCATTGTGAGGGTGAGGCCTATGGCAATGACTGCTGTCGGCAGAAGATTGAGACCCCCGCGGGACAGATAATAAAGAGACAACGCTATGGGAAATGCCAGTGAACAGAGTGGCTGTCTGCGGAGGTGTTTGCCGGCTGTGATGAAGGGCCCCTTTCCCATGTTTTACGTCTGGTTTCCAGGGCTGTGTTTCCATGTTCTCTTTTTTTATTTGGAGGAGGAGGAAGAGGAGGCTTTTAGCGGGGGGGGGGGGGCTGTGGCTCATGATGGCTGTGGGAGAGAGGGGAGAGGGAGTCAGTCGGAAGAAAAGACCCCACCAGAATTTTGAGTTCAATTCGTCACCCTGCTGACTTCCATTCTCTCGAGCCACCGGCTTGGCTTTTTTTTTCGAACAAGGAAATTCTAGGGATTGACTTTAATTACAACAGCTGTATTTTAGTTCTCAGCCGGTAGTTTTGGAGGGCGTAGGTTTTTGTTGGAAACCTCCCCAAGGCGACAATAGATGTGCTTGCTCTCCCTCCGCCACTTTCAAGGGAGCCGGGGCAGGGACCACCCGACGAGCAGACCAATTCGCCGGTCGTCGTCGTGATGTGTGGTCTGAACTGAAGGATCGTGTTAACATTTTAATAGATACGCTTTGGTCACTTCTCCGTTGCTGTCCAAAATCACGACCATTATACACTAAGAAAATGTGTATGTGTGTGTGTTTTTTTAAATCCTTTATATTAAGTTCACTTGCTTGCTTGCTTACGACCGTGCAAATCTTTCGGTCGTTAACCCACTTCCCGTGATCTAATCGAGCTGACATTTTGCACACAGACTCGTTGTGCGTGACAATTTATTTTCGTGAAATTTTTTTCCCAAAATGTTACACTTTTTAGGATTTTTTTTTATATTTAATTACCAATTGCTTAATGGTGGCAGGAAATCATCTGACCCATAGGTGGCAGCCATCTCAAGCCAGAGGACGAGAGGAGTCTAGCTGCCACGAATATAAAGGATTTATAGTGAAAAACTTTGTTTTTACGGGTGAATTTTTTTCCTGGTTCAGCAGTTCCATTGCTGGATAAAAAAAAAATTCCACCTTAGGACGACCGCTTGTGTTGCGATCAAAACGTCGTGATATATTATTTTTTATTTACATTTTTTACCTACGTGACTTTAGCGAAAGAACGGAAGAGTATGTATATATGTGTCGGATGTTAAATAGTAACTCTTTACTACGCCGTAGGAGACTTTGCAATTAAAAGTATCTCTTAATTAAATGGTGGGTGCTGCATAAGTGCGACACCCCCCACAGTTTTTTGCAAATTAACTTTCTCAAGCAAGTTATCTGCATTAAACATGTTTTTTTTTGCAAGAAATGACAAATGCGTTCAGGATTGTACTCGTCTTATCATGGCACGGTGATGTTTTGTCAGGAGTTCTGATTTTTACATGGGAAGTGACACCTTACCCAGAAGTCTCTTCACAGCCAGTGACTCTTTTATTTGGAGTGTTTCATTTGGAGTGAGCGCAAGTGTTGGATAAACCAGTGACACTAATTTGCATTATGCCGCTTTCTCTATTTTTGATTGGCAGTTTGTCAAGCGAGGGTTGGCCCTGAGGACAACTGTGATGAAACGAAAAACATTCACTTTGCCACATGCAGTCAAACCCCCCCTTTTTATGCCTTACAGCAGCGAATAAACAGAATGATCGGCAAAATATTCACGGAAACATTTTTCGTGGTTTTATTTCACGATTGCTTGGATTTTTTTTATGATTGTTTCAATTGCTTGTCTGCGGGCTACTGAAAGGGAGCCGTGCGTGGCAGCTCAAGTGTTTCTAGAAATTGTGTTTCTGAATGTTTTAAGTTTTTTTTGCTGTATAATTCTGTTGTCACTGCAGCAACATACAAATGAAGAAAGAACCAAGCCAATATAATATGCAAATTCCGTGTATTAGTGTTATGAAGTATAATTCAATACTCTTTGGTTCTTTCGTAAAGTCACGTTGGAAAAAAATTAATCACGACGTTTCGGACGCAACACAAGCGTCCGTCATCAGGTGGGAAAACGCTTTACCGAAAGAACCAAAGAGTATGGATTCCTGCAGTCACGAAAGTTTCAAATCAAATAATTCAATCTTTGTTTAGTGTTGTCCTCTATCCAGAGGATTGGTAGTGTGTAACACATCCCTCCACAGCCCTCTCTCTCTCCTCTGCCATTCTTGCTCCTCGACTAGGTCACCGAAAGTTTAGGTCGAGAATTCAGCCTGTACAAGTTGACCCTCATGCAAATAGTTTTGTATGGGGCGGTGGTAAAACGTCCCAGGGAGTGAGACCTCAGTTAATAGTTGCAGCTACGTGGCAGTCCCACACCATCATCTCTGCCGTGTCTTGTGGGTAATGACACATCTGTGTGGCACGTAGCATTCTCTTTTGCAAGCAGAAATTTCTCTCCTTGCAGACGAATGTCACAAACAGTTTTTTTTTTTATGAACGTATACCCTTACGTGACGCATTGCACAATTATCTCAAAACGATTTAGCCACTTTGTGAAGAAATAGTGAATTCTACCACAAAAAAAACATCTCCTAATTAACGTCTTCTCATCATATCCTGGTGCCTATGTATGTGTCTCTGTGTTATCTCTCTCTCCTTATATGTCTGTCTATATGTCTCCGATTCTGTATTTTATCTCTCTCAAATTTAGCATTCTCTGGAAGAACGTAATCAACCAGGTAGGGTGTTGACTGTTATGTTAGCCGACTCTCTGTGTTGTATTGCATTATATTTCTAAGTTTACTAGGTTTGTTTTCTATTTCTGATGTTGATTGCTTGTTTTGCAATCGAAACGTCGTTTGCTATTATTTAATTTATTATTTTCACTTCATACGTGACTTTACCGAAAGAACCAAAGAGTACATTTTATAAGTTACGGCGCCACATACATTTGAGAGTTGTTTGTCGCTTTCCTTTACAGCCTCATTGCAGTGGCTGTAAAGGAACATTGCTCATCGCACCCTTAGAGAGAACACTCCAAGCCTCATACTGTGTTGCTATGGCAGACCTTGCGAGGCAGTATGCGTTTAGGTCGAGGCACGATGTTCCTTATGAGCTACTGAGAAGTCGGTGAGCCCAAGCGGTCACTGGTTAATCCACGCTGCTCACCCATAGTCGTATGTATAATGTACAATGCGTGCCCACTAAGCAAACTAAGACATTGAGCATCCAGTAATCTTATTCCCCACTTCTATATAATGATCCTGTTGATTTGCTAAACTGTAGTTGAAGTGGAAGGTGCATCGCTGGGTTTGGTCGGCCTCTTGTTTTTAAGATATTTAAAGTGTGTGAACTGGCTTGTTTTTTTTCTACATTATTGACATATATGAGATATGACAGAAAACACCCCCTACACACACGCACAAAGGAGAGGTTTAGCACTAATTATCGGAACTAAAAGTGGGCTAGTGCAGGGCTGTGATACGTGGGTTGGGGAACGCTAAGGACAAAATTGATGGAGTGGAAGCCAAGAAAGGGAATGCTTCCGAGGGGACAACCTCAAAGAAGATCGATTGGTGAGATAAAGGGATATGTCACACAATGATGGATGACGAGGACGACAAAACAGCACCAAGGGAAATGATGCTGACGCGGTATTCTTTTCAACCAGCAGTGGATAAACAAAAAAATAAAAATGTTGATGGGTTTGGGGACATTAATCGGTGTCTATTTGTGTCGGTGCTTACGAGGTGCCATGGAAACACACTCGTATATGCAGGGCGTTGTTCTCATGGCGATAACGCCACGTTCATTGATTTTGACCTGTTGCCGGAGGGGACGATGGCGGAATCCACGCGATAGCCGAGGCAGAAGATATGGAGCAAGAGTGAGAGCACATCCAAGACAGGGGGTGGAGTGATTTACCCCTTTGAGGATTTGTTCTCTGCATCGTGCAGCAGTAGAGGAGGAGGCGGTGGCAGTAACTCAGCATTGGAGTCTTCAATACGAGTACTGTCCTGTATCAGCTGTTGTGCAAGCAGCTGATGGTGGCAAGTGCAAGTGTTTTGAGGTTTTGTGAAGATTTATGTTTGGGCAGTTGCCATGAGATGTTTTGCCTCATTGTAATCGATGTCGAATCCCAACGGGGCTCAAGAGTTGTATGTTTATAATTAGTCATCTCCATATTCTTGGTTCTTTCGGTAAAGTATATGAATCCCTGCAGTCACGAAAGCTTTAAATCAAAATTTAGTCATCTCCAGTTTGACTTTATATTTTGCCAAATTTGGCGAGAGCGCGATCTGGCGCACAATTTGCATATGCTCGTGGATGATGTCACAGGGTCTTTAATAGCCATCATACGGAAGACTTGCGCATTTTAGCAATGCCCCCACATTGCTGGGAAGCTGTGCGAAGCCAACTATCGGCCTCCCCACACGTTCATTTAGTGGCAAACATTTTAACCCCTCGGCCATAAAGCCACCGTCGCTGCTGCTGATGTGCTCAAGATTCCTGGAGCCAGAACTCTTTTTGTGTGTGTGTTTGACTTTGGGAAGTGTTTGCTATGTAGCTGCACGCGTTATGCCTCCAATTGCCAGCAAAGCGCTGCGACATTATAATAAGAATGGCATGTGCCAAACACGTGAGGGGCGGGGAGAGGGGGGGGCACAAGCATGCAGGCCCTCGTGTAACCCAAGCAAGCGGCAGTCGTGTTAATGTGAGGGCTCTCTGTCAGTGTGCTTTGTGGCCGAGCCTTGGATCGTGGCCCTGGAGAGGACTGCGCTGACTGGTTTGTCTCGCAACACGAATCCCATTGCCGAGATTGTAATTTCTCATTGTCCAGTCTTATAGTTAAGTGGTGTTTGGTTTGCACAGCTGAATCATTCTGCCGAAAGGTGTTAAGAGATTTAAAAAATATATGGTGGTGTCATTACGCTGTTGGGTTTTAGCTGGCATTAACATTGAAATGAAACGTAAGTTATCTTGTTTTGGAATTTGTTTGACATTTAATCGAGTTCTACATTACCATGTCTTTAAAACGAAATATGCTCTATTTTCACATAATGCTGAAACAGGGCTAAAGTATAAACAAACGTCTGACTGATAGGTGAGAACAATATCTTAATCAATTAGGACACTTTCCCTTTACATCATAGTCACGATTTGCTCATGCAAGGTATAGTCATGGTAACATCGGCACGTAGTCGATAACTTGCCTGGCAAAATTATCTCCTACGCTACTGCCCGGTGCGATTGTAGTGAATGCATGAGGGTGACAGAAGCACGTGATGTAAATGAGGACAATGTCTTCATCAACTCAAGGTGCTTGCTCTACGTGAAAATGCTGGCCAACAGTACACAAAGGAAGTGCCTGCCAATCCTGTCTATTGTTGCCCTGTGTGCGTTTTTAAATGTGCACAAAATGTGTCCAAATAGCCTCGTCACTCAATAACCGGTAGCACGGCTGGCTGACGGTGTTGTTACATGGGGCGCCACGGTGGCTAGGAGATGTTAGCTACCTCGCCTGGTATACAGGAGGTCGTGGGTTCGATGCCGACCCTGACGCCTGTATATTTGGAGTTTGCGTGTTTTCCCCGTGGTCGCGTGGCTCTTTCTCTGGGTCCTCCGGTTTTCTCTCCACATTTAGAATCAACACGCATTTAGTGTTTCGCTGCTGTAAATTTCCACATGATGAGCCACTTCGTTGAGCTATCATTTGTGGCCAGGTCACTTCTGAAAAGAGCTATATAGCTTAGCAGGCCTTACCTGGTAACATAAAAAAATTTGTTTAGTTTTACATGCCACTTAAGTTTGTCGTGTAGGCTGACCATATGTTTAACAAACAATAATTCCTTCTAAAAGGATATTCCAGTTAAACTAATAATGCACTGCCCTTTGCCAATCTACTCCTGGATGGAAGCTCTTCCCAAACCTTATGGTCCTGGTGGTTGTTTGGCGAGTGCCAGTTAGATAATGTGGGGGCGCAGAACCAATTCAGATGTCGCTTCCCGCTGATGAAAGCCACCGTGGCTGGGTATCAAACGCAAAGGGTTGAAGTGTGCCCTGCTAACCACTGCCCTCACCATCATGCCCTAGCATAGGGGTCGCCAACATGTAACAGACTAAGAGCCAACAAGTGCCCGTGAGTTCTGCAAAGTGCCTAGTGTGTATATATTATACTAGCGGTAAGTAACCCGGCGTTGCCCGGGCGAAAAAAGACAGACACACACATCGACTTACACACACTTTCTATGTACATGAGTTTAGTGGAAGAAGCAAGGAACAGAAATATTATTTGTCCGCACACAAACATTATGATTGTAATATTTGCAAGGTGATTATTTAAAAAATAGGTTTCTATCAACGTGATTTGACACACAAAAACAGCTTATCACGCAACTTTATTTCAATATTCGTTGCCACTGTGATAGTGTGTTTGTTCTACGATATGCCCCCTTCGAAAGAGCCGCATGCAGCTCCGGAGATGACAATTGGCCACCACTGCCCTACCACATTGGACAACTGAATAATATACTGGACATGTTTACTATATATGCACTGTATATACGAGGGATGAGTTTGAGATTAAAATATATTTCAGATATTTTTGGGGGATTGTTCAGAACATTTCCATACCTATTCTTGGTTCTTTCGGTAAAGTCACGTAGAAGGGAAATAATAAAAATCTAAAACAATAAAATATTAATATTTTATTATTTTATTATATCCCTTCTACGTGACTTTACCGAAAGAACCAAGAATATTAATCCCTGCATTCACGAAAGCTTTAAATCAAAATTTCCATACCTTTAAAAAAATAATATTTCATAGACATATTACAATTAACGTGTCTTCATGCTAATAAAAATTACGTTGCCTGCCACATTACACCACTTTTAGCAGGAAGATCACGGAACTGGCGTCATATGTATTTTGAACTTCTTTTTTACCGTACATAGCCAACCGTGCTAGTCGGAGGTGCTGAGTGACGTCATTTAATGTGACGTCATACTTTGGGATTAATCTGAAACGGGCAATATTTCGGATCTTCCTCAATTTTTTTTTTATCAACGTCCAAACAATCTAAAAATATGGAACATCTACCGTACACACATATACTCCCCACATTTCTTTCGTTTTAACACTTGATGTTCATCTACTGACTTTTAGCTGGGAAAATTTTGTCTCCCGAGTAGCACCAACTTGCAGGCCAATATTAGGCTTCATAATGCGTAATAGTTGCCTTGGAGTTTTTTTTTACCTCATTGGTTCATTAAGTGAGCAAAAGCCGTGCAGAGTTTGCTTTGGCTTATCGCAACCAGTGTGAAGCATGTGTTTTTTTGCTTCGAGGGCTTAGTCATGCAAAGGGACGGACAGGCAGCCGTGCTGATTGACGCCCTTCCCATGCAGTGCATGAATTACACAGGCTTGCTGTTTAATGAGTACACAGAGGCCTGGAATGTGAGCTTTTCATCAGGAGGGGGGGACTCCTGCCTAAGAGAATTAAGTTGGAGAGATGGGTGTGGGTGGGGGGTATTTCTGGTGGGAGTGGGATAGAATGGGTGGCACGGAAGGGTGTTTCTGTTAAGAGGATAAAACGTGGCCTTCCCATTAATGGCCTTCCCCATTCAAAGTTTGCATGAATTTTCTTTTGAGCGGGCACTGTTGACTGCCTTTTTACCATGACATCATTGCTCATTTACTGAGATTCCCCACAGACATTTTGTGTTTTGTTAGGAAGCCCCCCCCCCCCATCCTTCAGGTTAAATGAACCCAATAATCATCGGAATGGGTGCACACACACATTTTAATGCTTACATTGTAGAACGAAAGAAAGGAAAAAAAGCTGGCTGAAGTTTCACAATTAGAGGCAGCCTCCCTTTAACATTGGCAAAATGGCATCGTATATAAACGGCAAGTCAGCAACTTCTGTGTTTGGAAGAGCAGAAACCCGTCATGGTTGATGCGTAAGGCTTTCAATAGCCTGCTGTGACGACCTCGCCGTGACCACATAAGAGATAACTAGAGCAGTTATATTGTTTCTTTGTTCTATCACCAGGTTAGCAGTAAACTATCCTGTGTGGTGATATGTTATCACGAGGGCATAATCAAAGCTTTGTAAGTTCAGGTTTGTCGCATGCTTGTATGTGTTATGTCAATGCATTTATACGGACAAATCTTAAGTGTCAAGTGGATCTCTAAGTAAGGTGCAGAGGTTGTCAGTAGATCCACAGCTCTAGTCGTGTTTTCTGGAAGTGGTGCTCAGGTGACTCTTTCAACTGATTGTACAGTTGTTTGTGTAGTGGACTCTGGATATGCAAAAACAACACCCAGGGGGTAAAGGCTAAGAGTCCTGAAGTTGGTCTTTGGCTTGGATGGCCTCATGTACCAGGCACACGCCCATATTGTTAACTTTCAAAGAAATATTTTAACCATAACAGAGTGCTTGTAGTGGCGACAAGCTGTTAAAAAAAAGTTTATAATCCTGAGATATTTACAATTTAAACAATAGCCAATTGGGAAAAATGCCACGCCAACCTTGGACTTTGGAGAATAAACAATAAAATGCGGCGGCGTTGAGTATAACATTTGGATAAAGGTGGAGAGCTTTTAATGGGACAATGTTGCACATACAGGACTGTGTTTTTAAAACAAAATCTCGGCCCTGAGCTTAGTTTTACCTCTAATGACCTCTAGACATTAGCCCTGGGATCTTTAGGTATGTAAATGACAACTTCATCTTGGCAAATGTAATGACACCGTGTGGCCATTTTCTGTGTTTTTATTGCTTGTGCAACACAGATGATAATTCCAGACCGTAGCTGTGAAAGAATGTGTTTTATGGCTCAAAACCCAGCATATGCAGTGAAGCTGCCATTCTTGAAGCAGCTGGTCATTATATTATCCTATAATCCATACTGTGTTAGACTGGACACTGTATTTTTAGCCAGGATGATCTATCTACTTTGTAAAATTGGATTAAAGTCCAAAGTGTACCTGTTTTTTTCACATCTGCCATGCATGTGCAAGGGGGTATATTTGCCATATTTGGAAGGAAAAAAAGATTTCATGTATTTAGTGGCAGTATTTTGTTGTGTTCTTAAGTATGCTAGAAACTGAAAGAAAAAAAACATACCTTCATATTGTGACGTCACAAAGGTCCATTTTGCATACTGCCGCTTACCAAAAATTGGCATACAGTATTTTCATGTTCAATAATGGATTAGCGCTTATCGTAAATCATTTGAAAAACCTGTGCGGTGAGGGCAACAGGTTGTAAAAGAACCTGGAATAGTGCTAAAGGTGATATCTGAGTAACCTTTCAACCCCTGCGTGCTGTCACGTTGTTTATCTGAGGCTTGCATTGCTGTATTTTTTTCCATGCCTCTTTGTCAGCCAGCCATACGTTTCATAGTAAGATAGAGAGGGCAATATGAGTTCACAGTGGTTGATTTGTGGGTTTCAATGAGACTATTGGTGAGACCACCACTTCCCCAATGTGTTTCCTGTGCTGGCACTGCTGATAAGTTTGTATCATTGTATTATAAGATACTGCATTGCAGAGTGGTCATTTGACAAGTACACAAATAATCTACCAAGTTTTTGCACGCAAGGAAATGTTTTTTTCATCTTGACAAAGACCGAAATGCTAAATTTGAATACAATGATATCTTGTAGTGTTTAATATACCATGTAACCTTGTTGAGAACTGGTGGAATTTTATACAAACCATTCCAAACTGTTAAATCGTATAACGTTGTTAAGAATGGCTCGTAAAATGCCATGTTGTTTTTGCTTAATACAGTGATGTTGACACATTCAGACATTGCATGCAACTTAAAAGGGCTTCACACAAGAGCCACCTTCATTGTTGTGGTGTCATACTGTTGGTTGCAGGTCACCAAACAATAGTACAGAAGGGTTGCACCCAATAGTCGCCAAAAAACATATACCGACAGCATTGCGCTATATGTTTGGTTAAGTTCTGCGGTGATGTTCCCACGTTATTAAAACTGAAAATAGGAATGCACATTTATCATAATACAGCACAAGGGATGATGCAATTTTTTCATCCTCTTCCACCACCCAAGTTTATTCACAGGCGTAAGAGTTAAATGGGCCGCTTGTGTGGGGGATCATGGGTTTAGATGCTCGCAGGGTGTGCGCTGCCAAAGCTATGGCATGAACGGCTCGATTGTCCCTTGCTCATTGCCGCGGGACAAATTAAGCGAATGTTGGTCAAGTTTGTCGTCAGTTGTCAAACCTTTGGAGGACGCCGTTTTTAATAACCTACATTTGCTCGGTCAGACGGTGATCCGGACCATTTGGTCTCAAACCTGTGGCCCACGGTCCCACTGGTGGTCCACTAGGCGGTGAGAATTGGTGTCTGTGAAACCGTTGCAGATGCGGTGTTTTCACAAAACACCAGATCCTTTTGCCGCAAGGTGGTCTGCAAAAATGTTTGTTGAGGGTTGACAGTTGCTGCCCCACCACCCCGTCCAGAGGGCTTGGCAACCACCTATCCAGCAGACAATCGAAAGAAATCCATGCACACACACAGTACAAGTACAGTTTTGTACTTACACATATATTCCCGCATGCGACATGTACAATAGGAGCAATTTAAATTGTAAAAGAGTAAATACGCCTGAATGAGTGGGATACTTGTTGTGATGTGTGCGTAAAGACAGTTTGTGAATACAATCGTTTGTGCACTCACATGAGCAAACCCGCGTTAGGCACGCAACCACACCTGACAGTGCATGTTGCAATATTGTTTTATAGCCATGGAGATAATTCACTTCCACTATTTGAACCCCACTTAAAAAAAAAGATAATTTACCCACTTTTAAATGGTTTTCGACTAATTTTTTTTATCGAACATGTACAAATTACTTGGACTCATTATAGCTTTTTTATCATTATATTAAGCGGAAGTCAATTAGGATGTCTAGAACAATTTTAAGGTGAGAAGTTTTCGAAAGGCTTAACGTGTAAAGCTAATGAACGGTAATGCACTGTGGGATATTTATTTGTTAAACATTTTTAAGTTATGCCAATGTAAAAGACGGCATTCAGTCGCAATTACGATGACAGAAACCAGTGAGCCAAGGGCCTACCTTCAAACGATGTCTTATGAATCGATGCAATATTATTGCAAGAACATTGCGTCACAGGAATGCGTGCTTTGTGTCACCGTACATGGGGGGGGGGGAATCAAGGCCTCACACTTTGCGCCTGATCAAAGTTTGTGGCACGGAATGAAATGACAATGACGTACGTGCAATTTGGGACTGCACGCAGCCATATCTGAACCCGTGTGTTGGCAGGCAAGGTTAGACCCGCTCTCTGAGCATTGGGCGCAAACCAGGAAACACCCAGGCGTACCTGCTGGGATGTTGCAACAGCTGGGTTCACACCACCTGTTCTAAAGGTTTCCTGCTGTTGGTACGCCGATTTACATTGTTATCGCCCGCTCAAGAAAATGCTGCTGTATTTAAAATGTGGCGTTTTTTTTGTTACTCTAGATTTTTGGGACAGCTGTATAGAAAAAGAAATAGCTAAAATTGTGGACTGAACACACCACCAGACACCCGACAATTGACAATGGGACGCTACAGATTGAAAGTAGTGGAGATTGCTGGTCGACCACTCTTTAAAGTAACCTTTGATCTGCTGCTCATGGTAAATCTAGTCGTTTTTACACGAACCTCGCCTAAAGGTGTATGGCGATCGCCCATTTTCGAAGGCTGGACCCATGTTGCTGCATGGCATTCTCGACCTGACAAACTCAAGAGCAAAAACCACGAGTTCATCCACTTCGTCATGACAGGCCTTAGAATGTATTGAATGAATCGCGGTGTGACCAGACGGAAATGTGCATTGTAGATGCTATGGGCGTGACTTTGAGTGTCAGTTTTGAGAATCGATTATGGGTTTCCGAAACTCGGGAACCCGATAATCGTTTGCAGTGGAGTTTTAGTAGGAAGAGGTGGGCGTATCCACACTTTATTCCATCACATGCGACCTACTAATTAACAAACTGGGGTGTAACCATTTATTATTGATGGGCAGAGGGTGGGGGGGTAGAAACGTTGTTGCTGGGAGATCGTACCGGCTACCACTGGATTGCTCAGGTCCAGTGTGCTAATCATTAGACCATAGCATGATCACTCCTCTTCATTTGTCAGTTAAATAAGTAAATGTGTTATGGGCATCGCTGTATACATTTTAATATGAGCACAAACTAGTGACGAAAATCTGAACCAGTCTTGGGCCTCCGCTAGTTCGATTCCACTTCAAATGAGTACCTGGTGTGATATGTAAACATTGCCACTCCGGAGAGAAGGCAGCCGGGCATGATGTTGGCCACCCCCCTCCCTGTTGTGTGCCAGCCTTCATAGGTGCTCACTAACAGCACTTTCCCAAAACAAATCTGTTAAGCCTAACAGGGGATCTTTGCCTTTTGTTACTGTTATATCCTACAAAACACACGTGCACGTCCTCTTATGGCTACATATTTACTGAGGCTGCCGCAGTCCTGTTGGGTCATGCGAACGTTATACATTAACCTCAAGAAATCTCGTGTTGATTGGAGCATTGCATGCCATTGGGCATGGTAAAAATTCTAATACAGGTTAATGACTCATATCCGTGGCCCTATTCTGCCATTGCAGTTGCAGGGTCCGCGAAAACACTTATTATCCACAGCCCTTAATTTTTTTCCATTCTATGCGATTCCCAATACTGTACTCGCAAGAGTTGTGCGGCAATGTCATTACATTTTCCGCTATTACCCACAATTCCCCCCCCCCCCCCCCTGCGAACGTGGAATAAAATCTCTAAAAACCCCGTGGATAATAATCGGATCTGCGATATATGGCACATGGGCATCTTTTCATGATCCAGCTTTCCAAAAGGACTCCAATAGCTGAGAAGGAAGAGATGTTACAGGTAAAATCGGATACATTATTGCAGAGCTGGCTTCTCCGATTATTTAAGTCATCACTTGGGAGTTTCCCCCTCTCTTCAGATCATCGGTTCGATTACTCGAACTAACAAAACATTTGGAGAAGAGAAATCGGTGCTCCCGTTCCCCTTCGTGTTGCTGACAGACGGGAATGGAGGTGGTGGGCACAGTTTGGTGACGCCATCGGCATCACGAGGGTCGTCACGCTGGGCGTGGCTTGTAGGGGGTTCAGGAGGGCACGGTGTGGGTGGAGGTGGTGGCTGCCTATTATTTTTAAAGAGAGCCTGAGTAATGGAACAATGTCGATTACATTATTGCTTAAATGTGCATGCTGCTGCATTGTTCGAGTGACATTCCAAAATCTAGCTGTGCTTGTACAAAACACCTATACGTTATTTTTATTTGACCAGGTAAAGCCCACTGAGCTACATAGCTCTTGTTTTCAGAAGCAACTTGGCCACAAATTATAGCTCAACAAGGTGGCTTATCGCAAGGAAATTTATAGCAGCCAGATACTCTAAAACGGATGCTTCTAAATTTGGAGGGAATGTCCGGAGGAGCCGAAGTAAAATCCACGCGCCCACGGGGAGAGAGACACGGCAAACTCTAAATATACAGGCAGGGTCGGGCTCAAACCCACGAGGTAGTTAACATCTCACCACCGTGGTGCTCCAAGTATGTAGCATGTGCCTCACATTCATGATACTGAATTTCCCACACCCACACTGGGCCAGCAGAGTACCCAACACGTTTTATTTTGTCACCAGTGATCGTTTATTGTTTCGAAACTGGTGGTCAGTACAACAATTCTTGGCATTTTCTCCACTGGGTCATTGTGTTCCGTGGAACAAATTGTCCGCAATTGTTAGCGTTTTGTGATGACAATTTAAACAGCAAATTGAATTGACTCTAGCATCCAGGCAGTGGGAATATATATGCGGTGCAATATTTCACCTTGAGAGTGAGTAAATCTTGAACCTGGTCACCCGCTGACCACCAGTTTATTTTTTCGGGTTTGACAGGTGCATGTGTTAAACAGGCCTTCTATATTTAATTGAGCATAAATAAAATACTGTTGCTAAGTTCCCCATTTCATAACCACATGATATATGAGCTTGGAGATGAAAATGTGTATCAACTATGCCATATTTTTAAGCATGGGGCAAGGAGAGATGCATTTCTGCAATTGCACTGAGGCAGAAAAAATAACACGTGAACCAGGAACGAAATGCAAATCCGAGATGTCTTGTTGATTTGAGAAAAGCAATTGGGCTTGAGTAGTATGTGTTGCTTGAAATGATGGTTTACCGGTGGGTGAGTGGTGGTGGAAAGGCAGCTAAAGCAGAGGTCGCAAACGGGTTTTGATTCCTTACCCGTACCCGGCCACACCAGGGTCACAAACGGGTACCCGTACCCGGCTGGGTACGGGTCGCAAACGGGTACCCGTACCCGTACCCGGCGCACCAGGGTCGCAACCGGGTACCCGTACCCGGCCGGGTACGGGTAGCCGGGTATCGGGTCGGGTACGGGTATCGGGTACCCGATTGCGACCTCTGAGCTAAAGGCTGCACATGCCCGATAGGATGATTACCCTGAATAAGCACCCTATTTTGTTCCTCCGGTTGTGATAGTTTACATTATTGTAATTTCACAAAATTATTTAATCCAAAATATTAATCTTCTCTCGAGCTCTTTCACGAATATAGGTGATGGGGGTCTTAATTATCATCGCCATCAGCCTGTGATGTATTCACTAAGTAATCACCATCCCTCAGTCTCAAGATGCAGGAATCTACCTCCTTTATAAAGGTTTTTTTGGGTTAGATAGCGTAAATAGAAATTGTATTAAACCCGCCACCACCCGATACAGCCAATTAGTAAGGTTTGTGACATAAACAATACATACCAATACAACAAAACATGTTTACGTGACAAACCTTGCTAATTGGCTGTGTCGGGTGGTGGCGGGTTTAACAACACATTCATATTTATGCGATCTAACCCCAAAAACCTCTTGTGGATAATATTGGTCGCGAAAGCCTGCGTGTTAAATCTACCTCCTGCTTCTCGGCTGATGTCATTGCTACATCTCCATGGTGGATGTCATCTAAGGCATAGTAAATCCTTGGGCTGCCACTCCATTGTTAGTCTTGACCACTGTCTGCCATCCCTTCTAGCAATGGCGTGTACTGTCCAAGCCCACTTGCTTGTATTCACAGTCAATCTGATGTCTATAAGTTGCAAGATGTTGTCTGATGCATGCATTCCTGTTTCTGAATTATTTGTCATAGGCAATATAAACGCATTCAACATTGTAGTATTTAGCTACGCTGCTATGTTGCTATTCATGATTAATTTCAGTTTCGTAAAACTCCTGCTCTATTCAGTCATTTTATTTCATCATATTGAACTTCATCTTATAGTCCCGTTGTTCTACTTGTTTTGTTATTTTCACCAAAATGTAGCCCAGCTGTGCCCTTGGCTTCACATCACGAGACACAATATCATTCCGTACCTGTCAAAGCACAGTTCAGCCCTTCATATTGGAGAACATTCCATGGAAGTGGTTATCACAGAGCTACCTCTGAGATCCCTTTTAGTGATCTCTGGTCCACAGGCATTAGAGGGCAGTGCTTTTCACTTGCTCTATGTATGTATGTTGAACAACTGTGCAAATGGGATGTGGGGGAAAAAATCGGAGGTGCATATGAGAGTAAAGTTTGTCCCGTGACCGTCAAATTGATATTTTAATTCCCAGAGATGGAATTCATCCACATTAATTCCAGAACCAAATATAACTTGAAGGGCAATTTATTGTACAATCACTTAGAGCCCCTAGTTTAGAGGGCCACCTCCTGCACTGTGCGCATTGCGATAGACCCCAAAGTACAGTAATTAACAAAGCTGCGTGTCCAAACAGAAGTGAGACTCATGCCGGAAGCTCAACCACGATAATGACCGGAGATATGCGAAGCATTCCCAAACGTTTGCCAACACAGCCTGCAAACACAGTCTGCAGCCTCTGCACTAGCACATTCTGGTGATCAGTCAGCAATTTTCATCATTTGTTTGCATGCCTTTTGACACTGCCAACGGTAGTACACGTGTTACTTTATACAGTTTCCCAGCCAGAGTTTCTGCACGTTTTGGTTGGTTTGCTTACCTTGGGATCTTTAAATGGAGTATAGCTGTTTTGATCGTTTATGTCGTGGGCTTCCAACTTTGTGCGTAACGTGACGTGATGCATGATTTGAGAGGCATGATGCGTTGGAAAAATGTGGCAGCCAATTGGCAAGTAATTCAGCAATTATGCACATTAAAATCTCACAAGGGCTTGGAATATATCCACAGCTTTCATACGAACCTTTGTGACATGATTTAAGATGATAACTTTGCAAGAACAAAGCGGGCATGGCATGTATTGATACAGCCTCAACAAGACCCTTTTGCTACTAATTAAAAGCATTTGGTAAGTTTGATTATGATGTACTCGATCGGTAGATTCATCTTCAACAGTGTCTTTGAATCATTATTTCTGTATGCTCCCGACTTAAAAGCGTTTCTCAATGGAATATTGATGAAAGGTTTTGACCTGAGTCTTGGAGTGTACACAGCAGTCCTAGATATTCACTGTGCAACAAAGACTGGAAAGATCAAAATGTCTTTGTACTTAGATTTATTTTTAAAACATAGCAAATCAGCCATGGGGTAGCACGCTTTTTATCAGGTGGTCAAATTGTCCCAGATGCATTGCAAAGATTCCAGGGTGTGAACATAGCCAAGATCATCTGCAAATACATCCATTGTTCCCTGCCGTCATAGCTTTAATGAATTGCTAAACGTGAATAACATGTTGTTTGGCATAAAATACCTGCATTGCTTACTAACGTATTCGAATCTCAAGTCACCGGCCTATTTAAAACATCTCAGATCTTAATTTTGCATTCTTATATCATGTTCGATTCGGGTACAAAGTAGTTAGATATATTCCCTCGGCCATCGAAGGAATTGTGGGATGATGGTCGATGGTCAAGAATGATGACAGTGGCAGCCCGAGAAATGGAACGCATCCGAGAGTACGCCAACTAAGGAGATGAAGTGATGAAATTATCTCGTTTGGTTTATCATTCTCCGTGATTTATCGCATCTCAGAGCTGCTTTTTGTGTTCAGTTTGTTGTCCTTTCCCCGCACCTCACATTAGAACTGTTGGCTACGTACGTTGCGAAAGAAGTTCAAAAAAACCATACATGGTGGCGGCTTGCGGAGGCCTTCCTCCAACAGTAGATTGAACATGGCTGACGGTGACTATCGTGATTCCGGAACCCCACCCGATCGCTCCAGGGAAGATCCGCGTTCGGAAAAGTGGCCGATTTCCAAATCATGTGACCCACCGATGCCAAGTCCCAAACTTCAGCGCCTTTGCTTTGCTGATGTTTGTGAGTGTGCCCCCTAGCTGTAGCTGAGGGCAGTTGCACATTGTCCTGGTGCTCATGCTGTGGCCCTTGAAACGGTTTTTGCCATAAGGTTTGCACCGGTATAATTAGCGTTTTGCATTACGATCTACACCCACCACTTACTCAATTATTATTTGTATTTTATCTTGGCTATCAGTGATCAGGAGCCGTAAATCTCACTTTCTATGCGGAATAACTTGAATGCGGAAGGGTTAAGTCGTTTATATTCTGTGGGTCTTTCGGTAAAGTCACGTAGATAGGTTCAAAGAAAAAAACAAAAAACTCCGTTTCGATCGCAACACAAGCGGCCGTGTGTTGCGATCGAAACGTCGTAGTTTTTTGTTATTTTCTTTGAACCTATCTACGTGACTTTACCGAACGATCCAAAGAATATGAATTTCTGCAGTCACGAAAGTTCTAAGTCAAGATTTAAGTCGTTTATGTTTAATTGTATTTTTGGGCTTAAAACCACAATCGTTAGTCAAGTGAAACCTTGATTATCCGCAATTGCACGTGTGCTACATTGGTTGTTATTACTCTGCCCGATGTCTGTGTTCTGGCCTCTGCACCACGTACGTCACGAGGGAGCATGAGTCAACTCTAATTCAACTCCACTTCAACATTTCCATTGCTCGACTCCCTATCCTTCGGGATACTGAAGGCGCACAAGAGGGCATACTCTCAGGCGTGGTTCCGTAAGATATAGAAAGCGGCAACACTCAAACATCTGGGCTCGTCGATTCGAGACAATCTGGTGGCTATCTGTTAGTGTGTCTGGACAGTAGTGGTGCTAGCCCATTGGGAGCCCTCGGCAAACATTTTGTGCAACCCTATGTGTAGCGCAAAGATGGTCACTGCTTGCAGATGCTCTTTTGCGGCCGCCTGGAACGGAACGCTCTTCATTCCGATATTAGGAAGCCACCGGAGATGTGTACTTTTGAATCTCGATTGAAAACGCATTTCCTCAGAACTGCTTTTTTTGCATTTAGTTTTCTGTCCTTTCCCCACACCTCTGATTAGCACGGTTGGTTATGTTTGGTGAAATTAAAGTTCTACATACTGTACATACATGTGGCCTGGGGTTTGGTGCATGATGAGCATTAAATTAACAGGTTAATTTAACAGGTTAATTTAATGGTGTGGAATGAGCATTTTCTCAATATCTGCTACTTTCATGTAATCCATCTTCTTGAATTGTTTATTTTGAATATGCAACTGAAATGTAATTTTTTTTTATTACAATAATGGTTAAAGTTAAACCATAATTTGGATTTCTTTACACATATCCTTGCCTGGAGATTTCTGTTTTAAAGTCGCACAAAGCAATGCTTAAAATAAACTATTCAAAGTATGCTTCGATAGAGACAGATGTATAACGTTAAAAAAAATCTATTGTTAAAAATGTCCAATGATCCATAAGGGATAAATGCAGGAGTTGCAATTAAACTTCACTTTCATACTGTGCACAATGAAATTCTGTAAACTTGTCAAGGCAGTTTCTTCAGTTAGGAACAACTCTGCGAAAGAGACCCCCATAGATTCAAGGGGATTAAAAGATTAGGGTTTTTTTAATTTGGTGAAGTGGACCCCGAAATACTTTCATAGGTTTACAGTGCACATGCTTCCCAAAGCATCATCTTGCTTTAACAATGGACCTTTCCTACATTGAGACGCATGGGCGATTTATGCTACACGCCGACATATGATGTCCCCCTGTTACGTTCACCTTTCATCACCTTTCACGGACCGGGAGAAAGTGTGTGAACTCTGCGGCGTAATGTGCAATTTGAATGCAGACTTTCGCACACAATTGAAAAGCACCAAACAAATTTCCCTAGACGGGACAAAAGGCCAACTGTGGAGGGTTATTTTTCAGCTCCCTTTTTCAGAAGGGGGTGTCCTCTTTTCTCTCCTTTTGCAAAGCTGTTGATTGCAATGACCAGGATGGTGCCTTTTAAATGAAAGTCACAGTACCGGAGGGGAGCAGGGTGAAGAGGGGTGGTGAGAGGGCGGGGAGGGGGGGGGATAGGCTGTCGACCCGGCTCTGAGGTTAATTGCCTGTGCCCGGTATTGCATTGCCCAACTGGCCTGCTGCTAGGCACCCGAAAAGCCTGCCACCATCGCAGAGGTCTGCGCGGCGAGCGTAACACAATCCCCACCAGCCGTGCTTTCAGGCCATGGGAGATCCTGCGCCAAACTGTCCGCATGTCACAAATGCCCCTGCCATCGAGAGCGGACAGCTGGCTGGCCTGCTACATGGATGCTTTAATGGTGGGGCTCTGCAGCAGGTTGTTAACGGGGTCGGGGGGGGGGTACGGTTTTACTTGGCAACGCTGGACTTGCCCACCTGCCTAGCCATAGAATCGTGAGGCTCCTAAATTAATAAACCGGTGTCAATGACCCACCTTCACATCTTTGCAGTGATGTGTTCAATTAATCAGCGTAATTTTGCTAATGACGTTGTGTAAAGTGATGTTTTTTTATGGAGCGTTGTTGGTGGAATTTGCTTCAATGACTTTGCATCGCATGCATTGTCACGCACAGCATAGAAACTAAAAAAAACATTACACGACCACGTAGGTTTTCGCCGTTGCGCTATATAGCCCAGTGACGTGTCTTCAGGGTTGTGCCGTGTGCTGATCAGCAGGATGTCCGATGTTTCACTCCATGTGCCGGGACCTTCTGCAGGAACAGAATTAAGCCACTCCACATTCTAATTTCACCCTAAAAGCCGTCCTACGGCTGACAACGGTCAGTTCATTTCCTGTAGAAGCTCCCAGCACTTGGAGTGAAACGTCGAACTTCATGCCAAACAACGCACAGTGCAACCCGAAAAAAAACCCACCAGAGGGCTTGAAACGATATGTACACCCACTCAGGTAGCTCTCTAGACACACCTGTATATGATGTGTTGATTGCATTGCTGCTGTCACTGGAAGTCAGAGGTCGCAAACGGGTTTTGATTCCTTACCCGTGCCCGTACCCGGCCGCACCAGGGTCGCAAACGGGTACCCGTACCCGATACCTGGCCGGGTACGGGTAGCCGGGTATCGGGTAGGGTACGGGTATCGGGTACCCGATTGCGACCTCTGCTGGAAGTATTATTCCTTGAAGCTACTCCACACACGGGTGATGAACCAGTATGCTTGTGGATGAAGTAGAATTACCTCTGGAAAGATTTCTGACTCTTTTTTTTCAAAGGCATTAATTTCCAGGATGTTTAAAAGATATGGACCCAATTTCAAAGCAGTATATTTCACGATGGCAGCATGTTACAATTACACGAAAAGTTACAAACGGTTTAATGAGTTATCAGGTTTTACTAATCATTTTATAAATGCTCTGTGCCCTCCACCTGCTGTATGGACTACATCGAGACGATAGTTTAATTAGTCCCAAACGCCTCTCAAAGTGTCTTCTTCCACTGAAGTCACTGCTGCCGTGATTCTGTTTTTGATGTTATCCAGATTAGTTGCTAATGGTGGCACAAAAACAGTCTATTGTGCCACCATGCTCTTTGACATTGGCGGATCAATGCCAAAACGCCGTTGAAACGCACGCTGCACCGCAATAACGGATTCGGTCTTGCTGAACTGCAGAACGCAAAACGCCTTGTGTTGCGGGGTCGCCATCTTGCGAATGACTGAGGCTAGGGGCTGTTTGTGCGCTGGGAGAGGCATCTAGTGGTGATCATTTAAACTCTATGCCCCGCCCTATCTATGCCCCGCCCTTTCAAGTGGTAAGAGTTTCATTCATGGGCGGTTTGTGGTTGCAGAGAAATAGCGATTTCAAATCGGATCCATGTTTTTGAAACACCCTGTACTGTACCTCTCTTCCCACACAGGTGGGGAGTTGTGTGGTACAGTGTTAAATCTGCTGTGATACCTAATTGTAACCTGGGTTTCATTATTTTTTTGCTATGTATATATGTTTAACTTCTTTCGCACCGTACATAGCCGACCGTTTTAATCGGAGGTGCGGGGGAAGGAAGCAGTTCTAAAGAAATGAGTTTTCAAATTAGATTTGAAAGTGCATAGCTCCCAGTGGCTTCCTGATATCAGAAGGAAGAGCATTCCGGACGACCGCAGAAGCGCATCTGGAAAGCGTGCGATGCGGTGATCATCTTTGTTCGATGGCCAGCCAAAAGCCGCTGTGAGAATGACCAGAATTCGCGTGATGGTTTCTGCTCCTTGACAAGATCAGCAATGCATTGTGGTTCAATTGTGTCAAGCACTTTGTGTGAAATGAAGTGCGATCATCGGTGTCTGTGCCAAGTTTGACACGGGGGGTGGTGGTGTTGGCGGGTGGGGATCACTATTATAGTATGAGCAAAGGAAGAAACCATTCCCTACAGTTGGTAACCCAATTGTCAAGAAACACATGCTTGCTGCTTGACCTTGCCCCCAGCTGTCATTGTTCCTTCTGGATTACCAATCAATCAAACGTACACTCTGCTTAAAAAAAACACACACACTTAAAAAAAAACGCGACCGTTGTGTAATGGTGAGTACGCTGAACTGGCAATCCAGAGGTCGCAGTTGAGACAAAATGTGCAAGTTTTGTAACATCCCCCCCTCACCGCCGCTCCTGTCGACCCAGCAGTGTAGTTATTGTAAATGGGTTCACCACAGTTGATCGATTGGCAGGTCGCGTGTGGCGGGGTAAAATGTGGGTGCTCCCATGTCTTCCGAGGATGTCTGGCCAGTGTGGAACTGTAGGTCAAATATCCATTTATTTTCATTGTATTTTACCAGGTAAGGCCCGCTGAGCTATATAGCTTGTTTTCAGAAGCAACTTGGCCACAATTGATAGCTCGACGAAGTAGCTTACCACGTGGGGATTTATACGCATTCAAATACCCTTAACGCATGTTTCTAAATGTGGAGGACCCGGAGAACAATCTACGCGACCACAAGGAGAGAGACATACAAACTCTAAATATACAGGCGTCAGGGGTGGGATTGGACCCATGACCTCCTACATACCAGGCGAGGGAGTTAACATTTCGCCACTGTGGCACCCCTGTAGGGGCTATCTAGAGCGCTCTCGAGTGAGAGGCCTTTTGGCCAGAAGTGGCCTGAGCAAGCAATTGCAGGGCTGCACCTTTACCTTATTTTTTTTACAGAAATAAAACAGAAGTGAACTATTTCTACCTCTGACCAGAATCGGGTTTCTATGTTGAACTATATTTCAGAAGATGGCTTTGAAAATATTACCTTCGCTTTTTTCTATTTCCCTTGCGTTCACATGACGCCTTGTCTTTTTAAAAATGTTTCTTTGTTCAAATAATACTAAGAGGCGGCACATGACGTGGTCATGCGATGTACTGCTGTATGTTGCATCTTCAACTCCGGGGGAATGTTTTCAATCATACTCTTAGTTCTTTCGGTAAAGTCACATAGGTAAAAAATGTAATTAAAATTAATACAAATAAAATAAAAATCACGACGTTTCGGAGGCAACACAAGTCTCCGTCATCAGGTGGGACCGTCACAGCCAGATTTGCTGCATCAAGTGAGGCAGGTATTCAAGATGCAAGCCCTTAAATACAAGTTAAGGGGGGAGGAGAGGGGGGGGAGCTTATCAGAATGTGGTAGCCAATGAATGGAACGTATCGGGAGGGGGGGGGGGCTAAAAGAAGGCACGAAGTGCTCGTAGGCGTCGACGACGTGGACGTGTTTGTGCGCAAGTCACTGTTGTTGCACATGATAACGTATTGGACGAGGGGGGGGGGCTAAAAGAGAGTACGGGGTGCAAGTGTACGTGGACATGTCTACGCACAAGCACCTGTTGATACACATGATAGAAAAGAACGAAAATGCCCATGTTTATACCAGTGTTGGCTGACAGTAAAGAGAGTACTGTTAAACACTGGGGATGTTAACACTCGGTTAAGTAAAATAGTGCCTGTCGGATAAGATAGTCCAAAAATGTGTAGTTAAATATTTTTTACATGGTTAATAACATCTTTCCAATGATTACTAAGTTTGTACACATCATCACGGTTGAAATTATGTCTGTGTTTGTATATCTGAATGGTTTCGTGTACAAACCTTTGATGGTAGCCAGAGGGTTTGCAGAGCATCTTAGTCTCGGAAAAAACAATATCATGAGAGCCCACCGCGTTGTAGCAATGATCGGTAACGGCGGAAGACTCAATTTTGCCGTGTTTCAAATCTGACTTGTGCTCGCGGACACGATCAGAGACATGACGTTTCGTTTCCCCAATGTAACAATCACCACAGCTCATGCCTACACACACACATTACACAGGGCCCTACAATGAGGCGTACCTTGCTCATTACCTTGCTTGGCATTGCAGGATGTTAATAACGCCGATTGTCAGTACACTTTGCGGGAACCTTTGTGCAGATGGTGGGGGACAACTGTGTAGGGTTCCTGGAACCAATTCGTTGCTGTAAAGCTGCACGTAGGAGCTCATCTATGTGAGAGCAAAGTTCATTGCCCTCCCGGCAGTGGTGAAGTGAAATGTTTTGTTTTTAATTTTGCTTCTAAATGTTTCTGATCCTCTTTATTGAACCGCTCATTGACTTGAGCATTGCATAGATCTCCAGACTTGAAAAAAATGGGCTGCAAAACATTGACCCAAAGCGTTTCTTCATGGAGGAGTTAAAATAATAAATGACATAACTGCACGATCGCTGCACAGTGGGATAACCTGCTTGCCAAAACATCATTAGTTGGATTTTCCTAATCCGCTGTGAAGATGTAAGTTTCAGAGAAACTACATTTAAGGAGTCGATCAAGATTAATTAGAGAGAGAGAGAAAAACGAGCTGCTATGGGATACAACCTCAGAACTGGCATTTTCCCCCGTATGTGTCACAGCAAAGTCTGCTTGCTTAACTCTCGCGTTTGCTTGTCAAATGTGTCTCAGAGGCTTCAATATTAGCCTGGTCTGGTCACACACAGTGTATCGGCAAATTTATTTTACTAAAAGTTCACATATATACAGTGTATGTAACATTGCATGCATGTTAGATCAAATACCTGAGATGATATAACCAACACAAGTACCAAATATTGGTGGTGAGGTTTATGCAGTGACCCATAAAATGTTATTTCACGTTGTCCTCAGGGCTGGACACCAGAATCACCTGTCATGTATATGCCAAGCCACACTGGATTCGCCCTGCCATTCACCACGGCGCACGTTCCGTTTTGCAGAGTAACGGAACCACTTCAGCTGTTATAGAATTGAATGTGCAAACCGATTGCTGCCTTGGTACATATTACGTAGAGGGGCATTGAAAAGGGAGCAGTGATTTGAAATACTGTACACTTTACATAATCTTTATACGGCTCCCCCTTGTGGTAGCTTACCTAATTCTGTAATATCATTCTAGATTTGAAGCTTTCGTGACTGCAAGGATTCATACTCTTAGGGTTTATTTCGGTAAAGTCACGTAGGTAAATAATAATAATATAATAATAAATTAAAATAAACCAATTAAATCACGACGTTTCGGAGGCAACACAAGCTTCCTTCATCCTTTTTACACCTGATGAAGGAAGCTTGTGTTGCCCCCGAAACGTCGTGATTTTATTGATTTATGTTCATTTATTATTATTTTATTTTTTATCATTTTTATTATTTTTTACCTACGTGACTTTACCGAAAAAACCTAAGAGTATGTAATATCATTCTTCATATATCCTTTTGGCATGCGAGAGTAAACACAGAGCCACATTTTTACATGGTCGTCATGAATCGACCTGCGCTTAAATGACGCACGTCTTAATGGAGTATTTAATCAGGTTATTACGCGATAATTAAAGTGCACACGTTGGTGCCCCCATTATGTGCTTATTCCGTTACGTAACGTTGCTACTGGAGCAGCTGTTAAGGCGTTTTTATTTCCCTGCGTTTGCACTTTTGTCGTCGTGGGGGGATAGGTGGGCAGTGCGCCAAAATAAAATTCATGATAGAACAAACTGCATCGAGTGGTAGTTCAAATGCCACTTTGAAAGTGACTGAACATGACAAGATTAAGCATTCCATTAAAAAAAATATATATATTCATGCCATGAACACGTGACTTTTTTTTTTGGAAGCTGAACATTGTTCAGAGAGTACAAGGGGTTGTTGTGTTTAAATCATGTTTGTGAAACATGTTGTAAAACGTAATATGCGTATGTGGTGCATTTCAATGTATACATAAATGCTGTGGCTATAAAATTAGCACGCGGCTGAATCTAAGGAATGATATTCCGCACTGTGCCACGCATGCTGATCATTTTCAAATCCAGCTTGACAGCAGCCGAGTTGAGATTGCAATCAAATAGTTCACCATAAATGTTCGTGTGTATTTTCGTAAAAATGTGTTCTGTATAAGGAGTGGCATTAGATTTCCTGTCCACCTCAGTAATGCTCCTTTGGCATTTAGCCAAATTAAGAACAAGCAGTTTGGAAACTATATTTAGGTTATGATAGGCACACCCTCCATCCTGCCATTAAACATCATGTGCCATTGGTGGGAATTGTTGACAAGTTTTTTTGTATGTGTGTTGGGTGGACAGATTGTATTTCCACTGAGTTATGTGTATTATATGTACGTTTCATCTTGTGTTAAACGCATTTCATAGTTAACTTTGACCTTTAGATAGCACGTTCACAAACATCTTTTTGGGTATTCTTCATTGGTGAGAGAGTTCAGAAGTTAAATGTGTTAACTATTTTACATCATTGTAATTTCTGTGAGACATTTGTACAGTCAATCACAGTACGAATTAAATTACAAACTATACTCTTTGGTTCTTTCGGTAAAGTCACGTCGATGAAAAATAAAAATAATAAAATGAAAATTAAATTGAGATTTAATTTAGTTATTTTCATTTATTATTTTTATTTTTCATCTACGTGACTTTACCGAAAGAACCAAAGAGTATGGATCCTTGCAGTCATCAATATCCATGCATGAATGTTTGTATAAATAATACGCACAAATGGTATTCCCTTTATTTTCATTATATTATCATTATTCTTGTACATTGTAAAATTTCACCTTGAATCAGTTGGGGTATTTTCCTACTAACATATCACTTTAAATGCACCCAATATTGTCACATCTTGGAAGCTAAGCAGAGTTAAAGCCTACTCTTTGTTATTTTCGGTAAAGCCACGTAGGTATAAAATCAACCGCTTAAGTGTGTTGTTCTTTCGCTACGTTGTCCCCACCTGAAGAAGGACGCTTGTGTTGCGCCCGAAACGTCGTGATTTTATTTAGTTGTTTTCATTTATTTTATTTGTTTTACCTACGTGACTTTACCGGAAAAAAAAACAAAGAGTATGAATCCTTGCAGTCACGAAAGCTTCAAATCCAGAGTTAAGGCCTGGTTCATGCTTGGAGGATGGAATATTCCCAGGGCTTACCAGGTGTCCAGGAGATTGCGGTGTTGAGTGTTACCTCTCCAGGCACTGGTTTCCTTCAATATGTCGACTGCTCATTAACCGTATCAGCTAAATGTCACAATGCAGGACCCTCCTCAAGATGTATTGTGACTCCGTGAGTTTCCTGGGTAAATGATTGGCAATTTTTTTAACATATATAATTGTTTTTTTTAAAGTCGAGTTGAGTGGTCATGCACCATGCTAGTAAACACGTTCCAGCTCGTAACTTGTCACGGCCGCCAGTGAAAATTGTGTGAATCATTCTTGCAGCTCTCCATTGTTTTTCTAATGCAACTGTTTTAAATATGTTTAATTTCATCCCAGCAGCAGAGAGATTTACGTGATGGAATTTGCATTTACGTTACCACGTTGGCTGCCATTGTAAATGCTCACGTGGTCTTGTACTCTGTTTCCATTTCTTGGAACATCTGTGGTTTTAAAGTTTGGTCATTTCAACCCTTTAGAATGTTTGGTAGATATCTATTTTATTACTGCCCATTGTCTTCAAAACGTTAACACCACCACCACACCCAGAGAATAACTTCTTGTGCCCCTGGTATAAATTCCCCATCTTATCAGGCGCTTTACGTCATTGGTACTTAATTGCCTTGGTTTTTTGTGTGTGCGCTTGATGGCGTGAAGATGCGATATTTATTGCTTCGTTTCCCAGTTAGATCCAGTTTGTTCACAGTAAAGTACTGCGTTTTGTTGCTTATCTGTTAACGGCGTTTTTGGACTTAATTTTATCTTGCAGTTTCCCCCCCCCTCCCCCACTTGCCCATGCAGTGTCATTCGACTATGCTTTGCCTAAAATGTCTTCCCTTTATTCAAACTGGTTCAAGAACAGCTACAGTATAGCCAACATTTGGCAAATTACCAACAATGGACAGGTAGACTGGCTCGGTAATTTCATCTCTTTTTTACGAGATCTCACTCGTTATGTTGTTCATCAAGATGCGATCTCACCACTAATGTTTTTATTTTTTCCAGTATGTATACTCATGCATTTCAACCTCTTATCCGTGCCTACCTTGTTACAGACCAATTCAGAACGTATTGGTCACCCCGTGCCCCTTATACATTTCGACGTTCATTCGACAACGTCCCATCACAAGGGAGAAACACAAACAAATAGACACATTTAATTCTGTCCGTATTGAAACGGCTGTACGCCGTATGGACCTGTAAACTCAATTTCCATGTACAGGAATACGGGTAAACCGTATGGGTTGACAGGCATGTATACTGTCCATCACTCTTTATTTATAATACGTGTCACGACTCTTGCTATGCCAAGTTTGCCCACTGACTATTTTTGTGACATCTGCAGTTAATGCAGGAATCCCACACTTAGAGCTTTCTAGCCCACTGGAACTTTCCTGCATTAATTATCTGGACTCAACCCAACCGAAGTTGGAACTGATAACACGTGTGCATATACAGGGTGCTTCAAAAAATGTTAACACTTATACGGGACTATCGTTTTTAATGGAAAAATAACGTATAATACACTGTAACATGATAACAAATGTATGTTAATAGCTTAAAAAGTCAAAAAGTCTCCACTTGTTCGCCATAATTGTCAACACATTTTAACACGTAGGCTTTCGCGACCAATATTATCCATAATAGAGGTTCTGAGTTTTATCGCGTAAATACGTGTCGTTAAACCCGCCACCACCCGACACAGCCAACTAGTAAGGGTTGTCACTTAAACAGAACGTGCCAATTCGTCACTAGTACAGCACACCGGTGTGTTGGAGAGCTAAGCCACAACATTTACAATCTGAGTACGACGTTTCGCCAGTAATTACAACTAGCTTCATCAGGCGACAGCCAGATTTGTGCTGACCACATCACCACATCTATGCCTCTATATAAGGAACGAAACAGTAAGACTTCTCCACAAATCTGGCTGTCGCCTGATGAAGCTAGTTGTAATTACTGGCGAAACGTCGTACTCAGATTGTAAATGTTGTGGCTTTGCTCTCCAACACACCGGTGTGCTGTACTAGTGACGAATTGGCATGTTCCGTTTACATGACAACCCTTACTAGTTGGCTGTGTTGGGTGGTGGCGGGTTTAACGACACATTTATATATTTACGCGATAAAATCCAAAAACCTCTATTATGGATTGTCAACACATGTTTGGAATCTTCTCCAAGTGGTCTCCAGAGCCCGGAAGCACATTTCTTGTGGTATTGTTGCAAATTATCAGAAGTGTTAAACAAAAATTGAAGCGCCCTGTATAATGCATGCAACGTGCTTCACAAAATTACCTAACGATATAACTTCAATTGAAGGTTACTGAACGCGGAAATAATCCAGTGAAATATATAAATATACATGGCCTCTTGGTAGCAAGTTCGCCAAAACCTTGCAGAGGTTTTGCGGGTCATATCCAGCCGCAGCCGGGATTAACACTGCGGTTACATGAGCCGTAAAACAAATACGCGCCATCTGCTTCACAGTGGACGTTAAAGACTTCGTGAGCTCATTCGCAAGAGTTAGGCCATTGTGTGTGGAGGCAATCGTGGTCCAACTTTTACAAATTTAGAAAAAAAATTTACCCGCAACGACCGCAATTGGAATGAAACTGTACGTAGCCATCATCGCCCTCTACTGTGAAAACTTGGCAATCGCCTCCTGAGAAAAAATATCACGAGACTCGGTGAGGCTTTCCAGGGTAATCGAGCGTTTATCTGTATAATTTACGCATGTTATCCATGAGGTTCATCATCAACATGAGCCATTATTCATCCACTGCTGGATGGAGGATCCCCAAATGGCTGGTGGGGCATACTACCCCCCTTCCAACTTCCCTTGCTTGAGGGCTCAGCCCCCATTCTAAATTCTTATTGTCAAGTAACAAAAAATGTAGGTACAATATTTGGTGGTATTTTTTCTCACCCATAACCCGAATGTGCCTCTGCATATCAGTGTCGTGAACGTGGAGTGCTCAACCGAAGTTTTTTTGAAGTGATCCTATTACATTTTTCGATTTAAAGCTTTCGTGACTGCAGGGATTCATCTTCTTGGTTCTTTCGGTAAAGTCACGTAGAAGGGAAATAATAAAATAATAAAAATAAAATATAATAAAATACAATTCTCACGACGTTTCGGCCACAACGCAAGCAGCCATCCTCAGGTGAAGAACAGGGCTGTCGTGATAATTGTATTTTATTATGTTTTATTTTTATTATTTTCCTCCTACGTGACTTACCAAAAGAACCAAGAAGATGATCCCATTTTAACAAGGTCACACTACAGGGTTCAATGTGACTTTATAGATGGAACCCTAAGCATGCCTAGAGTACAATCAACCACACACGCATGTTTTATTTTAGTGTACATTACATGCATTCTATATTCTGAACTCTGTACTTGCAGCAGTTTTGTTCAAGCACTGATGTGTTACAGTGTTCACTTTGTAAGCACTAATATCTTACCTATTGTTGGCCGCTTGCATCCAATGTTACGAAACAACAGACCTTGGACCGACACTTGAATGCAGTCCGTTTAAGCTATCATGTCTAATCTTACGGGTTATATTTAAACGTCCGGTAAGAGCTAAAGCTATTATAAAGATTATGTTGCAAAGCCCATTTATTCGTTATTCGCAATTCCATAAATCGTGCATTTGATTTACATCTACAGAACTATGCGTACCGCTTAGTCCTTCGCAAAATAGGACTGGCAAATGTACAGGGTGATCAATTCATAGATACGCCTCGAAAGTAATAGGGAGACATCATATGTTCCTATATAGAGAACGACGTTTTATTTATTTCAAAGCCTCTACATTTCCCACCAACCTCAGTGCACTTATTCTTTAAACAATCTCCTTTGTAAAATAGATAACCATCGTTTTCGCAATAATCAATCACCTGTTGAGAAGCGAAGTAAGACGGTTTTTACAAAACAGTGGGGTATAGTATCTATAAATTGACCAAATTTGAAAACAAATACACGCAAATTACTCAATCATAAGTACACATACAATTAAATGTATAGCAAATTAACGACCCCTACTGTGGAAACTCGGCAGGGCCTCTCCTGGAAAAAGAGTCATGAGACTCGGCGAGGCTTTCCAGGATAATTTTCGTCTAGCGTATGGCAAGTACAATGTAAATCATACGTCCAGGTTCAAATGTTGTGGCTTTCCCTGGGTAAACAGTCTTCCAGCAAATAAATCTATCGCCCACTATTAAAGCTGTGCAACAATGAATGGAGCTCTCTTCAAGTCTCCGGTAAATTGAAGTTGCTGCCAATAGGGGGCAGAGGAGAGGTGGGATTTTGGTGCTACCAAGTTCCCCCCGATGCCCAATCCCATTGCAATTGCCACCATTGTGAAGCATTCGGTGGAAAATGCAGAATGGCCCCTGTTGGACAGAATCGATTCCAGCTATTCTCCTATGAGCCAATAGATGAAGGCTTCCACGTGGCACGTCGGTCATGGGGTTTTTATTTTATTATCATACTTGACCATGCCGGTCAGTGCGGGGTGGCGAAAGGGGATGTGGGCTGGGGGCAGGGCTGCTATCACTTTTCGTGGCCGAGAATGACACTGGGGTCACGGGGGTTATACAGCGCAGGGCGTTAGTCACTGTACCACCGCTCAGTCCATCTGAAAGATGTGGCACCATGGTGGCGAGATTTTAACAATCCCACCTGGTGTACAGGAGGTGTCGTGAGTTCGATACTTTTGGAGTTTGCAGGTTGTCTCCCCATGGTCACGTGGATATTTCTCCGGGTCCTCTAGTTTTTCCCTCCTACATTTAGAAACGTGCGTTTGAAGTATTTGGCTGCGATACATTTCCACACAATAAGCCACTTATTTGAACTATCATTTCTGGCCAGGTCACTTCTGAAAAAGAGCGATAATGCTCAGCGGGGGGCCTTACCTCGTAAAATGTAAATAGTGAATAAATATGGGAATGGTGATTCGCCCTCGAATTGAATCCTGTATGTTTCATCTTGTACAGTATTCGTTGTTTTCTTTGTATATTTGTATTCAGTGCAAATATATGCACGTTAACGCCTTGTGTCAGTATTTGCCCAAAGTAGAGAATTAAATCCTCATAGGAGTGTGGAATTTCTGCTTTCGACTCAGAGCTGCGAATGTTGATGGTCACCACCCCACATTCATTTCAGCGCTTTGACTGCTAAGAAAATGACATAAAAAATTACGCGCATAATACCTTCGTTTTGTGGTATTTTCTTTTCCGTTGCCTCAAAGGTAAAAGAAAACGATTCTGCCCGGCCGTTTTGCATGATTGATGTTTCCAATGAAAGAGTGGTTTACCACATGTGCGGTTGATTCCAGGGCCAGATCTGTGCTCATTGACCAATATACGTGTATGGGCATCCCTAAAGTATCAGCAGGAAGTGTGTGCACAGCTGTTAGAATGACGTTATTAGTTGTGACCTCATTCAGACATTGCTGTGTACCGTGTAGCCCCAGTGGTTCTCAACATTTTTTTATGTGGCTACTGTGATAATTGTATTTTATTATGTTATATTTTTATTATTTTATTATTTCCCTTCTACGTGACTTTACTGAAAGATCCAAGAAGACGTATCCGTCTTCTGTTGCGATCGTGTTTTATTTTACTCTTTTTCTATCTACGTGACTTTACCGAAAGAACCACAGTATGGATTCCTGCAGTCACGAAAGCTTCAAATCAAGTATTTTGTATTGTTCTAGGTTACCATATGTACTTAACATTTTATCGTCGTTATTTTATATCGGCAGATTCATCATGCATGATTATTCACCAAGGACTCTCACGTATGATTTAATTTCACACATTTGTGAATTGCCTCACGTACCCTGCTGGGACATTGCCACGTAACCCCCAGGGGTCCGCGTACCACCCGTTGAGAACCACTGCCATAGCTGAATCGCGAGTTCAGGAAGCCTTATCCAACGCTTAAACGCGAAGGATAAGGATTGGAAATTTGAATATTACCATACAGGACATTATTCAACTGTACATTTTAGTTCTAGATTTGAAGCTTTCGTGACTGCAAAGAGTCATATTCTTAGGTTTTTTCGGTAAAGTCACGTAGATAAAAAATTAAAATTAATAAAAGTAAAATAATTTTAATAAAACATTTTTACCTACGTGACTTTACCGAAAAAACCTAAGAATATGTTCATTTTAGGGTTGGTAAATATTTGCTGTCTTAAGTTAATTGGTTAGTTTATTAAATGTGGTCGAACTGTGCGTGTGTACGTTGAGCTTCTTTCGCACCGTACGTAGCCAACCGTGCTAATCGGAGGTGCAGCAGACACCATACCTCCTTCCCCCACATCTGTATCTCCACACAAAACGTACAAGCATTGTACACATCCCATCAGTCACACAGCCTTCCATGAGTGCATAATTCCAAAACCATCGATTCGACACAAGCAAACTCTTATAGATTATAATTATTAATTTTAATTTTTTACCTACGTGACTTTACCGAAAAAACCTAAGAATATGAATCATTGCAGTCACGAAAGGTTCAAATCTAGAATCTGATAGATTAATCACATGAGTTCCCAATTGTGTGATTTATTTTTTTACATTAATTTACCTTTTGTAGAGCACGAATAGCTTTTCATCATTGGTTTGGCTGTATGGTGAAATGTGTGTCATCTTGTTCCCTGCAGTGGCTTACAGTTTTGTTTTAGCACTGAGGCTCCGAATAGCGGAGGGTGGTGTTACGCATGTGGGGTGTCAAGAATCATGTAGCTCTCCCCTAGCCATGAAATCAACTACTTGTGGTTCTGGACACGGATTTGATTCAAGAATCTATTATCTTTTTTTCGCATTGCTGTGGATGCAGCGATCCCTAGTGGCTGCAGGGGGTCACGTGCATACGACTTGTACAATTCTAAACATGAAATCCATGGTTCGATGCGTGTATTTAGCTTAAGACCCTTTAAGCGTTGCGCCAGAATCACACTGCTTGGTTGGTCTTAGCATGCATGTGGCAAGAAGCACTCTTTTGCAAGAAGCATTCGCCATATTAAATGTATCACTGTCACTGCAAATGTGTGCTTGCCAAAGACATCAGAGGAGACCCTGTTACATTATTCATGTGTCCTGATGATACTACGCCCATTTAGGCCAATTACATACCTGCTACATCAAACGGTGGCTTTGTAAAAGCTTTGTCCAAGTCGTGACATAAAAATAATCACCAGATCCTCCATGATTAGTGATGACATCTAATTACCCTGACATCATGCTCAAAGCTCACACTGCATGACTGTTCACACTGTAGTTCACCCAAGTGAAGGTTTGGAGGCCGCACCAATAAAATGTGTGGGTATGAGATGACTACCCAAGTGTGGAATTTACAGTCGGATTCATCATCAGGGAGCTGAAGAAAATGCCAAATTGCAAGCCGCAAGGTCCCTGGACTGACTCAAGTGAAACGGTGTTTCCATTAACTCTTTTATAAAGTAATGTTGCGGTCATAATTCCTTCAAAAACTCACTCGTTAATGTTTTTATATGTTTGTTTCTCTCTCAGTGATATGTCTGGGTTACTCTGTTGTCATTTGTGAATTAAAGTCATGGGCATACACAGAGATCTTACGATACGATGCCTTTGAGTTGCATTACTACATACCCATAACATTTAATTGCACCTTATATTTTCATCATGTAGAGTTGAGTGCGGATAACTATATTTTCTTTAGCTGAGCACACACTTGCATTGGAGCCACTAAATCAAAGTTGAAGACCACACCTGGTCAACGCTTTATATCCTCTGCCAAACCCTGCAACTGCTGCACAGTAGACACGCGACCTCCAACATCTGGCCTAAGTTTGCACTCATCTGGCCTGAGGTCATCCCATCGGTCACCAGACTTTTGGAGACAGTTCCAATGATGTCACTGTCCCTCCATAATCCTGCACGGGTCCTAACCAGCGTAACCGTTTTTAACCTAATAATAGCCACAACACTTAACTGAAGTACTGTAACGCGAATACATGTTTTTTTTTTCTGGCTGTATCATGAGAACCAAACTGATCTTGCAAACCAGAAGTACGTAACTTATTTTTTCCCATTTACTTCATTATAATTATATACTGTTATTATTCATGTTTACAATCTGTAAGGTTACATTCTTTGGTATCCCTCCCCCCGCCTCAAATCTGCCCCAGCCCTCTCAATCCCACCACCCAGTTTTATGCTGTATTACACAATGAGGTTACGTATTCCATTCAGATCTATTTTAAAATAATTATTGCCATCCGATTGTGGAAGAGGTCGTCATAGAGTTGCCTCGGGAACCCACCACACACTAGGTGGCAGCACTTTGTCATCCGCTCTGTATGCGAGAGCAAGATTACAGGAACATCGCACGATAGTCAACACGATATAGAATTAAAATGTTTTATGCACAGGACTGGAAGTTGGCCAAATTGAGTGCAGAACCAGATTGACTGATTTTTTTTGTGTGTGCAGCTGAAACATTCAACACGCTCTAATTGGAAATGCGTTTTAATCACAGGCCGATGAATAGCTGGATTCTAATCCAGGATGTCATCGGTGCCAACACGTTGACCTCTGACCTCTGAACAACCATGCCCCTCTGATCCTAAAATTCACTTGGTTGCTGTGAGTGCATGGTGAGGTCAGAGTGGGACTGCTTTCGCTGGTTTGGCTGCAGGTTTACGTGGCTCCATACGCATGTTGCTGGGAGGGGTTTCTGTTTGATGAATTCACCGCCGAGTTGGCACGCATGAGCAGATGGTGCCCTGGCAACCCTTTTTCCACAGGATGTGACCAAAATTAGCACACTTGTCCAATCACGTGGCTCAGTATTTAATGTGGCAACGAGAAATGCATTTGCTTTATTAAGCTTCCCAAAGTGCATCAAATTGTGCAAGTGGGAATCGATGTGGTTGGCTACGTACTGTGCGAAAGAAATTCTACATACATGTTATATGATTTATGAAATTGGCATGCAAATTATATGCAAATGTTTAAGTTACTCGTGTAGGCACTGGCATGTAAGCACAGCTTTATGTAATCAGAGCTCTTATATAAGCAACACACTGTTCCGGATTTCAAGCACAGCTGGCCTTGCTGTCAAGTGGTGTCCTAAAATGCATCATTTACTGCATACAATATAGATAGAATATGTGAGCAACAATACCAGCAATATGGTGACATTAGACAGGGGAGAATCGAATATAGAATCAAATTGTCACTTTGCATTGGAAAAGCAATTAATAAAATTGCTTACGGTGCTGAAGTCACTTGCCGAGCATTTACCAATTAACAATCTATAAGCAACAGCTGTTCAGCTATTATTATAATTGTAATTATACATTTTTATAACATAGACATCTTCACAAGTAAATATGATACATTTGAAATGTCCTGATATTTAAAATATATATAAATGAATTGGCTTGCAAAAGGAATTCTGCTTACAAGGAAATATTAGCAACCCCAAAACTGTGTATCTTCAAACCAGTTAGTATAACTCGTACCTTCCCTGCCAGTTTAGCTTGATGATTTATACAATGTCACCGCGGAGATGTGAGGTAACAGACGACTTCGGGTTTAAATTAAATGTGCTTGCTTATTATGCAGTCCTGGTTGTGTTCAATTGAAGATGTCACATTTACACCTATGTGCGCCAAGTAGACCCAGAGAAATGTATGAAATTGTGTTGCCCTTAATGTAAGGAAATAATAATATATTTTCCATGTTCAGTTAATTGTATGTTATGGATTCTCGTGGATAATGTGGAGTGCTAATTTAAAACCTACGACGAAACCATTTGCATAACGGCCATTTATGCCCATAGCACATTCAGACACTGATAATTACGCTAAAAGAACCTCACAGCGTTCTCTTTACATGATTAAAGCCATGTCACCAGTCTGTTAAATTGCACTGCAATCACTTTTCCTCATTAATATGTGTGTGCATGCGTGCACAGTAAATCTGTTAATGCTGATTTTGCTCATGCTTCCAGGCAGCAAAGTATTGTCACCTGCTTCGTTTGGATAAAATATCCCTCCACAACTGAGTGATACAGTAGTGCCGTATGTTTACAACGGTTTGATGCGGTATTATGGGAAACCTGAAATATGTTTGGTGGTCAGTGTTTAGGAAATTTGCTAATGGTTTTACAACAGTGGCCAAAAAAGGGCCCAGGGGCTACGGGCCTGGTTCCAGCACTTTTGTTGTCACCTGACTTGGATGATATACACTACGGGTTGAAGTGTGGGTATGCTATTACAGTATTTTGTCTTTTAAGCCAATGACACCAACAATTGTGCTATCAGCAACATGATACGAGACAATATATAACAAGTATTACATTTATTCATTGGTGGTCGGATATTGAAGCAATTTAACCATGTGCAATGTGTTCTCAATGCCAGGTGTAGTACAGTACTCTCATGCCCCTTGGAATATATATTCTTTTTCCCCCGTAAACAAATTGCACGATAATTAAAACGCCGTGCAAAATGTGGGCGAATGCATGCAAATCGAGCAATGAGCCATATCGACTCATAATCTAGTGTAACGTGATTCATGATGAGGGCCTACAGTTATATGTTATCATCGCAGTTGTGTTAAGGTGCTCCAAGTCTGTAGCAGGGCTTGCGCATTGCACCACCTTGAGTTATGGGAGTCCTATAGGCGGCGCTGCAACCATGCTGCCTGGCGCACGGCCAAAGGAGTGATAAATATGTGTAACACAGAATGAATGGATCAATGGAGTGAGTGGCATGATGACCATGAAGAGAGGCTGATGAGGTTTCTGGCTTCTTTTTTTCAAGTGAGATTTTTGGAGATAAAAACAAATGTGAGCTGTTTGATATTTGTAATTTGTCACTGATTATATACACAAATTAACTGCAATGTGGTGATTTATGTTCTTTGGGCTTTTCGGTGAAGCCACGTAGATAGAAAAAATATTTAAAAAATATCACGACGTTTCGAGCGCAACGCAAGCAATCGTCATCAGGTGAAAGAACAAAAATATTAATAGTTTCTAATATACAGGACTGTAGTTGAAATTTTATTTAAAACAACATTTGGGGAACCTGTGGCAAACACTACCAACACAGTACCATGGATATGTTTTCCATGTCATTGTCTTTATGCTACAATGTGCAGAGTACAACGTCGAGTGTTGCGTTATCGCGATTACTCTGTAATGGTACGCAGGGCATATTGCAATCTCCAGCACAGTCTGCTGTACAAACGAGACCATTGAAAGCTTTCGGGGGTACATATGACAAAGCGTTGCCCTCCAGCAAGATAATATGACTGAAAGTGTTACACAGTATCTTAATTTTGGAGCTTTCGTGACTGCAGGAATTATTCTTTGGTTCTTTCGGTAAAGTCACGTATAAAGATAAAATAATAAATTAAATAATAGCATACGACGTTTCGATCGCAACACTAGCAATCATCATCAGGTATGATGAAATAGCGACATAAAATCTAACCAGAAAACTATAGACAGACATATAAGCAGACAGATATCACCAAGATACATAGCGAGAGCAACACAGGTGTACAGAGAGGGGTGATCGTCGCCACCCCACAGAGACGATCACCCCTCTCTGTACCTGTGTTGCTCTCGCTATGTATCTTGGTGATATATGTCTGCTTATATGTCTGTCTATAGTTTTCTGGTTAGATTTTATGTCGCTATTTCATTATACCTGATGATGATTGCTTGTGTTGCGATCGAAACGTCGTATGCTATTATTTAATTTATTATTTTATCTTTATACGTGACTTTACCGAAAGAACCAAAGAAAAATGTTACACAGTACTCTTTATTTCCATATTTGCTTGCTCAATTTGGTCTTATGTCCTGAAAAAGGTAACTCTGAATGCATTGTCAGTGAGTACCCTGCAGATGTAGTGCTTCTCATAAAATGTTCAGTACTTAATACCGCTAAAATCCCACAGGGCAGTTGCAGGTATGATCTACTGTACCTTGATATAAACGTGTCCCCAGTGGCCGGTGCTGTGCAAGGGGTTAGAGGTTGACGGTGCAGGGATGGTCACAGGGGAGTCTGTGGATGATGATTATTATGACACGGTGGGTTAGAGTGGAGGGCTGCCCGCTCTACCTTAAGTGGACGTACGTCTCCATCCTTGTTTTGTGGCCTCGCTTTGTACGTGTTGGGCCGTGCCCCCTACAGACATTGATTTTTGCAACGTGGCTTGTTTTTTTTTCTCCTGGACCTCTGCAATAGTAATGTCGCGACTGCTTTTTGTACTAGTTTGTGTGGGTCATGTCTCCAAGCCATTTATTTTAAGTACATGAGTTAAATCCGCTTCAAGTTTTTTTTTCTTCCTGAATTGCCTCTGTTGTTTTTATTTGAATTATATATATACACACACATATAGAATATACTATTTTATTAAATCAATGAGCTACAGTAGTTACATAGCTGCTTACAACGATGATAGCTTACGGTGCAAATTTCGTGTTTGTGTTATACAGAGGTAATCATTCACTGATTTCTAAACGATGACATGGATTATTTTGTTGACCTTCCCACTCACTCGCTTGTTACCGATGTCCAAAGACACGCACGTGCTGCCTTTATAAGGTTGCCTTATTTAAACCCCCCCAACCTTCTTTAGTGCTATATAGTGTCACGTGGTGATATTTAAAACGTAAATTATCAGCTGACCTTTTTAATACACGAGGGTGTTTGCACAGATAGCTCGATGTGCTTTTCTGTGGGTAGAGAGATTATTTATTGGGTCGTAAATTGAATGCAACATCCAAATTTTTTTTGTCCGGTTTGCCCTTCCCTATTGGACATATATCTTTCAAATAACAACAACCACCTGGTTTAACAAGTTACCGGTATTTTAGAGCATAATAGAGGGTTTTTTGGGTGAGATGGCGTAAATATAAATGTGTCGTTAAACCCGCCACCACCCGACACGGCAAATTAGTAAGATTTGTCACGTAAACGAAACATACCAATTCGTTACTAGTACAGCACACCGGTGTGTTGGAGAGTAAACCCACAACATTTACAATTCGAGTACGAGATTTCGCCAGTATATACAACTCGCATTTTAGAACAGTTTACTGTGTGCATTAGTAGTGCATTTTTAGAGTTGCTTGGCATGATAAACGAGATTGAAGTCGAGATAGACCATGTTCGTTAAGCTTGCTTTAATATTGTATTACGTTGTCCCCTTGTGGGGGGCGTATGTATGTTGAACTTCTTTCGCACCGTACAGATCCAACCGTGCCAATCGCAGGGTGTGAAACGTAGGTTTCATGTGTTGTTCAAGCTCGGAGAGGGAGATATGTGTTGAACATTTATTTTCTTTTTGTAGGCTCATTGAAGAAATATCCCTTTCAACAAAATATTAACATCAGAACGTATTTGCTTTTTTTATTTATGGTATATTCTCCCAAGATTATAGTACAGTAGTTGGCCCATCAGTACAGAGTTAATGTGCACATTTAGTAACATGTATAATCACTCTCGTGTCTGCTAATGGTAAATCCTGGCATGTATTGTATTGCATCATGTTTACTATCAGCTATGATTATTATACTCTAGTAATATGTACGGCTCTATTGGGGAAAATGCAGGATCATGGAGAATATGGGTATTAGCTTCGAGGGCCACAAAGACGGTGGTGGGATGTTCACTCTCTCGCCTATTATTCAGGGGGTTGTCGGTTCGATCCCGACCCTGACGCCTCTATATTGGGAGTTTGCATGTTGTCCCCGTGGTTTCGTGGAGATTTCTCCGGGTCCTCCGGTCTTTCCCTCCACATTTAGAGTGAACGTGCATTTAAAGTATATTAGCTTGCTATACATTTCCACATGATAAGCCACTTCGTTGAGCTATAAATTGTGGCTAGGTCGCATCTGAAAAATAGCTTTATAGTTCAGTGGGCCTTTCCTGGTAGGATAAAGATAGAAAGATAAAGATAAATATAAAAATATACGAAGTGTTGAATTAAATTAACATTCAGTATTTTCATTTCTGCAAAAATACATACGGGTGCCTTAAAACTCCTGACAAATTTAAATGTATCTGCTCAATTAAAAAAGAATAGGAAAGAAGGAATGAATCTGAATTGGTATTTATCATCATATACTACCAGCAGTTATTGTTAAGCCGAGGCTCAGTAATGATGTGTATACTGTATGTGGATCACATTAAGAGGTTGAATTTGCTTATACAGTAGTAACACGGATTATCAGTCGATGTGTAATGTGAGAGGACATATCCGGGTTGCTGTTTGATTACAAATGCACTGACTGTGCTGCTGTACCTAATTCATGTGGCGCAGAACAATATATTATGAAGGTAGTACAGTAATTTATTTCACAGGGTCGAGTAGTGATCCAGTACAGAATTGTAGCGACGTCACCCACTTATGATTATTAATGAAGGGGGGGGGGGTGCTACATGTGGAGTGACGTCACCCGCTCATGATTATTCATGAGGAGGGCTGGCCGACGTGGAGTGACGTCACGCGCGGGACACACAGACATTCTTGGCTCATTATAGGAGTAAATAGTGGTTTACAATCTTTGTTTTGGAATGGGTAATTATTACACCATCCAAAGCTTTTTTCCCAAATGAGAATTAAAGAGGGGAATATTTTTTTTTAAAATGTGAATTACAAAAAGATGTGAATTACAAAATGTATTTTTTAACTGACCATTTTTTATTTTTAAAAAAATCAAGTAAATTTGTGCATTGGTAAAGCTGTCACCTTTTTATTTATTTTCTAATTTAAACACACAAATTCAAGCGTTTTTTTGTTGCATTATTTTGTTTATGATCTGTCTGCATATCTAGTCACAAGGTCACATTTTCCGATTTTTACATTTTCCCTCCTACATCTCATAAGTCAGCTGACCCGTCTGCAGTGTTTCCTGAAAAGGAAAAAAACACACATCTCCTGCGCAGCAGCAGCAGCCGACGTGGAGCGATATTGATTTTTTTCTCCCCCCCCCCCCCTTTAACGTCATCCGGCAGTGCTTTGGGTGTGGGCTGCGCATAGCGTCGCATAACGAAGGCTCCGTGAACGGAGCGTGCGGGCCGTGCTGTAGACGCAACACGTTAATAAAGGAGTTGATGGTGTGAACGAGGCGCGTCGAGGAGAGGGGAGACGGGGTTGGTGGTGGTGGTGGTGGTGGGTCTCTCCGTGCAGATGGATTTTCCGCAGAGCTAAAAAGGCAGGACAGCTGGTACCGGGCTGAATGAAATATTGTGCCGCCGACTATTTTTCGCTCACCTCGCGGCTCTTGTTGAGGACCTATTTGCATGCTCGTCCGCTCTGCGCCTGCTGTTCCGCTCCTACTCTAGGTAACGCAGCGCATGGAAAAAATTCCCTGGTGTTTGACCTTCAGGAGGGATCGCGTGGAAATTGTTTCGTGGACCGCTTCTCCCCGAGAGGTAGCACGTGCTGGCAAAAAGCAGATTGAAAGCCTTATTCTCCGGGGGAAATCTGTGCAATGCAGCGAGTGAGGTCATTTTACTCATCTCCAGGGATTGAAAATAAATAAAGGTTAGCCTGAAGGTCTCTGGAGTTTTCTTGCTGCGTGCATTGTACTCGGGGCGATCACACCCCGACGCTGCAGTAGAACGTGATTGTGCGCAGACAGCAAAGAGCATATTCTGCACGCGCTCCCTCTCTCGGCACACTGCAGAGTCGTCAGGGTGGAGGCCCTTGCCATTCACTCGTTTGTCCGTCTGCTCGGTTTGCACTGTCAACTGGAAGAAGAGCTGACCTGCTTGTCGACGTGGGTTTTGGAGGGACAAGCTGGTGCAAGAACATGTGAAACATCCTTCTGGACGAGAAGCTTTGACCTTCCTCCGTGCAGCTCGCTGACACCGTGGAAGGACATTTGTTTATTGTACGTACTGTATCTCAACTTTCATTCTACCGGATGATGCAATTTTCCAGATGGGACCTTTTACTTTAACTTGACAGCATCATTGCACTCGCTTGGTTTCCTCTTTGTTTTGTCTTGTTGGGAGAGGTGGGACAAAAACCGCATTCTCCCTAAAACGTGCGCCTCATTGTAATCCGCAAGAGTGAGCGGCACTGCATTTTTTTTAATTAACTAAAATCACCCAAGTCCCGAAGATGGTCGGAGGGATGCTGCTGCCCACGGAGCAGCTGAGGGCCATCTACGAGCTGCTCTTCAGAGACGGCGTGATGGTCGCCCGCCGGGACCACCGGCCTCAGAGCCGCCACGCCGAAGTCCGCGTTGCCACCCAGCTGCAGATCTTCCGAGCGATGCGCTCCCTCCGCTCCCGGGGCTTTGTGAGGGAGACGGCGGCGTGGCAGCACCACTACTGGTACCTCACGGACGAGGGCATCGGCTTCCTGCGCGGATACCTGAGGCTCCCGATGGAGATCGTTCCCGCGTCCATGCAGCGCTTCCGCCAGCCGACGCCCACCGTCCGGCCGCTCCAGGGCCGGGGTCCCGGGGTCGCGCGCCGGGTGCCGGTCTCCTCCGCTTCATCCTCCTCCTCCGCTTGCGCCGCCGCCGCCGTAGCCACGCAGGCGTCCCCCGACAGGCAGGCGTACAGGCGAGCCATAGCCAAAGACGAAGACAAGGTGGCAAGCGTCGGGGCGGCGGGGCTGCCCGTGTTTGAGTTCCGCGGTGGGAAAGGCAGCGTCCAGCCTCAGAAACCTCTGCCAGGTTTGCTTTGCGCTCATATCATTGCTTCCCCCCCCCCACTGCCTGTGCAGTATTTACACTTCCTACCGATATCACCTTTCACACTGTTGCAGGGCTGCAGTCTGCCCTGTTCATAAATAAATGTCTTATTTGTATGAATGCAATGTTGGATAGCTTAGTCTTCAGCAATTAAAGCACAATTGTGAAGCAAAGTCTGTAAATTCTTGATAAGGATAAGGGTTTGTGTTGTTATATACGTACGGTGCGAAAGAAGTTCAACACACATTTTATATTACAGTGCATATACTATGGTATTGTATTTCTTACATTGGTGTCTGGTGACGTACGTGTGTTGTTTGGATTATAGCTTTGCTTTTGATGTACATATAGGTGCATTTGCTTATCTGTTCATACAAAGGCGTGTTAACTATAAATACTGTTTAACACGTAGGCTTTCGCGACCAATATTGTTCATAATCAACTGTATTGCATAACATTGAGTTAGTCAATCAGCAGGCAGCATGTGGTGGGGTAAAGTGTGGGATTCTCTTCCTAGACGTATTGGATGAGTAGACCCACAAGGGGTCCTTTAAAGCTTTCTCTAGTGGTGGCCCTTCCAGCAGCCGTGGCTTGAGCAAGACATTGCAGGGCTGTACCTTTGCCTATGTGGAGCGAATATTAATTATTAATTAAGCAGATTTCAATGCTGAAGTCCGAATGAGTGGATGACACAAATGTGATGGCACAAGATACCCGGAACTAGGCTGGCCTGTCTCTGCTACAGGGGAGTGGCTGAATAATGAATGTGCTGATATTAAATGTGTTTGCGTGACAAGACTCTCTGAGCACTTCTTTTGAGATCAAATTATTGAAGGCCAAACGGTGGCAAATGCCCTGATTAATATTGTGATGCAGGGGGGGGGGGGGGGCTAACGATTTGCGCGCACCCCTATTTACATTGCAGTCAACCGTGACTAAATGTTATCGCTGATAATGAGTACAGTTTTTTGTACACTAACCTCTTTCACTCTCGAATTAAAAGTCGAGCACTTCAAACCACTTTTAAACGAGCAGCTTGGGCGAAACACATCTCGTATACAGTGGAGGCCCTCGCGATGACAAAGCTGCTTTGGGAAAATAAAATAACGTTACGCAGAGTAACGCAACCGTGCGAATCGATGAGCGGGATGATTGATGCCTTTCCTGTCCGTAATCTAACATAGGCGATTGTATTTAATTTTTTGGAGTTGTGTAACCGTGGCAGTTTTGGTGGAGGCTGCAATTGCATTTCTGTGGTTGTCCCGTTCCCCACCGCCCCCACGCCCTCTGACTCACAAAGGGCCCTTCCTGTTCAATCACAAGCCAGAGAAATGAGAACGTTATCCTCTGGAAAGTGACCTGCCTATCAGTCGATGTGTAAAAAAACTAAAAAAATCCGGTCACTTTTAGCATGTAAGCCACGTGAACTGTCATTTCATTACGTCTTTAATAATTACAATGTTACTTTGTTATTAAAAATTAAATCATGAAATACAGCGAGGTTTATTTTGGTGCGGGGCGGTGGCGCTGTGGTTGGGTTCGTGCATTACGAGCATGACCACCAACGACATTGGCTACAGCCAATCTTGATCCACTCATGGGTGTTGTTTGACCATACTTCACCAAACTGGTCAGTGTGGGTTGGTGAAGGAAGGTTAAATAACCCCCATCATGCACACGGCATGGGGAGGATGTAATTATCCAGCAGTGGATTGACAAAGGACTTCACATTGCATTTTTTTTTTATGAATAATACTCTCTCACCTGAAGACGATTGCTTGTGTTGCGATCGAAACGTCGTGATATTTGTATTATTTTTCTATCTACGTGGCTTTACCGAAAGACCCAAATCAAGACCAGACCCATAGAATATGAATAATACTGATTTGAAGCTTTCATGACTGCAGGAATCCACACTCAGTCTGCTTCAGCAGCAGACCACGCTTTCCCACCTGATGATGGATGCTTGTGTTGCGCCCGAAACGTCATCATTTATTTTATTTTATACCAACGTGACTTTACCGAAAGAACCATAGAGTATGAATAACCCTGTCTTTTAAAATGAGGTGACAGGTTAGTACTGTACTGTCTGCTTAATTCAAATCTTTTTTTATATATAAAGTGTACCCAATGTGGCCTTTACGTATTGTCGTCATCAAGCTGTGTTTGTATCATCAGAACAATTGAAGTGGTCCAACAGCACTTTGCTGCGTGTTCTTGCAACGTCTGACTTTTAATTCATAGACCACATAGACATCTTGCCAAATATTTGCCTCGGACACACCTCAAACGGGTGCTGGAACCTCGGGCCTTTGTGCTGACCACCTGCAATGTAGGACTAGCCACCATAACTCGACATTAGCCCCGTGTCTCGCCTCCCGGCATCCAGCACAGCTGACCTTTTCACTAGCGCCACACAGCACCTTATTACCCACGCCTGATAAGGTAGGTGTTTTCAAAAGAGCAGGGCTAAATGGATGAAGCTAGGTTCCAGAAGGAGCACCAGCTGCATCGTTTACTTTGAACTACTGTGGGATTGTGAGGGAATGAGACGATTTTTTCGGGTGGGGGGCTTCAGCCAGCAATGGATTGATCGTGGCGGATGATGATGTCGATGGGTTTTAAACGCACGTTGAACAACAGCTACACAAAGCGTAACTACAAACAAAAACAATATATGACCTCATCAATTTTTTTTTATTTTGTAAAAGATACAACATGTTTGTCCTGTTCAGACCGGGTTTGTGTGTGTGTTCAATACAAAGGGGATTTGCTCCACAAAGTGCCCCAGCGACAGTGACGGCGGGCACCGCGCGGATTCTCGGGGTGTCTCGTCAAGTCGGACAGGTTAGACGGAGCTCGTGGCGTGGCCACATCGTCGGTCGGGGGTGGGGGGGGCCCTTTCCTCTCTGAAATGCGTGCCCCTCCCATGACGTTCGTTTCTGTTGGCGGCCGAGTCACGTGGCCACCGTGTCTGCCGGATTTACAGGTGATGAAAAAAAAGCACGTAAACTGTGCGGAGGTACAGCAGCAGCAGCGGCGGTGGCGCTTTACCTGTCAAATCGTTTTCAGTCACCTGTTTCCCTAAACACCGATCTCCATGGCTGTGACAGTGACACGTTTTGAAGATGTTATTCGCCACACTCAAGGTAATGTTTGAGCCGTGTATGCGCGGTGACTTTTGCGGGATTCTCGTTTTTGCTCGTCTGCCTTAAACAGCAGCAGCTCAGGTTAAAATGCCTCCTGGCACCTCGGAAATTCTTCAGGCGGGGCTCGATAAAGGCTCCGGCTTGACGAGAACTTTTGAGCCACGTCCCCATAAATGTGGTGGCGTATGTGCCACATCGACCTGGGCCGTTTCCGATTATGCGCTTTCGTGTTGGATGCTGTACGCTCTGAAGTCGTGCAAGATATGACTCTCGAAATTGTGCCGTGTGGTCAGATTAGTTGTTTCTGAACAGTTTATCTTCATACATTTGTCATCTCGTTTCAATAGCGTATAAGTCACTTGTGATACGAGTTACTTGCAGCCCATTCTCAATCCACTGCTGGATGAAGTATTCCCCATTTCTGTATGACGAACTTCTTTTGCATCGTACGTACCAGCCGTGCTAATCGGATGTGCAATGTCTGTCACTGGGGTTTGACCGTACTTCACCTTGCTGGTCAGTGCCAGTTAGTGAAGGGGAGGGAGGGTGCTTGGGACCAGTTCAGATATCACTCGCCAACTGATGTTACATATCATCAATCACCTGGGCTGCCAGCAGGACCAGCAACTAACATCGAGACGGCCACTGGGTCAATTGGGACTGCCCCACTACTGCCCGACTGTTTTACCACTTAATGTTATTGCATTCTTACTTTAAAACTTAAGAGTGCTGAACAGTTTGATGGATGCGAGGTAGAAGATTCATCTCTTGGAAGTCTGATACCTATCACTCGATCAAGCCGGAGTGCTGGATGAATAGCATCTTTGCTGGGTGTGTTTAGTCTACTGTCCTGTCTACTTGCATCGGTACGCTATCTCATAATGGGCAGGTGTGCTGACTCTCAGAGCCAATGATTCGGGTATGGGACATTCGCATAAATGCAGCTTCTGTTTATCAATGGATATGTATATCTGCTTTGTTCATCTGCTCGTTCATAAAACCCCAAAAAATCAATTGTGAGAATTGGACTTGTGAGCTAATATGCTTAAACCGTTCGATACAAACAAAAGGCAACATTGTGAATGTTTTTAATTGGACAAAAAAACCCTACAGCATTTTTATTTTGGCCACTTTCACAAGCCAAAATTTGTGTCACTAACCTGAATACCTCAACGTAAAAAAAAATTAAATTGGAAATGCCTGTGACATTTCTAGTCCAGGTTCAATTTGCTCTGCACATGTCCAAGTTGTTTTATAAGCAATGCATTTTCCAAATGTCTAAAACCCCATCAGATTAGGATGGTGAAAATTCCCCTTCACGGTCTTTCAACTAGGTCTAAGATCTTCGGTCTTAGATTGCTGACAATCTATACATTAGAATCCTGAATCCTTCCGGTCAGAAAAACCCCTTTCCTTTGCATACGCTCAAGTAACCTCCAGAACAAACAGACTGACTCATAGACAAATTCAATTTAGAATACACAGATGTAGATTCCAGTGGTGCTTTTCTATTGGATTTGCCTTCACTTCCTATAATTCCACCCTGGGCTATTCCTGCAGGAATCACGATTCTGCTATTGACGATTCCCGTGTTAAAATCTTCATAATATACATGAGTGAACATCTGTGTGTGTAAATATTAATACGTGAGTTTTTTTGTGCACATACCTGAATGTGAGTAAGTGAGCATCCAATCAATTTGTAGTTCTGGTAGTCCAAGTGCTGGTCCCTAAGATTCTAGTGGTGGTCTCAATGGTCGTGGTGGTAGTTTCGGTTGTCTAAATAGAGCTTCTGGTGGTTCCAATGGTAGCGCCAGTGGTCGCAGTAGTCCCAATGTTTTTTCCGTTCGTCCCAATTGACCCAGTGGCTGTCTCGGTGTTAGTTGCTGGTCCTGCTGGTAGCCCAGGTGATTGATGATGATACCAGCTGGTTAGTATCGACCCAGATTTACCAATAAAATATTTTACATAGGTATTTGCCATATGTTTAATTGGATATGACACTAGGCTGGCCAGGCCTTGCAGACTATCCCATCTTGCCTTAATGCCAAGGTAGAAATGAGGTGGAACTAGGCCAATTCCATGCACTAGGTATTTGGCCATGCATATCAATGACAATTCAGGTTTATACTGACTGGGATATGAGTCAATTTTAACCCTGCAATGACAATTGAAATGTTGGAATGGTCAGACTAGACAAACTCTAATATAGATGGTATACAAATGCAATTGATGACAACAGTCTAAAAATTCACATCTCAGACAATTGTAAGTTATGGTCCAAACAATTCCAAGCAAAACTATTGACAAGCTTGTCCTTGCATAGTGCTGCAGTGATGTGGGGACCTAAGCCAGGACATTTCACAGGTGTTTTCAAATAACCTAAATAACTAAATATATCGTGTATACATACTGTCAAAGTAATTTTAGCAAGGTGAGATGTGTCCTAAATTTCGATTTAAAGCTTTCGTGACTGCAGGGATTCATCGTCTTGGTTCTTTCGGTAAAGTCACGTAGAAGGAAAATAATAAAATAATACAAATAAAACATAATAAAATAATTCTCACGACGTTTCGTGTCCTACTTCAGAAGACCACTTTTGGTCAGTAAAAAAATATTTCTCGTTTGAAGCTTTTAAGAAAGTACCGTATTGATACACAGGACCTCTGCACACACACACGCCTGCATATATATTGATATTGCGACGGGTGCAAAATATGTGCCTCGAGATGCCAGGGCCACGAAGGCCTGGGTGTCCCCTTTCCCAACTACCGACAGCTGTGCCTCCGCCTCCATTGGACTCAGCCGGCCTCTGCCTGTAGAGCCTTGTGCTTGTCCTCGGATATTTTTAACCTCGCCTCTCACATGGCCCCTTACTGATTGATAGGGCAGCGGCACCAATCTGCGTTTTTTTTTTTTGGGGGGGGCGGGTGGAGCGGGTGTGGAACTAGCGGCCGCGCTTGTCGCAGACTTTTCCCCTTCTCGTCGCTCGCCAGTCCTGCGCACCGTCGCCTTTTCCCACCACCCCCCCCCCCCCCCACTCTTGCCGGGCACCTGCAGAGCTGAATGAAGATTATTCCAGGTAGGAGTGCGAGGCAAGCGGCGATCGGGCGTTGCGTTTGGCGTGGAGGGAGGAGAGAGGGTTCTTCCCTTTAGCCCGGCCAGTCCAGGCCCTCGCCGCGTCGCGGCCATGCCTGCCCTGCCGGCCTCTCCCGGCCTGGCAGCCCGGGCACCTGCTGCCGTCCGTCGTGTCGAGCTCGCCGCCCTTCTCTTACGGCCCCAGGCATTGGCCGGTCGCCTCGGTCCAAAGCCGTGTCTGCGGAGTTTGCGAATCGGTGGTCACCGTTTGTCAATTGTTTTCGCTCGGCGTTGAAAAAAATGCCGTCGTAATCTCTGTTATAATACGTGTACCGTGCATGAAAGTAAGGGTGTTAATTAAATGTTTGTTAATTAAAGAACTTAAATTTTAAACATACAATCCGGTTTTTTTTCCCCGCCTCAAGGCGTCGCTACGCATTGTTATTGCTAACATGTGGAGTGCGTCACAGAACCCTCGCCTCAGAGTTGTCATGCGGGTTTGGCAATTATCTGTCCCTTCAAATAATGGAGTAAATTATAGGCTCTTTGTTGAAAAAATTGTTGCATTTGGAATTGGAATTTTTCTCACGCAATGTATTTATGTAAAATATGTTTGTTTGCCATATATACAATATGGGGATGGTGCCGTAGTGGTATGGGTAAGTAGCACACTGAATTTGCAATACAGAAGCAATCCAGAGATCTTTGTTCCAGAGTGAACTCCTAACGCAGCAGTTGAAACAACGTTTTCAAATCCCTCTGAATCAGTCCACCCGGCAGAATGCATTGGCATACCAGTTGGCCAATCGTCGAGTGGTGTGTGGTGTGGTAAAGTGTGGGGACTCTCACCTTTTCCCAGACGTCTGGCCAGCGTGTAAAGAGTAGGCCAACTATCCCCTAGAGCAGTGTTCCTCATTGCAAGGCCCGTGGGTTACTGGCGGCCCCTGGTGGCCTTTAGTGTGGCCCCTGACGTACTCACCGCCCGACAATACACAAACCTCTTGCAGGCGGTGTGGCGGCCCTCACACTGATGATGTCTTATCGGCGAAAGTGGGCCCCCCTCTGAAAGTTAGTGAAGAACACTGCTCGAAAGGGCGCACTCGCTTGAGCTCACTCAAGCGAAGGCTTTTTTACCGGCAGTGGCATGAGGAAGATATAGGATTGCGCCTTTATCTTAATAGTCATCAGCTATGGTCATAATCAAGGTTTTTGGGTTAGATCGCGTAAGTATAAATGTGTCATAACCCTCCACCACCCGACATAGCAAGTAAGGTTTGTCACGTAAAAAAAACGCGCCAAATTGTTTCTACTTCAGCCCACTGGTGTGTTGGAGAGTAAATCCACAACATTTGCAATTTGAGTCCGACGTTTCGCTGGTATTTACATCCAGCGTCATCGGGCGATTTGTCAGAATAGCTATGGTCAGTCCACCTCCACCTCGTATGATCCTGCGATGCAAGAATCTATCCGGCTCCCGCACATGACCCGATATCATCGCTCCATCTCGTCAGTGGGCATCCTCTCTGATGCATTCCATTCCTTTGCCGCCGCTCCGTTATTATTCTTGACCACCATCCATCATCCCTTGGAACGACGTTACACCTCCATGTGGTCTCTAATCCATATCTTCCTCAATTAAATTCCATGCATATGTCCCGTTTATTAATTTTCAGTTTTTGTTGTTTACTTTTATACCTAATATACATATTAGATTGTTTGGACCACAACGATATAGACTGCTCGGCAATGGGTAAAACTTGTGACTGAATATTCGTATTTATAGATAATATTTCTAAAAGCTTATATTGTACTCTAAAAGTGTATTGCATTCTTAATGCTTCAGTAGATTGTTTTGCATAACGTGGTTTTCATAGCTAATATGGATTTTTAATTAAACGTTAGCTAAACTTCCATTTATTAAACTTGTGGTTACGTACTGAATGTTATTGCATGATTCCTGTGCAATCGATTTTCTTCCGTTTTTTAAAATATTTCAGTTACCACGTGGAAAAAGCACTGTGGAGAATGTGATCAAGAATTGAGGAAAGTTACTGCTTAAAGAATTCAACAGACGTTTTGAATTAGCACGATGGGAATGCTGTGAATGCGTTACCCCATCATTGGGACATGAGCTCAATATTCATTCTCTATATTTGGTTCTGTAACAGGAACTCTCGTTTAAACAGTACAGTTGCTTTCTGGAATGTATACCAAGCGACGCAGCATAAACAGTCGTAGCAACGAGGGAACCCATCCTCCATTGTATTGTCATGCGACCTAGGATGACGATGTTTTTTTTTTGTTGAGGTGTGGCACCATTTCAGCAAAAAGTATTGTGATGCCGTCTTTAGTGGGGCCAGTTTTTACTCAAAAAAATTAGTGAATGGATTGAAAAGTGGAGCAAGTTGCTGTGGTTATGCTAGTGATGTCAACCGCATTACTGCATTTACTCTCCTTCTGTAAAGACAATGGAAATGTGGCATGGCGGTGCATCACGCCTTTGACAAAAATTGCCCTGAATGTTGCACGACCTTATTAGATCTCGGAAGATATATTTTCCAATATAATTTATATTATAGAGTGCCTTCACTCAAGGCACTTGACACGGCTTACAGAACGATGACAGAATGGAATGTTGTCGTTGACAGGTGTGTACAAGGATTGGGGAATGAGTGATTGTGATATAGGGTACTTGGGGATCAAGAAAGGGGAGGGATGGAAGGGAGTGGAGGGGCGGAGGGGAGGGAAGAGGAAGGGAATGGGCTGTAGAGAAGAAGTGAGTTTTCATAGAAGAATGAAAGGAGGATAAGGAGAGGGGGTACTGCGGATTATGCCATAGCACTAGGGTGGAAGACCCCCTGTGAATGCCAGTTGTTGTAGGTGTTGGCTGTGATGTGATCAGCACATCGCAGTCCAGTCGTGCATCATTGCATCTATCTGTGAAAGATCTTCGGGTGTTTACCCCATTGTGTATGGGTTTTCTCCCAGGCGACCCTGGTTGTCTCTCACGTGCCAAACACCCATCATAATTATATGTAGTTATGGAATTTGTCACTCATCCCAAATGCAAGGCGTTCCTAAAAAAATGTAGTAGCGAGACCCACGTTGTGTTTCTGGGTAAATTGAGGGCATTCGTTTTGTTACACATTTTCAGACAAAAGAAAATAAATGTTGGCCTGTCCTCATTGATTATTATTATTGTTGTTGAGATCTAGTAAAAATCGAGTGGAACCATCGCCAATTCTAACCATATTTGGTGTATGCTATGGTGCTATTGAGGCTTCTGACGGGTTCTTATGGGACACTCCAAACGGCGTGATATGATCTTGTGTGCGCACATCAACACGCACAGGAGTGGACAGTGCACGTGCCCACAAGGCGGTGTCATTTTCTATTATTTTCAACAATCAGGACTGCCGAAAGCATATCTAGGCCAACACTATCATGACTGGCAGTGGACACCAAAACCTTGCATGCATTTTCCACTCAAAAATACGTTAATTTATCTGCACGCCATTAGCGGGTTTTCTGGCAGCGCTCATCCTTGTTGCCATGCACGCAAATCGGCTGACGGCAGACTGACTCTTTAACTGTGCACATCATTGTTATCATGCGAGGAACAGAGGCTGAAATCACGGCCAACGTCCCTTTTACGAATCTCTTTTGATTTTGTGACCTCTGAATGAATGCGACACACCTGATCTACGGGCCATCGTGAAATGTGTGGTGCGCTGCATTTGAAATGAATGCTTCCAAAATTAAACCACAGACCCCCCCCCCCGCAGATCTCATTGGAATGACAATGTGATGTATCCAGGACAATGTTCCCCCTTTTACTATGACTCTGCTCCCAATGCCTCCAATCCTGCACTGTCAAATGCACGGTGCATTAACAATTAAACTGCAAGGCATATACAATCCATTTATATCATCCGGTCTGCCATATTGCACAGTGCAGTCGCTCCTTTGCATCGCACGTAGCGTGCTTGCATTATGTAAGAGACTCCTCTCGTGCCCTAGTTACCAACATCATTTTCGTTTTTTTCTCGTGACTATTTTTATTTCATTTTGTTTTGTATGGTGCACAGAGTTCCATCATCGGTATCGGAGAGCAAAGCCGTCCGCTGTGGATGTCGTATTTTTTAAATCGGCGAAGAAAAAAGGTTGACATTTGTTACAGTCCAGATAGTAGCGGATTGTTGTGCTGTGCACGCTTCTGGCTTAAGCCGAGCTCGGCTGCAGCGCATATGCAGCTCAGCACGGTGCGCGTGTACACACTGGATGAAAGGCTGTCGCTGGCAATTTAGAAAGCACTTGTTGGAGGCTGAGCAAAAGGTATTATAAACCTGCTTCGGCTTTCGCGTCAAGCCCTGGTGCTCCTGATAGTGAAAGCGGCGGCAGGATGCATTAAAGGCACCTGGACCGGGTTTCTCTGCTGCTCTGCGTGAATATCGCCCGAGAAATCAGCGCCGACAAATGTTCCGTTCGCGTGCACGAGATTGCTGCTACGGCCTCTTCGTACCCGAGGGCATGACGACGAGAGAGAGAGAGAGTTCCAGACAGGGCGGTGGAATGAGGTGGGCCTGTTGGTGCTAGCTTAGGAGCCGCTCCGTGACTGCGTCGTTACCCCACGCCGTGCTCCGACGGGTTCTGAAATGAGGTGTGGCATCCACAGCGACCGCCAAAGGATGCAAGAAGGGACGCGTGCTTCTGCCCGTGCCGTGCGTCCGTTTGCAATGTCCTGGATGCGGGCTGAAGCCCCCGCCAAACTTGGCGTAATCTTCTCGGGTGGTTGTGGCAGAGCTAAAAGGACACGCAGTCTGCACCGCATTGATGGGAATAAGGGTTTGCCCGACCTCCAGGCTATGGTTTTTCAAGTAGAACTCCAAAGAATGTTGCCCCGCCAACATGAAAGGGAAATCAACGCCTGCCTGGTGCAGAAGATGTGTTGCATGGGTGCGTATATATATCTCTCTCTCTCTCTTTGCATGCGCCATGCGTAGGACCGCGCGAAGTTTTTTTTTTAAAGGCCGCGAGCATCTCTCGAAGCGATTAATCTGACAGCGTGATGTCACCGGGAATTTGTGTTCAGTTTCTCTTCGGCACTGATGTGAGTGCTCATTAGGGATGGACGTTTGAATGCTGCAATTGTACATTGTATCCTCGTCGAAATGTAGAACACTGATTGTATGTTTTAATTAATATCTCACTGCCTTTTAAAGTAGTCGTTCTCTTGTTTTAAACTTCATGTATTTAATATTTTTTTTTATTTTTTGCTCTTTCCCTCCCCCCAACATGTGCATCCCCATCATTGGCTGGTGACCTGGAAAAATAATATTCAACGCAATTTTTTCTCCCATCCTATTGTAATTACAGTACCTGTACCTTCAAAATGTAGACTTTTTCAAACGTCGAAATTCAGTTGCGAAAGCATAATATCGCAAGGACTGATGAATGTATGCGTCGAATTTTATTTTAACTTGTATAGTCGTGCACTGGGTATTTAGTGCCCACATGACAGCTTAAGAGATTTCACTCCCTGTTCGAGCTAATTAAAAACAAAGGTCCATGTTTGCAGCTGAGCATGCGGATTAAAGTCCCAGCCCTTGGCGTTTGCCCACTGTGAGGTAGCTGCGTATCCAATCACATGGAGACGAGTCGAACCCAACGTAGTGCTGACAAACTATAACAAAAAACAAATGAGGTTTAAAACAAAAACATTGCCCGCGAAGTGTATGGTGATTTTGCTGGGAATACGGCCTCCAAAACCCTAGAAATTCCCTGCTGATGACGTTATCGATAAAAAAATTTTTGGATGTTTCGCATGTGTAAATTGTGTGATTGTATGCAAATGATTAGCATAGTGAATGCTCATTTTGTCCTGTCATCTGATTAATAGAGGGTTTCATCACGAGTAGATTAATCGATTATTTCAGTCGTTGATAGTTGCAGCTCTAAACTATTTGTGCATGTCCGTTGGTGAATGAAGGTGCTTCACATTGAGGCCACATCCTCCAACGTATTAAATAACCCATCTTGATGTTCGACGACCGCCTTTTCAATCTGAAGGTGTTGGAATTCACATGAGTCGGTTTCATCAGAACGTAGAGTTCAGTATTTAAAACGCAATTTTCAAAGTGATTTAAAACCATTTGCCAATACATTTCTGGATGTAGGCTTCCCCGTGTCTTGACAGTCATGGAAGTTACTAAACCATGCTGATCAGTGCGGGTTGGTAAAGGAGGATGCGCCCAGGACTGGTTCTGATATCACTCGCTCCACTCCTGTTGTTAGCAGTGGCTGCGAATCAAGCTCAGTTCGCTGGTGTCATTGTGCGTGTGTTTACCAATGTGCCACTGCTCTCCATTTTAAATATGCTCGGGTTTAATTTTCCCTGACATTTGTTGACCCTGAATGAACTGTCGTTTGCATAGTATTCGTATTTAAAATAATTGTTTTGCCAGGTACAGCCCACTGTGCTATTCGCTCTTCCTCAGCAGTGACCTGGCTGTACTTGAGCTTGTGGAAGTGGCTTATATCATCACGTGTGGGAATTTATAGTAGTCGCCAAATCATCTAAATTCATGTTTCTAAATGTGGAAGGTGTGACCGGAGGACCCGGAGGGAAAAATCCACGCAACCATGGGAAGAACGGGCACACTCTAAAAATCCAGGTGTTGAGATCCAATCCACAACCTCCTGCATGCTGCATACCATGCGATGGAGAGAACATCTCACCACAGCAGCGCTCCAAATTGTTACTTGCACTGTCGTGCATTGTTTTTTTATTATTGGTTCTTTCGGTAAAGTCACGTAGAAGGGAAATAATACAAATTAAACAATAAAATTCTCGCGAAAATGTTCTTGCTGTGGTTTTCACACTTGATGATGATTGCTTGTGTTGCAATCGAAACGTCGTGAGAATTTTATTGTTTTATTTTTATTATGTTATTATTTCCCTTCTACGTGACTTTACCGAAAGAACTAAGAATATGAATCTCTGCAGTCACGAAAGCTTTAAATCGAAAGTACATTGTGTTGTCGTCTTTATCCCTCTGGCGTTTACTCGATTTATATGTGAAAATCTGCCGCTTTGGTATCTTGTAATATATACGCTTAGTTTTTTCGGTAAACTCACGTAGGTAAAAAATGAATTAAAATTAATAAAAATAAAATAATAGTAATAATAATTATAAATTTTATTTTCATTTTTTACCTACGTGACTTTACTACGTGACTGAATCCTTGCAGTCACGAAAGCTTCAAATCTTGTAATATACTGTAAGGGGTATTTGTTCGTTCTTATTATTTTCCGAATGGGAATGTTCCGTGTGTTCATCAGTTAGCAATATGGCTGTTGGTTGTTTCATCCCAGGTATCGCTTACAGTCCTCTACCTCAGAGGGCACTTACAGAGCCCTAAATAAATGATGATGGCGGCGATGGTGATAATGGTTTTTTGCTGGACAATCAAACAATTGTAATCCATTTCCCTTCACGCACTTGCATTTCTCTTCAAACAGCAGCTGATGCATTTCTCTTAATGAGGAAAATTTGACTTTCTGATATAGGGTATATCAAATTTCGATTTAAAGCTTTCGTGACTGCAGGGATTCATCTTCTTGGTTCTTTCGGTAAAGTCACGTAGAAGGGAAATAATAAAATAAAAAATATATTATTTTATTATGTTTTATTTTTATTATTTTATTATTTCCCTTCTACGTGACTTTTCCGAAAGAACCAAGAAGAGGGTATATCAAATTTCGATTTAAAGCTTTCGTGACTGCAGGGATTCATCTTCTTAGTTCTTTCGGTAAAGTCACGTAGAAGGGAAATAATAAAATAAAAAATATATTATTTTATTATGCTTTATTTTTATTATTTTATTATTTCCCTTCTACGTGACTTTACCGAAAGAACCAAGAAGAGGGTATATCAAATTTCGATTTAAAGCTTTCGTGACTGCAGGGATTCATCTTCTTAGTTCTTTCGGTAAAGTCACGTAGAAGGGAAATAATAAAATAAAAAATATATTATTTTATTATGTTTTATTTTTATTATTTTATTATTTCCCTTCTACGTGACTTTACCGAAAGAACCAAGAAGACAGTGATATATCAAGTTGTAATCGTGAACATATGAAGTAGTGGTTAGCACATGTTTGTGAAGTCTTGTTTACTCTGATAAATGTGTGTTACCCAAGCTGAAGTGCACATTAAAAATAGTGTCAACTCGGAAATGAAAGATGCCTGCTCAGGCAGTTGTGGATTTAGCAGATTCCATATTTAGGAACGGCATGATATCATATTAATTTGCTTACTTTGCGTTCACATTTTGCCATTTGAAGTCTCTTATAGAGTGGAAGAAAAGAATCGGTAGCTGCATATATACGCTATATATGCTCATTAGAGTGTACTGACCCATATTTTTCAATGTCTCGGATTAAACCAAAAATTGCAGCCGAGTTTTATTTATTTATTTCGTTGCCTCATTTGGCTGTAAACGTGTTCTTTCTCAGGGTCTTGAGGATCAACCGTAAGGCCTTCGAATTATGTTGCTGACTGTGGATTTTCTTTGTGTTTTACAGATGAACGGGACAAAGTTCAGAAGAAAACCTTCACCAAATGGGTGAACAAGCACTTGATAAAGGTAACGTCACGTTATTTGATGATGATTAAGGGATGTGGTAACGGAGGGTCTCGTTAATATATTTGCCTCAATGACTCATCACTCAAGCTACGGTTTATTTTAAGTTCTCATTGCTTGAAAACATCGTGCCCGGAACATTCTTCTTCCGACGAAGCTCCCGACGCCTTGAACGGAAACGTTGGGCCTCATTCCAAGCAATGCGCCGCCAACCCGAAACACGGAAGGCTTATACAGCGCAAACGCGAACATTTTACGCAGTTAGTATATTGTTTCGGGTTCCTCTGGCGTGTTTGACAAAGCGGGGATGAAGAGTAGTTGAATCAAAGTGCACCGACTCAACGCCAGCAAATTCGTAACTTTGTACATCAACCTTAAATACGTGAATTGATTGAATGCATCCGGGCAGAGATGTGAAGGTGCGTCATGGAAAGAACCCAACAGCACAGCAGAGAGCTATCCAGCACTGCCGTGGACATCTACACAGTAGGATAAAACATTAATGACTTAACTATGGGTACCGTACTGAGTACGGATCAGAGGTCGCAAACGGGTTTTGATTCCTTACCCGTACCCGTACCCGGCCGCACCAGGGTCGCAAATGGGTACCCATACCCGTACCCGGGGCGGGTACGGGTACCCGTTCCCTACCCGTACCCTACCCGAAATGAGTGACAAACGGTTACTCACCAGTGACTCACGGCCTACCCGTACCCGTACCCGGCTGCACCAGGGTCGCAAACGGCTACCCGTACCCGGCCGGGTACGGGTAGCTGGGTATCGGGTAGGGTACGGGTATCGGGTACCCGGTTGCGACCTCTGGTACGGATGCATCACATCGTACTGCTTCCGTGATAAGTGTGCTGCCATTTGCTCACTGCACTGTATGCGACAACTTTAATGTGACGTGCTCATTGTCCTTCAGTTATTAGCAAGAAATGTGTTTCCAACTGCCTATAAACGTCACTATTAATCCGTGACTCCTCTCTTTCATCTCATCGTGGTGTGTGCCAGTACTCTCCAGTGATACGTGTGGTCTGTCGAATGGAGAGAAGCACACTGTCATTTGTACTCTTTGGTTTTTTCGGTAAAGTCACGTAGGTGAAAGCTAAATAAAATAAAAATAAAACAACAAATTTAATCACGACGATTTTGCTGGAGCAGTCGCACCTGAGGACGGATGCTTGTGTTGCTTCCGAAACGTCGTGATTTAATTTAGTTGTTTATTTAAATTTTGTTCTCACTATGAGACCTCCTTTACCAGTGGCAAAATATAGTAATAGGTTTTTACCCTTTCAACTGGTACAAAAACTGACACCTTTATACAAGGCACCTTTATACAAGGCATAAGGCATGCTTACCCCGAGCTCTCAATACTCTGATAGTGCACTGTCTTTGAGTTGTACGCCTTTTGGCGTCATCTGGTCCAACACCAATGGAGACTGGGCTCTAAGAAAAGCCGTCTCGGGTGTGGACCAATCAACTTCAAGGACAGTGCATATCATTATCATCATCAGAGTTGTTTCTTTTTGTTTGCATTTTGACTGCTTGTGTCGTGGTTATTGCAAACATGATGCCTTGTATAAAAGTGTCAGTTTTTTGTACCAGTTGAAAGGGTAAAAACCTGTTACTATTTTATTTTGTTTTCACCTACGTGACTTTACGGAAAAAAACAAAGAGTATATGGATCCTAGCAGTGACGAAAACTTCAAATCTAGAAACACTGTCATTTATTTCTTGATAACAACTCGTACATTATTGGCCGCTTTTAGTGCAAGAAGTGCAGGGGCAGGAAGTCCAGATCATCGATTGTGACGCCTCAGTGAGGCATTATCATTGTTGTCGTTGGTATGTGAGCAATTATGAGTGTACCTTAATAATCAAAGGTGCATTTAGAACTCGTTAAGGAGACACCTTGTTGTTGTTGTTTAGGTGACATCAGGATGTGAATTTAACCAATATTACATTGTACAGGTAGTCCTCTAATTACGATGGAGATGCGTTACGACGACCCCATCGTAAGTCAAAAATAACGTAAGTCGAAGATGGCCTCGCCTACCCAGGAGTCTTAAAAAATGGCGATAATTTAGCAAAACAGAGCAATTTACAGTACCGTACTGTATAAACTATATACTGTATGTATTTATTAATTACAATACTGTATTGCACAGTAAAATATAAAGTAAAAACCAAGGTAAATTCTTAGCCTACCTATATGAACTGCAAATTAATAGAAAGTTTTTTCAGGAAACAATCCTATTTGCTATAAAAACTTTTAACATGAATTGAACGTATCGTATCGTGGTAACCCTAAAATGAAATCGCTAAAGCTACGTATCATACATTCATGCGTTTGCCTGCCGCGCGAAATTAAAAATATTTTACAATTTTGTCATATCGCTATCGCCATCGTAAGATCTAAATAGCGTAAGTCGGAGCATCGTAACTCAGGCACTATCTGTAATTATCAGTAAAAAAATAGAAACGTCATGTTTTCTGCTCAATGAGCATGGACTGAGCCAATAATGAAGATCCCGTGTTGCTATGGAAGAGCTCACCACCGATAACAACCACTGCTAAATTTACGTAAAATGGTACTCAATTTATCTGTCCCAGATGGATAAACGGGCCAAGTTTACTCCCGACTGGGATTGAACTTGTAACCATCTTGATGCTTGCCGCATACTGTTACCATCGCGTCACTTGTCTCAATATATGCCTGTGTTTAGCCAATGCAAAACATGGGTGTTGTCTCAACCACAGGTTCAATGGTTTAACAGGCAGCGTACCGGGTTAAGACAACATGCTGCTGCCACCTTTTCTGACCCGTTTAACACAAAATCAATGTTTAGAGTGTCTTGAGACACTCTAAACATTATCTTTTTTAATGCAAATTGCATTATATACTGTGTTTTTTACAAGTGAAAAACCAGAGTCGTGGGAAATTGCCTCAACATTATGTTCGAGCACATCGTGTGTTTCATTATCTATGGCGTCTGTGGTAAATTTTTATTTGCTTTTGCTTAGATGTATACTTTGCCATTTGTACAATAGTATTGACCTAATGTCATTGTTATTCTTGGTTTCAGTCCTGAATACCAAGCAGCCCCTGCTGCTGCCAGTTGTCATGATTGTGCTGAAAACTCGTACTCGCTTGCCAACGTGGCTTTGAAATCTGACAGCTGCACATTTCTGGCAGTTATGTGTTTAATTATGTTTTTGTGGTGTAATGGTGAACACACTGGGCTTTCAAGCTTTCCTATATCTCGCACTCCTATCGGTTTTAGTCTTGTTTGTTGTTGTAACGTTCTGACCCACTCCTGGTAGACATCTGTGAAAATGAGCTTCATAGCTTTTCGGATTCCTGCAGTATAAGTAGAGATTCTGATTCAATCCAGCTGCTGATGGTTCAATCTCCCGGCGCGGAAGTTGAGACGGTGGAATCTTGAAAAAAATACCCCCCCCCCCCGTATCTCTCCAATCGTGAGTAGACATGGTGCAAGAGTTGGTCAGAATACCACCAACTCGAGTGGCTACTCCCTGTTGTGGAGGCCCTTCTAGCACAGCGGTGCCATGAGGAAGCCATTTCAGGGCTGCACCTTCACCCCATTTTGTTATCCGCGATGTGAAATTGCTAGAATGTGAATTTATACTTCTAAGTGTTTAATGACGTGACTGCAGTGTTGAATCGTTATGTATAACGATGCGCGTTCAAGAAAGTTTGCCCGCGACGAATCGGCTGACATTGACTGCCTTTATCTGACCCTGCGTTTCGCCTGCGCGTCAGCAGATTCTTTTTTCGAAACTACTTTTGGCTAAGTGTAGTAGCTGGAGGTCGCTCGCGTGTGGCCTTGTGCAAAAGGTGTGTGAGGAATGCTCGTCCTTGACAATGCTTCACACGTGTTACGTCCGCTTAGATTTGGATGAATTTTCGACACGGTGTCCAGAGCACCGCATTGTTCGGTGGACGAATCGGCACTTTGGAAGAGCTATTTACGTCTCCATTGTTATGTTATCTCTTCTCAATATTTCAATGCGGTTGGTATTTTCAGTTGTTGAATGCGGGACATTTAATATAGGTACTTTTTAGGCGGAAAAAAAGGCATAGCATATTGAAAGAGTTTTGACGAACACACTTCCATCGATTTTATTGAATCATAACTCACCGTGCACATCACTGTGATGCTAGTTTATTCATTGTGCAAGCTTATTCCATCCAATCATGTAAATGCATTGTGTGCCAGTCTCATGTCTGATGCAAGTGAGTAATAACATACTTCCCAACTTCTTGGTTCTTTCGGTAAAGTCACGTAGAAGGGAAGTAATAAAATAATAAAAATAAAACATAATAAAATAAAATAATTCTCACGACGTTTCGGCTACAACGCAAGCAGCCGTCTTCAGGTGAAGAATGAGACACTACCAAGCTGACACCTGAAGACGGCTGCTTGCGTTGTAGCCGAAACGTCGTGAGAATGATTTTATTATGTTTTATTTTTATTATTTTATTACTTCCCTTCTACGTGACTTTACCGAAAGAACCAAGAAGATGAATCCCTGCAGTCACGAAATACTTCCCAACCTTTGGGCACTTTTAGGAATATCAAAATGCCTCGCTTTCATGATAATTTGTGTTCTTTGCTTGCCCATTTTGAATGTGATTTCAAACACACATCTGCATACCAGCGGCTATTTGTGAATCATCAGAATCATCAGCATCACAAGCCATGATCTATGCACTGTTGGAGAGGATGCCATCACTTCAATAAAGAGAACGAACATTTTGATGAGCAGTGAACTGAAAGTGGGAAGAAAAGTTAAAACATTTGTGAACAGAATTCTAAGAGAACAAGTTTTTCAAAACGACAACACTCGCGATGACGAAAAAGAGATAAGAGATATGGAATTTGATTTTAAAAATGCCAAAGTATGGAATACACATTACTCTGTAAAGCCCTTCAGGAAAGAATGAGAAAATACATTTGCACAACAGAATACAAACATGGGTGAAGATGCCATCGCAAGCAAATGGGAGCAAAGAAATTAGCGGAAAGGAAGTTAATGATCGGTAATCACAAATATTAGCTCCCAGAGAGCAAGTTAGTAGTGTCCCGGATGATATGGCTAGTCAGTGGCGGCTCCTGCAAAATCTCTCAGGGGGGGCAAATGTCTGGATGATTGATAAGGATAAGGTCCACCCATGCAATGGATAAATTAACAGCTTAAGCATGTAAAGGCAACTTCACTTCTTTAATATTAATGAAAAATAAAGTGACTCTTACAATACATCTTGTTTGTTTCTATACTCACTATTAATACAATCCACTCAAGTTTCTTTTATTAAAGATTCCACTAGGTGGCAACAAATTATATTGTTGGATGAAACGTGCTTACGTATGATGACGTAAGCACGTTAGGGCGAGCCCTCCCGGAAGCCATAGAGAATGCATTGCAGCGCCCCCCGTTCGAAAAAAAACATCTTTGAATGTAAGTCTATGGGGCCACTCGGGGCGATTCTCAGCCGGAGTGAAATCGCCCAAAAAGAGGCGGTACTCCACAGAACGTGACATGACGCTGATTGGACTATATCCAGAGGCACAGTGACGGCTAGCGTGACTCTGTGGTTGAATGACATTGGTGGTGCGTCGCCCAATCGCCCTAATGAAGAAACCGCCCCTGTGGCTAGTACATTTTAACTAGTGGGGAAATTCTACGCATATCTATGTTAGAAGTATCGGCAGACATACCACCACTACTGGCAATGTGTGGGTTGTCCTTAATCCAGCAGTGGATTGACAAAGGGCTGTACATTAGTGTTTAGGGATATTGTTATTAAAATGTCTAAATCCATCTGTTATCAAATCTGTAAATTAACGAGAAAATTCCATCGTAATGGAAGTAAAGTGGAGGCTGGAAAAACATACCTTTGAAATTAGACGCATAAATGTGTAAAACGCACAGGGCCTATGTGCGTTAGCCAAGTTCAGAATCTTTATTTATCCTATAAGAATCCGATGAGCTATGAAGCTCTTTTTCACAGATATCCAGTTGGCGGGTCAAGCTAATGTACCCCCTAGTGTACACGGTGGACTCCACTATACAGTTATTCTTTGGTTATTTCGGTAAAGTCACGTATAAAGATAAAATAATAAATTAAATAATAGCATACTACGACGTTTCGATTGCAACACATCGTAGTATGCTATTATTTAATTTATTATTTTATCTTTATACGTGACTTTACCGAAAGAACCAAAGAATAATTCCTGCAGTCACGAAAGCTCCAAAATTAAGATTGATCCACTTTCCAGTTCCCAGAGGCAGACATTAAAGCAGTGAATATTGGTTACTATTCTGTGGTGATGAGTTCAAAGAAGGATAAATCAGGTCGACAGTTGTCTGTCTCTGTGTCACTGCTGCTGTCAGTTGGTCACATTTGTTATCTTGATGGTGACCTCGGAGGCTAGAGGACCACAATGGAATTCTTCAGGAAATTCTGATGCTTTTTGCATATGCTCAGAGGCTGTGTGCTTTTTACACATGTTCATTGAATCTCATCCATCGATTCATATTTTACTTTCGTTATAGCAGCTATGACTTATGGTTCACAAACATGATCATTAACAAAAAGCAGGGTACAAAAACTGAAGTTGGGCAAAAAAGCATGGAGATATGCATTCTTAGAATGACATTGAGAGACAGTTGAACACAAGGTTTAGAGGACATACACACAGGTTAACGACATCATTCGGACTGTTAAGAAATGTGAGTGGGCTTGGGCAGGACACTGCTCAAAGGGACGATGGCTGATGGCCACAAATGATGGCGGAGTGACAGCCAAGGAATGGCACACGTCCGAGAACACACAAGGCGACGAGATGGAACAATGAAATAATCTCGTGTGCTGGTGCAAGGTGGATGATTGCATCAGAGGATCATTGAGAAATGGCAGCATCTTGGGAGGCCTTCATCCAGCAGTGGATTGAACATGGCTGATGATGATGGTGGTAATGATGAACGGAATGCTGAAATGAAATAGACGACTGTCAAGATTTCTGTACTGCATTCTCATTGGTTGTTGTGGTGTGCTGTAAAGCGCCAGTTTAAATCATACCCTCTATTTAAACACGTACAGCAGTTTACCCTTGTTGAAATATCTTTCTGAGCTATTTGTAGAAACATTTGACTAAACGCAATGCACACTAACTTTCCAGCTTTGGTATTATACTGTACCGCTACAGTAATATGATTAGTTTGTGAACATTAAATTAAGGATATTTTATTACAGTTTTGCTATTTTATTTCATATTGTCGGTTGTTCTTTGAAAATGTCCAGTATTGCATTTTATATATTAAGATCTTCAGGAGAGTGACACCATGTATTTAGTAATGCTGAATTAACTTATATTTGATATGTCACCCACATGACCAAATCTTTTTCGGTGTTCACTGAAAGGACAAAATATTAATATAATAGGCAGCTGATTTATGTTGTTTTACGCGAGTGGAAATTACTGATGTGCAAGTGCTTTGCTCACGCATTGCACCGGCTTGCCTAGCTTTAATTTTCATACTCGTTTAGGCCTTACCTATGAACACTTAAAACAAATCTTCCCCGAATGTGGCCAGTCCCGTCATGTTTTTCAAGCTAAGCAAAGGTTAAGTGGCTTATTTAGTACTGTCGTTGAATACGAAACCATAAAGCTTTTGCCGGGTGTTGCAGGCGTGGGGCTATGGGATATGGCCAGGATATGGTAATATCATGTCCATGTATGCATGGAAGTTTTTCTCCAGGTTATTTGTCTTCCTTCCATTTGGACGTTTTGGGGGTGCACCGGTGCAGCATAACACACCAGTCCTCATAAAGCAGTCCAACGATGTTGCTGTTGCCCTTGCGTGGAGCTGCAGACTCTCCATCAGAAGTTGCCTTAGTCTCAGCAGCTGCTTTCATATTCGAACGTGCGACACCATGGGACATAATCTTTTGATGCCACCGTCCGCCAATAAATGATTCCGGAAATTAATCGAGGAACCGTCCGACAAAGTCGAGGGCACTAGGAGTCCAATTCTGCCTTTGGAACATGGAGCAGACAATCGTCATCAGGCTGGGCGCTATACGGCAACAGACTGTGAAGCTTCTTGTTCAGCCGCTCATGTAACATTTGTCTTCCGACTGCTTCGACATCGCGAGAACTGGTTTTGACGCACCCCGCAAGATTTTCTGACCGGGGTTGCGAATCGCAGGAAAAATAAAAAAAATAGGGTTGCAAAAAATATACCGCTCACCCGTGTACTGCCAAATACGTTAATTTGTCAAATACGGTACAGTGCTCAGTAATGGTTTTGGCCAAACATTCTAATGTGGGACTCTCCTTGAAGAGTCTTCAGAATTGGGGAAATTTGGTAAATCATTGGTATTATTATGCAAACACATTTGCACAGTGATTTCAATCTCATCTTTTTATTCGGTTTCCCTTCCAATGCAGAACATCACATCAAATGGTCACAGCCTGGTTAGGCCTGTTATATTTAGCCTTTTGCGTGTTATCGTGTATAAGAGGAATATGATCTCAGGTCCTTGCCCATTTGGCTGTGCCACTACCCACTGGTAACATGTAAACATTGAGTAACGTTTCATTTTAACTACTGTGATATCTTTCATATGCAACATTTACGGCGCACAATTGTTCTGCGTTAGCTCGTATTATCCACCAAATTGTAACTTGAGGTTGGTAGTTGTACACCGCAAGGTTGTTGATATTTTCTCCGACTTGCTATACATTATGATAAATAGAATTTAGTTTGGGATTGTGATTCTTAATTTAAGAAATGTCAAATGCAGAACGAGTAATGAACGGCGGCTATATTGAATGATGGCCCAGTGACCTGCTCACAAGAGGAGGCCCTGGGTCTTGATTACGAGCTTCGAGGAAGTAGCTTCGTTATTCATCGGAGCAAAATCTCACTTTGTCAAGAATGTTATGCAAATATGTACCCATTCAGTATACACAGCGGTTTATAGGAGGGTGTTTTTTTTACCAGTTCTTTCATTCTTTGCGGAGTCAGGCATATACAATAGGATGTTGATTCCCAGGTCATTATCGCAGTTATTGCTGCACATTTCAGCTTTGTTTTAAATCTCATGTCTGATTGGCCTCGATTCTACCTGATTTCCCCGAGCCAAGGATAAGATTAATCGAATTGCGCAAGTGTTTTGCACGCATGAATTTCGTATGTAAAGTACATACTTTGTTTTCGAAATAATATAACATTGCTTCTGTCTGACCTTGTTGAGACAAGCAAGAGCACGTCTGGCAATGGACCAAATAATATAATGGAATAACCACTTCATGTTTGCCACTATATTTAGACGAAACTGTAGCACCCAGAGTGCATGTCAGACAGTGGATGTGTGCGGCATGTAAAGCACACCGCACTGATGTTGTATACATCTGCTACACTGAAACATGTCATGTTTATGGCAGTGACTAATGATGAATTGTTTTTTTTTATTGCGTGTAGAGGAGTGGGTGGAGATGTTTATAATGTTAAATCAATATTTGAAATCTGGAGAACAAATTTCCAAGAGTCACGTTTTGAAGTTTGGGAGAGCATTTCGTGAATGGTAATGCGAGTCCAAATTAATTTCCCCCCGGCTTGTTGCGATTAAAATAACTGTGTTGCTTAAAAAAAATCGTAATAATAGGAATACATCGGTTGTGATGTAGAGAATACAAGGGCATTCTGTCGTGGTGTAAAACTTAGCACTGGACATGGTCGCCGTTCGAGCTCCTGTCATGGCAGTTAAAACAATCGACACGTTTTCTTGGTTCTTTCGGTAAAGTTACGTGGAAGGGAAATAATGAAATAATAATAAAACATAATCAAATACAATTCTCACGACGTTTCGGCCACAATGCAAGCAGCCGTCCCGTCCTCAGGTGAAGAACAGGTCTGTCGGAAAAACAGCGTCTGGATGAGACCTGTTCTTCACCTGAGGACGGCTGCTTGCGTTGTGGCCGAAACGTCGTGAGAATTGTATTTTATTATGTTTTATTTTTTGTATTTTATTATTTCCCTTCTACGTGACTTTACCGAAAGAACCAAGAAGATGAATCCCTGCAGTCACGAAAGCTTTAAATCAAAATAAAAAAATCGACACGTTTCTGAATTCCCCCAATGCCTCTGTGCATGGGTCCACCGACACTTCATCGGTGGGGTCACGTGTGTTGAGGTAAAGAGTGGGTACTCCTTGCCTCTCTGGCATAGCCATGTTTGTTTGTTGAAGTACAGAGCTAGTCTGATCATTTACATTATGAGACCTCCTTTGCCAGTAGCAAAATATAATATTAGGTTTTTTACCCTTTTTTCTGGCAACAAAACTGAAACCTTGTTTTTACAAGGAATCATGTTTGCATTAACCACAATACCTGCAGTCAGAATGCAAACAAAAAACACACTCTGATAATGTATGCATTGACCTTGAAATCGATTGGTCCACACCAGAGACAGATTTGCTTATGCTTACCCCGAGCTCTCATTACTCATTACTCTGATCGTGTGTTGTCTTTGAGTTGTGCGCCTTTTGGCATCTTCTGGTCGACCACCATATGAGACTAGGCTATGAGGAAAGCTGTCTCTGGTGTGGTTAATGCAAACATGATTCCTCGTAAAAAAAGGTTTCAGTTTTGTTGCCAGAAAAAAGGGTAAAAAACTACTATTAGCCTGATAACTTTAATCTAAATTATCTTATGGTTGTTATTCTTTGACTTGCATCTCACTGGGATTTTTGCACACATCGTTGCTATACGGTGTTTTTTTATCTGGAAGACTTTGCTGTTTTTTCCTGGATTTTTCTGTTGCGCGTAGCCGCTTTAAGATGTTCTTTGTTCATGTTTTTGTCTGTTGCGGTTGCACCTGAGTCAAGAGCCACATGGCTCACAGGGCTACACCTAATAAATGAAACTGAAACTCTTCCAATGCATCTGGCCAGCATGGAAGAGTATGCCAAAACACACTCCAGAGGGGTTCTCTAAATTGTTTTTTTATTACGCTTGTTCTCCTAGGAGAAAGCATTACCAAGTCTCATGGCCGTTTTAACAGTAGGGTTGAGCCAAGTGTTCACAGTAGGGGGCGATGGTTGCCACGTGTCCTTTCCAGTTGAATAATTTATTTGCGGGTAATTTTTCTAAATTTGTTAAGTTTGGACGATGACGCCGATCACAATGGACAGCGCTTCCATATTACACCACACATTCTTTGAAATATGCTGCCAAGCAGACGGCATATAATTTAACTCTTCATATCTTAATCTAAGTTGTCTTGTGGTTGTTGTTGTTTGACTTGCATCCCACTGGGATTTTTGCACATTTTTGTGTACGGTGCTTTTTGTGCAATATTTTACTGTCTTTTCTTGGATTTTCTGTTTGCACCCAGTCACATATTCACTTTAAGATGTTTTTTGTTCATGTTTTTGTTTTTTGTTTGTTGCGGTTGCACCCGATTCAAGAGCCGAATGGCTCACAGGGCTATACCTAATACATGAACTTGAACTTGATATCCAACCACAGTAATGTATATTGGACTTCTTTTGGACCGTACATAGCCAACCTCGATAATAATCGGAGGTGCGAGTAATAACCAAGGCGGCCACTGGATTCGAACCGTGAACCTCTGCAACAAACGTCTCATGCGCTCCCGCTGGGGCATGTCACCGCAACATATACCAAAAAGGGTAAAAGAGCTTCCAGTAGTGAAAAGTCCTTCTGTCAGAAGTGGTGCGAGCAAGACATTGCTGCTGCACATTTAAAGGAGAGGATAGCAATTGGCAGGGCTGCACCGTTATCTTCTTGTGATTTTTTTTTTCATACAAAGCGTGTGTGTGGGGGGGGGTGTCACAAGTTGAAGCTTGCAAAAATGCAATCGTTCTTTTGCGTACCCGTTGGAAATGATTAGACCTCGGCGACATCCTGCAGGGGTTAGCCTGAGCTGCATGGCAGCAATAACAAGCGCCCTTCATAGAGGTTTTTCTTTTTTTGGGGTTAGATCACGTAAATATGAATAAGTGACAACCCCAACTGGCTGTGTCGGTTGGTGGCAGGTTTAACGACACGTTTATATTTACGCCCATCTAACCCACCTCACCCCCCCCCCCAAAAAAAACAACCCACAACAACCCTGTATTAAGGATGATATTTGGGTCGCAAAAGCCCTCCCCCTCTCTCTCTCAACTTATACGTGTTCTTAAAAAATTAACACGCGTGTCGGCTTTGTGCGGCTTCCGTGAACTCTCGCGATGGTGCCCGCTGCTCCCCGGGACGCGCCAGGTGTGTGCGTCTGCCCCCACCCCACCAACCCCCCCCCCCCCCCCCCCCATTGTTTGTTCGGCCGTTTGCGTTCAACGCCGCTACCGATGTCATCCATAATATAGGTCTCGTTGGGGTTAGGTCGCGATCTAACAACACCCCCCCCCAACCAAAAATAAAAACCTATATTTATGGGTGGGCGTTGGCTGTTAGCGCACTGCGCCCGTTGAAACCTGGGCAACCCGAGTTCGAGTTCCCACCTCGCGGCCAATACCCGCTGATGATAATTATCCGAACTGGTCTTGGGCCTCCCCTAGGTCGACTCAGCCTCAATTGAGTACCCGGTGCATCACCACTGGGGAGATGAAGGCGGCCGGGCGTGGTGTTGGCCGCTCGACTCCATCGTGCGCCGTGCCGACCACCATAGCTGCTCGCTAACAGCACTTTCCCCCACAGTCTGTTAAAAAGGGCTATTACGGGGGAATCTTTGTCTTTGCCGGCAAGAGGTCTGCTGTAAAATGTGTGATGGATTTACAGGCAGTGTTGGGTGGTTGTATGGGGGGGCATTGGTGAGGGCAAGGTGGTGGGGTGGGGTTAGTGGTTGGGTGGTTGTTAGAATTTATTGATATCTTTTTACTATTAAATTCGCCTACGTAATGCGTTTTATGTAATGTACCGCATTGCAGTTTTGCGTCCGTCTCCGTTTAATGAGTCATGCATTTTTTAAGTGTTCATTCTCCTTCGGCGTTGGCATTTGAGCAACGTTAATTGCCGCATTGTCGTAGAATCATCGTTATGGAAAGAAGTCGGCCCACTGCGCGTTTTGCAGGCGCTTCATCGGGCCTTCAGTGTTGCTTTAATCAACAATTAGCATTTGTTTACAAAGCAACACCTTCTAAGCTCACGCTACCTGGTAATGGGGGGTTGGTATTACGACTCTAAGCTAACTCGTAACAACATGTTCACACCACCGTGACGCCTGCATCTCACTCACAGTTTTACTCACCCAATGTTATTCTCAATAAGCTCGACTGCTGTTGAGAGCCAGAAGGTTCAAAGTTCATTTATTAGGTATAGCCCTGTGAGCCATTCGGCTCTTGAATCGGGTGCAACCGCAACAACAAAAAAACAAAAACATGAACAAGAAAACATCTTAAAGTGACTACGTGCAAACAGAAAATCCAAGAAAAGACAGCAAAATATTGCAGAAAAAGTCACCGTACACCAAAAACTGGTTCGGAGTTTTGCACACTTAAACACAAATGCCGCTGGATAATTTTGGTCTGGAAACCCAAAGGACCAAAACAAATGCATTTGTAATTGAAGATACAGGATGGAGTCTCCTTATATACATGACTCATTATGGGTTATTCATGAGTCGAGCATTTTGATTTATAATGATACATTTTTGGGCTATATTGTGATACGTGTTATGACAATTTTTAACTATACCCTCTGCCACCGGACAGAGGCAATCAAATCAAGTTGTCACGTGGGCAAATATTCCAGTTCATTTGGTTTAATTGCATCCGGAGTGTTGAAAAGCAAGAAAAAGTTTGACAGTTTTACCCGACGTTTCGTTGGAGATGACATCCAGCATCATCAGATGTTCACTAACAGAAGCTTCAGCGGTTATGAGAGACTAACCATTCATGACAATATTGGTCATGAAATCCTACGCATAAATGTATTGCATTTGATCGTTTAATTGTTTTCGTAAACATTCACCTTTAAAAAATGTTTTAACTCTTTATCATTAACCATGAAGCCTGTAACACGTTTAATGAGGCAACGTACTGGCAACGAACACAGTGAAACTGATTTTAGTTTTTAATTAGCAGTTGCGTGATAATGACGGTGATATTGACCTTCGCTTTCCACTTTAGCCTTAGAATTGCCCACAGTACAGTGTGTGCCAGTTGGCAGATTCCCATTGCTTCTACGTCTCGGGGAATATGTCTCGTGGGACATGGTGCATGTGGTAACCTGCCATGTGGGTGAGTGGGGACCTGCAGACTCAGGGCCTTGGTGCGGCGTTATCAGAGCAGCACCATGGCAATAGCCGGGGCAGATGGGAGTATGACTCAGCATGCAAGCCACAGATGTAAACAAGTGCCATGCTCAGGGACTATTAAACAGGTGCAGGGATTGCACAGAGAGCCACCTGTTCACCGTAATAACCTTAATTGCACCACTTGAATATGAATCAGTTGAGGGCACGCGACAGAATATGCTTGACCAAATTTTGTTGGTGGTCTAATTACAGGAAGGGCCCATTCAGCAAGATACTCAACTTCAATACCTCATTCTGCTAGAGTGGATCCGGCCAGCGCTGTCATCTAATTGGGTCGTCTAATGTATGTCTAGATTCACTTCGCGTGTCCTGTACAGATTATACTATTTTCTTGTGGTATTTACCCGGACCAAAATAATCCTGTGGGCATCAATAAACGCATGTGAACATATCTTTTGTGGGAATTTATCTAGAGGACCATAACACAGCATTTACACAATGGCTTAGTTGTAGGAGATTGTTTTCGTTGTGATCAACAGCAAAGCTTGCTTTTGGGTTAAATAAGAAGTTGACTTTTCGATTTAAAGCTTTCGTGACTGCAGGGATTCATCTTCTTGGTTCTTTCGGTAAAGTCACGTAGAAGGGAAGTAATAAAATAATAAAAATAAAACATAATAAAACAATTAACCGAGAAGATGGATTCTGGCTTAGCAATCACTGGAAGGACGTAATAAACCATTTTGATACACATTAGGGTGGGTAGAATAATACATAGTGTTATATTAAAAATGTATAAGGTATAGGGTGGTTTATAGCAATACAGTATGTAATTTAATGTTGGTTTTGCCTATGGAAGTATATAGTACGGTATAGACGCGTGTGATGTAAGAGAATAAAGTTTAGATGGAAGCATATTATATAATTTTTTACAACGTAGAATTTTTCATGTATTACTTACTGTTAGTAACTCAGCTTATTGTAGAGTATAGTAAGTTTACTGATGATGCTATGTAGTTTATACTTTAGTTTGTCATGCAGTTTATACTGTAGTTTTTTACGTGGTTGTTTAGTAACTACAGCTACATACTATTAACATTCCTTTCCTTTGTTAATGCTCCCCCCCTTCCCCCCCCCCCCCCTTTGATGCTGCTAATCCTGCATAATGCACGGGCATAGTATTGATTTGGAACCCCCCCCGCCCACCTCCTACGCATTTTCCATATGCTGAATTCCTCTTGATATGCAAATTATTTTGTTTAGGCGCTCTTCTTCCCACCTCCCCCCCCTCTAACCCAGCTTAAATATACGCTCCAAGCTTGGGGTGTTTCATTCTTCGCCTGAGGATGGCTGCTTGCGTTGTGGCCGAAACGTCGTGAGAATTGTTTTATTATGTTTTATTTTTATTATTTTATTACTTCCCTTCTACGTGACTTTACCGAAAGAACCAAGAAGAAGAAGTTGACTTTTTTTTTAAATGTCAGTAAATATTTTTTCTTCTCCCTCTTTTGCCTGAACTTGAAACATATTAAAAGTGCAGCCATCTCATCACTTACATTCCCATTTGTGTAAAGCAGCATGGGAAAACTGGAATAATTATGTCCCATAAACTGTACAAAAGCCACCACTAATCCCATTTTATTTGAAGGATATTAAACGCTTACGCTTGTCATTAAAACAAGTGGCTTCACGTCCTACGCATGTATGCCCATAACAGGAAACATTGCTACAAGGCATGAGAACAGCGATAACTAGCTTCGTAATAGCAGTCAGGACATGCCCAGAGCGGAGACGGAGCGATGGAATAAACTCATCCGTGGCAGTAAGATGGATTGCATGCGTGCACGTCTCGAGGCAGTGGAACCAATGTAGGGGAGCTCTATCCAGCAGTGCACGCAGCGTGGCTGTTGTTGATATGGTGGTGGATGATTTTGTGGTGGTCTGAAATATGGGGTGTGAATATATATTTTTTATTGATGTGGTGGGTCTCAAATTGGTGATTCCACAGGCCTTGTCACATTGGTGTGATTATATAGCTTCCTGTACCTGCATCGATCCTTTTAAAAGGAAATGTTTGTGTAATTGGAGATGCAGACATGAAGGCGTTGAGAACGCTAAGTTTGCCGGATGACTCGGGGGTAAGAAAAGATGGCAGGGTACCTCGGTGATCAAAATCAGAATCAGATGATCTATAAAGATGTGTTTCATAGATGTCCAGTTGGGGCAGGTCAGAACGTTACAACAACAAACAATACAAAAACGCGTCAGGAGTGCAAAGCATAGAAATGGTAAGCAAATTACTTAAAAAGATATACAAATAAAACTAAACTATTCCGATCTTAACAGGATCAGAGCACTGAATTGGCATTGCTGGGATCCAGGACGTACATGTGATTAAGCAAGGTTTTCTAGTGCAGGCGGGACAAGTGATGGTTTCACCCCAGTTCCCATTGACCAAAAAAAAAAACTCATCATATTAAATAAAGTTTTTTTCGAAGTCTAGCTATGTGCCCTCTCCAAGGGTTATTATACTTTGATTGACGTGGGACGAGCTGTTTTCTCAGGGCATAGCCCTAGTTTGGCTAATGACGCCTTTTGATGAAGTGACCTCAGAAGTAGTTCTGCAGTGTCATCTTTTGCGTGGTCATTCTCTGACAAGGAGTATTGCACATGTAGCTTCGAATTAAACTTTCTTCATCTGATGAGCACTATTGAAATGTATTTGAAGACATTTTTTCATATCATTTGTGGAAAAAGTGTTGAGAAAAGGACATTTTCGCATCCTACGTATTTCTTTGCGATTTTGTTGTGGTCTGATTGCTCTGGATTTGACCCCAAGAAATTGTCAAATGTGAAACATTATGCAACCTTGAGTACAGTAATTCTGCAAAGGATTATGGGAGTCAGAAAAATGAGGTAGAGGAGGGCAACAGCACATCTGAGACCAGCAAGAAGGTGCCATCACGTGTTCCGTCTCAGCCATGATTTATTATAGAGCACCAAGGGGGAGGCTTCAGTCAATGTCAAAAGAGGACTTTGAACCAGGGGTAGTGGGTCATGGACCATGACAGGTTTGGATACAACACTCTGATGAAAGAGCTGCAGTAGTAGGAGGATGCAGACAGCCACTGGAACTCCGCAATCTCATCAAGCGTGCCTGCCGATCACGCAAACCCATCCCGCCCAAATTCCTAAATGTTCATGGTGTTTGCTGCAATGTTTCTATTTATTGTTACTATTTTTTTTATTTTACAAGGAGAGCTCTTTTTAAGAATATGACTTGGCCACAAATGACAGCTCAACGAAGTGGCTTATCACATGGAAATGTATATAGCAGATCAATACTCTAAATTAATGTTCATAAATGTGGGAAGAAAAACCAGAGGACCCACGAGAAAAATCCACGCGACCACGGGGTGAACATGCAAACTCCAAATAGACAGGCATCGTCAGGGTCACAATCGAACCCACAACTTCCTGTATACAAGACATGGTAGCTAACATCTCATCACTGTGGCGGCCAGGCACTCTATGGTCCCCGAAACTTGACTTTAATTGTGCCAAACTGAATAAAAAGAAATATGTGGTTCAAAATATTAATGTGTAAACCATTGCAGTTATTTCATAGCATCTAAATGTCAAAACTGATTTCCTGCTCCAATGATCAGTATGTAGCACTCGTATTGTTTACAGCCCTGAGCCAGTGGTGGAATTCCACATTCCTAAGGCAGGGGGTGAGTCGATCCATAGTTGAACCACTGTTAACTTTCCTACAAAGTGATATCGATCCCCCCCCCCCCCCCCCCAGATAAATGATGGACTGAGGCAATCCCCGACCAGGATTTGAGCTTGCAACCACCCGATTGCAAATTGCTTATTCTACTACCGAGCCAACTGGCCAGACAATCTAAATTTACAAGTGTGTTGTACAGTAATCCCCTGTTTAACGCGCTAGAAGTAGATGCGTTACTGAAAAGTGGCACATTAAGCAAGAACCGCATTAAGTGGGGAATTGCTGTACTGAATCACATTTGCACCGTGCGATCAGCCTGCAGTCATCCGATGGCTGGACAAAGAACTGAGATGATGTATCATTCCGTGTACCGTCTCGTACCGCTCAGCCGCGCAGCTCAAGGAAGTAGTTCGTCGTTGACCGCTCTGAAACCGCGTTAGAACGGTGTGCGCGTTCGGCGTTGTGCACAAACTGTTCGCTATTGGAAGAACTTTGTTATAGCGGAAGCACGTTGTGTGAAAACGCGTTAAGCGAGGACTTTCCGTACATGTAATGTACCTGCAGTTCGGACGAGAAGGCCAATTACCCTACAGAGGGGCTCTCCGGAGCTCCTTCTCGTGGAAACCCATCACCTGTATCATGAACAGGCACTTTCAGGGCTGCACCTTTAACGATTTACTTTCAACAATAACATTTAAACAAAAACACACTAATGTAATATTAGTGGGATTTGAAGCAACTGACATATACATAGTAATACTAATACATGAATTATATGCAGTTATGAAGTCCCTTTAAAAATAGCCAAAGCTGGTAATGGTAAATTACATTTTAATGATCTAAATTGCATTTAGCATAATAAAAAAATGTATGGCACGTAAAAAAAACGAATCTCGTCCCCAACTGCTTTTAATTGATTGTCGTCACACACTCCGCGTTAAGTGGCTAATCTCGGAGTCTTCCTGCAGCGTTGGGTTGACATTATATCTATGGAGCGTTTGCGGTGCAACGATAAATGTCCCCTTCCATCTACCCGCGCTTAATTTCCCTCATAGCTGGGTGCCGAATGCGCTGAATAGGCCTTGGGGCTCGGAGCCCAAGCAGCGCCGTGCAAAGGTCTCGTGAATATACAGTTGTGTGTCCCCAGCGTCTGAATTTTCTGCTCTCTCTCTCTTCTTATATTGTTTCGGGTTACAGTTTGCATGAGCCGCAGGCTTCAGAGAAGAATATCGGTGAGGCTTACGGAGGTCTCAACGAACACAATGAGATGTACACGTGGAACAGATTCTTTAAGGCTAGGATAATGAAACACATGCGTGCAAAAATCTAGATTTGAAGCTTTCGTGACTCCAGGAATCCATACTGGTTCACTGCAAAAACAAAGGTCCCCCGTATAGCCTTAATAGACTGTTGGGGCATGTGGTGTTAGCGAGCACCCTACGAAGGCTGGCACGGTGCGCGATGGGGGTGGGTGGCCAACAACACGCCCGGCCGCCTTTGTCTCCCCAGCGGCGATGTTTCCACACCGCACCAGTTACTCGGTTGAGGCCAAATCGACCCACCGGAGGCCCAGGGACCGGTTTAGATGATCGTCGTTGGCTCCCCATACTGGTTCACTACAGACACTTCCTCACTGGCAGTCAGTGGCCCCCTTCAACATTGTTCTATGGATACTACTTACCATGGTTACTGTTCCCATGAATTTCACTCATTGATTCCTACATCCGTGTTCAACCACCGTACTAGCAGACCACAACAACTGCTCTCTCTGCGTACTTGCACGGCTCGATTATAGAATTACCTCGCATCTCCTCGTTTCACAAGTTCTTATAACCTTGCTTAATGAAGGAATGGTTTATCTCTCATCTTCTCTGCATTCAATCACACCATTTGTTGCTAGCGCCTTGGCGTTTTAGACTCTTGGACCCATTTTCAGCAACCATCTGATAAAAAAAATTTGAATAGTTAGATGTCAACATTAATCACATTCTGACGACAGAACATACTAAATATTGCACTTGACTTGTTACTTTGTAATGAGTACTTCAAGTCAACTTGAAACTTGCAACAGAAATTTGTAAAATAACCCAATTATTCTGCACATATTTTAGTTCAATGTCAAACTTTCAGAATCTTTCAGCTGCTCTTAGTACGATGAAGTGTTTGGCGATGATAGAGTCTGTCAGTTTGCTTCACACTTCAGCTTGTGTGATCAGTTTTGTATGACGCATGAATTCACGTAACATTAATGTCACAATTTCACATAGACCAACACAAAAGGGAATAGGAAGGTTAAAACAATTCGTGTTTTCCCCCTTCAAACAGGAAAGCATTGTCAGGAAAGTCCTCGCTTAACGCGTTTTCACACAGTGCCTTTTCTCTATTAGGCAACACTTTTAGCAAAACGTGGAACGAGCCCGTTGTGATTACGTGGTTTCTGAGCGGTCGACGACGAACTACTTGAGCTGTGCAGCTGAGCGGTTATGGGAATTATGGGTGTACCTGCAGATTAATGCTGGTAGGAACCACCTGGTTCCACCAGCCCACACGGGATTATTGTGTCCGTCCGTCCGTCGTGCATCCAAAAATGGGAGGGGTGGGGCTGGGTGGAGAGGGGAGGGTGGGGAGGGGATGGGTGGGGAGGGGAGGGTGGGGCTGGGTGGGGTGGGGCTGGGTGGGGAGGGGCTGGTCACCCCGTGGTGCCCTTATAAAACTCAACGTTTAACCTACTCACGCCGGCTTGTGCCCACCCTCACACAGTCGGCCATATTTGCGGAATACACCACGCCGCCGTTGACCCTGGCCATTGACCGAGCAACCCAACGTTCCTACCAGCTGCCTCCGCAGGAATGTGTTACAGTACCCGGTGTAGCCTCTGTTATCTGTGGGATGACTGCAGACTCATTTTTTTGTAGTGCAGTTGTGACTCAGTACGACGATTCCTCGCTTAATTCGTGTGTGCTTCACGCGGCATTTTTCGGGAACGCATCTACTGTGTTAAGCGAGGAATTACTGGAAAGAGGCACACGTGTTTCTAGCCACCTCTTAACCCTGCCCTCCATGGGTTTGGGTATAATAGTGTTTGCATGCCAATTGACTGTTGTTCCACTGTTCGACTTCCTCTGCAGTTTTCTCACTCGTTGATTACAGATCGTAATTTACAGGTTAAGGTTACAGCTCGTGTTTGTGTTACAGTGGTTGTGTTTAAGCAAAACGGACCACTAGTACTCTTTGGTTCTTCCGGTAAAGTCACTTAGGTAGAAATAAAATAAAACAAATCACGACGTTTCGATCGCAACACAAGCGGTCGAAACGTCGTGATTTGTTTTGTTTTATTTCTACCTACGTGACTTTACCGGAAGAACCAAAGAGTATGGATTCCTGCAGTCACGAAAGCTTCAAATCAAGATCGGACCACGAGTGTTCATAAGAATAAGCACACGTTTTAGTTGATATCATTGCTAAATTAAACACTCACTTCCATGATGAGGCAAATAAAAAAGAATCTCTGCATTCCTTATCAATGTTTTTTCTTAGTACCAGGGCATAGGTTAAATGTGCTCTCACACTGCTAAGAATTCTAGCACCTCAGCACATATATATAATCATCGTTGTGGAAAATTACATATTGTGCAGTTCACCCAAGGGCGTGCATTTAGCGTGCGTTTTTCATCATGTTGTAAAGATGTCTCTTTTTGTTCTCTTGGTCCTTGGCTGTAGGCTCATTCGAATGCGGCTAATGAAATTGAATGATTGATTTGGCGTAGGAATCACCAAAGAATGTATGAAGATGTAGTCTGTTCTCGCTGCTGCTGCTTTCACTTCGATAAAAAAATGCCCACGTCAAATGTATTTTGCGGGGAGCTTTGCTCACTAGAAAGATATAGACTGATTGAGAGCAAAATGAGAGGTTTCCATTAAAACATCATCCTATATATACTCTTTGGGTGTATTCGGTAAAGTCACGTAGGTAAAAAAAATAAAAATGAAAGAACAACTAAATTAAATCATTTTTATTTTATTTTTCTACCTACGTGACTTTACCGAATAAAACCAAAGAGTATGGATTCTTGCAGTCACGAAAACTTCAAATCTAGCATCCTATATATGTTATTTTTTTATAAACTATAATTAATTACTGGTATGATATGTTTTTTTCTGAAATGAAATTGGTGTGTGCTACACACTTTCTATAATATTTTTGTGAGCTCACTAGTTCTCCACGGAGAGAGATACTGTAGGTTGAATGTGCCATACAACTGGGCAGGATGTTTTATTAGCCAAGTGAACGTTTCAATTAATTAAATGTTTTAATATACATATGTATAGTGCCCCCTCAATTTTCACAATGAGTACTTTCTACACAATTAAAGGTCTCGGACAACTGTAGCCTGTTTAACAACACGTTTTTAGGTTTTCGACATTGTACCCGCAATAATCTGAGTTGACAGTTTAAATAATAACCTAATAAGGCAGGACTCCTGCATGAAATGCTCTATGTGATCACTACCATCGACGTTGCATAAACTATTTTATATCTATCCTAGTGCGGTGAGTCTTGAAGCACTGGTTTGCAAGAGACTTGGGTTGGAGGTAGTGATTAGGATCAGCGTGTGTGCGAGTCAGTAGCGTAGCTGTTAGCCGTGATGCGCAACGAACTCAGGGTCCCAAGTTCGATTCCCGCTCACGGCCAACACCAGTGACGATTATCTGAACTGGTCATGGGCCTCTCCTAGGCCGACTCAGCCTCAAACGAGTACCCGGTGTGTTTGGCCACCCACCGCCCTCGTGTGACGTGCCGGCCTTCATAGGTGTTGGTTAACAGCACTTGCCCCAACAGTCTGTTCAGGCCACACGGGGGATCTTTGTTTAAGAGTTAGTGCACTGTACAATTTTGCCAAGGCATTAACTTATCAGTGGAAAAACTATACCTGGATGAGGTAAACTGGTGGCTCGGAGGTCAGAGCTCTGAACTGGTTCTGCTGAGGTCCTGGGTTCAAATGTTGGCGATGAAACAGCGTATATTTTGTAGTAAGTTTTAACCGCACCAATCTTTGGGCTTACTTTGACTAAATTCCAGCTCTGAAAATTTAAAACATATCAGTTTGTCATATGATGAACGTCACTCTCTCAATCAGCGTGGGTGGAAATGTGCTGCCCCCTAAGGGTGTATAAAGGTCTCAGAAGCAGAGGTCGCAATCGGGTACCCGATACCCGTATCCTACCCGATACCCGGCTACCCGTACCCGGCCGGGTACGGGTACCCGTTTGCGACCCTGGTGCGGCCGTGTACGGGTAGGCCGTGAGTCACTGGTGAGTAACCGTTTGTCACTCATTTCCCAACGTCTTGTCTCTTCTCACAATTCAAGTTCCTAGAATCAACCCACCCGCGCCTGCAACATCGCTTCATCCCAGAGGTCGCAATCGGGTACCCGATACCCGTACCCTATCCGATACCCGGCTACCCGTACCCGGCCGGGTACGGGTAGGGTACGGTTATCGGGTACGGGTACCCGTTTGCGACCCTGGTGCGGCCGGGTACGGGTAAGGAATCAAAACCCGTTTGCGACCTCTGCTCAGAAGGATCTCAGAATTAGTTCCTTTATATTCTCTTCTGTGGGCTGTTCTATAAACATGTAGGCTTGCGCTGTTCTGCGGAGGATCCAAATTGATTCTTTATCTTATGTCATGGAAGTGAGTGATGACACATTCCAGATACAATTGTGTGAAAAAAGACAAACATATAAAAATATATACTTTTCAAAAAGTAACAAAACACATTTCTCAGCTTGCTTGTAAAAAAGTGTAAAATGAATATGCATATGCCACATTTAAATTGATACTCTGTTCAGATGACGTTTATGATTAATTTATTTTTAAAAGAATGCAAAGCACTTGAATGTGTACCTAGTGATCCTCGTATGAATGTCCTAAGACGATGGTTACTCGGTACACTTAATGTGTTTTTGTAGAAGTATCGTCCTTTTTAAGATGACTGCATGAAATTTGCAGTAGAATTTGTCAACTGTTGCATTTCATCATGGTACGTGAAAATTGTTGCGTTATTTTTTCTATCCGTGTTACGGGAAACTTGATTGGATTTGATGCTTCGTTATTATGCAATGTCATACTGTTATACTTGCATCAAACTAACATTTAATTTCTTAAATATAAAAATCCATGGCTCTACAGATACATTTCCTTATTTGTAACTGTGTGGTGGAGAACACGGTGCTAAGAAACTGCTCATTTTGGTGCTGCATCTGTCGGTGACTGTTTGCAGCCCATCCTGTATTAATAGTTGAACATTGCTCATGTTTCCCATCATATATTAATCACCCAAGCAGTCATGGTTTTGATCACTGTCCCAGCTCTTCCCTATCATAAATAGATTCCTTATTATAAACTTGAATCACATCCACCCTATAATATTTTCATAACACTATAATCCCCCATGCTAGCTTCTTTTGCCTTGCTCTTCCTTCTGTGTTTTGAGTGAAAGAATACGTGTGGCGAGCAGCTTCTGTCAGCTTCGTGGGCCCTCTCTGCCGCCTGCGAATGTGATTTCTGCCTATTTTTTCCCCCCCAATTGCTGCGCTTTAATCTTTGTCCATTTTCTTCTCTCCTGCACTCTGATTTCTCTCTTCATTGCTTTGTTTTCTGGCCGCCACGTTGCACAGCACTGGAGGGAGGGGGTAAGTGTCTCACCGGCCTGCTTGCCTGCTACCACAGTCACACACGCATGCAAAAAAAAACAAAAGACGAAAAATAATTTGCACAAACGAATTTGCTTGAGGTCATTTATTTTTTTACAGGACAAAGGCACTCCTATTGCGTCCTGTCCCTCTACTGGTGACTGAACACGTTTCTGTGCTATACTTTATTACTTATGCAAAACACCTCGATCTGTAGTTAATGTCAACATCATAATTATCAGCGTCAGTGACCTTCATAGCCACTGCTCTAGTTGCCAAGGTAGCTTTCAACCTGACAATTTTTATTTGGTGCAATGGACAGAACTGTTTCATACGCCCCATGTATGTAAATTTGAAGTCATTGGCTTGGCGTTGCTTATACTGTACTGCAGTAAATTGAACACTACTCACTGCTTAAGCATAATAACCGGCATATTTCTATTACAGTGGCATTGTTAGTAAACATCTGCATTATCGTGTCAACAAATCAAACAAATAAGCCCTTCACTGGTGAGCGGATAATATTTAACTTTCTTATCATAAATCAGTGTGTGGCTGAAACACAAGTTGGATTGGCTCATTCAAACAACACATCCTGTTGTTGGGGTTGTAGGGTGGGCGGGCGGCGTATGCGGGTAGCCCGGTTGTTTTCGGGCCATTGATTTGTTTAGTCTCTGGGGGATGTGGGAAACATTCTTCAGTTTATACGCAGCGCTTGTGTCCTGTGGCCTTCGGCTTAACCTGATCTCGCACCCCCTCTGCTGGTGGAGGTGGAAAAGGGGCCGTCTCACCTTGTATTCGGTTTTTATTTATTGTTAAAAAAACAGATTAGCATTTACTTTGCTGTGACTGTTGTGGTCATTCAAATTTAGAGTCCTTATCTCTCTTGTAGGCTATTAAAATATATATTATATTCCACTTGTAACCAAAGCATGGCACCACGGTGGCGAGATGTTAACTACCTCGCCTGGTATACAGGAGGTCGTGGCTTCGATCCCAACCCTGACGGCTGTATATTTGGAGTTTGCGTGTTCTCCGCGTGGTCGTGTGAATTTTTGTCCCGGTCCTCCAGTTTTACCTCCAGATTTAGAAACATGTGATTAGAGTATTTGGCTGCTATACATTACCACATGATAAGCCACTACGTTCAGCAATCATTTGTGGCCAGGTCACTTCTGAAAGAGAGCTGTAAACCTATGTGGGGCTTTACCTGGTAACATAAAAAGTTCAGTTTGTAGTTTTAGACAAAAACGGAATAATTTTTGGAGATTGCAATTTTGTGGGCTTTGGAAATTTCCCAACTCATGTCGTGATGAGGCAATGGGGCTGCTGCTCCACACAACTGCTCGACAGATGTCTTCCACTTGCACTCATGGTCTAAGACAGGGGTCGGCAACCAAAATAACAAGAAGAGCCATTTCTTTCCAATTCGGTACAAAATTCAGTATTTCAAGAGCCGCAATGCATCTGAGTACATACTGTACATACGTACATATTGTCAAGAAGCAGCCCGTAAAGAGCCGCATGCGGCTCCGGAGCCGTAGGTTGCCGACCCCTGGTCTAAGACATTGGCCACTTCCATTATGTGCCACAGTGGCTCCCATCTGACAGCCAGCCTCACTGAATAGGAATTTGGCACATCGTAATAACCTTTCTTGCATTCAATTAAGTTAGTTATTTGTTAATCAGTTATTGAGGGTTCAGTAATGGCTTGATAGTTTAACAAGCTGCACTATGAACCCGGCGACTTGAGTTTAAGCCCCAGCGAGTGATATTTGAATCATATTCTTAGGGTTTTTTCGGTAAAGTCACGTAGGTAAAAATAAAAATTAATAAAAGTAAAATAAAAATCACGATGTTTCGGAGGCAACACAAGCTTCCGTCTTCAGGTGGAACCGTCACAGCACGATTGCTGTCGATATTTTTTATTTTGCTTTTATTAATTTAAATTTTTACCTACGTGACTTTACCGAAAAAAACCTAAGAATATGAATCCTTGCAGTCACAAAAGCTTCAAATCTAAAAATATTTGAATCAGTCCTAACCGCCCCCCCCCCCCCCACCTTCTTAACAAACCCACCATGAACCAGCTTCCACCACTATAACAACAATGACTTGGCGTAGCATTTATTTAGCAGTAAACTGACAAAGGCCTGCAAATTCTGAAATTAATCTCTGTCATAGTTTTCTTGACTGCATTTTGTCCATGCATTGTCAGCAGTGTGCGTCTGTACGATGGGAGAGCAGCTTTATCAGCTTATTGTGTCTCGTTTCCACAATGGTAACAGTCAGTTTAGCCACAAACTGTGTTGAACAGCATGCCATTTAGATTAGCGGTTTTTATCCTTTATGGACCCGTTGACCCGATGTCAACCCTTAAAAAAATTTCATGGACCGCAATGCACCAATAACATATTTTTGTTAACTACTCTAAAAGCGCTCTAAAATGTTAGTTAATAAAACCATACTTAAAATAATTAACCTGGGATTTGGTGAAATGCATTTTAATAAATCTGGAACAGTTTTGTTGGCCACTTCCCACGCAATGGCGGAGCCAGGATTTTCAGGTAGGGGGGGCAACCCCTCCAACAATGAAAAATGATAGGAGTTGTTAGTAAGTAAGGACTTGTCCCTTGCTTTTTATTCGACGTGTGTGCGGCGATAGCACAGCCATCGATCGAGGGTCGAATTTGAACCATGTGTGATCGGCATCGCGCTCCCTGAAGGTGAATGCCTTCAGGGAAGTCGTGTACTGTACGCACAATTCTGTGAATCACTTATAACTGCTTTGCCGTTACTTATTGCCAATTATGGACTCAGACTATTGTCCTATAATCTCATACAGTCCCTGGCACATCATAATATGCTGAACAGTGGCAGTGGGGGCCGCAAAATGCCGATTTATTACTAATAAACCCCAATGATCCGATCGAAATTAGGGATCCGATCAAAATTAGGGATTTCGATCGGATGATTGGAGGGGCACGTGCCACCCCACTCTCCCCCCACGGGCATGCGGGGACCACCAGTTATCCGCAGAGCACAAGTTAGGAACTGCACATTTCCCACGTACGATAGTGTGAGGCATCATGGTGAGCATGCACATTTTCCAGATTTAGCCACATTTGTTTGTATGGGGTCAAAGGGAAACTTCAAGAAATGACTCCCCCTATCTTTACAAAAAAGCATTACCTGTCATGCCAATGTAAACAGGGTGCTGATGTGATTATGGATTAAGGCTGGAATCAATAGCCATCTCACAGCTAAAATTATTCCCTGTGATGATCCATGCTGTAGCCTAACCCTTTGGCTATGAAATATTAATTTTTTTCCCAATGTGCACGTTGCTAAGGAGTAATGTATGTGTGTGTGTGGGTTTGCGTGTATTTTTATCATGCAGGTCCGGAAGCATGTCAATGACCTCTACGAAGACATGCGGGATGGGCATAACTTAATCACGTTACTGGAGGTGCTTTCTGGGGACACGCTGGTAAGCCTCGTGATGCATCTACATGTTTTATGGTTGTATAACCACAAAATGTTATTCGTGCATAAATTAAGGATTAATGCAGAGTAGGGCATTACAAAATGACGTACCCGGCGACTGGGTTTAGTAGAAAAATACCGTCGGTGGACATACATCCTCACAGTTGTTTTGAAACTACCATAGTAAAATAAGTATAACACATGTGCCCGAAGATGACAATTTACAATCGGTGGACGTTAACCTTCCATGACATGGATTGGTAATGTGGCCTTTGACAGACTATGGAACACAGGCTGCAAAGTATGACAATTAAAATGGAGAGCTGCATGCTGGGACTTGCACTCGGAGACAGAAAGATAAAGATGAATCAGAAAACAAATGCAAATTAGAGACTTTTACGGTCAAGAATATGAAGTGCGCTTGGGTAGGACCTATCATATATGCATTTATGTTGAACTTATCTTGCACTGTACGTAGCCAACCATGCTAATCGGAGGAGCGGGGGCAGGACAACAAAAAAATGAAAACAAAAAGCAGCTCTACAGAAATGAGTTTTCAACCTAGATTTAAAAGGGCATAACTCCTGTGTGCTACCTAATATTGAAAGGAAGATCATTCGAGGAATGTCTGTGGCCAAAGGATGAAACTGCTCATGAAATGTCAACCAAAGGCAGGCACAATCCCCAAGCAGGAGACCACCACCGATATGGAGTGAAGAGATCGGCTTATGTGCAGGACCTCTAGATGGATTGTGGCAGTGCAGGACTGTGGGGGGTGGGGGGGTGGCAGCGACATGGGGAGGTTTTTATCCAGGAATAGCTCAAAGACCGTCAGATGAAAAGAAAGTATTTCTAAATGCAACGGTGCTGAATCCTTGTATAACGTAACATTGTTAATACGTATGTTGTCTTGCGTACTTCTCATACTTGAACATCATTTTCGTAGACAATTATTACACGGTTAGAATAATAAACAACATAAATAGTATTGTTAGCTAAAAAAAACTAAATGATTTGTGAACCCGCGAATGGCATTCTTTGTGTCACACGTTTATGTTTTATTATTATTCTTTGAGCACACCGGTGCCTAAGCTAATGTATCGTTAATTTATAGATTTAATACAAGTATCACTATATTGCTTTGTGAGGTCTGTGAACAGCTGTCAGTGGGTTAACGGTTAGTTTTGGTGGTACACACATGGAGTTGTATGTGCGTCTTAACATAAAAAATGGTTTTTGGACGGTTTTTTCAAGATTCAGATTGAATGAACCTATTTGCTTGTGAGCAATTGCCTCGTCAATATTTCTAGATTTATATCTGAAGCTGCAAATAGAAAATCCCCATTCATCATTGGTGGTGAATTACAATTATCACTTGGGACGTTGTATCATAATTTCTCAAATGCATAATCTCTCAAATTACATCAGTCATTTGTAAAATATAAAAGTGCTTTTAACGTGACTACATATTTGTGTTCGTTATTGATAAGACTTTCAAATATACATAAAGTGTATTTACCAGCTTGGCGTGATATTGACCAAAATGTAACATATTGCGGGTTTACTCTCCAACACACCGGTGTGTTGAACTAGTAACTAATTGGCACGTCTTGTTTTCGTGACAAACCTTTTCAAATTGGCTGTGTTGGGGAGGGGGAGGCGGCGGGTTTCTCTAAACATGTATATTTACGCGACCTAATCCCAAAGAAGAAACCCCTTATGGATGTCTGTTTCTTTTTCATATCGCTTCTTCCTGATCCTCCCACGCAACAGCAAAGGGAAAAAGGGCGAATGCGATTCCACCGACTTCAGAATGTCCACATTGCACTTGAATACTTACGACACCGCCAGGTATGAAACTCACACTTTCATTCCATTCCCATGCCGATTTTTTTAAATTCACACTCATGTGATGAAACAATACGAATAGGTTTCACCATTTCTGACCTTAAAATAAGAGGCGTTAAGGTGTTCAAACACCAAATATATACCTTTTTGAATGGCATCCAGTCTGCATTAACCACACATCCTTGTGGGAAAACGTGCAAACAAAAATGCGTTTAGAATAAATGCATTTTCTTTGAAACTGATTGGCCTACACCAGAGACAGCCTTCTTGATGGCCTTGTCTTTGCACCAGTGTTAGACCAGAGTTTGCTAGAAGGCGAACAGTACAAGGACAATGCACGTGTCAGAGCATTTATAGTTCGGATTGAGCAGTTCTATCGATAGGTATCTATAGAGCTGTAGATATAACTGCTCAACCCGAGCTGTACCCTTTTGGTGTTTGAACATCTTAACGCCTACTGTTTTATTGCCAGAAATGGTAAAATCTCTTCTTATAATTTCATCATTTTAATACTGGCAAAAAGGTATCCCATAGATCACACTCGCACGTTGAGTCAGAACATTCAATTGTTTTTCTGCTGGTCAACGTCACCGTGCGAGTATCTCGCAAGACCCTGTGACATGTGGTAAAATAAATGGCACGAGTGTGTCAATTTAGCCCTTTTCAAATTCCATGCCAGGAGTAGTTTTGTAGCACTGCTACCATTTAATTATTCGTCACCATGCTTACATATATTTTTTAATCAGGTGAAAGCCAGTTGAGATTGTCTCATTCTCAACGGAGACCTGAGTCAAATAAAGCATGGGAGTAATAATGTGATCAAAGGTCAACAATAAGAACGTACAGAGCCTTGACTATTATTAATGCATTTCGAAATACATATTTTCTAAGAATGAAACATTCACATGTCCAGTGAATACATTTTAAAATCAAGTACAAGGGATAGAGTGCAGCAGTGGTACAGTGGTTCATTATGAACCTGGTGACCTGAATGTTATTCCTGACCACGGCTAAAGTGTGTGGAGGGTGATACCTCAACCAAACCAACTCTGGGCTCTCATACCAACCTGAAATGGCCAGAGTGTTGAAGTATGGTGACAACCCAATTAAGTAGTTCCGTCATATATTTATTGCACACACAATTATTCTAACAAGGGGGTTGTAAGGATCTGTCAGAGTTCTAAATGAATTATTATTCTCATGGCATAACACCAAGAGCACAATGAGAATACAATTGTGGAAAATGCAATTATTTTAAATTACATCTGAAATGTATGGATATTCAAGTATTTATATCGCCTCCTGTTTACTGCCCACAGATCAAACTCGTCAACATCAGAAGTGATGACATTGCAGATGGGAACCCCAAGTTGACCCTGGGATTAATATGGACCATCATCCTCCACTTCCAGGTAATGAATCGTTTTCAGACTTTCACAAGTAACTTGAAAACCACCGCTGCAGCGAGCATTTTCATACGGGCGATCTTTGTGACCGCGCTACGGAGGACGCCGAAACGTCACCGAAACGTCGTGTTTGTCATCGGTTAGCAGAGACCAACTGGAGCCAGCCGCCTTCAGGGGGCGTGTTGGCGTGACGGCGGCGTGGGGGAATGTCTGTGCGGCGTTTGCAAACGGCCTTTGTCAAAGGTCACGTCTATTGCTTACTTACCGCTGAACGGCTGTTGGTCTTTGCAAAGTCAACAGCCCCCCTTTAATGATTACTTGCACGCAGTTGAGTTTAGTTTGCACGGTACGTTTCTCATCAAAATTAACGTTGCAGATCAGCTTCAGTGTGTACGTATCATGTTTGTGTATCTACCTACATTTGTATGTGTGCCGACCTTTGGTCACATGCCTGAGGTAGCGACTGTACAACTGTTGATGGTTCCAGGACTGGAGAACAAACATGACATGAATCATTGTTGAGACTTTGTAGTTTAATACACGTGTCGACACCTCGTTATACAATTGATAAATGCCAGATGTTGGGCAGCTATTCTTCTTCCACGCGTTGGTTGGGGAGCTATTGGGCTTACATTTTTTGGTTTACATTTTTTTTGTCAAAGGCGTTTTGCATTACTTCGAGGCAAAGGCCTGTTTGTCAGCCATTACCAGGATAATTAGAGACTAAACGTTATCTTGTAAGAATATAAACGCTTAAAAATGTAACACGACCCCACTAACATTCTCAACAGTTTTAAAACACTGTGTCATAGTAATGCTTATCCATTTATAGTTTCCCCTATTCCAGTTGGTATTTTCCAAAGCTGATGCCAAGCCAACAGCAGTGTTTCATATTCATTGTGGCCTTCCCAACCATGACGCTGAATGACGCATGTGAAAAAGGATTTGCTTTTCATTTAGATCATGTCGCCTTGTGAGTTGGTGAAAATATTATAGGGAGACATTTGTTTACATCTACACCAAGCCTACAGTGGCATATTTTGTTTTAATCATTGTTATATGTGCACTTATTATTACTACGAATTCAGGAGCATACAACATATATGTATTAAATGTAACGTTCCAAATTGTATGATTGCGACCACATTACTTACATCGCTTGTGGGAGAGGTACATTCCACAGTCCTCGTGTGTGAATACCAGCAACAGATTTATGAGCAAAGCAAAGTACGTTGCACACAGGCTCTTGATGTTTAGAACTAGACTGTAAGGATAACGCACTTTGTCCTTGTGAAGTCTCAGTAGATCTGTGAAAAAAAATAAGCGCATTTCACACGTTGTACTTTTTCATACTTGGCGGATTATGGTCGTGTCTATGAATCATTCCAGGTGCGGGGATCGATGCTACGGATGACCTTCACTGATATATATGACAGCTTACATATTTTCAGCGACACGAGCACAGTACCTGTTTCCCTTTTTCGTACGAAAAGGCGTTTCGTACCCCAGTGCATGTTGTCTCGTGCGTTAGCTCTCGAGTCGATTAAGAATCGGGGGGGGGGGGGGCGTGAATGTGTTACTGGTTTAGAGTTGCTGGTGTTGTCTAAGCTTCCAGGAAATGTATTCTCCCAGCTTGCCAGCAGTTTGGAACAGTAGCCTGGGGCAGGGCAAAATATTACAATGAGCACGGACGGGTAGCCTATGGGCGCTGCTTGCTTGTTTGGCAGCCTCTCCCCTCCCGACCCCTCTCGCCGCACTCACTGCTCTGCTCGCAGAGCAGCTGATTCCGAAGTGAGCTGTCTGTTCATTTGCGGCAGCAGGCTACGTATGTAGAGGCCGGCGTAAAAGGATGGCCATTCCGCTGAGTGCCGTGCCGCTGCGGTAGTACGTGTCATCAGGATTTCAGCGTCAGCGCTAATGGCTGAGTGCTCAAGGAGCTCCGAAGGTGATTAGATTTTGCTGCCTGCCTGGCCCCCCCCGGATTACGGTCGTATCGATGAACATCGCCAAGCTTAGGAATCGGTGCCATGGGGAATACGTGCGGCTGCGTCAGGGAGCAAAAGGAAGAACTGGTCGTTGATCCGAGCAAAGCGCCGCTGGACTTTGATCCAGCAAAGGATAAGGACTCCTCCAACAGGAAGAGGTGGAAAAAATGGAGCAAAAGGCAAGCATCGTCTGTAAAGTCACAGTTGTCGCAAGACCTCGACCCGCAAGCGAGAGAAGCCGAGACCCCGACGCAAGCTTTTCATCCGTGGCAGGTCGGTGACGTTAGCAACAGAAGCATTTTGCCGGCAGAAAATATCGACCATGTTGACATGGGGATGTTAAAAAATCCAATCGTCTACCCTGCTGAACGTGAGCTCGCTGGATATGGACGTGAGGCTGAGGCTATCAAGAAGACACTACCTATGAGCGGGAGAGATAATAGTCATCTGGAAAACTGTTCAAGTAATAATTGTGTGATTGAGCCCACTGGTGGTTCAGAACTGTGCAGGCAAGAGAAGTTGAAACCAGATTCTGTGTCGGCCGACCGTGGCTCAGCGGAGCATGTTAATAATAGATTTACTACACACGAGAGCGGCTCGCCATCGTTACAACGAGATAATGAAGACGACCGCATAAGACCAGCTTCGTCAAGTGTGTTGGCCAGTTCCAGTAGCGAAGACAAAGTTGACAGCAATGCGCCTGGATTGTTTAGGTCTGGATCTGCCGTCTTCGAGCAGCCAGTCACAGATGGGTTGGCAACAGATAAGAGGGCAACTGTGTTGGTCAGTCACGAGCATGTCTCATCGGAGCTTGTGGATAATGGCAGCGGTGATGCATCAGATCTGGGGGAGGATGACAATCCTGCTTCCGCTGATTTTGAGAGGCATTTGACGTTTAGCTGCGATGAAGTTCTACACATTAATGAGGACAGTTTGCAAGATGACGAGACGGTTGGCGATCTTCCCAGCGCTGCGGCTGGCTGGGCAAGAGGTCAAAGGGTTGATGATAAGGCACGTCCACGTGAAGAAGGAGCTCTTAAGCCAGTTAATTCCCCATCTGTTGTTGGGAAACCAGCCTCGGGAATTAATGACTCGGACCACGGTGGTGAAGTATGTCAAAGACACATTCATCAGAGCGACGTAATTAAGGCTGTTCACAGGCAAGAGGTAGGACCATTTTTCGTTTTAAAAATCAATCACTTTCAACGCAATGACCGGTGGTGATGTTTTAGTCCCATAACATTGCTTGCATGTTTTCAAATTGGAAGCGTTTACAGCACTACTGTGTTGCCCTCATGTGTGCTTGTGTAAAGCATCGTCCAAGTGAAACACATTGAAGGGGGTTTTTAGCTGTGTGAAAAAAATAACTCCTATAAAATATAAACTCAATACATTGCCAATATTGAGTGTGAACCATGCGGCAATGCACTCCACTGTGGAGTAACCCACCGTAAGTGAGCAGGCAATTTACTTGAGCAGATTAAGTTCTTACGGTGGCCAGAGCTGGTACAGTGGGGCGTTTGTGTCGTTCAGTTGCTTTATTCCAGAATGGTTGGCAGATGTTGAAAATGTGCTCATTATGGATGGGTTGGGGCCTCTATAAGTAATCGTGCACACCCTCAAGAACTGTAAAGCATGTGTTTTTCATTGAGCTCCTGCACGTATTGATTTGCAGCAGAAGCAGCTGCGTTGAACAGGACGTTTTGTTCGCTTGGCACAATCGGCGTTCATTATTTTTTGTCGTTTGTTTGGGACATGTATTTGTTTGGTGTGTACCTTGTTTTGAATTGACTTATCCGGAAGATGTGTCATTTCGAGGACCTCGGACAACAACAATAAATCTGAAACTTTACGAATAATGACTGGAGATTCATAGGACTTAAAATGTGTATTCGTTCATCACTTATATAAATAACTTCTATTTCTTAACATTGGAAACTCTGATAGCAAATTCTTATCCACCTTAAATAATTTCCATTTGTGTCTACCCACAATAAATATTTTTAAAAAATCGAAAACTTATTTCGGATGATTTTTGTTTTGCTTGTTTTTCTTGAGCCTAACTTTGCAGCCTTCTTTATTACATTCTTGGATAATTTTCTGTCATTTATTTCCATATATTATGAGTGTCATCAGAAAACATGTCTCAGTTCATGGCCATACCTTTTTTCTCCAATATAATTGTACAAAAATACCTTCTGATGTCGCTGGGAATATATGTATGTTGAAGTTGTTTCACACAGTACGTAGCCAACCATGCTTATCGGAGGTGCGAATAACATTAGTGGGAGTGCATCTCATTACCTGGCTCTGCTTATGCTATGTTATTTGTTACTCTCTTCATGCAGTCTCAATATAGCTTTTCCATCCTCGTAGATGGTTTCATAATTTGTAATATGTTTTATTTTATTTCATACTGTACCTTCTTTGTGAGGACTTTGATGACTGCAGACAATTTGTTTGAGTAAAATTCGTTTCCTTAGTCGACAATAGCAAGATAATGTTTCTAGATTTGAAGATAATGTTTAGTCTTTACTAGAATCTGATTTCAGAATCTGATTTCAGAATCTGATTTCAGAATCTGATTTCAGAATCTGATAGGGCGCCATGGTGGTGAGATGTTAACTACCTCGCCTGGTATACAGGAGGTCGTGGGTTCGATCCCAACCCTGATGCCTGCTGTATGTTCTCCTCCGTGGTCGCGTGGATTTTTTTCTGGGTCCTCCGGTTTTTTCCCTCCACATTTATAAACATGCGTTTAAAGTATTTGGCTGCTAGAAATTTCTACGTCATAATCCACTTAATTAAGCTATTATTTGTGGACAGGTCGTTTCTTAAAAAGAGCTCTGTAGCTCAGTGGGCCGTACCTGGCAAATAAAAATTGTTTTTTATAGTTTATAGTTTGATTTCGAGTATGAAAGTAGTCTCTTGGTAGAAAAACCTTTCCTAAATCCGGCTTAGCTGGCCTTTAAACTGGCCAAAGTAAATAATTTATATACATAATATATAAGGCTCATGGTTTTTGTAACCCTTCAAGTAGTTCAAGTCACTAAGAGGTAGGAGTGCATATGGAGAACTGAATTTTCTGAAGCAATACAACTTACCAAAATTCCTGAAGAATAACGTTTTAAAATCAACTTTCATTCGCTGATGTAACATATGGATTGGGAACACGACAACGGCAAAGAAAATTTAGCAAATCATAAAACGTTTGCAAATTAACAAGAAAACGTTAATTCTTGGAATGACACTGAGCCTGAAATATGGAAGGCATGGATCAGAGAACAAAAACATAATGTATACGTGGTATTTTTACTGTTAAATCTCCTCACGAAATCAAACAGAATCTCCAACACGATTTTGATTTAATTCAAGATCAATTGTCAACCGTAAGATTGCTCCTAAATCGTAAAAAAGAAAAACAAGGTCATGGTCTTTTCCTCAAACAAAAATCCAGTTTCATTCTCTTCACCTTATACTGATTACAGAAACAACATTATTGAACAAACGGAGTGCTTAAATACTTGTTTACTGATTGATTCCAAACTTACAATCCAACCCCATATTCATCACAGCTTGAAGATAATCAAATCAAAAATAGGATTCTTATATTTAGAAACAAACATGGAAACAATCATTGTTTTCCCATTCGATTACGCCTGCAAAATGTGAAGCTATCACTGTTTGACTACGGTGATGCTGCTTACAGATCAGCTTCTAATAAATCACTAAATAGACGAAACCCACTTTATAATTCTGCTCTTCAATTTGCACTGGATGCACCATACAGGACCCACCATTGTGACCTCGACCTAAAATCCGATTGCTCATCACTTGATGTAACAAGAAATCTAAATTGGGGCATGTTTATCCGTAACATTTTTATTTCCAAATCTGCACTATACTTAGCTAATTTATTTTACGCCATTGTCAAATCCAAGAAACCTAAGGTGTCCATCTAATTGCCTTTTAACTATCCCAAGAACAAAATTTTGTAAAGGTGAAAAAGCCTTTGCCATTGCAGCACCAACGTTTTGGAACAACCTTCTTTTCTGCCTTTTCACTTAAATCTTCCTTCAAAAAATGTTTTGAAGCAAAAGATTAGTGCTGCATACAGCCACATTTTCAAATGTGATTTGTAAATGTGATCTTTAACAATATAAAGTGATGAACACGTAGGCTTTCGCGACCAATATTATTCATAATAAAGGTTTATGGGTTAGATCGCATAAGTGTAAATGTGTCGTAACCCTCCACCACCCAACACAGCCAGTAAGATTTGTGATGTAAACAAAACGTGCCATTTAGATTGTTTTGCTGCTATAAATGTGTAGCTTCTGAAAACGAACTATATAGCTATGTGGGCCTTACCCTGTAAAATACAAAGATTAGTTTAGTAAGCATGGGTTATTCTCCAAGTACTAGAATTGATTTACACAAGCCAAACATATTCGTGCAATTGATGATCCTTCTGAATTACAGGGCCCTCCTTATGTAGGAGCCTTCAGAAAAAAGATTTGAGGACTGAGTGAGCATTTGCAGGGTAAATAAAAGTCATGGTTAAATTTTATATTAAACTAGTTCATAAAGCCTGTCTTCACCAGGCAAGTTTCAATAAATATAAGAATTAACCTGATGTTATTTTTTTTATCTACGATCAGACACCAACAACTACTCCAAAAATGTGTATTTTTCCACGAAAAATAACACATTGTTGACGACTTGATTGAACTTGTTATATTTAACGATGTACCCATCGGAAACCACTCAATTTAAAGATTCAGTTTTATTTATATTTTTGTAAAGAACAAAAATGAATGAACTTAATATTATATGAGAGGAAGCTCCTACCTTTTACCGTTTTCGAATTATTCAGATTTGAACATCATAAAATCAGTATTTTTTCATTCACAATCGCTTTAATCTGAAATATCTCAAAAAATAAAAGATAGAACAATGGTTCTCACTTGAATTGTATTTGCTGTTTAACGCTCTATCAATCTAAAAGAGAAACGAAATCTTTTTTTTTGTACGGTTTCTGATTGCATTGGATACGTCTCAATCATTCAATGTAGAATATAAAAATGTAAAATGGGAAGCTTTGACATGTGCAGATAATTTACGTTAGTTGATCCAAATATAGATCAAAATACATTTGAATCATGTAAAGAACTGAGCTGGCTACCTTTCCTCTGCGCGTGTGCATTTATGCATATCCTTAAAGACAAAGAGTAGTATAGTAGTGCAGTGGTTAGCGCGTTGCGCTATGAATCCAGCGCAGCCACCCAAGTTCGATTCCCACTCGTGGCCAATCTCTCACTACTGCTGGGCCTCCTGTGGGTCTATTCAGCCTTAGTTTAGTATCTGGTGCATGTGCAAAGAGCATTGGGGAGACAAAAGCGGCCGGGCGTGGTGCTGGCCTGTGTCGTGCCGATCTTAAGGGGTGCTCGCTAGCAGCACTTTCCCCAACAATCTGTTGAAAGCTATATGGGGGATTTTGACTTAAAACTTTCGTGACTGCAGGAATTCATTTTCTGGGTTATTTTCGTTAAAGTTACTTAGATATATATTTTTTTAAATAAATAAAACATAAATAAAAATTCGACGTGACTTTACTGAAAGAACCAAGAATATATATGGGGGATCTTTGTTTTTGTAGAAAAGCCTCGTATGAATCCTTGCAAAAACATACCGGGTCTAAGTGATTTATCCCTTATTTTGAAGTCTTTTTTCTCATGGATGGTCATGTCAGCTGTTATAAACATATCATAAAAAACCATGTTCTCTGTATATACGTCTCAATCCTGTAAAAAAATTGACTCAGTGGACCAACAGCGATGAGGCATCATTGACATCTGTGAGCCACCAGCTGTAAATCCAAAGGATTTTTTTCTTTTTAATCACGGAAGCACTTATTTCTAATACGGGCGACACCTGTAAAGGTTTACTTGACATGTTTTGGTTTAAATAAATATTTTGTTCGTGCACAGTGTGCACTTGTTTTACTTAAATGGCTTTGTGCGAGGTCCGCCGATGATGCCGTAGAATTCTTGTACATTTTCGAGGTATAAACACGACCGAGGTTGTGTACACGTACGGGACACTCCGTGCCCATCTCACACTCGTCACACAAGCCTGCCGTTGCCTAATTTAGTCTGAAACAGCGCGAGACCACACCTTGCAGGAGAAAAACCTAAGGGACCCTTACATTTCTATTTTTTTACAGATAGTATTGAACAACAACTTGTAATTTTTTTTTCATTTCGAATGGGGCTCCCAACCGTACACCGCTGCATTAACCTTTAGAAAATAAAAACACTTCTACCATGCACTGCAATAATGCGCACAAGACCCCCGTAATAATGCCGTGCGCACGACGTCGCCCCGCGTGTGAGGAGCTGATATGATTATGGTCTCGTTTATGCGAGGAATTTGGCGCATGCTCCGACATTGCTGTTGATAGCGGTTGTCTTTGTGGCGGCACCGTTTGATTGTTTTTGTAGCCGCTGCGGAATGTTAAGTGTCAATTTTCCCCCATTATCTAGGCACCGTTGGACAAGCGCCTAAATGGCTGTCAAAATGGCTGTCAAATTGCAAACAGCCACGGTGTCCTCTGTTTACCCACGTTAGTAGGTCATTTGTTTCCAGCATTAATTCACGTAATTGTTTTTGGCATGGAATACTTTCCTTAATTTTTTTTATGCGCTTAGCACAATTTTGCAGCATACGCTGGGATAGACGATCGCACATTTTATCTTCGTAGGGTTTCTCTTTCAATGTGAAATTTTTATTCTATTTCAAATTAACTTTTGGAAGGATGCAACCCTGGTGTAATGCTTCACGCGGTACTTGACTTGCGATCCAGAGGCCTTCCAGTTCGATCTCCTGGGGCAGCAGTTGACACGATTGTGCGAGTTTCTTAAATCCCCCCCAACCACCACCGCTTCTGTCCACCCAGCAGTATAAATGGGTGCACCGCAGTAAGCCGTTGGGCAGGAGGTGACTTGAGGTGGGGTAAATTGTGGGTAATCTCACCTCCTTCAAGACGTCTAGCCAGCATGGAAGAATAGGGCCACAAAATCACCTATAGCAAGGTTTTCGAGGGCCCACTTTAGAGGAGGCCCTTCCACCAGCAGTGGCATGAGCAAGACATTGCAGGGTTGTGCCTTTACTTTCTATATGTTTGAATTTATAAAAAAAACGAGTAGGAAAAAAAAGAGGCCAATGCATCTAAAGAAATTGAAAATAGTGAGCATATCATTGGCTCACTTTATGCTGGATATTCTGTCTGCAAAGCAACGATTTAATTGGTAGTCCTGAAGGCAGTTGTTACCAATGTCTGGTTTTTCTTTTCTTAATGCCAAAAAAACTGAACTGTACCGTTAGGTTTGGTTTCCGTCTCGTGCTAAAGGAATGTTGGAAATACAGTGATGTAATTCCACTCATCGAAAATTTTCTCCAAAAGTCTTTCGGAGTGGTTTTTTTAATTTGCACTTAACCGGAAATTGTTATTAATGACACGTATGCCATGTAAAAATAAGCACTGTATGCATGGAAGAAATGTGTAAACCCTATAAATGTTAACATTTAGAAATCATATCTTTACAAGTTATGGACACTAGTGACATTCAGAGGAGGTGTTGATTCACCATTGGCACTGTGAAAAGGAGTCGAGTGAGATGAAAGCTCGCCCGAGTTTTCCATAAAGGGTTATGTTCATTGTAGAGCAAGGTGCTATTTATGGACAATGTATCGTTTCATCCTCGCCTCTCTGCGTAAATAACCGGGTGCATATTGACAAGTATGCACCGCTTGGTGGCAGCATTAAGTTGTTTTTTTAAACGGCAATAATTTCCGAATGCAGATCTCCAACATTGAGTGATGTGTACCGTAATACACGATATAAATTATGTCATGTGTTTTTTGTCAAGTATTTTTCAGCAAGGCTGTCTGGTAAAGGGTTGGGGGTCCTTTTAACTTTTTAAAGGCACAAAGCAACCGACATTCTTGACCTCATGTCCAATCACGAAGGGGCGCTGTTGCTTCTTTGCTCTGCCCACATGATTTTTAAAAAAAAGTTTTAATTGGTAATTTCAACAATGTCCGAAACACGTTCGATGCTGCTGCTGTTGTGTTGATGGTTAGCTCCGTTCAGAGATCGATCTCCTGGCGTGGCAGTTTTAGTAGAGGCCCTTCTCTGCCCAGATATGGCATGGCAAGCGATTGCATCGATGCATCTTTACCAAAAAATCACGTTAAATCTGCAACTTGCACTTCTTAAAACTTTATTTAAGCAGTATCTTTTACATCTTGCGCTGTCTTACACTACCTAAACTGTCATCGAAATTGTAAAGATGAATGTAAGTTGAACTTCTTTCACACCCTGCATAGCCATCCGTGCTAATCAGAGGTGAGTTGGAGTATGGCTGTGCGCTGCCTCCAACATAAAGTTCGGTTTAACCTCATTGAGGTCGCGTGCATCCGTGACCTCATCTGACCCGCCTCGCTGGTGTTGCTGACAGATCTCGGAGATCCAGGTGACGGGACAGTCGGAGGACATGTCGGCCAAGGAGAAGCTGCTGCTGTGGTCCCAGCGCATGGTGGAGGTCTACCCTGCCGCCTCATGCCAGAACTTCTCAACTGCTTGGCGGGATGGACACCTCTTCAACGCCATCATCCATCGACACCGGTATGTGTGCGTGTGTAGTGTTGAACCTCTTTGGCGCACCGTACGTATCCAACCGTGCTCATCAGAGGTGCTAGGGAAGGACAACAAACTGGAACAGGTGCTCTTTGCAGCCATTACCCGCCAGCTTGGCTTAGCCTGTGGATGTATGTTGAACTTCTTTCACATCGTACATAGCCAACCACGCTAATCGGAGGTGCCATGTTGGTAAGCCATTGCTCACCAACATGTTGTGTTTATATACCCTGCTGTTTGGCCATCTCAACCGCTTATTGTTTCTGGGTTCAAGTCTTTAATCTTTTTTCCGTGGGTTAAAGATGAATTGTTAATTGTCATCGTCAATCATCATCAGCCATGATCAATCCACTGCTAGATGAAGGCCTTCTCAAGCCGTTACCATCACTCAGGATTTATCGATGTCACAATCCAGTGGACACCTTCTCGGGCGTGTTCTATATTTTTTAAACATGCGTCTCGATTATTTTGATTATTAGGCTGCGATACATATGCACAAGATAAGCCACTTAGTTGAGCTATTATTTTGGGACAGGTCGCTTTTGAAAAAGAAGCTAATAGCTCAATGGGCTTTAACTTGTAAAATAAAATAGTTTAGTTTTATTTATAGATTTTAGTTATTTGTTTACCTCCCCAAGACTTTACACTCCTATCGTGTTTGTTGTTGCAACGTTCTGACTCGCCCCTCCTAGACATCTGTGAAAAAAGAGATTTATAGCTCATCGGATTCCTTCAGTGTGAATTCATATTTTGATTCTATTCCCTTGGCTAGCGACTTTGTTTTTTTCAGTTTTCATTTATTAGGTATAGCCCTGTGAGCCATGAGGCTCTTGACTCGGGTGCAACCGCAACAAACAAAAACATGAACAAAGAACATCTTAAAGTGACGACGCACAACAGAAACATCCAGGAAAAAACAGTTAAATCTTCCAGAAAAAGCACTGTGTATATCAACGCTGTGTGCAAAAATCCCAATGGGATGCAAGTCTAACAATAACAACCATAAGACAATTTAGATTAAAGTTATCAGGCTAACACCGTACTTCAACAAACATAGCTTAACCATACTTTTTCGAAATCACCAAAATAAAGCTATAAAAACAATGTAACAGTGATCATAGGAACTGTGATTCAAATTTAGCAATAAACGATATCCATAACATGTACGACCAAACTTTACGGCCATAGCTGGCAGCATGAGTCAGTTCATAACATCAAAATTTGCGAATGCACCTTTCAAGTTCAGCACACTATAATCGAAACTCAAGATCATACTTTGCAGCGGACATCTGGAGTGGTGCTGTCCAAGTCTACTTACTTAGTTCGTTTTTTTTACCGATATAACGATGTCTTTAACCTGCTTTTGTTTCTTTCTGAATGTTTATGGAATGCACGCATACTCGGTGCTATTATATTCGCAATGAAGTTGTTGATGCTGTTGCATGCATAATCGGAGTAATATAGCAAATAGCCCAGTGCACTTTTGGCTCATTTCTTACGTTGAATTGTCAAATATTAGACATGTTATGTCAAGTGAGTTAAGCACACTGTCATCTATTTGATATTAGATTGCTTAATACCAGAGCGATGACTTGATTACAAACGAAGGCAGCATTTTAAGTTATTTATGTGTTTGTGTTTTAAATTTCAAACAAGACTGCATAAGTTCAGAAGAAAAACAAGGCATTTACAGATGGAACTCATTATTTATTCAAATCAACATGCTTACTCAGTTTGCTGACGTTAGCATCTGCTTGTCTAGACTTGCAATCTTGGGGTATATCAACAGTGTTACATGTGTATTTGACTATGAGTTAATGAACTTCATTAAATGGGTTCATCACTTGATTTACCCTTGTTATCTTTACCTGAATGTTTGAGTCACGTTTAACCGACAAAGGTGATTAACAATTAAGGCAAGTGTCCTTTTTTTAAGGAATCAGCCAATTTCACATTTTAGTCCCCATCATTAAAATAAAGGTGGATATGTTAAGCTTTCACCAAACTTGACACATTTAACGTACAGTTTTGTTGTTGTTGTTACCATGAATTAATGATTATGCGTACAATCCCTTGCAATGTCCATGTAGTGGAGATCACATTGCCGCCAATATCTGTTGGCTGCGGTCAGTGTTGAGGTGTGTCCTCTGCTGACCACTTATTTGAGCCCTAAAGGATTTATCGTTGAGACTTGTTGCGTGAGTGTGGTATGCCGCTCCACAGCCAAGTATTTAGCTGGGGAAGCCAATCTACAGAGCGAGATGTGGCATTGCATTTGACAAAGTCGCATTGCTGTTTAACCGCAGAATTGACAAGAGTATAAAATTGACTCCTTCACGAAGGAGCCCCAGAAATCGCAGATGTCCGTAGACCTTACTTGAACCGATGTGTCTTCGTACGCACAGCAGTCATTATAGCTGATGGTGATACCCGTCTGTGTGCGTCAATGCAAACTCGTTTCAAAATCGCATTCCAGAAGTTGTTCCATTGGCCGTTGCAGCTCTACTTTTCCAAAATAATGTTGGTAAACGTTTTATCGATGGAACTGATTATTTCTTCAGATGCTGTCGGTTTAAATCGACATGCTTTCTCTCATTTGCTGGCATTTGCAGCTGCTAGTCTAGACTCGTAATGTTTGGGTATATCAGCAGTATCACTTGTGCGCAACCATTTTTCTTTGCCGTAAACACATTTCTTGTTACTCTTTGGTGTGTTACTCTTTGGTTCTTTCGGTAAAGTCACGTATTTTCTACCTACGTGACTTTACCGAAAGAACCAACGAGTATGGATTCCTGCAGTCACGAAAGCTTCAAATCAACATGTATTGTTATTTTCCATCTCCCTGTAATTCTTACACATCACCTCTCCTCCTTCAACCCCACTGGCTTCCCATTTACTACACCGCTCTCTTATCAAATACCTGATGCTAGTCTTTACATCTTTCCATGGTCTTGCCCTCTCATCTCCTTCCATGTCCCCTTCTCATCTTCTTCATTCCTAATCTTCTCTGTCTCTGTCTGTCCCTCCGTCTCCCTGTGCCCAATCCCATGTTTGGCACTTCTTCCTCCTTGCACCCCTCCACTGGAATCAACTTCTCTTGTACATTTCGATTTAAAGCTTTCGTGACTGCAGGGATTCATCTTCTTGGTTCCTTCGCTAAAGTCACGTAGAAGGGAAATAATAAAATAATACAAATAAAACATAATAAAATACAATTCTCACGACGTTTCGGCCACAACGCAAGGACGGCTGCTTGCATTGTGGCCGAAACGTCGTGAGAATTGTATTTTATTATGTTCTCTTGTACATTTAGCAGTCCCCCTCAATAACATACTTCTGTTTCGCTCTCAAAGCTCACCTCTTCTCCAGTGCCCATTCCCTTCCCTCCCCTCACTCCTCCACTCCTTCCCGTCCCTCCCATACCCTTTCGTGATCCCTAAGTACCCTCTATCACTCTCACTCATTCTTATATCCTTGTACGCACCTGAAATTTAAATAATTGTATTCTGTTACCGTTTGGTAAGCTATGTCAAGCGCCTCGAGTGAAGGTGCTCTGTAAATATAAATGAGATTAGATTGTACATTTTATCCTTACACTATACAAATTGTGGAAATGTAAGTCAACGAAATTGCAAAAGAATCATCTTAAAGTGGTTTCATGCTCCAGCTTAGCATGGGGTGGCACTCCTCTCCTGCTTACTTCCATGAGCCTATGGTGAAAAAAATTCCACATTCCTATGACGGGGGTGAGTCTACCCATAGGACAACCACTACTGACTGTAATGAGGTGATGTAATCAAAGTCAATGCCACGTGGCGAACTGTCACATCTGAGTGACTTGTGTTTGAAAATAGGTCGGTGGCTTTAAAAAAAAAAACATATCTATAAGATGAAGTGAAGTGTATCCCATTGATTCACTTGGTCCCAGAGGCCCTGGCTGAATGTTGACGGTCTCGGTGCAGAGTTGCTGCTTGTCGGGACAGGACTGGGCTTTGCCACTGGGCTAAGGTTCAGGAATTCAGGGCCCTGAATGTGCGGGTGTCTTTTCAAGTCGTCACAAGCATGGCTAACGTGGTGCAAACACGTGATGGGAATTTCAATGGCAGGCCACTAAATTGACTCACTTGTAATGGATAGAATTTCAGCAGAACGTGGAATTTGCTTTTGTGAGCGAGGGTTTGAAAGGCGTGACCAAAAGCGACTTTCTTCAGTTACGTAAACGTGCAAGCAATTTGCTCTTAATCCCTATTGAAATGTCGTACAGGCAGCCACGTGCAATTACGTGGTTTTGACACTTTGGGTGTCTGCACAACGGGTCCGCTGGTGTATTCAGGTTACTGTAAATGTCTTGAAAAATCGCACAAATCTATGTAGAAATGATGAAGATGTTGAAATGGCCTCCATCACTTATCCCGTTCATCTTGCATTTAAAACGAATTTTTTACACCCTCTTGAAACATTCTGCACTGCAGTATCATTTGTCAGAACCCATTTTGTCCACACCATTGATAATCTCAGTCAAATGCTGTACCAAACAGACTGCAGTACATTCCAATAAAATGCACATATACAGCTGTCAGTGCTCCACACATGTCAATGATATTATTTGGACTGTTTGAGATGTAATTTTCAGTTATCTGCATTCCACTATTAATTCCGTATGAGGCCAGCTCCCCACCCATTTGGAGGAATGGTCTCTGATTTTTTGATTGGATTGAAAAATTTAAACACTTTAAGGACAATGTTTCAGTTTCATTTATTTTGTATAGCCCCTGTGAGCCATGCAGCTCTTGACTCGGGTGCAACCGCAACAAACAAAAACATGAACAAGAAACATCTTAAAGTGACTACGCGCAACAGAAACATGCAGGAAAAAAACAGCAAAGTCTTCCAGAAAAAACCCACCGTATATCAACGCTGTGTGCAAAAATCCCAGTGGGATGCAAGTCAAACAATAACACTTCACCTCTCCTCCTTCAACCCCACTGGCTTCCCGTTTACTACACCGCTCTCTTATCAAATACCTGATGCTAGTCTTTACATCTTTCCATGGTCTTGCCCTCTCATCTTCTTCCATGTCCCCTTCTCATCTTCTTCATTCCTAATCTTCTCTGTCTTATTGTTTAAAGAATAGCAAACGACATCTCACGACGTGTGCTCTGTCAGTACATTGCATTGGTAGACGGTGATTGTTTCTAACTGATGGGTTTAATCGGAAGTATAAAGCTGCCGTGATAAATCGGTAATGTATGAAGTGACACGAGTCTACTTATGCAGGTTAAGACTTGAATTAACAACCCTTCTGTGGTGCGCGGATCTGTCTTTAAAGGCTTAAACACCCAAACCACCAAATCCACGATTATCTCTTTTTTTTAATTGCGGCTAAGCATCAAGCTTGCATAACCACTGCATAACGCATGTGGCATACTTAACAATAACACAATTTTATGATGTGCTGGTTTACCAGCTTGTGCACTAAACTGTGCATATTTGATTATACCAGAGTGGAATGGGGTGGTGCGGTGCCACGGCGGTTACTGCCATCTGACTTTCATTCACAGCCTTGGCTGACATTAGTAGCGATTTCTATCTAAACTGGCCGTATTCACCAGAATGGCAAAGTATGGCCGATCAACTCTCTAAACTGGTGTTGTGTGAAGAGGCCTTCATCAGCAATTGGTTGACAAAGGGATGCAAATAATTTTTATTTATATCACTTGCACAAGTATTGTAAATACATTTCACACCCACCATAACTTTAGTTTGTTTGCTTTATTACGATTATGTATTTGTCCCGATTAGCATGTTGGTACATTTTACTCTGCATTTTAGCAAACCGGTAATGTTGGTAGGCATATTCACTTCTTCACTCTGTAGGTATTGTGCCCAGGGCAATATAAGTGGTTTGCTAATGCCACACATTGTAGCCTCGGTATGATGCCTCTAATGAAAAGGCTATTTGTCTAAAAGCACACATGGTTGGATTTCAGTTCTTGAACTTTGTTTACTTGCAGTTGTGTTTTTTTGTGGTTGTTGCAACTTTATACTCACAGGTTTTACCACGTGACAGTAATTTGATTAATAGATCAAAATAGCTTCAGATGTTAAGCAGAACATATTTCATTACGAGTATAAAACACATGGATGTCACGTGAGCTCCATGTTGAGGTTGCTTCAAGCAAAACAAATAATCCTGTGCAGTACGTACATATATATTACTAGACATTTTTTTTAGAAAGGGTGACCATCTGTAGATAAATCTCATTCTAGAAAAGCAACAAGCAAATGACACGAACGCGAGGGGTCAATCGAGGAGGACTTGCAGTGATGTAATGAGAGTGATTGGAGGTCTGGGATGGATTGCAGCTGTGCAGCTCTGGGGACATAACCGTGGGCAGTTGCTGTGACGATGGCTGCTGAGTTAGAGCCTTTAAATTCGTTGGGATCATTGGAGGTGGCCAACTGGCACAAGGGGTCACGGTATTGAGTTACCACTGCTGGGATATACCGGGTTTGAATCTGGGCATCGAGTTAAACCGTAGCTACCTGTGATTGTAAAAATAAACTTTGTTGAAATTGTCAGTTTTTTTATTCACTTGCCTGAATTATAGCTCTGATTAATAAAAAAAAACATACACATTCGATTGTCTTGAAAATAAAGTTGCTGTGTACTGGCGCATGATGAAAAATATGCCCTTTGGGTGTGTGGATTAAATTCTCATTTGAAGCACTCTCAAAATTAGTTTTGTGATGTCTGCTTCGAGCAGGCTATTCTCGAGTATAGGCTGATACGTTGGTTTGCAATATTTCTGAATGGATGTTTTTCTATATGACGTGGTGTCAATTATAATGAAGTTGAGTCAAAGACCCAAGCAATATCATTTATAGGTAGGATTTGCAATATGTGGTCTTATAACGCTGCAGTCTTTTGAAGTTTGTTAGAAAATATGAATTAAATTGGGAAAAAATGATAACAGATAAATAACACAGATTTCTAAGATTTTTGGGGTAATGACTCTTCTCATACCCAGTTTTCAAGTAAATTGTTTCATTGGATATTGGAAGAAACAGTGCTTTAATTAATCAATTCAAACATGTTCTTAGGCTCAGAATAATTGCATCGGAGTCACTGACGTTCGAGGAGTTAAGAGCAGCTAATAATTGAACCAACATGCGTCAAAATATTTTATTTCGTTATTTGGTAGCAACCTGGATTTTCTGCTCACAGTTAATGCAGAGTTATTCGTAGTTTTACCGACATGTGAAGCTTTGTGTGTTCTCCTGGCAGCGTTCATGGCCGAACAAAGAAAATCAAATAATCTAGGTGGAGATAAAATGTAACTTTCTAGAATGGGTTTTCGGGGTGTGCCACGTGTTTGACATGATGCCAAACGACACAAAGATTGCACCGAAGAGCTGAGAGGCACAATCGCGAAATCCTAAGCATGAAAACCAATGTTGGCATTTCCCCAAGTCTTATTACAATGGGATTGACCCGCGTCTCACACATCACATTTCCTTTGTTGATTCACACTTTGCAGGCCGGATCTTGTGGACATGGAAAAAGTCAACATCCAGAGTAACAGGGAAAATCTGGCGCAAGCGTTTGCCCTTGCAGAGAAGGAACTCGGGGTCACAAGTCTACTGGACCCTGAAGGTGAATCTGTCTGCAATAATGAAAAGAAAACACGTATGGCAAGCCAATGTGGGTTTAATTATCTTGCGCTAATTACTGTTGTAACCAGGTATGTTTAATGTAAACCAGCTGTCGAAGCAAGTTCTAGTTTTTAGAGTTGCTCTTGAATATGTTTCTGAATTTAGGCTGTCAAAAGAACTCGTTTTTTGTTGTAATGAGATGTGTTTTGTTGTTGTTGCAGACATTGATGTTGTATCTCCGGATGAAAAGTCCATCATCACGTACGTGTCTTCGCTGTACGACGCAATGCCTGTTGTCCCTGATGTGTTCAATGGAATCAGTGCGGATGTGAGTACTTCCTTTTGCCATGCATACACGATATATAGCCTGGAATGAATGCATCCAGTGAAGAATTATCAAAGCAGTTCAAATGTTTTTAACTGTGTTTTCACACAGAAGATGTACATACTTATTATTTGTTTCATAATGAAGATTTTTGGGTTATATCGCATAAATATAAATGTGTCATTAACCCACCACCACCCGATACTGTCAATTAGTAAGGTTTATCACGTGAACAGAACGTGCCAATTAGTTACTACTTCAGCACACCGGTGTGTTGGAGAGTAGACCCACAACATTTACAATCTGAGTAAGACGTTTTGCTGGTGATTGCAATGAGCTTCATCAGGCGATTTTCCAGAATTTTGAAGAAGTCTTCCTTATCGGTCGCGAAAGCCGACGTGTTAACCTTTTTATTTGCTTGTTTTCCTCTTGGCTTTTACTTACGAGCATGTGCTGTCAGCGAGCACCTGTGTAGTCCATCACCCCCTTCACAGCACTTGCTGTGAGTGCTAAAGACTCTATGGAGGGAATCTTTGTATCTGAGTTTGTGTGCGTAGTGAAAATAAAAACAAAAACTTTCCTTTGAATTGGAACTTACACGTTTATCTTATTTCACCAGGAGGCCGATCTGAAGTGGTCGGAGTACCAGGAGATGGTGAAGTCGCTGCTGCTTTGGATTTCACGACAGATTGAGATTATGGAGGACAGAACATTCCCTGACGACTTGGAACAGTTGAATGTGAGATACTGCCCCTGCATCTGGTGCCTGTGCCCTGTGGCTTAATTACCCCCCCTTCCCCTGAATCATATACACTGGTGAAATATAAGTTGACAAACAGATGTTAGATAAATTATTCTGAGATATGTGTAATCTTTAATTAGAATAATCACTTATGTATTAAGCTTGTTAAAATCAGAATACACAAATAGCACACTGCAATACGTTTTTTCACTCGTTGTCTTATAAGTTTTAAATGCTTGATATGTGTATTCCCATAAGTATTAAATACTTAAGTCACTGTCGAATTTTCTTTCCAATACATAAACACAGCACCTTCTTTCAGGAATGATAAACTTTTTTGTGTTATTCATGTAACTTACTGACGAAAAAAACTACAAACTAAACAATGTTCTATTTTACCAGGTAAGGCCCACTTGAGCAGTAGAGCTTTTTTTCAAAAGCGACCTAGGCCACAATTGATAGCTCAACGAAGTGGGTTATCACGTGGGCATTTATTGCAGCCAAAAAAAAAAATGCTGTGTTGCAACCACAATCTGAAGTTCCTCTCACCCGATGTTCTGTTCTGCAGGCACTTTATGCCCAATTCACCCACCTGAAAAACACCGAGTTCACGACGAGGCTGTCGGAGAAGCACAGAATCCACGAGCTCTACAAGACGCTGGAGGTGCGGACCGCACGGCAGCCACGACGCTCGTTGATTTTTTTTAAACGACCAACACTGTTTCGATTTAAAGCTTTTGTGACTGCAGGGATTCATCTTCTTGGTTCTTTCGGTAAAGTCACATAGAATGGAAATAATAAAATAATAAAAATGAAACATAATAAAGAATTATTTTATAATGTTTCATTTTTTTATTTCCATTCTGCATAATAAAGAATGATTTTATTATGTTTTATTTTTATTATTTTATTATTTCCATTCTACGTGACTTTACCGAAAGAACCAAGAAGACCAACACTGTGTCACGCTCCGTTTATCTTCTTTTTTGCGAGAGCAATTGCGATCGCTTCTGTGCCATTGTCTTGGCAGGGCTGGTTTCAGTCAGGTCGAATCAAGCTGCCCGAGAAGAGCCATCCCAACGATGTGGAGCGGGAGTGGAGCAGGCTCTTTAAAGCCATGGGCGAGCGGGAGACCACTCTGCGATTTGAAATAGCGAGGTCGGTAATGATTCGTCGTCGTGTTTAAATCAATAAACCCTAAAGTGAAATATAGAGCTTTGATATATTTATAGTTCCATTGCTTTCCAGTAGTTTTCCTTTCTGCTTGCTGTGTCGCTTCTTAAATTTTAGGATTTTTTAATGCATACATTTTTTCTTCTTACTATTTTGTTTAAATAATATTACCTCTATGCAATTAACAGAAATCCATTTTGTTAATTTTTTTCGTAACTCATTGGTAGCTTGTCATACAGACATAATAACATATTCATCTCTAAGTATATATATTTATTTTTTAAATGTGTGGTCGGGGGGGGGGGAAACATAACAGGCTGAGGAATGTGGTGTAACTGACAAAAGTGTGATCTGAGAGCGCCTGCCGTGCCGTGGCTTGTCAGGCTTGACAATGGTCCGTGGCAAGTGTGGTCTGGATTAATTTCAGTGCACTAAGCCAACGTTTAAGACCTCCGGGGCGAAATATTACAGGTACGCCCATCATGGCCGGACCTATCGGGACGCATGGGGAGTTTTACTTTTCGCCTGATTGGCGCGATGCTTTTCGTGGCTGAGCAGAAACTCCTTAAATAGCGCATGCTCGCCGCGAAAAGCTTTCGTTTTTGGGAAGTTCATCTCAACTTGCCGTCGTGAAAGATGTATTCTTAAACTGTGGCAGTCATTTAGGATTCTTCGGAGAAACATTGTGCTCGTGTTTTTTTTATTTTCTTACGTAATTATTAGTACATTCAATCAAGATGGGGTAGCACGTGTTGGCGTCAGTTTGTCATTTGCAGCCCTGCTGAGGAAAGGGGTAAAAATACAGGAAATAGTCAAGGGAGGAAATTTTGATAAAAACAACTGGACTTAGGAGGGAAGCTTGACTTCCTTCAGCACTAGGATTATGTCGAGTAGCTCTGCCGTGCATTATGGCTCTCTGCCACGCTCGTACACTGGCGGTTTGCATGACATGGTGATGAATGGGGGGCAGTCTCCTGTAGGCATGTCCTTCAGCAGCCACCCTGGAAGTACCATGCAGTATGCTTCTCTTCCAAGGTCATTCTCTGGCGGTGGTGGTGGTGGTGGTGGCGATGGTTGTGGCTCATATGGAGTGATAATGGATGGAGCACAGTTTCCTGGTGACATGTTTTACAGTGGACAAGGTGGGAGTACAATGCAGTATGGCTCTCTTCCAAGGTCATTCTCTGGTGGTGGTGGTGGTAGCGGTGGTGGTGGCGGTGGCTCATATGGAATGACAATGGATGGAGCACAGTCTCCTGCTGGCATGTCCTACAGCACTCAAGCTGGGAGCACCGTGCAGTATGGTTCTTTCCCAAGGGCATTCTCTGGTGGTAGTGATGGCGGTGGTGGTAGCGGCTCGTATAGAATGACAATGGATGGGGCACCACAGTCTGCTACTGGCTTGTCTCCTCACGACAGCCAGGTTGCGAGCGCTGTGCGGTACGGTTCCCTTCCACGAGCTTTCTCTCGTGCTTGTCCTAGTGCGTCATATGGAATGGCAGTGGATGGGGCACAGTCTGCTGCTGGCTTGTCCTACAGCAGTCCGGCTGCCAGCACCATGCAGTATGGTTCTCTGTCGCAGACAGCTGCTGGTGGCTCGTATGGGATGGCTTTAGGTGGAGGACAGTCTGGTGGTGGTATGTCCTACAGCAGTCAGCCTGCAGGCACCGTCCATTATGGATCTTTGCCAAGGTCGATGTCTGGTGCTTCATATGGAATGGTCGCTGGTGGGAGCCAGTCTGGACATGGCATGTCGATCAGAAGTCAGTCGGTCAGCTCAAATGTTTGTGTTCCTGATCGGGGCCAGTCCGCGGGATCATTACACCAAAACAGTGCCGCGGGCAAAAGCGTGTCCTTTGCAGGGGCCTCTGCTGATAATTTTGACAATGCAGACGTGTACAGAAGCGTTTCTTACAGTAGCGGTAGCGGCCAAGGCCAGACGCTTGGCAGAGCCACGAGCCCTCTGTCTTCTCCACAGTACGGCGCTGATGTCGCAGCGTCCGTCATGCGGCAGCGATCTCCCAGTCCGGCTGGTGTTGACCGTGGCCAGGTGGTCGGACCGGTTCAGTTTGGCAACGTCGTGTTGAGGGGCCAGCCGGCGCAGTACAGCGGCGGGGTCGCGTCGTCTCTCGCCGAGCGCAGTCAATCGGGCGGCATGACGCTATATACCGTCGAGCAGATACAGGCCTTCGCCCCCTCTTCAGACATTGGAATAGTGGATAGCAGCCAGGTGTTGACCCCGGCGCAAACGGGCAGCGGTCTCAGCAGCGCAGCTCACCTGAGGAGCAACGCCAGCCAGATGGCTCAAGCCAGCTTCGGAGGTGGGGGTGGGCACGGGTTGACAGGCATGCCGGCGTACGGTCAGTTGGTGGACGCGGGTGGAGAGATGGCCAGGTAACGGTGATGACAGCAACCGCGCGTGTCGGTGGCGGTGTGAAATTCCAGCGCTTGCTTGTGCATCGCTGTTGCATAGGTGCGTACGCGTTAATGCATGCAATGCCGCATTGCATTGCTCGAGTCTAATTGTTGTTTGTATATAAGCATTGTGCATAATGCACATACATATCCAGATGTTTCATTTTGAAGTCGATGGATTTTAATCCCTAATCGAATTTGCATACAGTTATTCTATAATTATTGTCACCATTATCATGGTGACACAAATATATAGTCGTTTTCTTCAGCACTTTGTTGAAATTAGTTAGACATCTCAAAAATAGTATAACACATTGCAGTTATATACCGCAAATAGTCATTTTATCTAAATTAAATAAGTCACTTAATGAAAATATACGTGATTAATTGCCATGTTTTCTTCATTTGGATATTGAACCGGCCGCATGCTTTCACAGCGATGCATGAGCCCCACCTGCTCACACCAAAACAAAGCGTGAGCACGTGACTCAGGGATAATTTTACAATGTCGTTTTTGAACAATGACCCGATATAAATATACCTGACGTAGTAGGTAAACTGCCATGTCGTTCGTGGGCACAAGAACAAAAATTCAGCCGCGCTGAATTAGCTCATTCGCTCTACGGAAAGGTGACGGGTGAGGGTTGCCCGCTTCATGCAATGGGAAGAACCGGGCATGCAGTTCCAGTTGGAACAGGAGAGACATTTCACATGGCGTATTTCATTTCAATGCCGCTGCGGTGTAGCGGTTATGACACTGGACTTCCCCAGTTCCATTTAATCTCCCCACCTATAATTCACACGGCAGCACAGATGGCGTGAATGGTTTGCATGTCATTTTGTGGATCGGCGGATCGCACGTGGTGGGGTTAAGTGTGGGTACTCTCAACGCCTTCAAGTCGTCTGGCTGGTGTGGACGAGTCCGCCAAATTAACTGTAGCGGCGCTCTCTAGACGGTTTATTTATGTATTATGCTTGTTCACCTAGGCAAGCGCAGCCGAGTCTCATGACAGTTTTTTTTCAGGAGGGTAATTGCGGGGCTGCGCTTTTATCGTATTTCTCTTGTGCTATCGCCACTCTGCCCTTTGATTGCCAGGCTGGAGGCGCTGCAAAGGTTGGCGAGGACAGCGGAGATGGACACGAGCCAGTGCGGTGACCTCCTGGCCAAAGCGTCGTCGGCCCTGCAGGCCGTATGTGTCGCACCGCATTCTCTGCGCGTCTCTATTTATAGCCTAGCAGTGGAGGACAAAGGGACAAAGGCAGCAGCCTCGTGATGAACTGCACACGGTCTGCTGGTGGCAATGACATCCCTACGTGTGCTGTTTTAATGAGACGCCGTTTGGAATCCATTGCTGGCGCCTGCCTAATGGGCGAGATGTTAACTTTCTCTCCCCTGGAATACCGGAGGTCGTGGGTTGGAATCCCAACCCTGACGCCCGCATATTTGGAGTTTGCATGGTCTCTCAATGGTCGTGTGGATTTTTCCCCAGGTCCTCCGGTTTTTCTCTCCACATTTATAAAGACACGTTTAGAGTATTTGGCTGCTATAAATTTCCACATGATCAGCCATTTGGTTGAGCTATCATTTGTGGACAGGTCTCTTCTGAAAAAGAGCTGTTTAGCTCAGTGGGCCTATCCTGGTAAAAGAGAAATAGTTAATATTCAGTTAGTTGTCCCGAATCTCATTTGGATTCTGCAATGGGCTTCTAAAGATGTGGAAATTGATATTTACAAAGAAGGAAACTTTCATAAGGCACCATTATAATGGCGTTAAAACAATTACATGTAAATTCTGTGTTAATGTATTATTATAGCGTAGAAGCAGTTTCATAAGTTAATGTTATGTCTTTAGTAAATAGTGTTTATTGGACAATTCTACTTATTTGTGTATCCTGTACTCGCGTCAAAACAGAAAGTAATAGATGATCCATGTTTATTCATTCTTAGGACTCGAGTCGAATTTCTTCCGGGCAGCAACCACAGAGCATGGCTGAGATTGCACAGTATTTAACGGAAACTGAAGTGAAGATCAGCAAACTCTTTGTGGACATCCAGAGTCTCAGAGAAGCAAAATATCTCCACTCGGAGCAGCTCTACTCCAGGTACGACATGTGGCTTCTTTCATTCACCCTGAATGCCAAACCAAAACAAATATCTCTACGTATACTTCCGGGGATGTGGCACGGTTGCCTTCCCGTCCCCGGCTGAGCACCACGGCGGCGAGATGTTGACTACCTCGCCTGGTATACAGGAGGTCATGGGTTCGATCCCGACCCTGACGCCCTGTATATTTGGAGTTGACATGTTCTCCCTGTGGTCGCGTGGATTTATCTCCGGGTCCTCTGGGTTTTCTCTCCACATTTAGAATTGCGCGTTCAGATTTTAGAGAGTTTTTGGCTGCTATAAATTTCCACGCAAGGAGCCACCTCGTTCAGCTACCATCTGTGGCGAGTTCTGTTTTTGAGAAAAGAGGTATGGTAGCTCAGCGGGGCCTATACCTGGTTAAATAAAAAAAGTAGTTTTAGTTTAATGGAGCATGAGCTTTCTCCTTGTAAAAAGGTTTCAGTTTTGTTGCCAGAAAAAAGGGGAAAAACCCTATTATTATATTTTGGTACTGGCAAAGGAGGTTTAATGATGTAGATGCTCACCCCGAGCCCTCATTACTTTGATAGTGCATTGTCTTTGAGCTGTACGTCTTTTGGCATCCTCTGGTCGAGCACCAATCGGGTCGAGGCTCAAAAGAAAGCCGTCCCTCGGTGTGGACCAATCAGTTTCAAGGACAATGCATATATTATCATAGTGTGTTTTTTGTTTGCATTTGACTGCAAGTATTGTGGCTAATGCAGACATGAATCCTCGTAAAAAGAAGGTTTCAGTTTTGTTGCCAGAAAAAAAAGGGGAAGAACCCCTATTATTATATTTTGGTCCTGGCAAAGGAGGTTTAACGATGAAGCCTTCTCGTCGTGCCGCGGCCGCACAGGGTCCTGCAGCTGCACGAGCAGTTGACGAGCATGCGCGCCGAGCAGGGCAAGCTCCTGGGCAGGGTGCAGCAGCTGCTGGAGGACAAGGCGAGGGACGCGGCCGCCTCCAGGGCGGCGGACGCCGAGCGCGTGCGGACCGAGGACGACTCCAACCTGAAGTATGCTCACGAACTGCTCGCCTGGGTGGAGCACAGCCAGGTGCGTTTGCGGCTGCCCGGGGTTACGGCACGGCAGATAAGTTGTATTCGCTCCTGATACGCTCGTGGGTTTAAATTTTTTACCTACGTGACTTTACCGAAAAAACCTAAGAATATGAATCCTTGCAGTCACGAAAGCTTCAAATCTAGAATTGCTGAAAACCGCGTGTTTCGGCGGCATAGCGGTTAGCGCGCCGTGCTATACGAGCCCGGGCCACCCGAGTTCGATTCCTGCTCACGACCAACGCCGGTGACGATGGGCCTCCCCCTACGTCGACTCGGCCTCAAATGAGTACCTGGTGCGGTGTGTAAATATCGCTGCTAGGGAGAGGAAGGCGGCCGGGCGTGGTGCTGGCCACCCACCCCCCTCGTGTGGCGTGCTGGCCTTCATAGGTGCTTGCTAACAGCACTTGTCCAAACAGTCTGTTCAGGCTATACGGAGGATCTTTGTATTTTGCTCGGCATGATTTTCTGACACGTCTGACATTTGGCTTCGCATTATGCCAGCAGCTGCCCAAGGGCATCGTGTTGTACAGCACGCACACACGATCCGCACATACTCTGGAAAGCCGTTCAGCAACACGATCCGTGAAAACCTATGCAGTCATAGTAGTAGTAATAATAATCATGATGGTGTCGCAACTTGTACTCAATTGGTGTGTCGGCTGGAAACAAAACATACAAAGTCTGCCATGCCCATCATTCAACAAAGAGTTACAATTTTAAATATATCTCATGAGTAATCTGTGAAAGTTCTGAAGGCCATTTTCTGGATTTTGTTTTGTAATTACATTACTTATACTAGTCTCTGTTAATACAAGTCCAGTTGCTTTTGTGAAAATACAAATAATATTGGCTAAAATTATATAAACAGTAAATAAGTGTATTCTGTATGTGGTGGTAAATGGTTGCTGGTCACAAGATGTAACTTTCCACATTGGCTAAACACAGTTTAATAGCAGCTTTGCAAAGTCCGCCATTCCAACAGCTTCACATATTTTTTAAAAATACAAATGTAAATGCATTAACAGTTCAACTGGCTCGCCCATGATACAGTGATACCTCGGTTCACGAACGCTTCTGTTCACGAACAACTTGGTTCACGAACAGAAAAGTTCATAAAAATATGCTCCGGTTCACGAACTCCGCTTCGGTTCACGAACAGAAAAGTTCATAAAAATATGCTCCGGTTCACGAACTCCGCTTCGGTTCACGAACAGAAAAGTTCATAAAAATCTGCTCCGGTTCACGAACTCCGCTTCGGTTCACGAACAGGAGCCGCGGCCATTTGAATGCTATTTCCAGGCTGTCACGTGGTCGTGACTTAACCGGAGTTACATTGAACCCTGTGGGAAAATGTGCCTCGGTTCACGACCAATTCGGTTCGCGACCAGAGTCAGTTCACGAATTAAGTTCGTGAACCGAGGTATCGCTGTATTTGTGTAACCTACCTGGTGCTTCTGGGTTCTTACAGTTACAAATTGACTCGGGTGACTGGGGCTCCGATCTTCCTTCTGTCGAGGCGAATATGGAAAGCCACAAAACTCTACACAGATCCATCGAGGACTTCAGGTCAAGTGTGGAAGAAGCCACAGCCAACAAGGTACGGTTTATTACCACATCATTTGATTCCCATAAAAATGTTATATCTTTGCTCTCCGGGAAGAGAGGCTTTGTTTATTCATGATCACTTTTTCATGGGTTCGATCACGAAAATGTAAATGTGTCGTTAAACCCACCACCACCCCCGACACAGCCAATTAGTAAGGTTTGTCACGTGAAGAAAACGTGCCAATTAGTTACTAATTCAGCACACCGGTGTGTTGGAAAGTAAACCCACAAGATTTACGAGTTGTCTACTGCGTAAACCCACCGCATTTACAGTTTGAGTGCTGTACTCAAAAGTCAACACGTTAGAATGGTTTGTAAAGTTGCACAAATGTGAGTGGAGTGCGTCGTGTGCGTGCTATGTCAATTGTTGTTTTACAGAGCAAGTTGTCATCGACTGTGAAGGCCGAGTACATTGGGCTTGTGAACAGCCTGGAGATAAAGTACACGAAACTCATGGTTTGTAACTTGGCTTATGCTTTCACACAGTGCAGCAAAGCCTAATGAGTACTCGTAATTAAGCATCGGTGTCTGTCACGTAATTTAACTCTCTAATACTTTCTTGGAAATTTGAAGTTTTTAAATGTAGTTCGTGGGTATCGGTTGAAGTAACCTCCTATTTAGGTCGGGATTCTGCCGTGGGTAGCGCACCGGACTTTTTGATCTCCTGGCGCAGCGGTTAACATAATGGGTCAAGTTACTCGCCTCCGTCCACCCATGAGTATAAACGGGTTACAGCACATGAAGTCCATCAGCAGGTCCCATGCGGTGGGATAAATTTTAGGTACTCCAAAGACGTCTGGCCAGCATGGAAGAGATAGGTTAAATACCGTCTAGAGAGTCTCTGTCGAGCTTCCTAGAGCGTGGCCAAGAAACCATACGGCTAGACCTTTACCTATTAGCTATAGTGATCTCTCTGTAAACACCAAGATTACTTTAGTTTAAAATAAAATTGCAATATTCCTCGTGAAACAATGTAATTTTGTCTCTAACTAATCCAAAGGGCACATACTTATTGACCACACCCTGTGGGCGATGGGAATTCTGAGCGGTTTGCATTGTGTGCCTTGAATTCAGAACGCGTCACGGAGCAGAGGGAGGCACCTGGACAGCTTGCACAGCTTCATCACACGGGCCACCAAGGAGCTCATCTGGCTGAACCAGAAGGAGGAAGATGAGGTGTCTTATGACTGGAGCGAGAAGAACAGCAGCACTGCCGTGAAGAAGGAGGCCTACGGTGTACGTTTATCCACTGCCCATAAGTCACTCGCACATCGCCGGAGACCGTAAGAGGCGGTTTGTTTCACTGGTATAACTTTGTCCAGAAATATGCGGTTTTCAAGGGCCGATGTGGAAATGTGAAAGCAAAGCAAGCCATTTAATTGTATGCATGCATGTTGAACTTCTTTCGCACGCTACGTAGCCGACCTTGGTAATATAATCGGAGGCGCAATGAAAACGTCACGTGATCGTCTTCATCTTTACTTCCTTGTGCAGGAATTTATGCGAGAGCTCGAGGAAAGGGAATCGAACATAAAGAGTATTCAGGAGAGCGGCGAGCAACTCCTGGCTGATGCCCACCCTGGAAAGCAGTCGATTCAGGTATGCAGTTTTATTTCAAAGATGCACCTGTGATCATTGGTATAGCCGTAATGACGATATATATTCTTGGGTTTTTTCGGTAAAGTCACGTAGGTGAAAAATTAAAATTAATAAAAGTAAAATAAATATAAAATAAAAATCACGACGTTTCGGAGGCAACACAAGCTTCCGTCTTCAGGTGGAACCGTCACAGCACGATAGCTGTATCAAGCTATTTAAGACGGAAGCTTGTGTTGCCTCCGAAACTTGATTTTTATTTTATATTTATTTTACTTTTATTAATTTTAATATTTTACCTACGTGACTTTACCGAAACAACCTAAGAATATGAATCCTTGCAGTCATGAAAGCTTCAAATCTAGAAGTAATGACGATGATTTATTTCGCTAACCCAACCCTGACGTGTGCTTCCACTGAACTCTCCTTTGGAATTGGGTTGTTTGACTGTAATTGTGTGTTACAGGCCTATATTGCAGCCATGCAAACACAGTGGAACTGGGTCCTTCAGCTGTGCTCTTGCGTAGAGACACACCTGGCCGAGAACACCGCCTATTTCCAGGTACGCTTACGGCACTGAGTGACGTGTAAGTCGCTGTTATCCCTCTATAACTAGCTACGTCTACGATCGTCTGCTTTCAAAACGAGGAAATGTATTTGCGTGCGCATAGCTACTTCCAATGCAGCACATCTAAACTACGAAATTCTTAGTCTATTAATCTTGTCAAGATGGGGTGCGATGATCACAAACTTCCTTTACTCGTTGCCAGTTCTTTCAAGATGCCAAGGAGGTGGAACAGCAGCTGAACAACCTTCAGGACACCATCTGGAGGAAGTACAAATGCGACAAGTCGACAAGTTTGACCCGCCTAGAGAATCTCCTGCAGGACGCGATCGTGAGTACTTTTGAGCGTTTGAGAGTTTAGAGTATTTGGCTGTTATAAATGTCCACATGATAAGTCACTTTGTCGAGCTATTGTTTGTGGCCAGGTCACTTCTGAAAAAGACCTATTTCATTCAATGGGCCTTACCTGATCAAATAAAATAGTAGTAATAGTTGCACTTTAATTTCTTTTTCATCTGAGATCCTAATTAAGTTGATTACGTGTGTAATGCTTACCCCAGTATTGAACCTTGTGGGTTGCCCCTTTTCCACGTTCATAACCACAATGATAATTGCAAGTCACCTGTGCCTTTTAACACGGGTTAGAATTGGCATAAATATTGTGAGGAAATATCCATGACTAGACTTAATGAAAACGTAGTTTGATGACGGGACGCTGCCATGGTATAATGGTTAGCACACTCTACTTGTGATCCACAGGTCGCCAGTTCGAACTCCCTGTCACGATAGTTGAAGTTTCTTAAATCCCTCCTCCACCCATGTCCCCACAGCAGCAGTACGAATGGGTAACACCGAGAGGTCAATCGATTGGAAGGGTCGCGTGTGGGTGGGGTAAACAGTGGGTGTCTGCCACCTCTTCCAAGACGCCTGGCCGGTGTGGAATAGGCGGCCGATTCCCTTCTCAGAGAGCTTTCCAGAGCTCCCTCTAGTGGAGGCCTCTTTTGGCAGCAGTGGGAATGAACCAAGGCATTACAAGGGCCGTTATCCCCCGTTACCTTTTCATCTCTCGGTTTGTTGAATCATTGTAGTCCGTGACCGCTTGCTGTTCACCGACGCAGCGCATTCAATCGGGCTCGAATGTGTGATCGTGTTTCCTAGGAGGAAAAGGAACAGCTCTCAAGCTATAAGAGCCGCGTGAACAACCTTGCGAGCAGAGCCAAGACTGTCGTGCAGCTCAAGCCCAGAAACCCAGACAGTTTCCTGCACGGCACCATTCCTATCAGGGCCATCTGTGATTACAAGCAGCTGGAGGTACGGATGCCCTCAGCGTGGTAACGTGTACTTCCACAGAATAAGTTCAGTACTTGCGAACTTTGTATCGGCGTGCATCTGTTACGTGCAGGCGACAAGGTTGCTTAAGGGATTGCTAACGTACGCATACCCGCTCGTACTGTCTTATGTTTCAATATATGGCGACGACTAACAGCAGTACACACGTGTTATTTTAATACTACATGAAGGCGTGCCGTGCACGCCTTCATGGATGCCACTCGCTAACAGCGCTTGCCCTAACAGCCCGTTAATAGGCTACGTGGGGGATATCTGTCTTTGTGTTGAAGATCACGCTGCACAAGAATGCCGAGTGCGTCCTGGAGGACAACTCGCAGCGCTCCAGGTGGAAGGTGATCAGCTCGAGCGGCAGCGAGGCCATGGTGCCCTCCGTGTGCTTCTCCGTGCCGGCGCCAAACAGGGAGGCGATCGACTTGGCCAGCAGGTGTGGCCCAGTGTGCTGTGGGTTCTGCCATTGGCAGTTTGGCACGGTGATTAGAAGGCAACACTTAGTGCAATGGGTGTGCAGTGGGTGTTGGCGGCAGCGGCACAGTGCACTCTGAATTTGGTGATCTGTGTTCGATTCCTGGCCGCGGATAACATCGGCGGTTAGTTCCTCCTGGGTGACTCCCCCTTTCGACCAAATCCACACTGACCACTGTGGTGAAGTATGGTCAGACAGCCCCCCGATTGAGATGATGTGGAGAAGCCTCCATAAAACTTCTGGAGATTATTTCTATTATTTCGTGTTATTTATAATGGGCATGTATTGACATACCCATTACATTTTTAAAGTGAGAAATAACCAAACCGTAACCTAAAGTTCTGGCTCATACTCCCTTTTCATATATTACACAGATATGGAATTATAATTAATTGGTTTATGCTAGGAATTTAACGAATGAACATATACATTGGCTACCTTATATATCCCGTTATGTAAGTATTTTTTTTTTTGCGGTTTTATACATGTTTTTAGTTTTTCTCAGGTTCAGTGGAAATAGATATGGTGAGTTTGTTGTGCATTTCTGTTTCCAAGGATACTTCTGTAACCAATAAGCGATGGTGCGGTTCTTTGGCAGACTTGAGCAGCTGTACCATGACATAGGGACGCTCTGGCACCAGCTGTACACCAATATGCAGAGCGTGCTTTCCTGGCACTACTTTGTGAGTGACATCGACGTCATCCGCTCTTGGAACACCAACATGGTATGGCAACACGCTGCGACCTTTCAACCAATGTTTATGAAATGCAAAGTCCATTGCTTTCGCCCTCGCTAAGAAAGATCGATAGAAAAAAGTGCCATTGTAAAAATTATCTCGGGCAAACATTAATACAATTCACACTTTTTTTTGGCATGTTAGTTTACAGCACAAACTTTAAACACGATTTTTACAATCGGACTTTGAAATGTTATCTTCAGGTAGTTTCGGTATGGATACGTGAGATAGTTAGTTCGATGCACCCCTGCCGTTGGACTTTTAATATACCCGCTAGAATTCCGTGACGTAGTTTGCTCCTTGTGATTTGCTGTGGCTTTGCGCGTTGTTCCGACGTCCACCACAGTTTCGCAACATTTCTCCGGAGGAGCACGCCAACGTCATGCATGATCTGACGGTGCATTACGAGGAGTTCTTGAAAAACAGCCGGGAGTCCGAGGTCTTCACCCCGTCGGAACTCTCTCAGCTGGAGCGCGACTTCAACTTCTGCCGACAGCACTACGAGGAACTGCTTCTGACAGTCGAAAAAGGTAATGCGAGGACAGTGGTGGTTCCTGCTTTGTTGACGGTGCTAATTTAGCAGATCGCATTTATCAGCTTGAAAGTACGTCTCGCAGTTTTCTCTGATGTTGCTGATATTGTCAGCAAAGTTGACGAGGTGCTTTTATTCCGTCTTCTCTAAACACACAATTTATACGATGTCATTCATGTTCACATCTGTGGGAAACATCAGCGGCAATCATGTGCCAGTCGGTGTCTGTATATCTCCAACATTCAGTCTATTGTTGCTTCTGATACAACGCTTTGGGTTGATGTAGGTGCCAAGAAATTTGACAGCCGTGTCTGATTCATTATATTCTCGGCGCCGATAGCTATCACTTTCATTTGATTCACAATGCGAGTCCGTCTCTCTCTATCGCGTGTCTGGATGGCGTGCAGAGGACCAGGATGAGACTGCGTGTCGCAGTCTGATTGCCGAACTGCAGGGCGTGCAGCAGCGTTTGGAGAGCTGCGAGGAGCGCATGGTCCGCATGATCCGCACCCCCTTGGACCAGGATGCCCTGCAGGACAATGCCAACCGCATCTCCGAGCAGGAGGTGCGTGACTGCACGGCGCTCGCTCACAAGCAGTGCTGCCTAAGTGCCAGTGCCTTCCTTTTTGGGAGTGGCTTTTTCAGCCACAATCAGTTCCCTGCTGGATGATCATGTAGCCCAACCGAGGCCATCTCTCATGGTTCTGCGATGTAACAATCCAACCACTCCTGTGATGTAACAATTCAGCACGGTTGGTTACGTGCGGTGCGAAAGAAGTTAAACGTACATGCATGCATACTTTTTGGAGTGGAAATAATATAACTTGAACAGTTGTTGACAAGTTTAGCGAGCATAACATTTCCTTACTTTTCTTTCGTCTCCGATGAGTTCAGTTATTTTGTAAAAAATAATGTACATTTTTGATTTGAAGCTTTCATGACTGCAGGAATCCATACTCTTTGGTTCTTTCGGTAAAGTCACGTAGGTAGAAAATAAAATAAATCGCGACGTTTCGATCGCAACACAAGCGGTCGTCCTAAGGCGGAAAACATATAATCCAGCAATGGATCAAAACGTCGTGATTTATTTTATTTTATACCTACGTGACTTTACCAAAAGAACCAAAGAGTATAATGTACATTGTTATTTTTATTACAAAAAAAACGATTATAGTGAGAACGCATTGCTCAATAAAGTAGGTTACATTTTGTGAAAATGTAATTATTCTCGCTTCCAGAATGACGCGGTATATACTATTGCCAAGTGGTGAATTGAAACCGTTGTGCGAGGGACGTGACCACGGTGGGGGCGTGGGTGGAACGACAGAAATGTTCACAGCCTTGCGACCGCTTGCCCGTGGCGCTACCCCAGCTATCTGGGGCCTGTGCATACACGTTTTGGGAAAGCAAGAATGAATTTGCAGTGTTAAAATGCTTCTTGAGAAGCTCCGAGTATTTTTTGTTTGGCATGTCAGAATGTTTTTCATCAGTTATTCATTGTTGTTAATGCTTTTTTTCAGCTCGAGCAAGAATGTGTAAAAATAGGTTGCTGTTGAACAGCGCAACTTTTATTATTTGTGTTCATTATAGATTATATTCTGATAATAATTCGACATACCTTCATCATTAATCTTTTTTTTTATTGGTAGGCAGTTCCAAATCAATATGTTTAGTATCATGGAAGTTTTCAATATTACGCATGATTTAGGTTTTGTATAACAAATGCGATCAACACATGATCTCATCGATGTAAATATTGTGTTCTTGAACATTCCTTGAATAAATAATGTTTCTTTGCCTGCTTATTCACAAGTTCCAATCATGTTTTTCTCCTATGGTAATTATGATTTTTATATAAAATGTATTAGCATGTGGAAAATACGTTCCTGTAATTTAAATACATTTACGTGCAACTCTGTGCTGGGAATTTCATCGACGTGTCGGGAGAGCAAGTTGAAAGTTCGCAATGGAAGATGCCAGGCAATCATTCTAAATGCAATCTGGAAGGGTGTGATGGGCAGGGCACACGTGCAGTATGAAAAAGGGCAGGTTACAGAGACTGGCATTGGAGTATCACCCAGAGGTCAGCAACCAATGGGGACCCCTAAAGCCAAACGATGAGACACTTAGATTTCGATTTAAAGCTTTCGTGACTGCAGAGATTCATCTTCTTGGTTCTTTTGGTAAAGTCACGTAGAATGGAAATAATAAAATAATAAAAATAAAACATAATTAAATAATTCTCACTTGTGATTCTCACTTGTGAGAATTATTTTATTATGTTTTATTTTTCTTATTTTCTTATTTCCATTCTACGTTACTTTACCGAAAGAACCAAGAAGATGAGACACTTGTCAACTGTCGAAAAAACCAGGAGCCAGCAAGGGGAGGAATGACAAGGTGTGGTGGCATCAGCAGAGTTGGCATTGATATCCTTGATTCATTCAGCAAACCGGTACGGGGCACTCTTAACATGCTATTGCTGCGCCAGGTCATCTTGCTGACGCTGACGTTGATCGCTTTCGTCCCTTCCATTCCGTGCTCCTCCCTTTTCTGGGCAGCGCTTGCACGGAGACGTGGAGGAGGTGAAGGCCGGGCTGCAGCGCACGAGCGCGAGCTGCGAGTCCGTGCTCGGCCAGAGCGTGGCCGTGCCGAGCCAGACCCAGCTTCGCTCCGAGCACGCGGTCACCCTGCAGAGGATGGACCAAGTCTACTGCCTCTCCTCCGTCTACCTGGAAAAGTGAGGACGGCGCCACACCAATCCACACGCAGTCGTAGCCTTTGTCTCGTGTCACTCAAAATCTGCTTCGGGACACCAAGGTCTCAAACTGTTACAGCCTCACGTCGGTTCTCTGCTGTCACCCCCCTTGGTGTGGAACTCTCTATCCCTTTACGTATCCCCAACATAAAATGCACTCTGACTTTCAAAAGACATCTAAAGACCTCCATCTGTTTGGTCAGGGCTTTCGAGCTGCCCTGAGCTTGGCTCCGCGCCTCTGAGTTGTTGACTTGTCTGCAAGATCTGGCGCGTTATAAATGTCATTATTATTACGTGACCTTAATGGACCGATGTTTTTGTTGTGATGACGTTTTTCTGTTGTTTTGTGCTCTTTGTGTTTTGGTGCAATGTCTTAATTTAATCCTTTTTGATTTTGCTTGGTAAGTAGGGTTTTAATTCACTTGGTAGTAGCTGTGTATGGGATTTGGTCCTCATATTTCATTGATGTACAGGGTTATGGGACGCTGTTAGCCTGAATGGCGCTATATAAAATGAAAGTGTTTACTTAATGTCATTTTTACGTTCATTTTATGATAATTTACTGATTTGGAAAAATGCTGCATAATTGGGTTCATAAAGACCTTACAAAACTATTTATGGAGAACATGAACTTAAAATGTTTTTCTAATAATGTTTTTATTATATAATTGCTTTTATAATTGTTTTCCCCGTAGGCTGAAGACTGTGGATTTGGTGATAAAGTCTGTGCAAGATGCAGAAATCCTCGTGAAGACGTTTGAGACCAGGCTATGCGAGGAAGAAAGAGTTCCAACTGACCCACAGGAAATACAGCGCTATAAAACCATTCTCAAGGTGACACATCGATCAGTTTTTTCTTGTTACCATTTTTGGCATTTACATTGCTGGTAAGGACATAGGTTGTTAGCCTCCTAGTTTTGTTGCCTTGTTCGCATGTTTTTTTTCTTTCCGAGCACTCTAAGATTCTTTTCACATGCAAAAAAAATATAACCGAAAGAATTGGTCGCATATCCCAAAGCTGAATTCTCCTGAAAAATGACCCGGAGTCATAGTTATCACAGACACAGGTGTAGCCATGCAATTACCTGCTCACATCACTGTTGGAGGAAGGGCCTCTGCTAGAGGGAGCTCTGGAGGTATTTGGCCTACTCTTCCACCCTGGCCGCACGTCTTGGACGAGGTGGGGGAGCGCCCACACTTTACCCCTCTGCACATGACCTGCCAGTATACTAACTTTATGCAGCTTGGTGGACAGAGGCAGAGGATTTTTTGTAAACTTTCCCAACTGTCTTCTTGGTTCTTTCGGTAAAGTCACATAGAATGGAAATAATAAAATGATAAAAATAAAACATAATAAAATAATTCTCACGACGTTTCGGCCACAACGCAAGCAGCCGTCCTCAGGTGAAGAACAGGTCTGTCGAGAAGACAGAGTCTGTCTTTTCGACATGTGACTTTACCGAAAGCTTTAAATCGAAATTGCCCAACTGTTTCAGCTGCTGCACCATATTGCAATTCCAATGACGCCAACCACTTGTTGGCAATTCCCACTTCCAACTACCATTGAATATGCACATACCTCTGGCATGACCCTGCCAGTGTTGTTCAACATAACTGCACGCGTTGTTAGTACAACTCATGGGCAGACTACCTCATCCTCGCAGCCCGCAGCGTGCCACTGATGAACTTCTTGTTTTGTCGGCGGCACCCCCCCCCCGCTCCCCCACAATGCTTATCATAGCCACGAGCGCAAGTATTGTACATGCGGCACCGTGTCTGTGTCCCCCACCACCGCCAGCAATGGCGCACCGAGGTGGACCAGCAGCAGGACCTGTTCCACTCGCTGGAGGACGAGGTGCAGAGGGCGCGCGCCGTCAACGAGCACATGTTCCGCGCCCACAGCGAGCGCGGCCCGGACGTCGATCGCTTCAAGGAGAGGGCGGATCAGCTGTGCGAGCGCTGGCACAGCGTCCACAGCCAGATCGACGCCAGGTGCCCCGCCCGCCCCCCTTTTAGTCGTTGTGATGACAATGACAGGAATAATAACTCTGCACGTGTTTGGTATTGGCGGCCCATCCCAACAGACAGGGCAAGGCGATCGCGACGGGTGCTGTTTCACTGCCGGTTAGGGGGGGGGGGGCAGGGCGATGTTGTAATTGTTTGTTTTGACTCAATGAAGTATATTGCGAGTCGTTTGCCTTGTGACGCCGCCAGCACGCTTGGCCTACTCGTTCACAAAGGGATCTTGATCGTCTGCAGTGGAACAGAGGGGGATGTACTTTTTTTTGGTAAATACACCCGCGGTGTTGACCAGGGCGTTTGCCGAACCGCGAACCCTCTGCAACAAGCGGGAAAGGCGTTACCGCTTGGCAGCCGTGTCAATGCCCCGCATACATTCGTCGCAGCTTATAGCCCGCTGAAGCGTTGCACGCATGTAACAATTTCACCTACCAGCACGCGGAGGCGAAACGCCGGGGCATCGTGCCGAACAACAACATGCGGCCCTTTGTGCGAACGTGTCGCGTTGACATTGCAGAGCGCGGGAGCTGGAGGGCCTGCAGAAGCAGCTCGGCTACTACACGGAGACGTACGTGTGGCTGGACAGCTTTGTGCAAGATGCCACGGGGCTCCAGGAAAGTCTCCAGTCCGCCAAGGCCACTGACAGCCGCAGCCTGACTGAACAGCTCCACCAGCAGCAGGTGTGTTGTGTGTACGAGCAGCCACTCGGTCTGGCCTCTATATGTGTGTCAGGCCTTCTGGAAACCAGTGGAAATAGTCTGGCTCTTCTTAAGATAAAATAATGAGCAAACAGGTTGTTCTTCTTGGTTCTTTCGGTAAAGTGACGTAGAAGGGAAGTAATAAAACTCATTAGCGACACTACGACGTTTTTTTGAAGACCTGTCTCCCAGACAGACCTGGTATTCACCTGAGGACGGCTGCTTGCGTTGTGGCCGAAACGTCGTGAGAATTATTTTATTATGTTTTATTTTTATTATTTTATTACTTCCCTTCTACGTGACTTTACCGCAAGAACCAAGAAGATGAATCCCTGCAGTCACGAAAGCTTTAAATCGAAATTTTAACAGGTTGTTGTTTTTTCCTTTGTTCGCCTTCCTTACTTCAACGCCAACATTCGTGTCTGTTGTTTATACTAAGGATAATGAATGCTTGCTCTCACATGCCTCAGGAACTGAAAGTGCCTTACATCACACCTCATGTGAACTATTCCAATACCCTTCTACAGTCTAGCCAAGGGCACCCTCAGTGGCAATTGTCCCTGTGCAGCACTAGATGTTTACGGTACCGGCTTTGTGGTTTTTCCCCATTGAGTAACTTGTCAATCGCAAATACAATTTAGCTGATTTGGGCCATGGTACCTGTACACGTGGACTGCTATTTTTCGTGTAACGTCACAGGAACTCCAACGTTCCACTCAGAATCAGACATGGCGCATCTATTTATTTATTTATGGTAAATAGACCCTGCTGTTTCAACCAGGGTGGCCAGTGGTCTCGAACCGTGAACCTCTGTAACAAGCGGCAATGAGGGCTTGCCGCTGGGCCGTGAAACGTTTTGCTGGGCCAAGTGCTCCAGATGGAATTGTTGGTAAGCATTCGCGCGAATATTGCGAGGCTGCGTTTTTTCTTTGCAGAATTTGGTCGTGGAGTTGGAAAAGAACCTTCCCAAGCTGAACGAGTGCCAGGAATACTCCAGCCAGTTCTGCACTGGAGTCAAGGTGAGCTCGAACCCTTTGCCGCTTTCAAATCACCATGCTCGTCTGACGTATGCTCCCGGAGTGAGGCGGTGTGGTAAATACAAATCAGGGAGCGGCCTCGTGACACGATTCGGCAGAACTAATTCTGGAATCGCTCGATTAGGTCTCTGTTACCAATACTAGGCAGCATTCTATCGTCCTTTTTAGAGAGTGGCTCACCAAATGTAAGTCATCCGACATGCAGTCGTGATATACAGCCTATGTGGCTGTACAAATAAATTACCACAGTGATTTGTGTGTATGTGTGTGCATTCATACATACACAATTAGCCTCAGACTATCTACTTATAACATTAGAATGCCTGGTATAATTTGGGATTTTTATAAAATCAACATTCAAATCCGGCATCGCGTCGGCAGTTATTTCAGTACCGCATTGTCACGTTGGCTGTTTCATCTCCGTGATATTGGGGGTAATGAGCTACCCAGTTTGCATTCAGTATTCCAATGCTGCCCCTTTTTCTCTCCAACCAGGACTACGAGATGCAGCTGATGACCTACAGGGCCATGGCGGAGAAGGCACCTGTGCGCAAGCGAATGCTGCAGTCGTCTGCTGATGTCACAGGGCAGCAGGTAGTAGGGATTTGGAGCCACGGGCTCTTTGCCACAGAAGTGGATCTTGCATTAAGGAGGGGGACTACAGTATCAATGTCACGATTGCATAGTTTTACACAGTTGTGCGCTGTGCTGATCCCCGTTGTGTTTTTCGGGATGTATCACCGCGTGTTGTTTGGCACAATGTTCGACATTTCGCTCCACGTGCTGGGAGCTTATTCAGGAACTGGATGAAGCAGTTGACGTTCTCCATCTGTTACATTGATCTTGTATGCACAAGAGATGAAACATAACATTGGCTGCTCAACTTAATTTATATTATCAAGGAAACTGTTGGTGAACTGCTACATTCAGTTCCCAAAGAAGCTCTTAGCAAGTGGAGCAAAACATGATGCCAAACAACACGCAGTAAACAACGCACACGAACTTACATTTTTGTGTGTTTCATACATAATTGGGAAACTTATTTTTTGCAAGCTTCTTATGCACTTCAGTAGGTTATATCAATGATAAAGTTATTTGTTCAGGAAAGCTTCCATAACGGTTAAGACTTTCGTTTTTTTTTTCACGGAGGTCCTGCAATGGCCAATTCTATTGCAAGGAATATTTGGAATGTGGGACAACACTGGAGTCACCCGGAGAAAACTCACATATGTTCATGAGGATAGCACTAAAAAAAACCTTTTGCTGCACTGCCATCTCTGGGCCCCATCCTCACCCAGTGGGTTTGGGAGTTGTCAAAATCTACTTGATCCATTGCCCCTCGCGTCCAAAAGTGCCTGATCACAGATATTCAACACCAAATGTGCCTGTGACTTGATTGTTCCTTCATTCTCAACAGAAAATTATTGACTTGATAGGTTCCAAGAACACATGATGAGATGTTACTATCATTTGTGCAAGCACTTCCAAGAGTTCATGAACAGTGAGCCTGGTGAAATTTGGGGAGCGCATCAGTAGTGAACCTTTGGTTCCTAGGGTGTTTCGGCCTTTCACACTATACACCCTCCCCAAAGGCGGCCAGCGACAGGGTGATCAATCCTACGCTTGCGTCCCATTCCCAATTAGTCATAGGAGTTGCCTTGTTGTTGATAGCCAACATCCCATAACATATTTGTTGTTAAAGATTGGCTTTTACCTTTTAGGCAATGTGGCCCTTTATTTTGATACAGATGCACGTCCTTGACGATATGTCTGTGCATTATGGCAGACATGCAATCGATGTAAATACTGATGCACCTATTGGCTTCAGTATTTAATAATTTCAGCCCAAGATGTGTTTGTGCACGATGATTTTTCTACCACGAGAATCTGGATAACTAGTGGCATATGCATACATGAGAAAGTGGGTCTGAGTTATATTAGCCTGAATCACGACCGCTTTATGAGCAACACTTCTTTACAGCAGCGTTGACATTAATCACACTCTCGTGTTGTGCAAGTTGTTTTTGCTTTAATCCAGCCCCCTCGGCGGATCCTAACGAGAACGCTCCTCGTTCGCGGAGCGGATTGTGTACATCTCGCTTGACCGCTGCGCACGTGTTTGGATCGCCGATGACTTTGCAAAATGTTGTTCCCCCTTACAGTTCATGGAGCTGCGTAACCGTTACAGTAGCCAGATTACTCTGGCTCGACAGAACGAGAAGTTCATCGGCGACACGCTGCGGCGCGCCCGCGAGGACGAGGTAGTGTCGCTAATGAGTTTTACTAACGACGCGTCGTGCGGTGACGTCGAACAACACTGGGCAGGGTCATGCCAGAGGCATGTACCTTGTATTCAACTCGAGTTGCCGGTTGGGAATTTGCCCACAACTATTGCAATTAATGTCACATTTTTGCGAAAATTTTAATGATGAAAAATATTTGATCATATTTGGATTCGGCGCCTTTGAAAATCTTTGGATACAAACTTCCCCAGTGCTCAGTTAAAACGCAGAATAGCTAAACGTTTTATTTTATTTCCCCCCTCAATTTTCTGGTGCTCAAAATATATATTTTTTTGTTCGGTTGTGTAAATTTATAATCATAGGTATGACTATATTGACAAGTTTCAGCTTTATACCCAACATCATCAGAATTTGTATGAATTACTCGCTAACTTATGCCCATCTGTATTTATGAAATGCCTGTATGTTCATATCGATTGACATTGATGGCAGTCAACCACAAACAGTGCTTATAGGACAGTGTTCCGTCTGCTGATTTTTTTAAATTCCAAAAATCGCTGTTTGGGCGTAGAATTGGCATGGGCTCCATGTAAAATAGTTTTACGTGAATCTTGACGAAGGCTCATTAATTGTAAATAGTGTTAACCAGTCACGATGTTATTTCTTCATTCATCTTTTAATTTAGTTTCTGACATCTCGTTCTGCATTTGACATGTAGCGCACATGACCACTACAGTGCTCCACTTGTGAGGCACAGTGTGTGCATTGTGTGACATTAAATGTTTGAGTAATGGACCTGAAGTTGTGGTCATTTTAGATTCTAAATATTGAAAGAAAAAATGTACTCGGTTGAAAGTATACCAGTGTTGTTTTGACTAAACAGATTCTCTCTCAAATGCTGAGAGAAACTGTTGATTCCTGCAGCGATTAACGACAAAAATGTTTTTTCGTGCAAAAACATTTTGTTACTTTTGTGGTTTGTGTAAGCAGCTTTTGTATCTAACACTACTAACATTTACGAAATGTAAATATGAAGTGATCTGAACTGTTGTTCAGTGCACTTTGATTCTACGTGTGTGCGCTCGTATGTGTGTGGGAGTTCATGCGTTGCGTTTGAAACAAACATTTGCTGTGCTGCAGAATGCTTGCTTGTCTGCATTATGAAGCAATACTGTGGCACATCCCGATAAGCCCTTTAGACTCTTCCACCAAACTGATCTGGTGCACCGTTGTTGCAGCACACGACCTGTGATGGACAATACAGCGTGCGCGCGATGAATTGTTTCCAAAACTAAAATCCTTCGTTATTTGCCTTCATTTGTGTATGCTGAAATATAAATACATATATATATACCTTAGGGTTGCCACGATGTATGTAGCAATACTACGATATATCGGATGATATCAAGTCCACAATAATATCGTCACTTCCTGGCAATATTTATAACGTTCACGTGAAAAATATACGTAGTTTTTCATTCAATTTCTGCTTCATAAAACGTGTTCTGCATATCTTCTTCTTGGTTCTTTCGGTAAAGTCACGTAGAAGGGAAGTAATAAAATAATAAAAATAAAACATAATAAAATAATTCTCACGACGTTTCGGCCACAACGCAAGCAGCCATCCTCAGGTGAAGACCAGGTCTGTCGAGGCGACAGCGTCTGTTCTGCATAATTTGACAGCATGGTGTTTATTCAATGCCATCAGCATCATGCATTGTCAAGTAATAATGAATAAAAACGACTTCTGGTCAGTTTATTTTGCGTGAACTGCAGTTTAATAACTTTTGAGCACTTTATTTGTGCTAGAAGTACATAAAGGCACAATAATAAGATGAGGCAGATGTGAAATACAGATTGAAGGTTAAGGAAAACTTTTATCGAGATTCTAAAATCATGAAATGTAATATCACAAAGTAAAAAAATTGTACCGTGGCAGCCCTAATATACACTTAATTGCCCAACATACAAAACTAAAAACTATCCTGCATGCTATGAAAGGTGTCCCAGTGCAGGCCAAGTTAAACAAAAGATATTCCCCATAATATTTTGTAGTGGCAGCATCCTGTAGTAAGCAACACAGGTGTCGGCTATAGTCGAAGGAACGGTATACTTTTTTATCGAGGTAACAGTGCGATTTGCAGCTCCTTCAACTTTGCGGTAAGATAACGCGATGGAAGATGGGACAAGATATCTACAGCCGATGGCCAACACGTGGACAAATGTCTTATTTGTGATGTGGTTTTCCTGTCTTTGATGTTTTTTCTCTCTCTCCTATTACGTATTCAGTTGTATTTTTACATTGCATTACCATGTTACCAGGGAAATGTGTAATTGGTGATCATGAACATGGAGTGATTAGGGGTGAATCACACCATTTTAACTGTTTCATTGTTAATTGCTCGTTATGGATGGCAATTTTATTTTGTTTAATTGCTGAACTTTACAGTATTTGTAAACACCAAGAGCTGGTAAACCTATGGCATGTCACCTAGTACAATTATTTCGTGGCATTATATTTGACTGAACACTTCCAGATTATTGGTAGATTGCTTTTCATTGCACTAACACTTGGTTATTCTCCAGGATTTTCACTATCATTTACAAGTGTGTGTTTGTGTGTAAATATGATATATAATCCGTTTTGTAGTTTGAAATCAGTGTGATGCCATGTCCCTTTCTTCCTCTTTAACTCATTGCACATACAGTAATTTTGAATAACATTAACTTACACAATTTTTTTACATGATGTCAGCATCACAAGAAGTGATCTAGAACAAAAAACCAAGTCGATTGCACGACATTTTATATTTCTTAATTTTGTCAATGTCCTTTGCCTCACTCGAATTACTTTCATACAGGGGAGAGCAATCGGCAATGTGCTCACTCTGTGTTGTCGAGATCATGTGCAGAGTTTGCCACTACATGCGTTTAACACAATTCCTGTCTTTTTCTGCAGCGACCTCACGCAATAGTGAGTGTCTGCACGTGTCTGTGTTTTGTGACTCATCACAGTAACCCTATTTTCCGGCTGATGTTTGAAAAAAAACGACTAACTTTCACCCGTGACCTACTCGTGCTGCAAAAAACACACGTCTCTTTGTTTTGTAATTAAGAGGTAAACGCTGGTGGCTTTCAGAATATCTGCCTAAATAAGCAAGGCGATGCAATTTACAGTAGTTAAATAAAAAAAGATACCTTTGTAACTAGCATCGCATAAAATCATTGAGGATTTCTACAGAATTTTTATATTTGTGCTGTATAGCTCGCCGATGTGTTTTCTCAGATCGTACCAAGTGTTAGCTTGGAATCCAACGTTTCGCTCCATGTGCTGGGAGCTTCTTCGGAAAATGAATTGGGCCACTCTCTGTAATCGAGGGAGAAAGTTAGTCGCTCCGTTAAGCTCCTGAAGAAGATCCCAGGATGGGGAGTGAAACGTCGGACACCATGCCAAAAAATATGCTGTACAATCTGACAACGCATCGGAGCTATCGTTAAGCATGACTTAAGCATGTGTTTACGATCATCGCAAGCTTTTAAACATTTAGCAACATTTATTTTACACACATTTTAATTCGCTTTCAGTGCAGATATTCGTTCGCAAAAAAAATATTACGAATGCAATATTTGACTACTTTGAAGTGTACGTTTTTTAATTTCAGAAACATATCTTGAACATAAATGAATCTTTGTATATTTAACGGAGGGAATGGAAAGCGGGAGTCGTAAGCATTCACGGAGAACTCGTTCATGTCGGCTCCCAGCGACGATGAAGAACCTGTATTGCTGCTGAAGCCTTTATCCAAGGGGCATTTGTGTGACTGCCATAACACCATGCAAGTGGCTTTGGAATCATCAGCCACACTGACTACTGCCCACATTGCGTTGAAATGAAACTCTACATGTGTGACGTGAAGAATTAATGGCTTCCATGGCAGCTAAATTCTAGAAGTTGTGTGTGCTGTGTGCTCTTCACGTGGGACTCCATAACATTTTGTTTCACTGCTTTTTCTTAACCCCTTAATACCCCAGTGTTTAATATCTTGTTTTATCCATTTCATTACCGTTTTCTTCCCCTTTCAATGTCTTTTTTCCCATTTTTCACTTTAATTTTTTCCCCCTCACTTGTCTTCTTTATTCTTTCCCCTTGGTTGCGATTCTGTGTGCGTGCGGCGTGCGGCGGTGGCTCAAAGCAGGCGCAGATGAGGCAACAAACGGTGCGAGAAACGCTCAGAAAGCAAGCGAAGATGGAAGCCGAGCTGGAGAAACAAAAGCAGATCTCGCAAAACTATGCCCAGGAAAAAGCACAGGCTGAGGCCGAGGCTGACAAACTGCGCCGGCAGATGCACCGAGAGACCCAGAACCGCCTCTCCTACACGGAGACGGTGACGCTGCAAAAACTGTCCATTGAGCGCCAGCTGATGGAGCTCAAGAGGCAGACGGAGCAGGAAATCGATCGGCAGACAACGATCGTTCAGGACGTTCTCTTGCAGCAGAAGCAAACCGAGCTGGAAGTGCAGAGCCTCAGGCAGGAGCTCAAGAAGTTGTCTCTGCAGAAAGAGGCCTTCGAGAAAGAGGTCATGCGCCTCAGGATGGCCGCGGAGGATGCAGCGCTTCAGAAGCTGCGCACCGAAAAGGAAACCAAAAAAATGAAGGACCTGGCTGAGGAGGAAGCCTGTAAGAGGCACAATGCTGAGCAAGAACTGAGAGCGAAGGCCATAGCAGAGCAAGAAGCGGCTCGTCAAACACAGTTTGCCCTCCATGAACTCGACAAAGTGCGCAGGGAAGTTGAAGAGACTCAAAAACAACATGACATGGCTGAGACCAAGGCTAGAGAACAAGGGGAATTGGCTAAAGTGGCTGAACAGCACAAACAAGAAGCTGAAATAAAATTGAAGCGCTCATCATTTCACGAGGAGCTCGAGGAAGGTGGCTTGCTAATGGAACAGCAGAAAATCATGAAGTCGCTGATCACCGAAGTGGAACGGTGCAAAAAGTGGGCCGAGGAGGCAGAAGTTTGTCGTGATGCAGCCGAGAGGGAGCTGGAGAAGTGGAGGCAAAGGACCGATGAAGCGCTCCACTTTAAAGTCCTGGCAGAGGAGACGGCTAAAAAGAGAGCTCGTGCACAGGAGGAGGCCGAGCGCCAGAAGTCACTCGCTCAACACGAGGCGAAGGAATGTGCCAAGTCGGAGGAGGCGGCTCTCCGGCAGAAACGGCACGCCGAAGACGAACTGGAGAAAATGAGAAAATTGGCCGCGGAAACCGCAAACGAGAAACGTTTGGCGGAGATGGAACTTGCGCGTTTGCGCACGTGCATGGAAGAGAATGCTCAGCACGTTGTGCTCCTGGAAGAGGAGGTAACACACGCCAGGGCTCACGCGTCAGAAGCGGTGCGTCAGAAAAGAATCCTCGAGGAAGAGCTCGCTAAAGTCAAAGCGCAGCTCCAGGAGCTCATTAAACTCAAGCTGCGTAACGAGAACGATCAAAGGAGATGGTCAGAACAGGAATTTAGTAGGATGCAGAAGGCCCTTGAGGAAGAAGCGGTCGCAAAGTTGAAGGACATGGAACAGGAGACTGTACAACTGAGAGCTCTGGCTGAGCAAGCAATGCAACAGAGCCTCCAAGCAGAGGCGGCCTTGGCTCAGCAGAGGGAAGATGCAAAGCAAATGTTCAGAGATAAGTTGGCTGCCATTCAGGAGGCATGCAGACTCAAGGAAGAATCGGAGCTGGCGCTCAAGGAAAAAGAGCAGGAGGCAGAGAGGCTGAAGGTTTTGGCCGAAGAGGGGGCATACCAGAGGCAGTTGGTTGAAGAAAAGGCGGCCCGAGAAAAGAAGGCCATAGCAGAAGAGAAGGAGCAAATGCGACTGCAGTCTGAGGACGAGATAAGGAAACAGCAAGTCATCGTTCAAGAAACATGTTTCCAGCGAACCTTAATACAAGAAGAAATCCAGCTGCTAAGAAATAAGGTGGATGATACTCTTCAGGAAAGGGTTAATTTGGAAGGACAGCTCCTGCAGCTGAAGGTATTGGCTGATGAAACTGCACGGCTGAAGGAACAGGCCGAGTTGGAGGCGCAGCAGCAGAGACAGTTTGCCCTGCAGGAGGCCCGGAAGAAACGAGAAGCCGAGGATCACGTCCAGCGTTTGATGAAGGCTGAACGAGACGCGGCGCAGCAGTGTCGGTGCGCGCTTGACGAGCTGGAAAATCTCAGGCAACGGGAGCGCGAGGCACTGATTCTGAAAGAGCAGTCTGAGCAGGAAGCGGTCAGACAGATCGCGTTGGCAAAAGAAGCCGCTCAAACGCAAATAGAGGCGGAAACACAGGCCAGTTTGGCGCTGCTGGAAATGAAGTGCGCGGAAAGTGAAAAATTGGCTTCTGAGGAAAAAGAGAAAATTCTGCGGATTGAAGAGGAGGCCAGCCGAGCCAAGAGGCTTGCTGCGGAGGCAGACCTCGCGAGGAAGCGGGCGGAGATGGAACTGCTTCTCTTTCAACAGCAGGCTGAAGAAGCACGGCGCCTGAAAGCTCAGGCTGAAAACTCAGCCGTGCATACTGCTCAGGCTCAGGAGGAGGCCGAACGGCGTCGAAAGGAAGCGGAGGAGAACGCGAGCAGATGTGCGGATGCTGAGGCCGAGGCCCTGCGGCAAAAGGCACTCGCGGAAGCTGAGATTGAACGACAAAGACGCATTGCCCAAGAGACGGACAACCAAAGGGCCTCGACTGAACTAGAATTGAACGAGCTACGCTCCCAGTTGGGTAAGACCAAATGTCAAAAGAAGGATCTAGAAGAAGAGCTGATTTCTCAGAAAGCTGAAGTAGCAGAGGTCGTGCATCAGAAGAGCATTGTGGAAGAAGAGCTGGCAGATCTTAAAGCTCGGATGCAAAAGGTGATTGAAATGCACAACAACGATGAGCAAATGAAGAACCTTCATGAAAAAGCCGAAGAAGAGAAGAGTGTGCTACTTCTAGGAGAAGAAGAAAAGTTGAGGGTGGCCACGATGGAGGCAGAGCATCTCCGTGCAGAGGCGGACGAATCTGCCAGGCTGCAAAGGAAATCTGAGCAAGAATTGCAAAATCAGAGAGAGCTTACGGGGAGGATGGAGGAGGAGAAGCTCCAGGCAATCCTGGAAGCACTGCGGCTCCAGCAGGAGACGGAGGCGGTGCAGAGACAGCAAGAGAATGCGGAAGAAAATCTCAAAGCGTTGGCCGAAGACAAAGAGCGCTACCAGCAGCTGCTCGTGTCCGAGTCGGAGCTTTTCAAGAAGACACTAAACGAAGAGCACCGACGTCAGGAAGCTCTGCTGGAGGAGGCGGATCGCCTCCGCCGACTCGTGGAGCAGCTCACCCTGGAGCGCTCGCAGGCACAGGAAGCGGCGGCGAATGCCAAAGCGCAGTTTGACAAAGCACCGACATTGGTCACGGATGCTGGGCAGCAGACAGACCTCCACAATCAAATGAAAAACATTGGCACCGACACCGTTTTTCTTTCGGATAAGGAATGCTCACGTGTGCATTGGCAAGACGGTGAAGCCAAAACAACATCGAGCAGCGATGAGCGTCGTGAGGACAGCATTCCGCACGTGTCTGTGGGGGAGAGTGTGAAGGAAGGCGACGAAGATGTCATTCCGGGAGGCAGCAAAATGCAGCTTCAGCCCCGCGTAATGGTTGACGCTGAGAAAATAATTCACCAAGCGGAGGTCGATCAGGGACAAATAGCAAGCGCGTGCCATTATTTTGAATCTGGCAGCAAGATATGTCTAGAAATAGCAGTCCAGACCGAGCCAGGAGATTTTAGTTCAGAAAATAAAAATGGGCACCAAACAAAGCCAACACGACTTGCTGAAAGAGATGAGTTAAGTGACGAAAAAACTAAAGAGTATGATGAAGGCACTGTTGGTCAACCTTTATCAGTTGATGGGTCGTTTTTGAAAGAGCCTGAGATTAGTGAAAGCAATACGGTAACATTGCCTACGGATGAGCAGCATGTTTTGTCTCAGTGCGTGCAAGATGAGACGCTAAGAAAAGAAGGACCACTTAATATTGAGGTTTCGGCGAACAAAGCACGTGGTCTTTTCATTATCGAAGATATGTCTATGGATGTAACATCTGGCTTAGATGAGGTTTCACTGCTCCAAGGGGAAGAACATCTTGGCAGAAGTGAGAATTCAACAGTTGCTCTTGAGCAGGAAGAAATCCGTCATGCGTTGGAAATGGGAGGTACTACTTTAACATCTGACCATCAGTGCGCAGAGGTTGGGCTAATTGCAGTTGAAGATGACAAACCATCAAATGTAGAAATAACCGGTGGAAGACAAGAAGATCAATTCGATGCCAGACTCGAGGCAATGGATACCCGTGCAGAAAGTGGAGTGGTTGTAAAAAAAGAAAACAAACCACGCGATGAAATTATTAGCTTGAGTGATCATCTGAAGGTTGGCGATAAAGCAGGTTTAGTGACGGAAGGAGCTGAACCTGTATATGAAACAGAAAAATTGGCCATAGACAAATCTCGTGAAACTGTAGTACAACAAGAATCCCATAATGACTACACGGGAATACTGCCCACATATGTTGACGCTACTACGTTATTCGGTGAACAACCGTTGGAAATGACGGTCACTGAGGGTGGTAGTGCACGTGATTCACAATCAGAAATTACGGGTACTAGCTGTGATCAGGGGCCTGTCGTTGATGCCAGTGTTCAGCAAATGGGACCTTCCGATTCAACAGCAACCACATTCGGGGCTCAATCTGAAGTCGATGCCAAGATGCACCCAAGTATCGTAAAACTGGCGGTGGTTGCCGAAAGAACGACACTTCGAATAACAGAGCGTGCACAAGGTGGTCAGACGGAGCCCATCGCAGACACCAAATTTACAGAGGTATTGGTGTGGTCATCTTTGACATTTTGTAGACGTGTGGTCTGCAGTCATATGAATACCGTGAATATTATCGTCACACAGAAGGTATATTTCACTGGTGAAAAAGTCAGGGTCGTTTTGGATTTTTTTCATACTTTGCCATTTTATTACATTTGATTCGTGTCTTTTTGACATGATTCTGAAAGCCACCAAGCCCTCCCTATGCATGCATTGCTTTGATCTTGTATTTGTGCGTTTTGTGTTTCGTCTGTGTGATTTTCAAACACACCAAGCCCCACCTATTGTTTTGTCTTTCACACTGGAAGCAGGGACACTGCACTTGCATATTGACAAACGTTAGCCATGCCGTTTTACATATATAACTATTCCACACCTCAAGAACAAGAGTTCACATTTTCACACCTGATACTGTTTTAAACATGTCATCGTTGCGTGTGACTACACCTTATTCTTTTTTTTTACCACCAATCGTTGCCTTTATATTATTTTGGGTTATTTGTCTCATGACATCCGTTCTTATCGCCGTGAAAGTGAGCGTGTTTGCCTGACTACTGTTAAAGCAAGTTTTTGTCTTCTATGAGAATAGGCAGATTACTTTTCTATAATATTCTGTTTCTTTAACTCTGTATTCTACACAATGCTTACAAGCGTATGCCTGGATAAACATCACAAGCCATTCATTCCTAAGTAGTTCACGTTATGGCCCCATGATGAACGATTGTAGGATTTGAAATGGAACAACTCCGAATTATTGATCAAGAGTTACAGTATTGAAAATGTTTTAGTTATTTTGCATGATTTTGGAAATGATGCAAAAACTCCAGTCTTGCATCAAAGTGGCAAGAGATGAATAATGCCTTTAGGACATGATTCTATGAATCATTGTGCCAATGAATGTTCATTCCAGGCATTCATTACTAGCTTGTTCAACTGGTGGTGGAGGGAAATGGCCTTGCTGACAATTGCTTTTTTTGCAAAGGATGCATCTCATGATGCATCCTGCCCTGGGCTGAAAGCTGCACTGCCTCTGCAAATCCTCTTGCCCTGTCGCCACCCCTTCAAGATGATGCGCCGTGCCAAAATTCAACTCTGATCGTCACTTTAATTCTATTGTAGAAAACACAACTTTCAGAAGCAGCCCTGCAACGTCACACTGAACAGCAACACAGGCTGCAAGAGGAGCAGAGGCATCGGCAGCAGCGTGAATTCTTACTATTGCAGCAACAGCAGCAGCAACAACAGCAGCAGCAGCAACAAGTGGCGGCAGAGATGTCACCTGAAAGGGGCGGAGGAAGACTGGAGACGATACAGGTCCTCAACGGGAGCCCTCTTCAGCAGCCAAAGATGTACCAAGTAGAAATGAAACAGCACGCCAACGTTGATCAGCCGAACTCGCCGACCAAAACGAGACGGAGGTTGTCCAGTGGCCGCGACGTGTCGAGGAGCAAGCAGGCAAGCAGCGTGCACGAGCAAGCTCTTTTGGCTGACAACATCGCAATCAAGTCGGCCGCCGAAATGGAAATAATGAGCTTGAAGTTGAACGCGGAGGAAGAGCTGAGGAGGCAGAGGCGTTTTGCCAGCGACGTCCAGCGGCAGAAAGACCAGGCCGAGCAAGAAGCGCAGTACTTGCGCGTCCAGGTGGATAAGCTTACGAACCAGAAGGACGGGGTGGAGGTGGAACTGGAGAAGATGCGAGCGTGCTGCAAGCAAACGGAGCGCAGGAAGCAAGTGTCGGAGGAGCAGCTGGGTCTGTTGCAGAGAGAGATGCAGGATGGTCACTTGATCCGGCATCAGCTGGAAGAGGAGCTGAAGCATAGGGAGAAGGAGCTGCAGGACAGCATGGCCCAGAAGCAGAGAGCCGAGGAGGAGGTAGCCCGGAGGACGTGGACGGAGGAGAGGCTGAGCATGCAGTGCAAGCTGTCCGAGCAGGAGCTGCAGCGCCAGAAGGCATTGGCGGAAGAAAAGTTCCGCCAGCGCGAGACGGCGGAAATAGAGGCCAAGCGTCAGCTAGCCGTGGCGAGGGAGGCTCTCCAAAAGGAGGCGGTGAGGCACATGGACATGGTGACGAAGGAAAGGCAATTGCTGCTGGACATTGAGAGTTACGTCCGAGCTAAGGAGAAAGATGAGAAAAGCATGGCAGTGCTTAAGCAGCGGATTGACGAACTTTCCAGGTCGAAGAATATGTCTGAGCAGGAGCTCGGCCTGTTGAGAAATCAAATCCACATGGTGCAGCTGGATAAGGCGAAAGCGGAAAAGCGCATCGTGGCCCAAGAGGAGCAGATCACGCTGCTCACACAGAAGCTGCGCAAGGCAGAAGAGCTCACACAAGATAAACTGAGGGCGGAAAATGAGTACCTTAGAAAGATTACGAATCTTGAGCAGGAGCTCTTAAGCAGCAAGCGGTCGGCCGAAAGTCTGCATGGTAACTTGACTGAATTGAAGAGGGAGTATGACCATCAGCTGCAGAAGCTGAGAGAGCAGTCGCAGCAGGACATTTTAATGCGGGAGTCCGCAACCAAGATTTCCATGGATAGGAAGGAGATGCAGCTGAAACAGAAGCTGGATGAGATGGCCAAAGAGCGATCTGTGCTGGATGAGAAGGTGGTGCAGATGAAGAGCTACTCGGAGCAGATACAGAAGAGCAAGTGCGAGGCAGAGAAGGAGGCGAGGCACTTGAAGGCGAAAGTGGATCTGGCGGACCGCGACAAGTCAAAGCTGGAGCAGGAGATCGTAAAACAGAAGGCCTACCTCGAAGAGCTGAAGAACCAGAAGGGCCGAATGGAGAAGGAGATGCAAATGAAGCAGGCGTCCGAGCGAGACGCCATCAGAAAACAGAGAGAGTACGAGTCGGAAGTGGTGAAGCTGAAGCAGACGGTGGTGGATACGGAGCGCAAGCGTCAGCTGTCGGAGCAGAGAATGCAGCAGCCGGGCGTCAGCAGCAAGCAGGAGCGCGAGATGGAGCAGAAGCTGATGCAGGAAATGGAGAAGCTGAGGGGACTGGAGCAGAAGCAGGAGGAGCAGCGGCGCTCGCGCGACTTGCTCGAGATGCAGAAAAGTAGCGCGGAAGCGGAAGCCGAGCGGCAGAAGAGGCTCGCTGGCGAGGAGAAGATGAAGCAAGAGGCTCTCAAAACGCAGCTGGACTTGATGCGCAGGAAGCTGGAGATGTCCGACGTGGAGAAGAAGAGAATCGTGGATGAGCTTGAGCACTTAAAAAAAATGGCAGAGGTATCTTGCCCATCGCACTGGCAGTTTCGCCTAAATCGTGCATAGGGTGTTTCAGAATAATTATGATTTTTTTTTATAATTGGAATGTAATTGTTTTTCGACAGTGTGTTACTCTATCAGTAGAAGAGGATATATATTTTTAATATAGCGGGATTATTCCTATGTATATAACATTTGTGAGACAGATATTTTCTGGTAATTTAGCAATTATTCTAAAGAATATATGCAATTATAAATAATGCAAAATGCACTTTTACCAAAATTAAGTGGAAGAAATGGCCAATTTATTTGAGAAAGTTAATGCGTTTTAATGTATTAATATTATTGGTCTGACTTGGTAAGCTTTTGGACAGGCCACTATTCATTTACACAATCCCAATTTAGAAAAAACAGGCAAACATGTGCAGGTCTGAATGTGTTCCTTTTGTATTCCCTTTCAAAACTTTTCTGTCCTATCAACTTTTTTATTTTTCCGGGAAACATTGGTGGTGGTAAAAAAAGAAAAAAACATCTGTGTTTGTTTGTGCACAACCTTTGCAGGATGCATAAACCAACGCTTGTGTCCCAAGGCTTCTAACAGTTTTGCCACATCATAATTACTTCCTAACATTGGCGCGGCACTTGTGTGACAAGCGCGATGCAATTCAAACGTGTTAATAATGTCCTTGGCTAAGCCAGTTTTTTACTTCACCAGCTATCTTATACCCCACTGTTTTATTGCAAATTAACACACTTATCCTGATGTGACTGTGACCACTCTCTGTTTTGACAGAGCATTTGAAATACCTGTTTGTGGAGAGAGGATATATTTTCATTACTCTTAGTCACAGTTGTGTTTTATTTAAGTAACTCAGGTTGGCACTGGCCCTCTTCGTGTGTTCAAAAAGAAAAGAAAGCCAACTAGCTGGACAAATGGGTCTTACGAATGTGGCAAAAAAAAGTAATGTGTGCCTTAAAAATACTGACTTTTTGTAATTTTCCGTCTTGGTGGTGGGTGCTTAATTTTTAAATCCTTTATATTAAGTTCGCATGCTTGCTTGCTTGCGTGCTTGCTTGCTTACGACCGTGCAAATCTTTCGGTCGTTTTTTAACCCACTTCCCGTGATCCAATCGAGCTGACATTTTCCACACAGACTTGTTGTGAAAGACAATTAATGTTCGTGAAAAAATTCCCAAAATTTTACACTTTTTAGGCAAAAAAAAAATATTTTACATATATTCAAATAGAACTCATTCTTGGCTTTGGCTGAACGTCACAGTATAAGAGCCCAGAGCGTAACCCCTCCACAGGCCGTGGCGGAGTAGCTCAGTTGGTAGCGCCCTCGCTTCCCATGCCAAAGGTCGCGGGATCGATCCCCGCGTCCTCCACAGGCGAATATATTTTAAATCCTTTATATTAAGTTCGTTTGCTTGCTTAGGACCGTGCAAATCTTTTGCTCGTTTTTTAACCCACTTCCCGTGATCCAATCGAGCTGACATTTTCCACACAGACTCGTTGTGTGTGACAATTAATTTTTGTGAAAATGTTTTTTCAAAATTTTGCACTGTTTAGGGAAAACAAATTAAATATTTAATTACCAATTGCTTAATACTGGCAGACAATCATCTGACCCATAGATTGCAGCCATCTCAAGCCAGAGGACGAGAGGACTCTAGCCGCCACGCATATAAAGGATTTAGAGTGAAAAACTTTGTTTTTACGGGTTAATTTTTTTATCATACCTCGTAGTTTTAACGCCGCAGGATATAACAGCATTCTATACACATGCAGTCGTGTTATATCCCCTGAAGGTTTTATTTTTTCTAGTTTTTTTTTCTGCTTGGTGGCTGTAACTTTTCTGGAAAATCCATGCCTTCCGCTGGGATTATTTTACTATTTATATATATTCTATTTCCTCGTTCTGGTTTCTCAACAAAACACTTTATTTATTCTGTATTTGGTAATCTTGCGATCCATTATTTGTTTTCAAAACCCTGACTTTTCTCCTTTTACCTTCTGTCATTCTGAATACAAAGGACTTCTACCTGTTATTGTAGACTTCTATATACTTAAAATATCATAATATACCAAAAACATGGAGTGTAGTTATGTAAGCCCTTATGTGTATAAAATATATTTTATGCATGCTCTCTTTAACATTATGAATCCCATGGCTTCTTTCAGTTGCATTATATGTAGTGCATATAATCACTTTCATCTATATTTATTTGCATGTTCATAAAGTACAACTAACCATATTTCATTATACCGTTCTTAGAATTGTAAAGGCAATATACTAAAATATGCAGTCTATTTAAATATCATGTATTGCAATAGACATGCAAATGTTGGGGCCAATATTGGTTGACATTGGACCAACGTTGTTGGCCCAGTGTCATCCAGCATTTACCTAACGTTGCATCTTATTGGGATGCTATGCAATAATATTTTTTTTAAATCACACTTTTAAGCTGAACTAAAGTAGCATGTAATTATTGTCTTAAAATATTCATGTTTTCTAGATTTCCCTCACATCCATACTTAAGAAACACCACTGCTCCCTATTTACAATATGCATGCTTCATCAAAGCCACAGGGCTTGCCTGCTGGGAAAGAGCCATGGGAAAAAAGCATTTTGAAACCTTGGCCTGACAAAAATATGTCTTGCCAATTTTTTTTTCCCCCGCAGAGGACTAAATTAGACGAGTCGCAAATATCTCACGAGACTCAGGTGCTGCACAAGAAAATTGAGGAAGAAGCCTTTAAGCACAAGACTGAGAGGGAGACGCTCTTAATGAAGCAGAAGCTTCTCGACGAGGAAAAAGGAAAGCTGGAACAGATGTACGAGGAGGAGCTCAACAAGGCCAAAGCCTTGCTGATGGCCGAGACGCGGCAGAGAAGGCAGCAGGAGGAAGAGAACAGGAATCTGCGTGCGCAGATTGAGGAGGGCATGAGAAAGCAGAGGAAGAGTGAGACGGAAATACAGCAGAAGCAGAAGGAGCTGATGGACATGGAGAAGAAAAAGTCTGACGAGGAGAAGCGCAGATGGGAAGGGGAGAACCGCCTGTTGCAGCAGAGGCTCCGGGACTTGGAGCATCAGCAGCGGGTTTTGGAGGAGCAGAAGAAATTGGACATGCAGCGTCTCGAAAAAGAGAGGAAGCTCGAGCTTGAAAAGTTAGAGCAGAACAAAAAACGGGAGATGGAGGCTCTGCAGAAGCTGACCATGAAGACCGACAAGGTCGCCGAGAGCAATGTCACTATAACTAGGTCAGGTGTCACTCACACAGAAAGCAACAACAGCAGTCGCCAAACAAGCGAGCAGCAACAAAGTGCTGGCGATAGATACAGCCAGGTTGCAGCGACGCTACTCGGCGCCTCGGGCAAAACTGTAATAGAGACATACACTGAATATCAAATGGAAATTGCTCTTAAGAAACCATTTTTAACCATACCGTCCGGTGTGTTGGCAGGAAAAACCCTTTCAATTTGGGAGATCCTTAATTCCAGTATTATTTCAGAAGTAAAGAGGAGGGATCTAAAGGCATCCTACAAGCAAGGTGTCACAACCGTGGAGACAATTATCATCATAATCATAGAAATTATTGAGGGCAAGGGTCCGAAGATTGACAGGAAAAAGCTCATCGGCGTCCAAGGAGTGAGACGCCCAGTTAGCCTGGAGGCACTGATTAATGCGGGATTGCTAAGCGAGGCGAAAGCTTCTCAGGTCTTGCAGGGGACAGTGACCCTCGAGGAAATTTCGCAGTCTCTGAAATCGCAATTACAGAGCGGCGGTGGAATTGCTGGGATCCTTGTTGAGTCCACGAATGAAAAGGTGGGCATTTACAGTGCAATGAAACGAGGGATTCTAAGCCCGACCACTGCCTTGGAATTGCTCGAGGCCCAGGCTGCCACTGGCTACATATTAGACCCGGCTAACAATGGCAAGCTGACGGTAGATGAGGCCTTCAGGAAGGGGTTGGTTGGCTCTGAATTTCGCGAAAAGCTGCTCACTGCTGAGAAAATTGCAACAGGCTTTACTGATATGCTCACGGGGAAAGTGCTGACACTGCAGAGGGTATTACAGAAAAGACCCGATTTGAAGGTTATGGCTGTTAATTTGTTGGAGGTACAGGCGGCTACAGGTGGGATAATTGAGCCACAGGCAAGCATTCGCCTTCCTCTGAAAATGGCTTATGAGCACAATGTCATAGACACGGATATGTTCCGAATTTTGTCAGGCGTTGGCGAGCAAGCCAAAGGTTTTCATGACCCAGACACGGGTGACAAAATCAGTTACAAAGACCTGTTGGGCAAATGCGTGTGCGATTCAGAATTTGGTTTCTCTCTGCTTCCGGTGAAAGAAAAGGAAAAGGACAGGAGACCCTCGTCCAAATCATCTGTACGGGCCCGTAAGATCATTATCATAGATCCCGATACAAAGAGGGAAATGACTGTGTATGAGGCATACCGAAAAGGTTTCATTGATGTGCACACATATTATAAGCTCACAGAACAAGAAGGTGAGTGGAAAGAAACTGTAACAATAATGCCAGACGGCAGTGTCTCCACTCTTTTGATGGACAGCAAGTCCGGAAAAGAGTTTAACATTGATGATGCACTTGCGAAAGGCATATTAACCGAGGCTAGCTTTAAACAGTACAAGGAAGGATCTATTTCTGTCTCAGAATTGGCCGGTATGCTGAGTGCAAGCGCGCCTGTCCATGAAGTCCAACCATCATCTCCAAGAACACCACAAACTGGCGGTAGTGCTGTGTTTGTGGAATATGGCAGCTTGTGTTCATTCAATGACCCCACAGAGGAAACCACGCCAGTCGCAGGAATTTTAGATCTTCACGAAAAGGAATACATTACCATCAAAGAAGCAATGAAGAGACATTTAGTTGATGGATCAACGGGTCAAAAGCTATTTGAGGCTCAGGCATGCACTGGGGGAATCATAGATCCAGCAACAGGTCAGAGATATTCCCTCGATGAAGCAGTTGCAAAACATCTTATTGATAAAATAATGAAAGAAAGGATTCAACTCGCTGAGAAGGCGTTCAAAGGGTTTGAAGATGCCCGTAATAAAACAGTAATTTCCACAGCGCAGGCCATGAAAAAAGGTTCCTTGTATACTGAGGCAGGGCAGAGATATCTTGAGGTGCAGTACTTAACAGGAGGCCTCATTGAACCTGGTATAAAAGGCCGAGTGCCAATTGATGAAGCTCTTCAGAAGGGCACAATTAGCGAGGTAATGATCAAGAAACTGCGCAATGTGAACGCTTACGCAAAATACATGATTTGCCCTAAAACAAAAGCAAAAATATCCTACAAGGAGGCGATGGATCGTTCCAAGATAGACGCCCCGACTGGCTTAAGGTTCCTCGAAGCTTCTACGCTGACCAGCTTGGGAGTGTCGGCCCAGCAGGCCATTGCTGTGTCTGGGTCTAGCTCGAGCTTTGGAAGTGCTTCCTTCTTTGGCTCGGGTTCAAGTTCTGTTGACAGTGGTGGCCATAGCACAGGGTTTAGCACTCATACATTTTCTGGTCAGACTAGTTTTAGCTCTGGTCAGAGGGTTGCGACTTCTCCTACGATGCTTTCTAACGAGTCCGATCATTTTTTAGGGGTGGGCTCCGTGTCTGAGAGTTCTAAATTGCTCTCGGACACGGAGGCTCCCGAAATGATGATGCACGTTGGCGAGTCAGATTCCAGCCGATCCCTCCAGCCTTCCTGCGATGGTGCTTCGCACAAAGTAAAGGCGGCAGACGGCAGTGCCAACTTGTTTAATTCAGCTGGAACATATCGATCCCCTCCTTTGTCTAGCTATGCCATTTCCCATGAACACGTCGATGGGTCCATGCTTGGAAATACACCTGAGCAATTAATTGTGCATCACCCTGGATATGATTACCTTACCCTTCCTGAAAAACAAAATGCGGAAGTTAAAGATGATGAAAATGTAACCTACTATATTTTGAAAAAGTCACCACCAGGGTCTCCTCCAAATAAGATGTCTGATACTGATTTTGACAGTTCGAAAATAAATGTCACATCAGTAGTTTATTCTTCTGGAAGTTTGGCTGATTATATGGCACAGCCAACCAAAGAAAATGTCATCCCTGCAATCGCAGACGTAGTAAACACCCTTGGTGTAGAAGGTTTATCGTATGAAAATGTAAGTGGCTCCAAAACTACATCTCCATCAACACAGAATTTAAAGTGTGTTTATTCTGACGAAGGCCTAGGCATTAAGGCTTCAAACCAGCATCATGAAGATGAATTGTGTGCTCCTCTCGATATCTGCGAAAGTGAATTGTACAACCAAGGAGGGAAAAATGTCACCGGAACCTCCCAGAAGATTGAGGGTGCTCCACAAAGTGAGAAAAGATCTTATTTTGAACACGACAAAGGGGAGAAGCCTTCAATGTCTGAGAACAGCTTCTACAATTTCTCCTGGGCACAACGGTGGCAGAAGGAGCAAGGCTGCTTGGTGCCACAGAATGAACTGGTAGAGTGCCCTCGCAATGGGGTTGCTGTGTACTTTGGGCTGGACAAGACACTGCTAGGGGACAGCGATGATGATGACCTCTCCTGTGATAACAGCCCGAAAGCTCAAGCATCTTGCAGTGTGGTGCGTAGCACTCAAAGCTGCCTATGTTATCGGTTTAATAATCACTTTGTGATACTTTGCGCATTATTATGTATTCATTAACAAAACAAATGGGGGGAAAAACTAATTCTTTGAGGTATGTACCCTGTAAATGTGTAGCATCCAAGCTAATTTGATAAATGTATATTAGCAATAACTATGTGCATGGAAGCAACTCATTCAGTTACAGTCCTTGATTTGAATATTTGTGTAAAATTTCACTTTTTTCTCTCTTCTGGAAATACACTTGGGTTGGGTGCTTCGATGCAATATATTCTGTTTTTCCTTGCTGTGGTTTCACTTTCAAGGTCATCTCCATCCCTGCTGTCCCTCTCTAGCCACTAAGCTTTGTGCAGTGTTTTTTTTAATTAAAACCAGTGCTCAACATATGTGTGGAGTACAATGTTGGAACAAACCTGTGTGTGTGTGTGTGTACTTGTGTCACGTAAAGAGCCAAACCTATTGTGCGAATTTCTCTTGGCGTTCAGCTCCTAAAACAAAGCTAGCTGCAACTTTTACTTTTAATCTCAACGTTGGGGCTATCCAGTGTCTAGTATCAACGTTGTATTGAATATTTTTAATTGGGTGTAATTGTGAACAACAGCCATATCACACATTAGTACTTCTAATCGGCATAATCATTGGTTCACTGCAGCTCAACGACTTAATAGTCCCTACAAGGCGTGTGGTGACGTTAGGAGATATCCATGTGTGTGCTCGGCATTTGAAGGCCTGAAGACCAGAATCAGTGATTTTGCCGACAATGTGTTCAAGGAGGCATTTCCATACCATATCCGGACAGCAGATCGAAGGAAGCTTCAGTCCAGGGAGCATGTTCTGGCAACTGGTGGGCTAGGGCGAGACTTGACAGGGTTGTGCAGAATCGCGTGGCACGGCGTCTTTCATACGGGAGTGGAAGCATGGCCTGCAGGTCTGTGGGGCAGTGGTTGGTGTGCATTTTGTACAAAACTGTGGCAGCAGCAACTTGTTTAAGTCTTTATTTATTCACACGTGTATTCACTTTATCGGGATGTGCCATATGTATTTTTTTCGTTACATCCGTACTTAACCAAATGATGGAAATTTCAATGTTTTGACAAGGAAAAAAAACTGGCGTGAGCCAAAATGGCGAGTGCATATTTTTGCAACGCTTAAATTCTTGGAACGTTTTGCTTCCGTTGATGAGAGTTTGTTGGTGTTTAATGGTGGTGATGCTCTGAATGTGTGTGTTATGTCTAAAGTAGGGTGTGTTAATCCTGCTCAAAGTGCATTACCAAGCTGCAACAACGTTTAAGATATGCGAAGGCTCTTTATACAAATTTCTCATTAAAACTATTGGATATGTCCCATCTGCTAACGAGGTGTAGTGCCCGATATGTTGTGCTATGCCTTTCACACTCCCTTTGAATTATCTGTGGAGAATTATAGAAAATAATTCCAGTATTATGGCCAAAAGTGCGAGTTGTGTAGCTGCTTGGTATGCATGCTCGGCGTTATATGTGCCTAAAATTGTGAAAAGGTGAACTTTTCCAATTTGAAAGTGTTACTCTACGGTGTTGCAGGTATGCAAATTATATTTCTATAAAAAGTACATAAACGTACATAAAAGTCATTGCAAATATAAAACCGTCCTGAACATATAACTGTAGCACCATACAGTCTCGACACTTTCGCAGAAACTGCGTTGAACTCTGCATGCACCGTGCTTGTATTTGCAATTGCCAGCTAACTCCACCTTGAGACGTTGGTATTTTGACGTTGAAATGTGACGACCACAAAAAAAAATCACGTGTACAATTTTTTTATTTTTGCGCCACTAACCGGATTCTCGGCATCCTCGCCGCCCACCCAGACGTCCCTGGAACAGTCCAGAGAAGGTCACCTGTCAAAGGTGGACGAGCTTCTCTCGTGGGTGTCGGGCATCGGCGAGAACCTCCAGAGCAGACGAGCGCAGTCCAGTGGCCTCAGCCCCGACTCTGAGCTGCTGGACCAGAGCTGCAATGAGCAGCAGGTGAGGAGGATGCATTCAAATGTTTCGTGATTGCGCGACAATTGATCGACGCGCGCGCGAAACTCTTACGTACGTACGTGCGTACATACGTGCGTGTGCGTATCCCTTTACGTGAATTCATCGCACTGACGGATGAGGGCCTCCCCCGTGCCGTGCAGGTCGTGCGAGTTGTTCGGCCATACTTCGCTACGTTGGTCAGTTGCTGGTTGTTGAATGTGGGGAGCATAGACGTTGGGGTGTAACACAGTACAATATGCAATTTGCTGCACTGCACTTTGCCGACAACATAGCCCCTCGGCAGGCAAGAACGCCGTAACAAGCAGGTGTCATTTGTGACCACCTTTCCATATTGTGCGAAAAAAGTTCAACATACAGTAAACCCTGATTTGAAGCTTTCGTGACTGCAGGAATCCATACTTTTTGGTTCTTTAAGTAAAGTCACACAGGTAGAAATAAAATAAAATAAATCACGATGTTTCGATTGCAACACAAGCGACCGTCATCAGGCGGAACCGATACAGCAGGACGACTGCTGAAATCAGCAGTTGTATCGGTTCCTCCTGATGACGGTCGCTTGTATTGCGATCGAAACGTGATTTCTTTTATTTTATTTCTACCTACATGACTTTACCGAAAGAACCAAAGAGTATACAGTAAACCCTTGTTAATTCGACACATATCAGGGCTTTGGCCTTGCCAGATTATCCAATATTCCGAATTACAGTGCATACATATGTAAGTTGACAAGAACAGTAAAGCATTGCATTGGCAGTGGTGTCGAAGCATCAGTTGTTAAATGGCTTTAGGCACCTTCAACATTAGCGAACACGTCCACAAATTAAAAATGTGTAAAATATGCCTGTAATTATGCACAATCCTGGTGATTCGGTTCGTCTTGAGTAGGGGGCACAATTTGATTGAAGAATCACACTTTTGTTCTCGCATCGTTTTGCGCCGTAGCACCTTTAGTGGTTGCAGAGGTCCTCATGAATTAACTCTGCACAACAGGATCGGATGCATCATGAGCTTTAGAACGATTTTAATTGATACGTTGATGCATATCCCCTCCCCCCCTACCATTGGTCTGAAATAAGTAACATATTTCGACAGTTGCCCTTCTAAAGAATGGCCTTCAGCCACAATGTTATCTTATTGTGTTCGGGCTACAAAGCAGTGCTTTATCAGCCCTTCTCTATCGAGATAAGGGTGGAGCGGTGATGCAGTGGTTAGCAAACTGCACCACGAACCCTGTCATCTGAGTTCGAGCCAGTCCTGGCCTCCCTTCACCGACCCACAATGAACAACGTGAGGAAGTATGGTCAAACAACCCCCCCCCCCCCATTACCGAAAGATCGAGGTAGACCTAGACCTACATTCAGCAACGGTATATAATAAATACACGTACAGAATAAAAATGTCAAATATTCAGTAATTTTCACGATATTTGCCAAAATGGTAATAATTATCAAGCCTTTTAACACATGGCACTTCACAGTAATTTTTTTTAAAAATCACTGGATTTACTCTGTCATTCTCAGTATTTTAAACAAACTCTACATGCGTCTCGATGTAAATGCTGTATAATCTATAATCATTACAATTGCATTTAGATTAATCTTTCTCCTTGCTAATGAACTCTCACATTTTGCTCCATTCTTGCAGAGTTTGGTTGACCAGCTGTCCTCCCAGAAGGATGCCGTTGCTGAGGCCATTCGACAGACGGAGCTGTTTTTGGCTCAAAACGGCAGCAAGTGAGTGTCCACGTTTTGCAGGGTGATTATACAGTAGACAACCCCTCTTAACGACCACTCCTGTTAACGACGGGCTGTTGTAGGTACAGTAAATGTTAATTAATGCTTTGATTTGACAATATTTCTTTTAATTGTATGTATTTATAATGTTGTTAGTTTCTTTATGTATTAATACCCATTCTCTTTGGTTCTTTCGGTCAAGTATAAAATAAAATAAATCACGACGTTTCGGGCGCAACACAAGCGTCCGACATCAGGTGGGAAAGCATGGTTTGCTGCTGAGGCAGACTGTTTTAAAAGGTTTGAAATGGGTGTAGCCCAACGGTCATAAAGAAGTGGCCGGGGCTAGTGATGTTAATGTGAGAAATTAGCATTTAACTGCTGTAAGATAGGAAAGCGGCCTCCTAGACGAGGGCAAGGAAGGAACTTTGGTGGCCAGGTGCATAGTGCAGTGCACAATACCACTCTGCGTTCCAGGTTTGGGTTCAGTTTGGTGGGGCATTATCTGAGCTCAAACGATTTTTGGTGTTTTTCAGATGTATATATACATTTCACAAATTGCACAATTAACTTGCCGTTGGGGAAAAACAACTAAATGCTGCTTTTCCTGTGCTGTGCATGAAGGCTATCGGAAGAACAGAAGGCCGAAATTCAGGCCAAGCTTGACAACCTCAAGCAAACATACCAGCAGCTGTGCGAGCAGTCGGCAGAGGAGTTGCAACAGCTGCACAAGGAAGCGCAGCGCAAGGTAGCGTATTGCTCGGTCTCGGTGATGCTGGGTTGGCACAGGAAAAGCATGGTCGTCGTGTTGCGTTGCAGATATTAATGCGGTGATTTTTTTTAACGCTGCATTTTCATTAAACGGAATGTCGGAATGGTCATTGTTTTTTGGTTGCACCTTAACGTGTGTTTTTTGTTGATGCGTGCATGCTCAGCTCGTTCATTTTTTGTTATTTTTTCAAATGTGTTGCATTGCTCTCCTTTATAAACGTGCATGGTGGGGTTATTGCACCATAGGTTTTAATCCTGTTATATGCGTGTGTTTTTTTGTGAATTTATTTTTAATTGCATACCAGTATGGGTCCTTACATTTTGAGCGAAATTCAAATTTGCAACAATACAGGCGAAAAAAGTAAATCCGTGTCATGAATCACCTACTACTACCACCGCTGCACCATTGGGACATTTGTATTCAAGCACCGCCACCTTGCACTGGAAGCAGAAAGTAACACACAGCAGGGCACTGGTGTTTTACTTACCTTCACGAATACATCGTGTGGCTTGCCATAAACATGCACAGCATGGTCTGAACTTTAACAAAGAAATGTCTCGCGTGTTTGCAAAGAACAACAAAACGTCCGTGTGTGTCTCCCACGTCGAGTCTGGAGGTTCAAGTTAACATTTTTTTACTTGCCGTTAACTAACTGATGCTTCTGTGTCACAAAGCCATTGTGTTGTGAGTTCTAAAGAAGCATGCTGGATCAGCTTCCTTATCCCCTTTCACCTGTCATGCTGTTGGCATTGACCCTTGACAAAAATGCTTGCACCGCTTGTGTGACATCCTTTTGTTTTGGTAAGTACATACGTTGTCAATTTTACATTATTTTTTACTTGCTTTACAACTGCCTTTCGGTTTTTCGCATTCATTTATATCAATTGCATATTTTTTGGCAGTTTTAATGACGATTTTTGCTGCTTAATTACGTATTTATGTTGCTATTGTTTCTGTTTGCTAAAAAAAATCCCTTGTGTACGCGTAGTTTCCACATTGATGCTGTTTAATCTCTTTTGGCTTTGCAGGGTAACGTGGCAATTGCCGGAATAATTAACCTAGGCACGTCGGAAGTCTTCTCAATATATCATGCGGTCAAGAAAGGGCTCCTTGATCACGAGACTGGCCTGACACTGTTAGAAACGCAAGTTATTTTGAGTGCTTTGGTCGATCCACGTGCAAATCAGGTGATCTCACTGAAAGAGGCCTTGCACAGGGGGCTCATTGATGACCACATTCACGGTCGTTTAGAAATTATTCAGCTCCATCGACAAGCGGTCAGTGCCATTCCACTTGACCGTACACATCATCTGCCCGTTGTAACAGCTGTGGACACAGGACAGATCCCCGAAGGCATTGGGGTGAAGATTCTGGAAGCACAGCTTGCAACAGGAGGATTAATTCACAAGGATTTCACCGATGACCTGTCGCTGGAGAAGGCATCCCAGCTGAACTTAATAACACCACAGTTCCTCTCCAAGCTGCTGGAGAGGAACAAGACCTGCCAGAGCCTGCTCGATCCCAATTCACTCGAGAAAGTGTCTCTCTCGGAGCTGTTGCAGCGATGTATTTACCATGAGGAAACTGGTCAAAAGCTTTTACCTGTCGGGCAGACGACAGCAGGAATGATTTGCCTAAAGTCTGGTAGAAAGGTCAGTGTACTCAGGGCAGTTCACGAAGGGCTTATTGACAGACACGTGATGCTTCGTCTTTTGGAATGCCAGCTTTTCGCAGGGGGCATTGTTGATCCTAGGACAGGGCGCAGGATGACTGCAGAAGAAGCCGTGAACCATAACCTTATCGACCACGAGACAATGTCCTCGCTGCTAGTGCAGCAAGTCATGTCTGGCGGAATTGTGGATCCCTCCTGTGGTCAGAGACTCTCCGTGGATGAAGCTGTGGCTCAAAAAATAATCTCTCCAACAAGTGCCCTGGTTGTTTTGGAATCTCTGCAGGCATTCAGAGGTCTCATTTGGGTGGAGTCTGGGGAGCTGATGCCAGTCTCAACTGCACTACATCAGGATGCTATTAGTACGGACACAGCACTGAAGGTTTTGGAAAACCGCCATTATGTGGCTGGGCTTTATGTACCTGAGGCTGGCGGAGTGTTGTCGATAAAGGAGTCTGCCAAAAGATCTGTCCTGGACATTGCGATTAGTGATAGCCTGAAGGGAATCCTTGTGCCAGATGAAAATCCATTCCTCAAACAGCAGCCCTGTCAAATTCAGCAAGATGCTTCTGTAGGAGATGCAGAGGAACATGGCAGTGAAGTGGATGAAGAACATATTCTGCTTAAATACGTCCTGGATCACAGTTACATGGACACTAAAACAGGGCACAGGCTAATAGTGATGGATGCTGGCGTTACATGCCTGACCAGAGGGGTAATCGAAGGAAGCCACGTAGAGATGGACATTAACGAACAAACGTTTTCTGATGAGAACCTAGCTCGTGAAGAGAACAGGGTGACTGAATTACTGCCGTGTGAGAAAAAAAGTAATAAAGGGGAAATGCCACGGATATCAAGTGATGCGCTAGATTCTACATTAAGCACTGATGTTGATAGCCAGCAGCTTGGATCTGCAGATGAGATGGGTGACATGAAGGTGATTGAAATGTGTGCTTCCCTTACAAAAGCACTTTCAGATGTTGGAAACATAGACTTGTGCATGAAGGAAAAAGAGGAGAGTACTGCACTGACTGAAAAAGAAGCATCTGCACTGAGTAAAGATTCGGGCTACAGGTCCGTGGACGCAACCGAAGACAACACAATTCTTGAGAATGTTCTGTCACTGTCTGATGAGGCCATCTTCAATGAAGAAAAACATCTGGAGGAAATGCCATTGGAAGGAGCTGAAGGTAATCGCAAACGCTCCGAGACAGATGGAAACCTGACCCCTATGCAAAACATTGAAAGTGCCTTTGATCAAAACAGGGCAGATCACGATCGTGGTGCAGTGAGTGAAGTGGATGCGGCAAGTGGTAAAGTGTACGTTCCAAAGATGCACGTTGATGCCGAGAAAGACGAGACGCAGCGTATCGATTTGCAAAATGTAGGTTGTAGCCCGAAAGCAGAGGACGTCGAGCGGAAGTTGAAAGAGCGCTCCGATGAAGATGAGCGAGAGGAGAATGACCCGAGAGAAGACTGCTTGGTTGAAAGAGAAACATTTCATGACTCAGGGCAACTTGCTGAAACTGCTGTCGTGGTTTCTGAAGATGGAGCACGGCAGTCAAAAGATGTGCGGGTTTCCAATATTGGTGAAGCGGAAGCGTTGCAGAAACCTGTGCGCCTACATATTAAACAAGAAAAGATGCCTTTTGAACCTCCTGAGTTAACCAAATCAAAAAATATAAATAGTGAGTTACTAAAACATACTGATGATGACGATGATGAAAAGGAGTATAGCACTCATGATATAAAGGAAACTACCTCGGAGGAAATAGGAAATGTGTTGGACCTTGAGGATATTTTTCAAAGCGTTGTTGAATGCTCGGACACTGATGAAATGAGCCAGGATGGAGAGAGCCTCCATATGATCAGTCATCCCTTACGGGAGCCAGAGATTGCCTCAAATGTTTCTGATGATCAAACCGAACCAAATGACAATATCAGCTCCAATTTAGCTACAGACAAATGGCACGGAGAGACAACAGCCAACATTTTACAAGCCGACACCGAACAAACAGAAGCAAATAATGGCCAGAGTGCGATGAATGTCGCCACGAGTGATGAATTGAACAACGTGGTGAATCAAGAGCTGGTCAAAGATGTTTCGCGATTACAGAAAATGAAAACGGCCATTGCTTCAGAAGCAGAATTATTGTTATCCGCTGACCAAATGGTGAACGATGATACAAGATTGTCTTCTGGTAGCGTGAGCTCAGAAAGTTGCCAGGATAACAAACACGCCGTTTCCATTTGCTCCGAAGAAAAGCCTGCTCCTGCATTGCCTGCTGTAGAGATGATCAAGAAGGTTGGCAAGGAGGTGATGCTGCTTGAAATTAAAGGTGAAGAAGAGGAAAGAGACACCGATGCAAAGGTGACTGAGACAGATGTTGTTACTGAAAAATTCCATACGGACAATGTTGTAGGTCCGCACAAAAATGACGATACACTATTTAACTCTTCAGGAAAAAGTAATCTTAAAGATGAGACCTTAACTGTGGAAGCGGTTGATGGTAGTCCTGTCAAAGGCGCAATGACGCATGTTGAAAAGGTTGAAAGTGAGGATGTGAGCAATGAGTTTGGAACGTGTGTTCCTTTCGAGAAAGACATTGCAGGTGTGCCGAGCGAACGGCCTGATGGAGTTGTGGTTGAAGGAGCTTCAGGAGTGGTGGATGAATGTGAGAAGAGAGAGCAAATGAAAGCAATGGAAACCACTGATAACTATTTGGAGGACACGCCCGTTCACGTGGTTGACATTGAAGAGTTGGAACAGGATCAAGAGCAACGCAGGCACGAGACGAGCGAACATAAGGAAGGCGTTTCTCTAACTTGTGAAGTTGAGGAGCAGCAAGGAGGTGATGAATGCTCAGATGGGCAACCTCTCACAGGAGAAGAGGTTTCCTTCCATGAAGTTGTGAAACATGAGCAACACGGTGTGAAAAGCACCGATGAAGAATGTCAAAATAGGAACGATATTCATTCTCCTGAAATGGGTCAAGGGCGAGTCAGTGTAAAACCTGACGATGTTAAAGTGGTGTCTGAAATGGTTTCCACTGCTGAGGTAAAGCAAGGGCAAACGGGGGTACAGCAGACGCATGTGGATTCTCACACTGGGCAGGATGTCTCTTTCGATGCAAGCCAGCAAGAGAGAGACACGGAGAAACATGAAGATGATTCTGAGAGTGTAAAAGATGTCCCGTCTGATGCAAGCCAGCAAGAGAGAGACACGGTAAAACAGGAAGATGTTTTTCAGAGTGTCAAAGATGTCCCGTCTGATGCAAGCCAGCAAGAGAGAGACACGGAGAAACATGAAGATGATTCTGAGAGTGTAAAAGATGTCCCTTCTGATGCAAGCCAGCAAGAGAGAGACACGGTAAAACAGGAAGATGTTTTTCAGAGTGTCAAAGATGTCCCGTCTGATGCAAGCCAGCAAGAGAGAGACACGGTAAAACATGAAGATGATTCTGAGAGTGTAAAAGATGTCCCGTCTGATGCAAGCCAGCAAGAGAGAGACACGGTAAAACAGGAAGATGATTCTGAGTGTGTAAAAGATGTCCCGACTGATGCAAGCCAGCAAGAGAGGAGAGACACGGTAAAACAGGAAGATGATTCTGAGAGTGTAAAAGATGTCCCTTCTGATGCAAGCCAGCAAGAGAGAGACACGGTAAAACAGGAAGATGTTTCTCAGAGTGTAAAAGATGTCCTGTCTGATGCAAGCCAGCAAGAGAGAGACATGGTAAAACATGAAGATGATTCTGAAAGTGTAAAAGATGTCCCGTCTGATGCAAGCCAGCAAGAGAGAGACATGGTAAAACAGGAAGATGATTCTGAAAGTGTAAAAGATGTCCCTTCTGATGCAAGCCAGCAAGAGAGAGACACGGTAAAACAGGAAGATGATTCTGAAAGTGTAAAAGATGTCCCGTCTGATGCAAGCCAGCAAGAGAGAGACACGGAGAAACATGAAGATGATTCTGAGAGTGGAAAAGATGTCCCTTCTGATGCAAGCCAGCAAGAGAGAGACACGGTTAAACAGGAATATGTTTCTCAGAGTGTAAAAGATGTCCCATCTGATGCAAGCCAGCAAGATAGAGACACAGTAAAACAGGAAGATGTTTCTCAGAGTGTAAAAGATGTCCCATCTGATGCAAGCCAGCAAGAGAGAGACACAGTAAAACATGAAGATGTTTCTCAGAGTGTAAAAGATGTCCCTTCTGATGCAAGCCAGCAAGAGAGAGACACGGAGAAACATGATGATGATTCTGAGAGTGGAAAAGATGTCCCTTCTGATGCAAGCCAGCAAGAGAGAGACACGGTAAAACAGGAAGATGTTTCTCAGAGTGTGAAAGATGTCCCGTCTGATGCAAGCCAGCAAGAGAGAGACACGGTTAAACATGAAGATGATTCTGAGTGTGTAAAAGATGTCCCGTCTGATGCAAGCCAGCAAGAGAGAGACACGGTTAAACATGATGATGATTCTGAGTGTGTAAAAGATGTCCCAACTGATACAAGCCAGCAAGAGAGAGACACGGAGAAACATGATGATGATTCTGAGTGTGTAAAAGATGTCCCGACTGATGCAAGCCAGCAAGAGAGAGACACGGTAAAACATGATGATGATTCTGAGAGTGGAAAAGATGTCCCGTCTGATGCAAGCCAGCAAGAGAGAGACACGGTAAAACAGGAAGATGTTTCTCAGAGTGTAAAATATGTCCTGTCTGATGCAAGCCAGCAAGAGAGAGACATGGTAAAACATGAAGATGATTCTGAAAGTGTAAAAGATGTCCCGTCTGATGCAAGCCAGCAAGAGAGGAGAGACACGGTAAAACATGAAGATGATCCTGAGAGTGGAAAAGATGTCCCGTCTGATGCAAGCCAGCAAGAGAGAGACACGGAGAAGCATGAAGATGATTCTGAGAGTGTAAAAGATGTCCCTTCTGATGCAAGCCAGCAAGAGAGAGACACGGTAAAACATGATGATGATTCTGAGAGTGGAAAAGATGTCCCGTCTGATGCAAGCCAGCAAGAGAGAGACACGGTAAAACAGGAAGATGATTCTGAGAGTGGAAAAGATGTCCCGTCTGATGCAAGCCAGCAAGAGAGAGACACGGAGAAGCATGAAGATGATTCTGAGAGTGTAAAAGATGTCCCTTCTGATGCAAGCCAGCAAGAGAGAGACACGGTAAAACATGATGATGATTCTGAGAGTGGAAAAGATGTCCCGTCTGATGCAAGCCAGCAAGAGAGAGACACGGTAAAACAGGAAGATGTTTCTCAGAGTGTAAAATATGTCCTGTCTGATGCAAGCCAGCAAGAGAGAGACATGGTAAAACATGAAGATGATTCTGAAAGTGTAAAAGATGTCCCGTCTGATGCAAGCCAGCAAGAGAGAGACACGGTGAAACAGGAAGATGATTCTGAAAGTGTAAAAGATGTCGCGTCTGATGCAAGCCAGCAAGAGAGAGACACGGTTAAACATGAAGATAATTCTGAGAGTGGAAAAGATGTCCCTTCTGATGCAAGCCAGCAAGAGAGAGACACGGTTAAACAGGAAGATGTTTCTCAGAGTGTAAAAGATGTCCCATCTGATGCAAGCCAGCAAGAGAGAGACACAGTAAAACAGGAAGATGTTTCTCAGAGTGTAAAAGATGTCCCATCTGATGCAAGCCAGCAAGAGAGAGACACAGTAAAACATGAAGATGTTTCTCAGAGTGTAAAAGATGTCCCTTCTGATGCAAGCCAGCAAGAGAGAGACACGGAGAAACATGATGATGATTCTGAGTGTGTAAAAGATGTCCCGACTGATGCAAGCCAGCAAGAGAGAGACACGGTTAAACATGATGATGATTCTGAGAGTGTAAAAGATGTCCCGTCTGATGCAAGCCAGCAAGAGAGAGACACGGTAAAACAGGAAGATGTTTCTCAGAGTGTCAAAGATGTCCCGTCTGATGCAAGCCAACAAGAGAGAGACACGGTAAAACAGGAAGATGTTTCTCAGAGTGTCAAAGATGTCTCGACTGATGCAAGCCAGCAAGAGAGAGACACGGTAAAACAGGAAGATGTTTCTCAGAGTGTAAAAGATGTCCCATCTGATGTAAGCCAGCAAGAGAGAGACACGGTTAAACAGGAAGATGTTTCTCAGAGTGTAAAAGATGTCCCTTCTGATGCAAGCCAGCCAGAGAGAGACACAGTAAAACATGAAGATGATTCTCAGAGTGTAAAAGATGTCCCGTCTGATGCAAGCCAGCAAGAGAGAGACACGGAGAAACATGAAGATGATTCTGAGAGTGTAAAAGATGTCTCTTCTGATGCAAGCCAGCAAGAGCAAGGGATGGTGAAGTGTGAATATCACGATCCTCACAGTGAGAAAGATACATTTGTTTCAAGTGCAAATCAACAAGAGCAAGATACATTGAAAAAAGAATACGACCATTCTCATAGGGGGGAAGATCCAACTTCTAGTGCAGGTCAACAAAAGCAAGAGACAATACAACCTAATGCTGAAATAAATGACCCTTCTAATGTAATTGAGCTAGATACCTCTTATAATGCAAACCAACAAGAGCGAGACACACTGCACCATGACGATGATGATTCCAAAAGTGCGAAAGATACACCTTCTCCTTGTGCGAATCGACAAGAGCCAGACCCAGTGAAACATGAAGGTGATTCTCATGGGGGGAGAGATATATCATCTAATGCGAGCCAACAAGAGAGAGGGACCTTGAAACATGATGATGATCGTCCTCATAGCAAGGACGATACGCCTTCTTCTGAAATGATTGAGCAAGTACAAGGCCAATTGAGAGTGGAACCCAAAGATGCAAGCGTGTCATCTGGAAAAGTCTTCGCTGCAACAGAAACTTCAAAGTTAGAGCCAACTCCTTTGCCATTGAATGACAGTTTACTTGATACCGGTGATACGAAAGAAAAGCCATTAGATCAGAGCCTATTTCAAGAGGTGCCAGTGCAGGCAGCTTGTCAAATTGAAAAGAAGCTTACGCCTCTTGAAGGTGACCTTTCCAAGAATGCCACCGCTAAAGATATCCAGCAGGAGGGCGGAAGCAACAACGTGGACATCGTCATTGGCAATGAGGTAATATGTGAATACATTGCTATTGCACTTTTCTTCATGGTATCCCATTAATTGCAAATATGCATTGTATTTCTGAAAATAAACGAAGTACGTGTATTTATTATTTATTTTCTTATTCTCGCTGTTTTTTTGTCTTTTTTTTCCCAAAAGGCTTTGCCCGAGCCCCACTCGGCAAGGGATGGTCGTTGTGAACGAGAAGATGTGACACACGATGAAGGCTCCGTCATTGACCTGGAGGTCCGGGTTTTAGTGCCGGGAAGATGTATCCCCAGTTCGCTGCTATCGCTCTCGAACCATGCCTGCCCCTGTGCATGTCACATCCTGTGCCTGGGCTAGGGCATGTGAACAGTTAAATTTATTTCACGCGTTGAAAGTTGCAATGTGTGTGTATGCGTGTGTGTGAGTCTTTGTTGCTAACATTGCCTTGATTTTGAATCGTGTGCGAATGCAAGCAGGTGCCCTTCCGTTGTGCCGTGTATTGTATTGATTTTTTTAGGCCTTGGGTTTTGTTAATGTTTGAGATTTTTTTTCTTTTTCGACTGCATGGAGAGATTATTTTTTTTGTCAGTTGAATGGTTGTTCATATGCTTTGCATTTTTATTTATTCATCTAATTATTTTTTGCAACTGCGTGAAAAAGTTTTATATGGTCAAAATATTCGTGGTATTCTGGCCTATTTTTTTACTGACTTCTGTGGTTTCCCTTTAATGGATAACAGATGGTCCGCTGTGCATGTTTATGGCTCACCCGCAAGGGTCATTTCAGAACCATGGACATATAAGTCTAGAAACCGGTGCTTATTCACGTGCATTTTTAACAAGGGACTTTGCTTTTGGAGGCTATTGGTCGGGTAAACGTGTGCACATTTAACTTGGGTTTTGAGTACCTGTTTTCAGAGGTGGTCAACATTTTTTTCTCTCTCCAAACTAGCCTTCATACATTGTTACAGGCTTCATCATCAGCCACTTGCCTACTCACTGATGGATGAAGGCTCCTCCGTATTGTCACCATTTCTCGTGGTCCCACGGGGGCCGTCAAATCCATCTCACGCCTGCGCGCACCAGCTGATATCATTGCCAATTTCATCGCTTACACTGGGGGGGTGACATTGTTTCAAAAACAATTTGTTCCGTTCAAAGAAAACATTCTGCGGTGGTGCAAGACCTGTCTGTGTGCTTCAAATTCGATCAGTGATCATTGGTTTAATTTCTATGGTGCAAAACCCCACTATCAGCCAGTTAGACACTTTTAAATGTTACCATGTGAAAGATATCGATGTATGGATGGTGCATGGCGGGGTTTTAAATGGGAACACACGTGCCTTGCAGCAAGTCCTGGAGGTGCGGCAACAAGAGTGTTCACAGAAGCTGAGCGACCTGGAGTCCTGGCTGGATGAAGCATCCAGTGGCCTCTCCACCCAGGATAACCTCCATGAACTCGACGATCTGCAACAACAACAGCTGCAGCACCAGGCAAGTCGCAGGCTTGCTAGAAATTGGTAATCGTATCACAGTGAAAGCTGGATGTGTGTAAGCACACTCCTTAGGAGCAAGGTCAGCTGTGGTTATGTCCAACATATGCTTGTGTCAGAAGTTGCCCATGGGTGTGCCCTAACCAGAATAAATTAAGCAAACGGATTTGCATATCTAGGGTGCTTAAAAGCCTTGGCAACTCAAAGAAAGCATCTTACGTCACATCTCATCTCGACCCGTTCATTCTCCAAGCGGAGCCCCAGTGGCTGCTGTCTCTACGCAGCACAAAGTTTACACACACACCCTCACGTATCCCTGTTTGTGTTCAGTTTCATTCATTTCAGTTTTCATTTATTAGGTATAACCCTGTGAGCCATGCGGCTCTTGACTCGGGTGCAACCGCAACAAAACAAAAACATGAACAAGAAACATCTTAAAGTGACTACACACAACAGAAAAATCCTGGAAAAAGTCTTCCAGAAAATACTTCGCATTTCAACGCTGTGTGCAAAAATCCCAGTAGGATGCAAGTCAAACAATAGCAACCATAAGACAATGTAGATTAAAGTTATCAGGCCAACTCTGTACTACAACAAACAAACATGGCCAGGCCAAACCGTTGTTGCTTGTATAATAACAGTGCTTATAAACAGTTTCTATTGTAATATACAAAATAAGTAATGGGCTGGGTTGGAAATGATATGTGAGCACGGATTAAATAAACTCATCACAATAATCATTACCACTTCATGATGTTACGTAAATGTCTAACATTTTAGGCATTTAATCTTCTTCAGAGCAGGGAGAGGCATATGGACTTAATAGTTGGAGGTCATGCTTTACCCTGGGGCCCTCAAACAACTTGGAAGTTTTAAGAACGTTAACAAATGAAACCACTTTCTATAAGTGGACACTGAGTATGAATTTATTTGTGGACATTGAGAAGTACAAAAAAATCAAGATTTCCACACATAAACGGATTAAATAAACATTACCACTACACAAGGTTTCATGTGCAGTGTAGCTTTCGATTGTTGTTTTGTTCTTCGGCATAATGTCCAACATTTCATTCCAGTTGCTGAGATCTTCTTGAGAAACCAGACTAGCTCCTTCGAAACACGCAGTACAATAAAAAAACACATCCGGAGCTCCAAACATAAAGTTACTAAATGCGAATGTGTCGAACTGCCGCATGGAAAATGCACGTTATTGAAGCAGTATGCATTGTCCCTCCGGCATGGCCAATTGTTGACTGTCGTGTCCTGTTCAGTGTTTTTGGCGGTGAATCTTCGGTCGCGTGCTTTGACCTTAAACGTGCATTGAAAAATGTTGACACTCCGACTGATGCTCCTGCTGTTGTGGAGTGACTCATGCAGCCAGCTATGGCTGCAGAGTTTGGTAATACATGTTGTTTACGTCGTTTATTGTGAAAATTCGGTCACAGTTCCTATGATCACTGTTTCATTGCTTTTATGGCTTTATTTTGGTGATTTTCGATAAGTTTTTTGGTTTGGCCATGTTTGTTTGTTGTAGTACAGAGTTAGACTGATGGCCTAAATCTAAGTTGTCTTGTGGTTGTTGTTTGACTTGCATCCCACTGGGATTTTTGCACACAGTGTTGGTGTACGGTGCTTTTTCCGCAATATGTTGCGATCTTTTCTTGGATTTTCTGTTGGCACACAGTCACTTTAAGATGTTTTCTTGTTCATGAATGGCTCACAGGGCTATACCTAATAAATCAAACTTGAAACCCGACGTGCCTCTTTGACCGCACTCGCAGATGCTGCAGAGGGACCTGGCGACCCGCGCCGGCGAGATGGAGGAGATGGTGCGCAGCACGCAGCACTTCCTCGACGAGAACCGCGAGCGGCTCGACCCCGAGTTCGTGGCCGCCGTGGAGAAGAAGCTCGCCGACGCCAAGAGCAAGCTCGGCGAGCTGCAGGCCGAGGCCCAGGCCAAGCAGAGGCAGCTCGATGCCTCCGTGAGCACCGCCATCAAGCAGAAGACCGAGAAGGTAAGGCGCTGCCAACTTCGTCTGCTGCCAATCCGCGGTCGGGTTCGACCATCGTCCCCTTACAGTGACTTGCCTTGCCCCCCCCCCCCAAGCCTACAGTCAAAATTCTGCCTCTTGCGTTGCATAAACAACTCCCCCCCCCTCCCCCCTCCCCTGTCCGCTCGGTGAGTTCTCAACAAGTAAAATCAAATGAGGTTCCAATGGTGTAAATGCTTACCCCGAGCTCTCATACTCTGATGGTGCATTGTCTTTGAGTTGTGCGCCTTTTGGCATCATCTGGTCCAACCCATATGAGACTAGGCTCTAAGGAAAGCTGTCTCGGGTGTGGACCAATCAACTTCAAGGACAGTGCACATTATGAGAGTTATGTCTTTTGTTTGTATTATGACTGCAGGTATTACGGTCTATGCAAACATGACTCCTTGTAAAAAGGTGTCAGTTTTGTTGCCAGATAGAAGGGTAAAAAAACCATTATCAAGTAAAATCAATGTCGCGTACCCGCTGACAAGGCCTCTACAAGCAGAGGTGGGGAACCTACAGGCTCACGAGCCGGACAGGGCCCGTAACTTCGCTTCAGCGGCCCACTGCTTCACTTCGACAATGCCTGCAAACGATATTTATCTGTCACTGCAAGAACCTTAGCTGCTCTAATCGGGCACTGGAGGGGAATATTTTTCACCTGGCAACACCGCGTTTCTCATGATAGCGCCACGCTCGGTCGCTTCTGTTGCTGCAAGGGCCTCTTGCCCTGACAGAAGTGACCAAGGTGTGTGTACGTGTGTAGACCCTCCACCACCACCATAGACATTTCAAAGTCTTCATCGGTGCTCAGTAAGGATGATATTCCCCACCCGTAGCCTCCAGTGTTTATCAACATGTGACCACTGTCACCTGATGTCATCGACTCAAATATGAATGATCAGATCCAACGTAAGACTGGTACCAATATGATTTTTTTAATTCACTATCATCATCCTTTGTTGACGTGTTGATAATGCTTGAATATGTGTTTGGTTTGATGAACGTTAACAAGGCTGTCATGCACTTGACTGCACAATTTTATAAAATGTGGAGAAACGATTTCAACATGTGTACCTGACATGATGCTGCTCTCATACTGATGCAACATTCCTCATTATTAGCCGATTGAATCATGGCGTTACATGTAAAGTCCATTTAAGCTGAACAGTTTGTCGTCGCCTCGTGTTTTCCGTTGCAACAGCTGGCCGCCGCAGAACAGCTGGAAGAAAACAAGGACAAGATCGATCAGCTGCTTGGGTGGCTCTCATCTCTGGAGGAACCCCAGGACGAAGTGGACAGCCGCAGTGCCATTTCGGAGCACGATGCGATGAAGGTGAGAGAGACCAGGCTCTTCACCATATCTCCCTTACTTTGTATTTTCTAATGCAGCTAGCTGCAATGTTCGGTCGCCAAACTAACACCTCCCATTCGCACGGTTGGCTCCGTACAGTGCGAAAGAAGTTCAATGTACGTACATACAAACGTTGTCTTCTGGGTTCGTCGGCCTGCTGTGACATTCCCGGTTTGAATACTTTACTCGTACGGTCGGTGGTAGAACACGGCAACAGGCCGAAGTGGTTTACGCCCTGCCGTGTGCCGTGTGCCCGCGAGCAGGCCTACCACCAGCAGGTGCTGGCACAGCAGCAGGGCTTCCTCATCGCGGCGCAGCAGTCCCAGGCTTTCCTGGACAAGCACGGCGCCTCCCTGCCTCCCGATGAGCGCGAGAAGCTGGAGCGGAACCTGGCCAACCTGCGCGACCGCTTCGAGGCCACGCTGGCGCTCGCCGACGGCAAGTGGCGTCTGGTGCAGGAGATGCAGGACGACGCGGGCAAGTTCGGCGGCGAATGCGACGAGTTCGAGGGCTGGCTCGACCAGGCCGAGGGCGACATGGGGGAGCTGGGACGATCGGCCTCCGACCCCGAGTCGCTGCGGAGCGTGCGGCGGAGGCACGGCAGCTTCTCGGACGACGTGGTGTCGCATAAGGGCGACCTGCGCTACCTCAGCCGCTCGGGCCAGAAGGTGCTGGGCGCGATCAAGGCGTACGAGGAGCTGTGCGCCAAGGTCACCGACGGGCCCTCGGGACCCAGCTTCAACACGGACGCGATCGCCATCACCGTCAAAGACAGGCTTCAGCAGGTCAACGGGCGGTTCGGCACTCTGCGTGCACAGGTATGGATATGTGAGGGTTTGTGTGTGTGTGTTTTTTATAATAATTTTAATGATGCTAATGGTGCCTTGGTGTAAGGGGTAGCAAGCTGGACTTTTAATTTCAGAGGTCGCCGGTTCAATTCCATCTCCCGGTGCAGCAGTTGAACACGATGGGTCCGCCTCAGTCCGTGCAGCAGTATAAATGCATACCCCACAGTTAGTCGTTCGGCAGGCAGGTCGCCATTGCTGGCGGAGGGGACACGGTGTGCACTCGTGGCTATGATAAGTATTGTGGTGGCGGGGGAGGGGGGAGTGCTGCTGCTGCTGCCGTGGGGTAATGGTTGGCGTGATTCGAATTGCAATCCGGATTTGATCTTTTAGCAGCTGAAACAATGGGGCAAGTTTCCTCAATCCTTCGCCTCTGTCCACCAAGCTGCATTTAGTGTACCAGCAGGTCACGTGCAGTGGGGTAAAGTGTGGGCACTCCCCCACCTCTTCCAAGATGTCTGGCCAGCATTGAAGAGTAGGCCAAATACCCTATGTCGAGGCTCACTAGAGGCTCTTTCTGTTGCAGACACTTCCTCCAACGATGGCATTGGCATGTTCTTGCAGGGTCGCACCTTTACCTTATTTGTGATCACGTGTTTCATTTGTCTGGGACTGTTTTTCAGACATTTTCTGAAATGGAATGCTTGGCCAATTCCATTAATGTGTGCTCGGGTAAATTAAAATAAATTGAGTTAACATAACTTATTAATGAAATAAAATGTTAATTCTAGATTTGAAGCTTTCGTGACTGCAAGGATTCATACTCTTAGGTTTTTTCGGTAAAGTCACGTAGGTAAAATAATAATACAAAATAAAATAATAATAAATAAAAAATTACTAAATTAAATCACGACGTTTCGGAGGCAACACAAGTCTCCGTCTTCAGGTGGGACCGTCACAGCTAAATTTACGGTATCAGATAAAATGTTCCATATTTTTTTCTTCAACATTAATTAATCCCATACGCTTCACATGTGTGCTCTGCGTTTACGTGTTTATTCCTTAGTGCGATGACCTTGGGAGCCAGCTGGTGGACAGACAGGAAAAGTACAAGCACTACCAGGAGGCATCGTCAGAGCTGGTGCCCTGGCTGCAGCAGGCTGAGCTCGCGGCCGACAAGCTGAAGTCCGACCCTGTGGCCGCCACCGCCGATGGCCTGCAGAGGCAGCTGGAGGAAGCAAAGGTAAAGCAGTGTGCCACCGTAATGTAGCTCAACACACCACTGCATGCATAGAGGTAGACCGTGAGCACAGGTCAGAGGTCGCAACCGGGTACCTGATACCCGTACCCTACCCGATACCCGGCTACCCGTACCCAGCCGGGTACGGGTACGGGTACCCGTTTGCGACCCCGGTGCGGCCGGGTACGGGTAGGCCGTGAGTCACTGGTGAGTAACTGTTTGTCACTCATTTCCCAACGTCTTGTCTCTTCTCACAATTCAAGTTCCTAGAATCAACCCACCCGCGCCTGCAACATGGCTTCATCCTAGAGGTCGCAATCAGGTACCCGATACCCGTACCCTACCCGTACCCGGCCGGGTACGGGTAGGGTACGGGTACAGCCGGGTACGGGTATGGGTACCCATTTGCGACCCTGGTGCGGCCGGGTATGGGTACGGGTAAGGAATCAAAACCCGTTTGCGACCTCTGGCCCAGGTGATTTAGTCGATACTGCCTGGGGTGGCAAATGCAACCAGTATCCACCATGGGCAGTGCACACCATTGACAGTTAGCTTAGTATAAATGGGCCAACACGGTGGCGAGATGATAACTACTTTTCCTGGTGTACAGGAGGTCGTGGGTTCGGTCTCGACCCTGACGCTTGTATATTTGGAGTTTGCATGTTCTCCCCAAGGTCGTGTGGATTTTTCTCCGGGTCCTCCGGTTTTTCCCTCCACAGTTAGAAACATGCGTTTAGAGTATTTAGCTGCAATGAATGTACACATGATAAGCCACTTCGTTGAGCTATCATTTGTGGCCAGGTCACTTCTGAAAAAGAGCTATATCTCAGTGAAACTTAGTTGGTAAAATAATGTTTTTTTTAAAGAAATATATTTCTACGCTATCTGTTTAATAAACACACTTCCTGTGTACGTTCATATTCCATAGATGTTTCATATCACGTTCAGTGTTCCTTTCTCGAAAACTATATTTTTTTCAGTACTTCCTATGGTACCCTTTATAAAACACTTTTCCCCATATGAAGCGACAACGGTGACCTTACTATGAAAACGAATTTCTGATCTCACGATGAAATGGTCAATCTTACCGATAAGCCATTTTTGGGTCCAAGGCTCATGAAGACCTAGGTCAGGATTTAAGAACAGGCATTAACTCTATAACGGTAAAACTCACATGGCCTGACAGCACCGTTCTTTATAAAATCTTAACACTTATACTATATTTATGTTTCTTGTATTTTGGACAGTTAAAGCTTAGTATAACGTTTATATATATATGTGGTGTTATATTCACGTGAATTGTGAGATTACCAGTTGGGCTTACATTTTCACCAAAATTTTGCCCTGAAATCAAATTACATTGCAAATTGAAATCTCAACAGTGGGCGTGCGCATTTTCTCTGAAACTGAGATGATTGTAATTTATTTATTTTTTAACTTCAGAAACTGAAGGAAGATGTGACGGCTCACAAGACCGCCATGCAGAGATTCACTCGAGCAACGGAGGCACTTCTCGCGACCACTGGCGAGCCGCTCACAAACCAGCAGGAAATTCAAAACACACTGGGTGAGTTGCACGCGTGAAATATGAATTGTATGTTGAGAGTTTCACCTGCGTATACAAGTTTTCAAGTTTCGTTTATTTGGTATAGCCCTTCGAGCCATGCGGCTCTTGAGTCAGGTGCAACCGCAACAAGCAAAATATGAACAGAGGACATCTTAAAGTGACGACGCGCAACAGAAACATCCTGGATAAACCAGCAAATTTTCCAGAAAATAAACCACCGTGTTACAACGCTGTGTGCAAAATTCCCAGTGTGATGCAAGTAATAGCAATAACATCATAACAATACCATCATACAATACCATACATCATACAATACCATACATACTATACATCATACAATACCATCATAACAATACCATACATCATACAATACCATACATACTATACATCATAACAATACCATCATACAATACCATACATCATACAATACCATACATACTATACATCATACAATACCATCATAACAATACCATCATAACAATACCACATGCGTAATAACAATACCATCCATGTGCAGCCCTTTTGTGAATCCAATGCTCGATGGGGGCATCAGCACACCGTGCGGTTTGTGAGTGGTTATTTGATCATACTTCACCATGCTGGTCAGTGCGGGTTGGTGAAGGTGGGCTGCTTAGACATGGGGATGTAGAAGTACAGCACCGCAACGGATTTAGTTTTCTGACCACAACCTGCAGGAAAAACACCCCGTAAAATATAGTTTTGCCAAGTGGAAGCGCATTTTTCCACGTATTTAAAAATGTTTCTGTTCACTCCCGGGTGCCGCCCAGATGGATGCAGCAGGTATATCACAGTGGACGTGAAACATCTCGTGACTTTGCACATATATAAGAAGAGTAGGCCTTGTGTGCCGGTTTCGCTATCTCAAAATTTCCAAATGAGAAAATGACTCACAAATTACCTAATTGGGTAAAGCCACATAGCAAAACATACTGGGAAACAAGTACAGACTGCAATTGTCTATGAAATATATAGTGCCTTTGTTATAGCCGTGCGCTATAAGAATTGCGCAACACCCACTGGACTAATGATTGGATTCGGTGTCTCGCTGAATCGGTACGTCGAGACCGCTTGGCTTGACTGGGGACGCTTTGTCGCGTAATCACCTTGGCAGACGACGCGACGAGGAGGTACGAGGAGCTGTCGCGCTCGTCAGCCGAGCACGGGGAGCGCCTGGAGGCGGCCCTGGAGCAGTCGGTGAGCCTGCAGGACGGCCTGGAGAAGATGCTTCAGTGGCTCGAGGAGGCCGAGAGGCAGGTGGAGGAAGAGGCCAGCGGCCCCGTCACATCCCACTCCGTGCGGCAGATGATGACCGACAATGAGGTAAGGACCCAGTTAAATGCCATGGTAAACCAAAAGGTACATCTTCTTGGTTCTTTCGGTAAAGTCACGTAGAAAACGTCGTGAAAATTATTTTTGTTATGTTTTATTTTTGTTATTTTATTATTTCCATTCTACGTGACTTTACCGAAAGAACCAAGAAGACGAATCCCTGCAGTCACGAAAGCTTTAAATCGAAATTTAACCAAAGGTTTTTAAATGGGATTTAAATAGTGGAAGGGACTTAAGTTGAGCCACTCCCTGCACACAGGGATTGGCTGAAGTGCCCCGTGGTTATTGATTGATTTCAACGGCGAGCAAAAATTTAGCTTCCCGCAGTAAAAGGTAAACAAGAGCTGGCGCACTCGATGGCAGCAGTGTAAATATCAACTTCCAGGTTGTTAATGTTAATAACCTCTGGGATTTGTATGGGACCCGCAATGCAAAATGTTAAATCTGCAGGTGAATTTGTAGCGTCGAAGGCCACCCTAATTTTGGGCATGAATGAGTTATAATTCCGACAAACAGAGCCAAGGTCAGCAGAACCAAACAATATTCACCGTTGTTATCATCGCTAGTGAGTTGATATCACCGTGGCCGCTCATTACCACTACCGCCCTGTCCCTCTCTCTCGCTGTCTCAGTCACTGCAAGAGGAGCTGAAGCGCAAGCGTGGCCGCATGGCGTCCATGCGCGAGAAAATCGAGGGCCTGCTCGCCACGGCCGACCCCGTGACCGCCGCCGACCTGAAGGAGAAGCTGCGGCGCCTGGAGGAGAGATTTGAGACGCTGGACGGCCGGTGCCAGGACAAGGACGCCAACCTGGGCGGTCTGGCGAAGAAGATGGAGGTGGTGGAGAGAGCCACCGAACGGATGGGCTCCCTCATGGCTCCGGGAGAGAAGGGCTTCAACATGGTGGATGGAGGGGGAGGCATGGATTTCTCCGAAATGAGCCGGGATGTGAAGGTACTCATCTTCTTAGTTCTTTCGGTAAAGTCGTCACGTAGAAGGGAAATAATAAAATAATTAAAATAAAACATAATAAAATAATTCTCACGACGTTTCGGCCAAAACGCAAGTAGCCGTCCTCAGGTGAAGAACAGGTCTGTCGGAAAGACAGCATCTGAATGAACACCACCAGGCTTGGCAGCCTATATTTAAGCTGGGTTGGAGGGGGAAGAGCGCCTTGACAAAATAATTTGCATATCAAGAGGAATTTAGCATATTTATGGGAAATGCAGATATGGGATTAGTCACTACTTGTGGAGATGAATCCCTGCAGTCACGAAAGCTTTAAATCGAAATGTGAAGGTAAGTTATGACGGAACGTTTTTGTGTTTAGTTCACATGTTTAGGCAAATGCATGGCATTGCAAGTTTAGATATTTAAAGTTGTTATGAATATCAAAAGAGTTATTTTCAATATGTCCAAGAATATGGATGTTAAATAATGTTACTTAAAGTCACATAGGTATAAAATAAAATAAATCACGTATGTGACTTTGCCGAAAGAAGCAAAGAGTATGGATTCCTGCAGTCACGAAAGCTTCAAATCAAGAATGTTACATAAATTACCAAGGATGTTAATTAGCATTTTTATGGCAGTTCTAGGGTTCAGCTCCCTGCAGGTAAGACTACTTCCTGGAAAAATGGTAATTTCAAGGCACGTACATACATACATATGCATACATACAGGTAAAGCCCACGCCAAAAATACCAACACACCAAAGTTATATTACTGCCTTTGGAGTTCCTGAAGAAGCCCGCAGCATGTGGAGCAAAACGTCGGACATCGTCCCGGACAACATGCGGTCCGACCCGAAAAACTCATCGGAGAGCTACTCATTAAGTTCAGCTATTTCCCATTAGCAAAAAGCTTAATTAATTATCATTTGTTTCCACCAAGTGACGACTCGCAATGCTTCGCGTTGCATTTCAGTGGCGAAGCTCGGAGCTGTCGGCAGAATCCGAGAAGATGGAGGAGCTGCAGAAGCTGGCGAAGGAGCTCGCGGAGATGGAACCGTCAGCCGCGAGGGACCAGATGCTGGAGAAGATTAACGGCATCCTTGCAGAGTGGCACCAGCTCCAGGAAGAAATCCGGGAGAGGTGGGGCTTCCCTTCTCAGAGCGTGTGCACGTTGCATTGTGGGAAGCAAGCATGGGCCAACTCTGCACGCAGGACCTAAATGTGTTCGCACTATTAATTTACTGGCATTCGTAATAATAGCCCATGGTTTGTCGGTCCAGGTTGTCCGTTGTTTTACCATACTTTACCAAGCTGGGGGGGGGGGGTGGGGCAGAACTATATGTGTGTATGTTGAACTTCTTTTGCACCGTACATAGCTAACCGTGCTAATTTGAGGTGCGGGGGAAGGACAGCAAACTAATCACAAAGAGCAGTTCTCAAGAAAGTATTTTTCAATATAGATTTAAAAGTGCATAGCTCCAGTGGCTTCGTAATATCAGAAGGAAGCGCATTCCAGATGGCTGCAGAAGTGCTTCTGAAGCAATGTAAAGGACAAAGACAGGCTGGGAAAAACAGGAAGAGATCGACAAAAGGAAGGGAAATGATGTGAGAAGAGAGACGAGCAGTTGGGTGCACAATGGAGTGAAAGGGTCGGGCTGAAAATAAGTCAATGCATGGAGACTAAATCTTCCTTCAAACCCGAACCCTGCGAATTTACCGAGCGCTGCGATGTAACCCGACGCTGTGCAAGAGTGGATAACCTCCTGCATCGGATTCAACCACTGGACGTCGCTTCTCGTGTGGCCGTGGCTTTTTGCGCATCCTCACCGTCGCGGCGTGACGCGCGCGTGTCGACACGCAGGGAGGCGACGGTGGCGTCGTTCCAGCTGCAGCTGGACGAGTTCCGTGTCCTGGTGGAATCTCTGCGCCAGTGGCTCACGGAAACGGAGGGCAGGGTGCCGTCGGACGCGTCCACCGGCGCGGCGGGGAGCCTTCAGGATCATGTGCAGCTCGTTCAGGTGCCTGTATTTTAAGCGTTTTTTTTTTTACGTATTAAGATTGAGATCTCCCCGCGTCATCTGGGATCCGTGGAGGTCGAGTATGATGATCGTCCGTGGACAGCATATGATGGTCAGGGTTTGTGGATACGTTGGTGGCTGATAAGGGCAATCCTGGAACCACATATCTTTTTCGATTTAAAGGTTTCGTGACTGCAGGGATTCATCTTCTTGGTTCTTTAGGTAAAGTCACGTAGAAGGGAAATAATAAAATAATACAAATAAAACAATAAAATAATTCTCACGACGTTTTGGTCACAACGCAAGCAACCTGTTCTTCACCTGAGGACGGCTGCTTGCGTTGTGGCCGAAACGTCGTGAGAATTATTTTATTGTTTTATTTTTATTATTGTATTATTTCCCTTCTACGTGACTTTGCCGAAAGAACCAAGAAGATGAACCACATATCTGTTGAAACGGTGGTGCGAGTTTCTAAATTCCCCACCCAGCCTCTGCCTCTGTCCATCCAAGAGTATAAATAGGTAAACCACAGTTATTAAATCGGCAGGTGATGTGTGGGTATTATTCCCACCTCTTTGGAAGTGTCTGGCCAGCTGGAAGAGTTGGCCAAAAATAACCCTGCGGCCATCTCTCTAGAGCTCCCTCTGGTGGAGGCGCTTCCACCAGCAGTGACGTGAGCAAGCATTTGCAGTTGCTCTTTGATTATAAAGTGGTTGATAAACGTTCAGATACAGATTAGGTTGCCCGGTTGGCACAGAAGTCAGAGCACTTACCCAGCACTGCTGAGATCCTGATCATATAAGCAGCCGTAATTAAACTGGGTTCTGAAGTGGAGCGGGTCGATGGTCTCAACCCCACTCACCAATGAATCTACACCAAAAAATGCCATTACATTATTTTTTTTTACTATTTTGATAACATTGGCCCACACCAGAAACGCACACTTTTAAAAATCTCTGTCTCGCCGGTGCTATAGAATTAAGGCGGCCAAAAGGCGAGAGCGGTCCAAGGAGGATGCAAACGCCTTACCATTAATAGCTCGGGTTATGGAGTTGTACCTATGAAGTGTTAAGATGTTCAAACACCAAATAGATACCTTTTTCCAAAGCATCAAGTCTGCAGAAAGGATAAAACCTATTTTTGATACTGGAAAAAGGTCCCATAGATATATCATTGAAGAATCAATCACAATTATGCGTGGTTTTTGCAGACTTGATGCCTCGTAATAGGTGTCTATTTGGTGTTTGTCCATCTTCACACCTGCATTTACACCAGAAAGGGTAAAGCCTCCCATCTCCTTTGCAAAACTATTCTTTGGCCTATCGACTAATTCTTGCCAATGTCACGCGCATCTTGACTTCCACAGAGTCTCCTTGTGGAGTGGGAGGCTAAAGGCCCAAACGTGGATGACGTCAAAAAGCAGGCCGAAGAACTGGAGAAGCTTCTTGCAACAATGGTATCCGCTGATGCGGTAACAGAGAGCCAGGTCAAATCAGGTGCGTGCGGATGGTCATCGGTTACACTTGCCAACATGAGGCTGCTGCAGAGCTTTGCCGATCAAATGACCCGTGCTTTTGCAATGCCATGGCCAGAGATAGACAGACCTGCCCTTGCTGTGTGCACGTTGTGACATTTCCTATGCCGTCAAGTGCCCGCAATGTGTGTCGTCTGATGTTCACGTCTGTAGTTATTGAGCTGCAGTTCACAGACACCAGCTGCTTTGAGTGTGCACTCTGTGTTTGGTTTGCATTGGCTGTTTGATCACTTTTAAGTTGCGTACTTGCCATTATTTCTTTTCTTTTGTGTTCCTGTTACCATAGGTTCTATACCAAGTTCCTCACCTAGTGTAAATGGTCACTCCACCAGTAAAGGTGAGATTAATGCATGTGAACTGTCTGCTGATGTTGTTTTTTCAGCACTTTCAGAGATGCAAAGTTTACTCATGAGTAAGATTTTTTTTCATAGCAGACGTCATATGCAAAGCATGATGTTTGGAACTCTTGTCTTCGTGGCACATCAACGTTGTTTTGTTGCTGTATTTATATTCATTGTCGACTTATGTTTTATCTATTTTGAGTAATTAATTCATTTTGTTAAACCCAAAAAATTGCAATGGAAGTTAATGCAGCTAAGTTTCCAGATATACAAGTATTATGATGTACTTGCATAATAATTATCTTAATTCGTACCTCTATCACGGTGACATAGTTAATGTCTCTTGCATTACATAAATACATGACCCTCTAACCAGTCCTTCAGCGTAACTGAATTTCACAGCACACCAGTCACATGTTTTACCGCTATAATTAATTGATTGATGAATAGCCTGTCACATATATGTACAGTAAATGGCAGAGGTGTGGACTCGAGTCATGTGACTTGGACTCGAGTCAGACTCGAGTCATGAATTTGATGACTTGCGACTCGACTTGGACTTGCATAACAATGACTTTGTCCCACCTATGAGATGTGGACTCGAGTCATGTGACTTGGATTCGAGTCAGACTCGAGTCATGAATTTGATGACTTGCGACTCGACTTGGACTTGCATAACAATGACTTTGTCCCACCTATGGTAAATGGTGTTTCTTCCTTAATATGATAAAAAATGTATTTATTTTGGAGTTGGGCCAAATAGAGCAGCTACTGTGCACATCTGCGTGTGTGTCTTTGTGTGCTCGTGGTGAGGGGAGAGCGGTGGCAGAGTGATTAGCGCACTGCACGCCGAACCCGGCGACCTGAGTTCGATTCTGACCAACGGCCACCAACATCAGTGACGGCGATTGTCTGAACCAGTCCTGGGCCTCTCCTAGGTCAACTCAGCCTCAAATGAGTACCTGGTGCGATGTGTAAACATCACCACTAGGCAGACAAAGGTGGCCGGGCATAATGATGTGGCCACCCATGCCCTCGTGTGCCTTCCCGGCCTTCACATAGGTGCTTGTCAACAGCACTTGACCCAACAGTCTGTTAAGGCTATGGAAGGGATCTTTGTCTTGTGCGTGGGTCTGTGCGTGTGTACACGTGCGACGTGCACCCATGTACTCGTGCGTTAGGGTTAAGTCGTCTTGTGTGGTTGCACATAATACAGGTTTTCTGGGTTAGATCGTGTAAATATAAATATATTTACGCAATCTAACCGAAAAATATATAAATATATTTATGCGATCTAACCCAAAAAACCTGGTTTGTGGATGTACTACTTGTGTGGGCACATAACTGTGCACAAGCTTCTGTGTGCTTCCACATCCCCGTACGTGTAAGAATGCACATTTTTTCTGTGTGTAAATCCGTGCCCGCGCGTGCGCACGTACAGAGCTGGCCACGATTCAGAGCGACGTGTCGGACGTGAGCGGGCGCTACGACGAGCTGGGCCACGCCCTGAGGGACAGGGAGCGAGCGGCCGCGTCGGCGCTGGAGAGGGTAGAGCAGGTGCGCGGCGATGCCGACTCCCTCATGGGCTGGCTGGCAGGCAAGCTGCAGGACGTGTCCGGGTGGAGCGGCGCTCCCTCCGAGGGCAGCGCCATCAAATCTGAGGCCGAGCGCAACAAGGTGAGGGGCCCCACCGGGTTCCGTGTAGCAACACAAATTGCCCCAGTACTGCGTGAAGGTTTTTCGCGGTTGTGCTGTAATCTAGCACCTTGGCAGGCCAGGGTTGGTGGGTTGCCTACATTTATGGATCTCCCAAAACGTACTGGCCGAGGAGATTTCCAAGAGATGGCAATACGAACCTAATGACATTTATTGTAGCGTTCTTCTTAATGAGATGCGCTGAAGGTTTAAACGTGTCCCTGCAATGCAATTTCTTTTCAGCTGCTACTCTCTGAGATTGAAAACAACTTGCCCAAAGTGCAGGCTCTCAGACAGCAGCTACGGGAGCTCTTGGAGAAAAACCCAGACTCTCCCGAAGCGGACAAGTGGAGGAGCATGCTGAAGGAACTTGGTCAGTGACCAATGCATTTTACTTTTCACATAACTGCCCCTATGTGATGTATTATCCTCTTTTGATTTCCATTCTACAAACCGAGCCACGCTAGGGTCTTTGCCGAGCCAGCCCGGCACAACTCACGAGGCGCAGGATTTTTTATTTTTCCACTGCAGGACTCGAATCGTGACAACGCTGGTGTCACTACCTTCCAAGTGCACTCTGACTGCTGATGCAACATGTAACGAAAATTATTAATCCCCCCCCGCCAATGCTGGCCGTGATTGGCTGAGAGCCAGATTGAGATGTATTTTGAGGCCAGAGTTCCACGGTTTGGTTCTGGCTCGGCTCGGCAAATGGTCAGTGGAAAAGCACCTATACTGGCGTGGCTTGGATATGCCAGTGATAAAAGGGAAGGGGAGGGGAGGTGGGGGTGGTATTTAGTCGCTGTCAATGCATTGGGTCGCCACCCAGTTCGTGCTGCGCTAATGTTGCTGTATGCGTTGGCGTCGCCTCCCAGATGATCAGTGGGCGGCGGTTCACCAGTCGGCGAGCGAGCGGCAGCAGCAGCTGGAGGAGTCGTGCGGCCTCCTGGAGACGTTCCGCTCGCTCGAGTCCCAGCTGAGCCAGTGGCTGATGGAGAAGCAGCTCATGATGAGCGTCCTGGGTCCCCTCTCCATCGATCCCAATATGCTGGCCAACCAGAAACAGCAGGTCCAGGTGAGGGTGTATTCACTTCAAATTGTGGGCACTCTTGACTTAAAGCCTTCGTGACTGCAGGGATTCGTATTCTTTGGGTCTTTCAGTAAAGCCGCGTAGATGGGAAAAATATAATAAAATGAAATAATGAAAATAATAACAATAATACGAGCTGCTCTCACCTGATGACGATTGATTGTGTTGTGATCTTAACTTCGTGATATTGTTCTTATTTTTATTATTTTACTCTTTGGTTCTTTCAGTAAAGTCACGGAGAAAGAGGTTAAATTAAATAATAGAATACGACATTTCGATTGCAACACAAGCAATCGTCATCAAGAGTAATTCCTGCAGTCACGAAAGCTTTGAACCTAGTTTTATTATTTTATTTTATTTTTTCCATCTACGTGGCTTCGCCGAAAGACCCAAAGAGTATTGTGGGGGCACTGGTTTATTTTTCTATTTTTATTATAGTAATATTTATTTATTTATCTATTTGACCCCATGTTTCCTTGTTATCCTTCATTATTCTTGTCCGTTATTGGTCTCCAAACTCTTTTAATTCATCTTCGATTCTCTGCTTATTTGATCTTCTTTCGGTTTCCACTGCATAGTTACATTTGTCCATCTCTCATTAGTCGTTCTCAATCTGGCCCCATCCCTTTTGTTATTTTCTTCAACAGTATCGGGACCCCTGTTTTTTTCCTCATTTCTTCATCCCTCAAACCTGTCTCTTCAAACGCACTCTAAAAATACCCCCCTTTTCATAGATCTTTGGCAAGCGTTTTGCTTTGTCACAAATTTCTGAGCTAATAATAATGTATGCGATCCTTAAACTAAAGTAGCAGGAATGTAATACTCAACCTTGTGATGTGTTTCACACGTGAATATGTATAACCCTTTCCCATTCGGAGATGTCTACAAGTTGCAGGGTGGGTCCCATTAACCTCTGAATCTCAGAACATGCAAGTGGCTCAGTTAATTTTACTTAGAGAGGCATGGCGCCGTTGTTTTAAAGACATTGTACTCACCCCCGAGAACTGTAGCGACACGACCGCTCTATGTGGTAGCTGGCGCCAAACTGTGCCACACGACCTCCCGCATGGCCTTGTGGGAGTCTTGGTAGCGATAACGTTATTTTATCTTAGTTTTTCTTCCGGTTTCGTTTTGATGGTGTCCGTCGTCGGAATGTGGAATAGGGTTAACACTCGCAAAAAATATTTCAATGCCCGCCACCGCCGTTTCACAGTTCATGCTCAAAGAGTTCGAGGCACGGCGGCCACAGTACGACCAACTCAACCAAGCGGCGCAAGGCATTCTGGGCAAAGGGGGCGAGAACCGCGAAGCGAACGAGCGCGTCGCGGAGCAGCACGCGGCCGTCAACGACACCTGGGGCGACATCACGGGTCAACTGTCGAGCCGCTCGGACCGCATCGACAAGGCCCTGGAGACGAGCGCGACGTACGCCGACGCGCTGCGGGAGCTCTCCGACAAAGTCTCGGACCTGGGCGCAAAGCTGAGCAAGCAGGGGCCGCTGAGCACCCAGCCCGAGGTGGTGAAGCGGCAGCTGGAGGAGGCGGGGGAGATCGCCGGGGAGATTGAGCTGCAGAAGGACCAGCTGGAGGAGGCCGAGTACCTGTGCCAGGAGCTCTCGGACCTGGTCCAGGAGCCGTACCTCCAGACGGAGATCCGGAGGAGGCTCGGTAGTGTCATGGTACCTTTCAAAGAGCTGGAGGAAAGAGCAGGTGAGGTTTTTTTAGTCGATGCTATCCAAATGCACCTTAACTTTTTTATTTGATTTGTCACGATTGCCGATTACAGTCCCCAGTGGTTCAAAATGCCAAGTGGCCAGCCACACAAACAGCACTGTTGATGTTGCAATAGGTGAGACTAAGTACATTTCTTGAACTGAGCAAGGTTATAGGAATTTTGGAAAAGAGACTCTGGGAGGGAATCTCATTGTTCCTGCTACACTTATTTCTTAGGATATGGTACTACAACAATACTGTCAATTATTTACTCAGGAAAACCGCATTGTGTCTAAAGACTCCTATCGGGAGGTTCGACATTGATGTTTGGTCAGTGTCATTGTTGAGTATTTGACTTCATGTCGGATGAAATGGGAGTACCATGAAAAAACCCACCAGCACTGTCACCTCCTGGCTATTTTGCAGCCACAACAATGGATTCTTGAATATATCTGTATGAAGCTTGTGTCACCTCGTATCTGTGTGTTTTCTCTAGGTACTGTGGTTTTCCTTCTTGCATGTTAAGAATTAGCCTAACCTACATCCTAATGCAGAACCCTCTTAAAAAAGAGAGAGTCATGAGACTCTGAGGCTTTCCGGGGTAAACAACGAGCATTAGTATTATAATACCATATTCAGAATATATTCATATGGATGTTTAAAGTTTTTATTTCAATACCATACGGTCACAATCATTACATCGCAGGAACACGAGAGATGGCAGCAGTTTGGGTAGGCCTTCATCCAGCAGTGGATTGACCATGGCTGACAATGACGATGATGTTAATGGTATCCTTGGCACTATTTTTACAGGCGACCGGATGAATCAGCTGCAGACGGCGTTGGCCAGCTCCCAGCAGTTCCAGCAGATGTTCGACGAGCTTCGTGGCTGGCTGGATGAGCAACGTGGGGAGCAGGCCACCATGCCCCCGATATCAGCCAAGATAGATCAGCTGCAGGCCCAGCTACAACAACAAAGTGACTTTCTGAAGTCCCTGAACCAGCACGCCGGCACCTACCATGTAGTCGTGGCAGAGGGGGAGGCTCTGCTTCAGGCCACTCAGCCCGGGGCGGAGAAGACTGCCCTGCAGACGCAGCTTGCATCCCTGAAGGAGCATTGGGAGGACCTCATGAAGCAAGCGGGAGATCGGCACCACAGGCTGCAGGATGCCCTGAAGAAGGCACAGCATTACAAGCAGCTGGCGGATGAGCTAAGACCGTGGGTTGAGGACAGCGAGGGAAAACTGACAGCCATTGACAAGGTGAGCATTGATCAGACGGAAGTCGACAGGCAGTTGGCAGGTGGGAAGGCCATGAGGCAAGACGTGCAGAGGCGCCACAGCATGCTGGAGGCGCTGAACACGGCAGCCGACAACTTCATTGACTCCTGCCAAGTAGACGAGGAAATGATCCGGGATGAGAAGGCCGAGCTCAACCAAAGGATGGACAACTTGACGGAGAACGTCTTGCTTCGGGTCGAGGGCTTGGAGGAGATGGCGCAGAGGCTCAAAGAGTTCCACGACTCGCAGAAAGACATCCAGAAGAAGCTTGATGACGCCGGCCAGCAGATTAGTTCGCACGACGCCATGGGAAACCAGGCTTTCAACAACAAGCAGCTCGAGAAGATGAAGGCATACCACGAGGGCATGGAAGCGCTGGCCCCACAGGTGGACTACATGCACAACTTTGCCCTTGGCCTCGTGGCCGATGCCTCCGAGGGCAGCGACACGTCTTCGGTCGTGCAGCTCGCCGAGGAGACGCGCAGCTCGTTCGACAGCGCCCTGGCCGGCATCACCGAGCGCTGCAGCGTCTTGGACGGTCGGCTGCAGGGCGTGAACCGCTTCCAGGGCCACGTGAGGGAGCTCTTCACGTCGCTGACGGACCTGGACGATGAGCTCGACACGATGGGGCCAACAGCTCGCGATGTAGACACGCTGCAGTGCCAGTTGGAAGACCTTGGCAGCATCCAGGAAAAGCTACAGAACCTCCGCGATGAAATCAGGAAAGCCGGCGAAGGATGCACTAAGATGCAGGAGAATGAATCCGGGATGGATCTGCAGGGGGTCAAGGTAAGAATGTAAAAGTTAACTTTGCAGTATACATTTGGCACATTTTATTGTGGAATGTGTCGACACGGTCAATGTATTGGGTTTATTTTATAAATTATCAAGCGGTGTGGTATCTTATTTTTTTTGCAAGTCGTGTCATTTTGTCATTCTAAATCAATCTGCAAAATAAAATAAAAATATATCCCTAAATTGTGGCCATCGTTAGTCTTACAATAATTGTCTTATTTACACGCTTGGCCATGTCTCCAATATTAATCCAATCACACTTATTGGCATCATGTCACGAGATTAAGAAATGTCAATTCGGAAAACTCAAATCCAGCAGATCATCACGCGATGTTAGAGTATGGCCTGTATAGTGAGATATTACAGAACCAATTCTAGGGGCACTGATATTGAGAAATATTTGTCGCGTGACCATTTAACAGGTTGTTATTTTGTCAAGCTAATCGATACATTTAACGTGCATTTTGTGCAGTCATCCGTGAAAAAGCTGGCAATGCAACCTCCATAATTTTCAGAATCCGGATTAAAACCACCCTGGCATTGCCGGCTCAATGGTTTGACTCCTCAGCCACATAGTCACCTCCTAGATTTCATTGTATTTAATTTCATCCTCTACCAGTACCTAACCTGGGCACCACGAACTACTGCTGGTCCCCAAGGCCGTGGGAAGCGGTCCGCCGATCTGTTTGCGGATATTAATTTTTTTTTCACAAAACACCATCGTTTTTATTGCATCTTGCGGTGCGCAAAAACATTTCTGTGGGGTGAGAGCGGTCCAGATATGTTGGCGAACCACCTACACTCCCCAGTGCTCATCAGTGTTGGATACAAGACCGTGTAGCTAAAGCCGATGTGTTCACGCTGACAGAGGGAGGTGGAGACCCTGAAGAAGCAGAGCGGTCGGCTGGCCGACAGGACGGACACACGGCAAGCGGAGTTGCAGGAGACGCTGGCCCAGGTGGAGGACTTCCACCACAAGATACAGGTGCTGAGCCAGCAGCTGCAGTCTGCCGAGGCCACCGAGGACGGACAGGGCCCGGTCGCTGCCGAGCTCGAGCTGATCAACCAGCAGATGGAGACCTTCCAGGTATGCCTCGTCATTGCGCTGTACCTCCGGATTCTCAATGTGTCAAGCAACTTGTACCTCCTAATTTAAGTAAATTGTGAGGTTTTTTTTTTATTTGAGGGAGTGAGATTAAAATTAAACAAATTGAGATATTGGATTTTTTAAAATTCCTTACAACAATTTTGGATATTTTTTTTTATTTATAGACCATTAACAGTGTAAGAATTGAAAACGTCTTCGTGCTAACAAGAATTGTGTCACCTAATGTCACGTGACACCCCTGTTGGCGGGAAAAGCACAGATATGCCAAATTAGGGACGTCACTTCCTGTGATGTCATATTTTTCATGTCGTGGGGATGCCCTCATCCAGAAGTGGATTGGGGAAAAGGCCGTACACGTACATCTATATTCTGTAAAAAAGAAACTTAATTTGTCCATCTGTGCAGCTTGCACTGTGAGTGAATTTGTTTGTAGAGTCGAGCAAAGGCTTATTCTGACCGGAGTAACCTGGGACCGATATGATTCATCTCATGACATTTGACCTTGATTAAAAAAACACAAGGGAAAATTGTCACTGAAAATTATTTGGGGGTTTGGACATGTCTAAAATCTTTTTCAAATGCACATTTTTTTAATTTTGAGATTAGTTGTTTAGCAAAATTAAGACTTTTAAACCGTGAGTATTTTCTAGTAGTTTTTCATATGCACAAAAACCATGGTGGAATGAATGTTAAATTATTTTTATTTAGCATTGCAAACAAATTGTCATCTATAATTTTGCACATGCTATGAACGTTATAATGACATTTTTGCTAAACAAAAATGTTTCAAGAACAAATGTCCTCTTTTCTATTGATGGCGAGATATTATCTACCTCACCAGTTTTACAGGAGGTCATGGCTTCAATGCCGACCCTGACACTTGTATATTTTAAGTTTGCGTGTTCTCCCTGTGGTTGTGTGGATTTTCTCCGGGTCCTCCGGTTTTTCCCTCCACATTTAGAAACATGCATTTTGAGTATTTGGCTGATATAAATTCAGTTGAGCTTTTCATTTGTGGCCAGGTCGATTCTGAAAAAGAGCCATATTGCTCAGTTTGCCTTACTTGGTAAAAAATGTTTTTTAATTAAATGTAGACTTTCATACCTAAAGTTTCTGCTATTGAGGTTAACAGCTGATGGTCAATGTCAAAAATAGAAAATCACAACGCCCTGCTCATGCGTAGTTTTATGTTTGTTCATTTTGTAAGAAGCAAAAAAAAATGCTCGCAGTTTTCCATAACAAAAATTTTCTCAGGCTTATGAATAATTTATGTGAGAAGTTGTGCGTGGAGGTCAGCCAACCGTGCATGACTTGCTGTGCTGTCGGGTCTGTCCTTTGTTAGCCGGTTTTGACGACTGCCTTGCACAAGCATATTCAATGCGTCTCTCAGTGGTGAAGCTTCTCTTTCAAACTGCCAAGTCCACAGGCCCTTTTGAATGCTACAGTAAACGCTGTATGCAGATCATATTCCAGCCACAGAACATGCTTTTGACATCTCCGATTTATGTTTCATGGCATGGCCCTTTTTCAGATGGGCGCATGCAATTATTTTTAATGATCGATGCAAGTCGTTTTTAATTGGTTTCAGTTAATTCGCTGTTTCTGGTGGTTGTTGTGCATTTGTGTTGGCAGCCTCTCATCGTCTTTCCACGTCAACATTTGTCCAACAGCAGGGATAACAAATGCCTAAGTGTACTGACATGATTTCTCATGACAGCAACCCCTTTCAAAATATTAGCATGTTTATTTGGCCCTGCTTGTGACAGCTAATGTGTTTACTTCTCAATACTGCAATACTGCATTCCATGGTCAAATTCCACGTTGGTTTTTTTCAAAGCCTGAAAAAAACATTTTGTTTCATATACAATAAAACCATTGCAAAGATTTTAATTTCTGAGAGTAGCGTGAATTAACGCGCAAGGATTTTCATACGGGCAGCAAGATTACATTCCAACAATGTTTTCCCATTCAAAAATCCCCACGCTGAGACTTGGCAGTGTCCCCTCTCTAAATGCAAACATGTGTACGAGCTTGTACATCCTGCTTGTAGAGTAAGCCTGTGAGAAATGGGTAAGGGCATTGCTATTTTATTGGATGTGTTTTTGGTTGGGGGGGAAAAAAATCCCCGGTTCCACCACAGGCCCCCAGTTGATGAGTTGTCTTAGAAGACTACATCTGACAGCATGCTGGGGCTGTCTTTGTCTCTTTTGCATGTGTCCCATTCACTGAAGTTAACCCATATAAATTAAGCAACCATTGGGTTGGAGTTACTTTTAAGCCTTGCCAACACTTAAGTGAATGCTAAGACTGTCTTCCTTCTCAATGCATCTACATCTCACAGCTGCTGTGTCTGACTGTTTCAAGACGTTCCATAAGATTGGGTTTATTACACACATGTCCATATCAATAGATGTTGGCCACATTTTACAAGCAGCAAATGAAAGTTGCATTTACAATGCAGTACTCTTGGCATGTGTCATTTTAAAGTTGACAATTATGGCCTTGATTTACTTGCTTTATTTTTTAAACGTTGGTATTGTTTTTTTAAAAATGAAATGTAATAATCTCAGCAAGAAAAACACGAAGATGTAGAAAAACCATGGAAGTTAGAACATGTTTAAACAATCGTGGCCCATGTTGGAGGTAGGGAATCAAAATTTATCACCTAAGTTTGGAAAAGCCATTGTGGAAAGCAAGCATTGTTACATCCAATGGCTCGCTTTGCATTGTCTGCCCGTGTTTCTCCAACTGCTGAAGCTCCATGCGGAATTAAGTGGATCAGGAGGGCATCTGCGTGAGGCCCTGCATGAAAGGGAAATTGGGGCGTAAAGAAAGAATGAATGAATGCAGGCTTTATGTTGAGGGAGCGGCTGGAGAGTTGAGGCCAGTGCAGTGTGGCGTGTGAACGTGAGCGCACACTCTCCCAGCTTTCTCTCTGTTGCCTTAGCGGGTTTGATTTTATGGTTTTATTTTTGTTCCATACAATATTTACAATCCAAATAAATTGACAACGTTTAAAGTAGAACTACGGGTAATTCAGGAGTAATAAAAGGCTAAACTGGACAGAAGGGTCTCGGCCGGCTACGTCGGTCACTGACGGGTCGTGTGTCATTTTATTCAAGTTGAAGGCGGAATAAAGTTTCTAACAACTTAATGGTCATCAAGGTCGACAAGAGTTGAAATGCGTGCTCTTGAAAGTTGTTTATGCAGTACGCCAGCTTATGTGTGTTCCTCTACGCCATAGCATCACCTGGGAAACTTTTAGCGAAATGGGGAAAACTTCAAGCAAGCCTACCTGCTTAGGCCGTAGCTCGTGCGCCGGGAAGGTGGCCGAAGACGAAGCCTACGCGGACGACTTTTACGTCCCGCGCCGAACGGTCTTCGATACCGTCCGACTCAACGACCCGATTGACGGTGTGTCCTCATCCAATGGAACATTGAAGTCTGTGCAGGAAGACTTGAATTTGAACTCCAAGTGCCTGCCTGCCCTGCCCAATGGCTCTTTGCAGCGGGATTTAACGAGAAAGGACAGCAAAACCCTGGACAGAGGCAGTTACGCCACCTTGCAGCGGGATCTTGACACGGACAGCTTCCAAGGCACTCTCCGAGGACGGGTTCCGGCAGACCGAAGATCCTGGCGATCCGTTACTGGGCACGAGGTCACGGAAGTGACAGAAGTGATAGAAACGACAATTACTGAAATAATTGAAATCACGGAGTTTCCCGTCACGGTTGGGCGCAGACACGTGGAGGAGTTCGCCGTTGAGGTTTGCTTCATCGGAAAACCTTTGTTGTGTGTCCGTAAGTTGTGAATGGTGGTGCGCGTGAATGGTAGCTTCGTAATGGTTACCCCATTGTGTGATCTCAGCATTGCATAGCATAGTCCTGTAGCTAAAGTAGCCGCGTGATGTCGATGCAGCAATATATTCCTAAACCTATTTGTGCGGAACTTTTTTGGGGGGTTTTCTTTGAGCACTGTATTTTGGTTTCCTCACACATGCCAGGCACTCATTGATGGAAATGACCAAACTTCCCCATGCATGTATTGTGTTGAACTTCTCTCGCACAGTACGTGTTTTGAGACTCTGTGAAGATATCCTGGGTGAAAATAGAGCGGATTGTTACCGTTTTTATCTCTTGACTTTTATTACTATTCATGCTCGTCGTGTAAGTTAGTATTTGAACGTGGCCTTGGCCTCCCCTTAGTTAATTTAGCAAGGAGCGGGGAGACAAAGACAGCCAAGTTAGGCGCTGTCAAAACCACTTCATCATGTACAGCGCCGGAGTTAATAGTTGCTTGCTAATAGCACTTGTTACAACATTCAGCCTAAATGGGGCATCTTTGTGTGAAGTGTGTATGTGTCTGGAGTGTGTGTTTACACATGTGTGTGCAGCAATTTTGTAATGAAATATATTGGCAAAAAGTTGGCAGTTTGAATTGATATGCTGTGGATGTTGGCAACTGGTGAATACGACTGTGAGACGGAGTCTCTTGTATTTTTTAAAGAATAAGGACTCTGTAAACCATTCCGTTTACTTTATTTCGGTGTATATATTTGAACTCGGTTATTTATTGCAATTTATCTTTTTTTTGTTCCGACCTTTAATAGTTTCACAATAATACAAGTGCTGTATATTATTAGGCCACAAATATTGATCCTATTAACATTCTGTTTAAAGGTGTGTTTGTAATTGTTGATAGATTTGGGACACTTAAAAACAGATTCTTGCCAAATACGCTTGCAAATGCACTGGTATGTTAGCCAACTACTTGCAATGTTTAGCCGAATTAATTGCAGGCTGCTCCTTGTTCATGTGTAGTGGCTTTTGTGTCGCAATTTTTCTAATGCTGGCCTGGGAAGTGGCAAAGTTCTTCAGATCAAATGAGGCCATTGCACAAAGGAGCACACAAACACCTGCGTCAATACGGCCTGATTAATGGACAATGAAGAGGAGTGCACATTTGTACTTCTCACAGTTTTGAACGGATTTGAACAGCGGTTGTGCAAAAGATAAAAGTGCCGCAACAGGGAGTGTGATTGTTTAAAATACGTCCCCACAAAGTTATCCATCTGATGAATGCTATGAAAATGTTCACGACAAGATGTTGGGTTGCGGGTTTTAACAAGAATGTTGAGGGAGTTTCGTGCTTTTTCAGTCTACCACAAACGGTATCTTGAAATATGCCTCGACGCGTAGCCTCTCTAACAAAACATATTTGGCACAAACTAAACGTTAGTGTATTTTTTGACAATATAAGTAAAAATAATTAATGAGCAGACAATACTCATTAGCCCACACGGACTTCCAGGATTGCATAATTTTAGCGCCATTGGTTTAACAATCAATCAGTATTGATATACTACACAGTGCCTCATCAACAGTCAGGCTTGCTTGAACCAATGCCGTAATGTGTCAACATACTTTTATTTTTGACATGGAGGGACAGATCTGTGAAGGTTTATTGTCTGGTGACTCATTTTGTTACCAGATGATTGTTTTGTGTAATGTATTTCACATTTTTGTATGAAAACTAAGGCCCAAACTTAACATTGAGGGTCCTTTCCCAAATACATTGGAAGTTCACCAGCACAAGACCTACTGCAAGTTTAACTGCAGAAATGTACAAATTAGCAGATTTACTAGAAGCATATAATTTACACTCCGTGTGCTTCAATGAATTTGTGCAATTCAGTCTCTATTCAATTCAATATTCATTTATTTTACTTTGCGGTGAAAGTGGCAATCTCCAGCAGGGATAACTTGAAGCAATGACATACAAGAACAACATTATTCTTGGTTCTTTCAGTAAAGTCACATAGAAGGGGAAAAAAATTAAACAATAACATTCTCACGACGTTTCGATTGCAACACAAGCAATCGTCATTAGGTGTGAAAACCACAGCAAGAACATTTGAAAAAAGTGGCGTTTTTTTATTATTATTTCCCTTCTACGTGACTTTACCGAAAGAACCAAGAATATGAATCCCTGCAGTCACAAAAGCTTTAAATCGAAGAACAACATTGTAACACTGATTCGTGGTCACACATCCAGATGCGTGTATTTTGAATGAAAGAGTCATTATTAATCAAATCTGGGCTGGTCACGTGAGCCCGTTGCACGCAACAGATAAGAATCGAACAACATTGATCCTAACACGTGCAATGTGGTCCTTGCAACACATGCATAAAGATCTATATTAACCGATACATCGTTACACTCCTCGGCCACACATTCATACAATGTGTTTAGCTCTACATCATTACTGCATTTACTAAAGCCATTCCAACCCATTTTGTTTGGCATCCCCTACTAGAAGCCATCACCGCTCGCTCGCTTGCACTCACTCGCTTACCGCGGCCGCCGCCTTCTCTGTTTTTTTTGTGGGTTTCCACAGAGTTTCCAGAAGGGAGAGGTGGAGCCCTTGCAGGTGAGCGTGCAGGAGTTGAACACGCTGGGCCACGGCCTGGTGCAGAGCGCCGCCAAGTCGGTAGCAACGCAGGGCCTGGAGCACGAGCTGGAAGAGACCAACGCTTGCTGGAACACTCTCAACAAAAAGGTGGGCTCCAGACTCGCGTCCCTAGAGTGTGGTCAGTCCTCGGCTCATGAACACAATTCGTTCTGGAGGCCCGTTCCTAAGTCGAACGGTTCGAAAGTCCGAGCACAATAATCTACCGTATTTAAATGCCCCCACACACACACACAAACACTTGCTCCCAGCACGAAGCAGACTCATTACATCCCGCGGAGGATCGCTCAGCTGAACAAAATAGTTCCACTGGTTCGATTTGCAAGCGAGACTTCGCGTTTTAAGTCGGTGTTAAAAAAATAATGATCCTGGAAGCTGGTTCGTAAGTGAGGGTGTTTATAAGTGTCGGTGCTCGTAAGCCGAGCACTGTCTGTACCCTCTTTTCCCCCACTGGCACATGTGAACCAAGGCAGCTCCTGGCTCCTGGCTCTCGCAGCGTGGGTGGATTTGCACGGGCCGTTAGCCGAAACACCACTGCTGGCGGAAGGGCCTCCATTTGAGAGAGCTCTAGAAAACCCCTCTATAGGGTATATTGGCCTATTCTTCCACGTTGGTCGGATGTCTTGCAAGAGGTGGGAGGACCCACACTTTAACCTCCGGATCACATTTATAGTGTATCCATGTGTTCTGCTGCATGCACAGAGGCGGTGGAGAGGATATAAGAGACTTGCCCATTGTTTCAGCTGCTGGGCCAGAGGTGGAACCGGCGACCCCCTGGACTCCAGATCCAGTGTGCTAACCGTTACACCATGGCAGAATCCCTTGTGTTTTGTGCTGTTGTTAAATCTCCGTGTTGGGTTTTCAGGTGGCCGAGCGAGCTGTGCAGTTGCAGAGGGCCCTGCTGCATTGTGGGAAGTTCCAGGATGCCCTGGAGTCCCTGCTGAGCTGGCTCGCCGACACAGAGGAGCTCATAGCCAATCAGAAGCCTCCCTCGGCTGAGTACAAGGTGGTCAAGGCTCAGATCCAGGAGCAGAAGGTACAGCAATGTCCGTTATTGTTTTGACTTCATATCCTTTGTCTGTACACGTGAAGGACAACGTTTCATATCCGACTCTCCGGGGACTGAGGTTTAATGGGAACTGTTGAAAGTTCAGATATGTTAACTGTAGTATATGGGATTTACTCCATGTACAAATCGGTTACTGGACAAGTATAAAGCGCAAACTGCTTTCAACATGGGAAAAAGCTTCACTATTATTAAGCAAATGTAGACCGCGAGATTTGTTAGTTAGTTAATCTTCTTCATTCCTTATGGGACATGAGGCCGCAGTTAGTTCCCTCCACCTGCTTCCTGTCCTTGGCAACATGTTGAGCGTCGCCCCAAGAGAGGCTGGTCGCTGCCGCCAGCTCCAACTTCACGGTCCTGCGTCACGTGGTCTCGGGTCTCCCAGGTTTCATTTTGCCCGGCGGTGTCCATCTTCGGGCAATTTTGGGTGTACGGTCCTGGTCCATTCTGAAGACATATCTGAGTCGCCGTCTCTCGATGTCCTGTGTGATATTAGGACAACCGGTCTCCCTGTACAGTTCGGTGTTGTGGATTTTGTTTGGCCAGAAGATGCAACAGATTCTCCTGAGGCACCTGTTATGGAGATTAGGAATACATTACTGGGTGTGAAGAGGTTGGATTGGTGACCATCCGTAAATACTTTACAGGGTGCCTCATCGGTCATGGCGGATACGTGACATTGTACTGTGTTCAACTATTACCATTCCATAGGTATCTCTCTTTAAAATAACATACTCATGATCTTTTTGCGTTTTATCTTTACCAGATTCTCTAAATATATTACATATTTTGACTGCTCAAGGATCTTAATAAGCAACCAGTATTATTGATCCTGTGAGCCAGGGTATAGATCATGCATTGAAATATATAAAAAAAAAACTTAAAGACATTTGTTTTTAATGACTCATGCCTGCAATTATTATTCTCCGAGATGAAAAGATAAATACGTAGGTCAGAGAAACATAACGCAAATTCGAGACGCTGCATTTACCGTAAAAGAAAGTGGGCTTGGGCAAGACACTTTCACGGGAATGGATGGTGACTAACGGACAAGGCTGCTGATGGAATGATAGCCGAAGGAGTGAACACACTCAAAAGGAGGATGACCATTGCGGAGATGGGGCGAAGTGTTTAGCTGTTGTGCAGAAGCTAGATGAAACCTTGATCCAGAAATGGATCACTCCGTCGAGATGGCAAGGACATCTGTTTAAAACATTTCTCTGAAACCCGCAATTCACACAGCTGCCGACCGTAGTGCATGTGTGGCTTCATGGTGCCGGGGGCCAGGGCGGATGTCATCATTTGTTGTTTCTGTGATAGCTCCTGGCGCTGCTATTGGACGACCGCAAGCACAGCATCGAGGTCATCCGCAAAGAGGGGCAGCAAATCGCCGACTCGGCCGACGCTCCCGACAAGGAAAAGATCCTCAAGCAGCTGTCCAGCCTGGGCCGCCGTTGGGAGGCCCTCACCTCCAAGGCCGATGCCAGGTGCTCATCGGGATTGCATGGCAGCGTTGAGCAGAACAGACGGAGAGTCCAGCCATAATACAGGGTTTTTTGGGGTTAGATCGTGTATAAATATATAAATGTGTCGTCAAACCCGCCAACACCCGACACAGCCAATTAGTAAGGGTTGTCACGTAAACAGAACGTGCCAATTCGTCACTAGTACAGCACTAACCGGTGTGTTGGAGAGCAAAGCCACAACCTTTACAATTTGAGTACGACGTTTTGCCAGTAACTAGCTTCATCAGGCAACAGCCAGATTGGTGGAGAAGTGTTTCGTTCCTTAAATAGAGGGGTAGATGTGATGACCAAAACCTTTGTGCTCTTCTTGCACGAAGTGGGGGGGGGGGGGTTGGGGAATTAATAAATGCTTATAAGTCGAGCCAGAGACGCTCAATGTTTCACGACACTGGCTTCCGGCACACTCGATGAAAGTCCATGGTAGATCGTTGTACTTTTGTAAACGTACGCATTCGTACTTGAAATCAATTGTAACATTTATTCATCTCTTTTCAGCAACCACTGTAAGTTTAGAATGTGCTCTATTGGACGTTAATGGGCAACGTCCATTTAAACAGACATAATTCCATCTCGCCGCATGAAATAGATGATTTTGTACTGAGACAGACTTTAAATATTTGTAAACATTTTTTACTTATCGTAAAACATGCTGCAGAGTTAAAAACAAGTGTGTGACCATTTTGATTTAAAGCTTTCGTGACTGCAGGGATTCATCTTCTTGGTTCTTTCGGTAAAGTCACGTAGAATGTAAATAATAAAATAATAAAAATGAAACATTATAAAATAATTCTCACGACGTTGTCTCTGTCTTCTCGACAGACCTGTTCTCCACCTGAGGACAGCTGCTTGCGTTGTGGCCGAAACGTCGTGAGAATTATTTTATCAAGTTTTATTTTTTTTATTTTATTACTTCCATTCTACGTGACTTTACCGAAAGAACCAAGAAGAAAAAAAACAAGTGTGTGACCACTTTAGGAGTTAATCGCCGTTCGGGCAGCGCTTTTCCAACGAGTTCTCACGAACGGTCTCGACCCGGTTGTGTTTGCATTGCAGGCAGAAGCAGCTGGAGGGGATTCTGGTGGTGGCTCAGCAGTTCCACGAGACGCTGGAGCCATTGTCGGAATGGCTGAGTGGCACGGAGAAGAAGCTGTCCAACCTGGAGCCCATCGGCACTCAGGCCGTCAAGATCCAGCAGCAAATCAGTCAACACAAGGTGTGGGATCCTGGCTCTTTCAGCCCCAGGATGTGTTACTATTTATTGTACTAAACAGCGGACGCATTTTAAAATTCAATTTTACATATATATCTTGAAATGTTTTCTCATCTTATGTTGTGGTGCATAAGAAGTTTAACATATATACATGTTGACTAATAATCGCGTTTTTTTTTCGAAATAAATTGTCTATTGTGTGTTTTATTATGACCGCCAAACATCAAGCCTGCCTACCATTGTTAATTCTTCGTTATTTATTTGCTTAAGTTTTGTGCTTGTGTCTCGTGCCTTTTTTGTCATCGTTTACCATCAAGTTTCCTTTTATTTACGTTTTTATTCCTTCCATGTTTGCTCGCTCATCACAAAAAACACACGCACTATTCTACGTGGGTGGAAAATTGACACCACAACAAAAACAAACCAAAAAACCAAAACGAAACCGGACAAAATCGCCCGCCGGCTTTCATCGCGCGCCGCAGTCTCTGGAGGAGGACGTCAACGCTCGGAGCAAACCACTGCACCAGCTGCTCGGCCTGGGCCAGGCCCTGAAGGCATCGAGCGGTGGGGGCGAGCGCGAGGCCGTGCAGGTGCAGCTGGAGCAGGTGCAGGCTCGCTACCTGGAGACGGCCGAACGCGCCAGGCGTCGCGGGGAGCTGCTGGGCCAGGCGCTGGCGCACGCGCGGCTCTTCGGAGACGATGAGGTGGAGCTGCTCAATTGGCTGGCCGAGGCGCAGGACCGGCTGGCCGACATGTCCCCCAGCGATCACCAGCCGGACGTGCTGCAGGCTCAGCATGATGAGCACCTGGTAGCATTGCCCGCCGGACCCCACATGCACCTCACTCGCGCTCCTCTCGTTTTCATTTCAGTTTTTTTTCTGTTGCGTTGAAACTTACGTGTCATTTTTTGCATTCTGATCGTTTTCGTTTTTTTGGTCACCCGTAATGTCTTCATGTGATTTGTGTTTTTTTGGTGCGCGTTTGGTGGCAGGGGGTTTGTTGAGTGGGGTTGCTTGTGGTTGGCTCGGGAATCGCGCTAAAAGGCCAGGGTGTGTTTTCAGAGCCTTCACGAGGAGATCGTCTCACGGAAGCAGACGGTCGACCAGGCGATTAAGAACGGACAAAACCTTCTCAAGCAAACCACAGGTGGGCGTTTATTCTGGAACAAATTAAATTTAGTTCCTGCTTATGATTATATTTTTTTACCATCACTTAATTATAATAAGGGATTTCCTACTCAAATGAGCATTGAGGCGGTGCTCATCTCCGATCAGCCAGCGGTAGAAATTCTACATTTGTCCAAATTGCTTACATACTTATCTCGCTATCTTCCTTGATTTCTTGTACACGAGGACAAACAAATGAAGTTCAGGGAAACACGGTCACTGTAACAAAGAGCTCTGCTTGCCCCGAAACGTCCGTGGTGCAGGCGATGAGATTCTCACCATCCAGGAGAAGTTGGACGGCATAAAGTCTCGCTACGCCGAGATCACGGGCAGCAGCACACGCGCCCTCAAGTCGCTCGAGAAGGCCCTGCACCTCGCCACCAAGTTCCACGGCACCCACCGGGAGCTCAACGAATGGCTGGGCCATGCCGAGAGCGAGATGGCTACCTGCGACACGCGCCTGGCCGTGGGCGAGCAGCTCACCGCGATGCAGGACCGCGTCAACGTGAGCTTTCCGCGCTTGCACCCAACGTCGCCGCAGCCGCCGCTGCCACTGCTGTGCTTGCTCCACGTTACGGGCTGTTGATGATCATAAGATGGGAATCGTTTAAAAACTTTTTGTCAGTCCATTGCTTAGTGAAGGCCTCCCCATGCCGTGTCCTTCATGGGGGTTATTTGTCGAAACTTTACCATGATAGTGCGAGCATCCCATGTCCGGATTAAATATCTTAACCTTGGCCGGGAATCTAACTCAAGTCACCAGGTTCATATTACGGTGTGCTAACAACTGTGCCGCTGCTCTGCCACGACTCGCATTATTCGATAAAAAACGCCATATTCATCGTAGGCTTATATTCCTTTTTTTACAGATATTACTGAATATGTGCACCACATCTCTTCACGTACAAATTAAGCATTCCGCGTTGACGAATTCCACACGGCACGGCGCAAGTTTTCATTGGCAGGAGATTCGGAACAAACAGCAGTCGGGACGGCGAGCAGCCGAGGCGTTCATCTTCTTGGTTCTTTCGGTAAAGTCACGTAGAAGGGAAATAATAAAATGATAAAAATAAAACATAATAAAATAATTCTCACGACGTTTCGTCTGACGCTGTCTCCCCGATAGACCTGCTCTTCACCTGAGGACGGCCGCTTGCGTTGTGGCCGAAACGTCGTGAGAATTATTTTATTACGTTTTATTTTTATTATTTTATTACTTCCCTTCTACGTGACTTTACCGAAAGAACCAAGAAGATGAATCCCTGCAGTCACGAAAGCTTTGAATCGAAGCCGAGGCGTTCTTACAACACCGATCCGTCCGATACCCCTCCCACCACCGCCGCAGACGCTGCACAAGGACGTGATGGAGCGGCGGCTGACGCTCGACACGGTGAACGAGGTGAGCAGCGCCCTGCTCGAGCTGGTGCCGTGGCGCGCCCGCGAGGGCCTCGACCGCCTCGTGGCCGACGACAACGCGCGCTACCGCGTCGTGAGCGACGCCGTCGCGCGCAAGACGGACGAGCTGGACGCCGCCGTTCAGCGCTCGCAGCAGTTCGAGCAGACGGCCGACAATGAGCTGGCGTGGGTCGCGGAGACGGAGCGCAAGCTGCGCGCGCTCGGCGACGTCAGCCTCGAGCAGGACACCACCACGTCGCAGCTGCAAGTCCAGAAGGTGGGGGGGCGGGGGGGCACTCTCCGTTGCCTCAGCTGGTCTTCTGGCTCTTGACTTTTTGCAAGTGAAAAATATCGTCGGATCCGCTAGCCAACCTAGGTCATCTCCTACGGGCTCCCCTATCGTGATCTCTCAGTACCTGCATATATTCTACTCATCCAGGCAGTTGTCACGCTCGCCCACCGCACACCATAATGCACTGCGTCCTCTTGCCAACCGCACAAAACGCCCAGCCCCATAATTAGAGCAGCCTGCAGAGTAACCTCCCCACCTCCTTCCTCTCACCCTGTCATTACTTTCCATATGTGCTCCCGCATGACAGATCACACAGAATGCAATACAATTGCAAACCCAGCATATACCAGAGTTATATGTGAAGTGCGCTTTCGCTAAACAGTCCACTGCTGCCTAAAGTCCTCCCCATGCCAGAATCAGAAAATTCATTTCTGCTGGAGGAATCCAATGAGCTATCAGGCTGTTTTTTTTCACAGATGTCCAGTGCAAGTCATTCCTGGAGGTTGTTTGACCAAACTCCACACTGGTCTGTAGGTGCAGGAAGGTCTTGCAGGTTTAGATATGTTTCCCCATGCCGGCAATGAAACTCAGGATGCCAGGTTTATATTGCATGGTCCTAAAACACTGCACCACTACTGCTGTACTAATTATCTAAATGTATATATATGTAAATGTTATCAGATTTTAGCGATTAATGAATTGGTTACTTTTAAAGGTTGTACATATTTTACCACTCTTGTCATGAACGAACATTGTCTTGTCACTGAAAATATATATTTCCCTCTCTTTATGCGAGTTCGGTTTGTGCAATTTTGCATATGCAGCCTACCTATTTCTACCAAAGATTAACTCTACGCGGTTTGAATCACTCACGTGGGACCACAGTGCGTGTGCTGTATGCCATGCAACAATGCATTGATTCGTCGAATGTGATTAATTGTTAAGCATGTCATAATCTATGTGTAAAGTTTATGAAAATTATATAGTGTAACTTTTTCGGCTACAAATACAACAAAACTGTAGAAAAGTTGGAAAATAGAGGGAAAATACAAATTGTACGAACATTTTTTTTATATTATTCAATCTTATTGCAACGTTATATTTCTGGGCGGAGGCGAGGGCAAATTATCACGCGTCTTAATACGCATGCAGTATCAACGTTTTCTTTTTAAAATTTCTCCGCTCTTCCGCTAGCGTTGACCGGGCGGTGAGTGGCGTGCTCGGTAGGAAGGCGTCACATTCGGTAAATGCTGTAAAATGTTGAGAGTAAACACAGAAGGTGATCGTGGTGCACGTGTGTGGGCTCGGACCTCAGAGGCTGGCTATTCGTGTGAGTCAGCATGGCCTGTATTACAGTTGCCTCTTTCAGTCCACCTGGCATTACTACGTAGAAGTTTAGTTTATTTTGAATTCCTCTGAATTATTAACTTCTTTTTTAACATCTTATTGCTGATGAAAAAAGGTGAGCCCATTGATTTCCATGTTTTGCCTTTTAGAACTATTGTCAAAAGTAAATTTGATTCGTGCTCAAATGCGCATCGAGGCAGTGCTCATCTCCTGTTTACAACCCTGAGAAAATGGTGGAAACTCCACATTCATATGGCAGGGATGAGCCTGCCCGTAGGACAAACGCTTTTGACTTCTACTGCAAAGTGGTGCTTATTTTAGCCGACTCCATAGAGATGGTGGGCTGAGACAACTGCCCAACCAGGATTTGAACTCGCAACCTGATTACAAGCCGCTCGATCTACCACTAACACTGAGCCACCTGGCTGGATCAACGTTTTAACTGCTCATCATTTGAATGGATGCTTATTTATTTCTTCTGTTTTTTGCCTTCAGGCGTTCACCATCGACATTCTTAGACACAAGGACTCCATTGACCAGTTGGTGAAGAATGGCGATGAGCTGAAAGTCTCATGCAGTGAAGAAGAGAAAGCTGCCATGGAGGTATTTTCCATACTTGGTTGAGATCAACATTATTCTTAAATAAAATGAAGGGCATCAGATCGTTGATTATTTTCTTTTCATACTCTTATACAAGTTCTTGCATTCCAAACCCTATGTAGTTTGGCGACGTTTCAAGTGAACTCCCTGTTTGCAAACGCCAAGTTATGATCGTCCCACAAAATTAATTAAACTTGCACGAAATGTACAGATAGGGCATTGATGTATCTGCATCCAACGAAGTGAAGTACCGTTGATGACTCTTGGACACCGTTGGTGAGGCACACGTATTTATTCCGTACAAGTAGTCACAACTGTGGACATACAATACTAGAGGGGGTATCGGCCCCCTCACCCGGCTAGCTGGGAATACACTGCTAGCTATCTCTGACCTACCTCCTAGTCCTCCACTAACGGGCTAGGGGAGGCTGTCTGGCCCGACACTGGTAAGTCGGGCTACGGTACCCGGAGTCCCAGAGCACTAGCTCTGGTTCTCGGTACCACGCCGCTGGCTCGGTCCTGCGCGGCCCTGACAAGGGCGGCGTCCCAGGGGAGTCCAGGGCTCTAGCTAGACGATCTTCGGTCTTCACTGGTTTAGCTTTAACATTCTGCCCCGAGCCCTCTGACACATCCCCCTTTATACTCAACCCCCGCTGAGGGGTGGGGCCCCGGGCTGCCTGGTGCGGACGTCGTTGAGAGCACCCCCCCCCCCCGTGCACTCACGTAGCCCCGCCCACTGTGTTTGTTTCCCATAAGCTGCCATGCATAACGGCTCTCTCTCTAACACCCCTACAGAAGTAAGAGTCAATGAATCGAATCAACATTTTTTTTTTAATGTTAAACCTTTTCCAGCAACAACACTTAACAAATGGTCGGTATCAGTAACAACTAGCCAGCAGAACTATCCAACCTGTCGTTGGCGAATGGGGGAGAAACGTGACGAACGAGTTCGGATTCAAACCCTAAGCAGGGATCTTGCGGTGCGGCCGGTCACGTGGTGGGATTTGTGCGATGGTCCCCTGCAGAGCAAGCTCGCGTCCCTGCTGGAGCGTTACGACGTGGTGAGCCGGCTGAACACCGCGCGCCTCAGCCAGTTGGAGCGCGCCCAGCTGCTGTCCACCCAGTTCTGGGAGATCTACGAAGAGCTCATGCCCTGGCTGGTCGAGACCAGAGAGTCGCTCGGCCACCTGCCCCCGCCCTCCATCGAGCAGGAGACCCTGCGGCAGCAGCAGGAGGAGCTGCGGGTGAGCGCTTTGCGGCTTTGTGCAGTTTGCGGTGGCAGGGGTGGCCAGCTGGGCAGGGGGGGGGGGGTGCACCTCCGATTAGCACAGTTGGACAGTTGGCTACGTACGATATGAAAGAAGTTCAACATACATGCATAGACTTACACAGAGACCCATAGACTCACACAGAGACCCATTGACTCACACAGAGACGCATAGACTCACACAGAGACCCATGGACTCACACAGAGACCCATAGACTCACACAGAGACCCATAGACTTACAGAGAGAACCATAGACTCACAGAGATACCCATAGACTCACAGAGAGACCCATAGACTCACAGAGAGACCCATATACTCACACAGAGACCCATAGACTCACACAGAGACCCATAGACTCACACAGAGACCCATAGACTCACACAGAGACCCATGGACTCACACAGAGACCCATAGACTCACACAGAGACCCATAGACTCACACGGAGACCCATAGACTCGCACAGAGACCCATAGTTTATTGTTCTTCCCCCACACCTCCGATGAGCACGGTTGGCGGCCACGTACGGTGCGAAAGAAGGTCAGCATACATACATGCATGCGTGCATTCGTGCAGTCGTGCAGTCTTGCATTCGTGCTCACCCTAAGAGCTGTCCGAAACGACACGCGTCATTTCTTGCTTGTGGTTAGTTCGATGGAGCCACTGGACATAGCCAAATTTATATCATTAAAGGAAGGTACAATGGTATAATGTAACGTGAGACCCTGTCTTAAATTTAGGTGGCTTTTTTTTTGTCATTTTGGTGACCTAGATGTCTCGTGTTAATGAGACTATCCTGGTCACTTGGGTTCTCAATTGGTTAAAGCAATTAAACTTGAACCTTGAACTAATTTTAGAGGGTAAGCCACTTCTTGATTGGGATTACCAACCAAGCAAGCCCATTCCCTCCAAGTACATTATGACTTTAGATAGCAATGAAGTAAGTTGAACACTGTCAACTAGAATAAACTTAAAGATACATCAGGAGTAATATCGAGTAATTTTTTTTTTATTTTGGGTTTTTAAATTTGTAGCATTTAGCATTCACGAAATTAAGTGTCCAATTGTCTTTATATTGCAATGCAATGTCACGTATCCAAGGCTTGTTAAAGTCTCAATTAATATGTATTATTTATTGGCACTCCAGCGATGTGATCAAAGGCCACGATGCGATTTAAAACACCAATGATAATTTTCAAATTTTTACCTTCTAGTTTTTAAAAAATTGTTGCTCACCCACTCCACCGGCCGCTAACGATGAGCTACCGCTGACCATCCACTGTTCCCAAGTCTCACCGTGGGGCCCCGTTCTTCCCCCATGGCTCCACCCTCTTAGCAATTGCGGGAGTCCATCGCGGAGCACAAGCCGTACGTGGACAAGCTGAAGAAGATCGGTCCGCAGCTGGAGGAGCTGAGCCTGTCGGAGGGGCCGGCGCTGCGCGAGAAGTACACGGGCGCCGAGCGGCTGTTCGAGGCGATCCGCGAGGACGTGCGGCAGCGCGCGCTCGGCCTGGACGAGGCCCTGTCCCAGTCGTCGCAGGTGCGGGGCCGCCCCATTAACTTAAATCAATTTTCTTTCACTTTTTATTTCACCAGGTGTAAGGCCCACATAGCTCTTTTTTTTTATCGGAAGCGGCCAGGCCACAGGTGACAGCTGGGTGAGAAAGTGGATTATCGCGTGGGCATTTATAGCAGCCGAATGCTCGTAAAAGCACGTCGATTCTGAAGGTGGAGGGACTAAACCGGGGGGACCCGGAGAAAATTCCACGCCACCACGGGGAGAGGGAACATGCAAACTTCAAATAAGCAGGCGTCAAGGTCGCGATCGAACCCAGGACCTCCTGTATACCAGGCGAGGTAGTTAACATCTCGCCACCGTGGCACCCCGTCGTATTTGCGTCTCCGCCAACGCCGCGTGACTCGCAAGGAGGACAGTGGGGCGGAGTATAATGAACTGGTTTTATTACCAGAATGTTATGTGCACACAAGTCTAATTATATTGAGCTGGATGTTAAAACAACGACTTACCGAGTTCCTGGTATGGTACTTATTTCAAATGTTTAACAATTGTCATGCACGTACCGTTGGAAAATGTAGGCGCAAAGTGTTGACTATGCCATACAGTCCCAGTGTAGATTTTTGTTTACTCTGCCTAGTATGGTGATTGGTGAAAGATGATGGATGCGTGAAACTATTCATTGTTTGAATAACTCGAGTGAATGTGCCATGTCTTTTGTTTTGTGAAAACTAAACTTCGTCTTTATGTACCTTTCCCATGCTCCTCTTGTATTAATAGCCAGCGACTGTGTTTGCTGGTTTGTGTCACCAATTTTAGTGATTACTATGCTACTAATTTCACGTCCTGATATTCATATATGCGTAATTTAAAATGTTGTCTGCTGATCATTTATTAGTTAAGTAATAAAACAATAACAACAATCACCCACTAACATAAATCTTGGTTTAAACTTAAGGCTGATAATTTCTTCGTGATTCACTTCATTTCCATTTTATATCTGGCTCTGTACCAAATTAACAAGGACAATATTTCATTCTATATGCTATGATCCACAATAAAACATGTGCTCTGACCATCTGAAATGCGTTTTCGGGCATATCCAACCATGTCCGATGGAAGATTAAACAAATGGCAGTGAAGCATTCTTTGCAATTAACACATTATAATTAAATGCTGCCATGATGTGATCCTGGTCTACTGCATGCCTCGCAAATATCGTCTTGCCTAACATGTTGATTTCTTGAATTCTGTGTTGCATGAGGACTTAATCTATCACATCGCTACGCTGTTTGCTTTTCTGTGCATTCTTCTGCTTGGATCTCTGAATGGCTTCTACTGATGTTCAGATTAAAGAGGTAAGTGTATTTCTGTCTGCCCGTTATTCGCAACATAACCATCTGCAAAGTGCTGCTAGTTTTGCAAACTCCTTTAGGAGGCAGTTGTCTGTTGTTGTTTTTTTCTTCTGTTGACAAGTACTCATTTTTATTTATACACGCGCAAAAAACAAATCACGTGCACTCTTGGTCCACTTTGGCTCTAGTTCCACGACAAGATGGACGTGATGCTGGAAGGCCTGGGCAGGATCATCGAGCGGCTGCGAATGCCGCCACCCATTCCGGCCGAGGCAGAGAAGATCAAGGAGCAGCTCGCGGAGAACAAGAACATCGCTCTGGAGCTGGAGAAGCTCCAGCCAATGTTCAACCTCCTCAAGGAGAGCGGCGAGGAGCTCGTGGGCCTCTCCGGGGGCGCCGAGAAGGAGCTCAATGCTAAAGGTTTTGTTTACTTTGCCACCCTTGTTGTAATCCGAATATTTATTTATATACTTGAGGAATCCAATGAGCCACAAGGCTCTTTTTCCCAGATGCCCAGTATGGAAAATGGGCATCGACACTTCAACGTCCACGTTGCGTTAGAACAGTGAACAAAATTTGTTAAATTCCTCTTGATATGCAAATTCCTTTGTCAAGGCGCCCCTTCCCCCTCCAACCCAGCTTAAATATTCGCTGCCATGCCTGGTGGTGCCCATTCAGACGCTGTCTTTACGACAGACCTGTTCTTCACCTGAGGACGGCTGCTTGCGTTGTGGCCGAAACGTCGTGAGAATTATTTTATTATGTTTTATTTTTATTATTTTATTATTTCCCTTCTACGTGACTTTACCGAAAGAACCAAGAAGATGAATCCCTGCAGTCACGAAAGCTTTATATCGAAATTTAAGTTAAACATACACGCATACATATTGAAGCGTGTGTCGTTGGCCGCCCCACCCCCCCCCCCCACCTTTGTAATGACGCAGCCATCAAGGACAAGTTGGGCCAGATGCTGTCGCTGTGGGAGGAGATCCAGTCTCGCTCGGAGGAGCGGGAGAACCGTCTCCTGGACGTGCTGGACCTGGCTGAGCGCTTCTGGACCGACCTGGGCACCATGCTGGCCACTCTGAAGGAGACACGCGAGTACATGCAGGACCTGGAGGAGCTGGGCGTGGACCCGTCGCTCATCAAGCAGCAGGAGGAGTACATGCTGGTACGCGCGCGCCGCTGTGGGTCAAGGGCAAGGTCCCGTCGTGGCCAGCGCTATCGATGCCGCCACACCCTGCCGCTGTGTACTTCTCCTGTGTCACGTGATCCTCCGATGTGTTATTGGGTCGTTAGCGCGTGTTGTCTGTCACGGTGTCTGACGTTTCGCTGCACGTGATGGCGAACGGCACGCTGTACGGCCCAGAAGCTCATCGGAGAGATCTACGGCACAACTGTAAATCCTACGCAGTAGCTTACCTAGGTATTGTGAAGTCAATGTCAAACCCTCAAGGTTTCGTCTCCCAGTATCCCACCATCTAGTTGTTGGTCTTCAAACTAATTTACTGACCTTTGCATACCCACTCTAATGCCTTGTGTGGGCGGTTTAATGGCACTAACATTTATATTGTTTTAATGAAAGTCATAGATATAAAATGAAATGCAGCAGTACTAACAGACAACCTGTTGTATATCAATCAGGCTAACAAGAATGACATCGATGGATTCCAAGAGGACCTTGAGATTCTGAGGTATCTGGGAACAAATCTGATATCGGCTTGCGGAGAACCGGACAAACCTGAAGTAAAGAAGAGCATCGATGAGGTATGATTACACACCCAAACTTCGTTTTAAATTTTAAACATGAAATCAAAAGTACGTCACACACACATTTACGTTAATTGATCAAACAATCTTCTTGGTTCTTTCGGTAAAGTCACGTAGAAGGGAGATAATACAATAATACAAATGAAACATAATAAAATAATACAATTGATCAAACAATGTCTGTTGTGCCGATGAAAAAGTCCCTTTGAATTGTTTACATGTCATTGAATGCATTAATCGATCAAATATTGTTGTATTTTGTACTGAAGGCACTGCCACTATGCACTCTTTTTTAAAGATGAATTCTTCCTGGGATCGGCTGAACAAATGCTGGAAGGACCGCATGGACAAATTGGAGGAGGCTATGAAGACAGCCATGCAATACCAGGATGCATTGCAGGTTGGGCAGCTCATCCATTTCTTCATTCCTCCACAACTCTTGCATGTGCCATTGCATTGTTCACTTGCCTGCACCGCTTGTGCGTAGGTCGGTCAAAATCCTGACAGAATTAGGCCAATGAAAGGTCTCGCCAACATATTGTTAGGCTTCTCTCGAAGACTCGTTCATGCTTTCGCATAATATACTATCAAAACTGTTTCATAACAACACCATTTTGCGACAATGGCAATCATTTTTAAAAAATAGAGCAGTAAGATTGAGCCTAACATAATTAACAATCGACGGGCTTTGTTCAGTAACTGACGGCTTCTCGTCTCTGAGGAGGTGTTTTCATGCTGTGCCTGAGCAAAGCGAAATGAAATGCTCACTCGGCTTTTATCTACCCGCCACGACCCACATGGTGTGGAGAGAACCCTCATCCAGCAGTGGATTGACGAAGAGGGTTGCACGCATACGGATGTTGCGTCCACCGGGCACTTGAATGCCCCAGCAACTCAGAGAGCCTTACATCTCATCTCAACCATTCCAGTGCCTTGCTGCAGTCGAGCCAAATGGGTACCCCCCCCCCCCACCTCGCGTCTCCCTCGTCCCCCACCCATCTCCCCAGCAGTGGCAACTGTCTACGTGCTGCATGTGGTGTGCGCAGCCGGTCCACAATTGCGATTGCGCTGCGGCACTGGACGTCTTAATTGAAAGAGGGCTTCATCTTCTTGGTTCTTTCGGTAAAGTCACGTAGAAGGGAAGTAATAAAATAATAAAATTAAAACACAATAAAATAATTCTCACGACGTTTCGGCCACAACACCTGAGGACGGCTGCTTGCGTTGTGGCCGAAACGTCGTGAGAATTATTTTATTGTGTTTTATTTTAATTATTTTATTACTTCCCTTCTACGTGACTTTACCGAAAGAACCAAGAAGATGAATCCCTGCAGTCACGAAAGCTTTAAATCGAAATGAAAGAGGGCTTTCGTAGCTCATCGCATTCCTCCAGTCCAAATTCAAAGATTCTGATTCTGACGCACGATAACTGTGCGCGCTGCGTAACTCGACAGAGCATGTTCGACTGGGTGGAGAACGCCACCACGGAGATGGAAAACCTGCCGCCTGTCGGAACCGACCTGGAGACGGTCAAGCGGCAGATGGAGGATCTCAAGGTGAGGGGCCGCACATTTCCCTGCGTTAGAGTTTCTCTTCTCCTCCTTCTCGTCGCGTTTATTCGGGGGTGGCGGCTCTGAATCGCATTCGCCACTCCGCCGCGTGAGCGGCATCCTCACGGCTTCGGCCAACGCTCACCACAATTCCCCTCGATCTGGTCTCTCCGTCTGATGGTGTTTGTCGAGAGTATGTTTAGATGTACGTATCCTTTATTGTTACCTTCTGAGAGCAAGAGTCTCTTCGGCAGGGGAGACCTGAACCGCAAAGCAATGCAATAAAATTTGTAAACAAATACGCGAAATATCTAACAACCGTGAACATGATGACCAGCTGAAAATCTGACTTAATTATGAGTAATGAATGAACAGGACACAATAATGCATTTTATATTTTTAAAAATGCCACTTCATCTCCAGGAAGATGCATTTTAGCTATATAATTGGCATAGAATAATGTTCTTATTACGTGCATGTTTTAAAAGCAATTATTTCTGAATGCTGTTTGATGAAGCTGGGACGTTGTTTCCCGTTCCCTTTTTTGCAGCAACTGAAAACCGAGAGCTACCAGCAGCAGATCGAGATGGAGCGTCTGAGCCACCAGGGCGAGCTGATGCTCAAGAGGGTGAAGGAGGAGGAGAACCGCATGGTGATCGCGGGGCCGCTCCGCGACCTCAAGGAGCAGTGGGAGACCCTCGACACCAAAATACTCAGCAGACAGGTGTGTAATCAACCAGGTCGACGGCAAGCGACTGTGTCTCCGTCTGTTTATTTCTTCGTTATCTGGACAGCTCGCGTTCCGCTCTCTCGGTTGTTCCATGGCGCGTCGCGTGAGCTGGCGTCCCGCTCCCACGCCGCCCTCTCGCTCTCACTTCTCCGCTCCCACGCACCGCTGGCAGACGGCTCACTGGGAGCCGTCTCCACGTCGCCACGTGGCCGATGGCTCGCGGAGACCCGCGACGTGGCCCAGCTTCCAGCTCTCACCAACTGACCCCGAGCCCCTTCCGGCTCCCCCTTATATCCCCTTCCCGCGTCACCCAGACTCCGCCCTTCACCACACCCCTTAAGAACTTTCCAGATAATACCACCCCCTAGCGCCCTCGGGCTCCGCCCTTGAACCCTGCCCCCAATGGTTCGTGTCGCCCTGTTGGCTTAGGGGCTGGGGCGGCGAAGTCCCAGCATACGCTCGCATTACAGGTGCAAGGGCATTGGCCGAGTTTGCAGCTCTGTTAAGGGTTCTGCATGTCGAGTGAGACTCAATGGGAAGTGTATGAATTGAGTGATGGTTCGCAGACCTAATCGTTGCATGAAATTGGGAAAGTGACGTCTATCATTTTAATGTTTCTATGAATTGCGAGCGTCCTTGTAGGAAGTGTCGTTGTCAGCCTGCCGCTCAGTCACAGCACTTGTGTGATTTTCATTTGAAGAGAAAGAGAAGGAACCGAGAACGTCTGGTATTGATGATTAGCCATGCATGACCTATGACCTTGACCGAGTTCTGAAACCGTGACGGCAAACTGTCTCCGTACCAATGGCTGTGAATAGTGCACTGCCCGGTGGACACAGCAGGTATTGCTCATGATGTCAAACGTGGCTGGGTGGTGGAGGGCAAAGCGGAAAGAGGCTTGAGCTCACGCATTTTTATTGACAATTGTAGATCGGAATAAAAATCACCCCATCTGATTGATTGGCTGGTACCGCCACCTCTGCAATTTTCGCGGCATTTGTTTAAGTACCTTTCGCTCTCTGGTGTGTTTTTGGATTGTACCGCGCGTGTTGTTCGGCGTGATGTCCGACGTTTCGCTCCACGTGCCGGGAGCTACTTCTGAAATGGAATTCCGAATGCTCCCAGCACGCGGAGTAAAACGTCGGCAATCAAGCTGAAAAACACGCGGCACAACCAGAAAATCTCAGTACACCATGAGCACCCTGTACAGGACAACCTCAGAAACTAAACTAGCCCCACTGAACTAAAAAGCTCTTTTTCAGAAGATGCTTATCATGTGGAAATGTATAGCACTCAAATGTTCTTAAAAAGATGTTTCTAATTGTAGAGGGAAAGCCAGAGGACCTGCAGAAAAATCCAAGCGACCAACCAGTGAGAGATATGCAAACTCCAAATATCCAGGCGTCAGGATCAGGATCGATCCCACGACCTCCTGTATACCAGGCGAGGTAGTTAACATCTCGCCACCGTGACGTCCATGTGCTGTAATCCCCCAGCTTGTGCGTCAAGCACTGCAGTGCCGTCCGTGGGGGTCATGATGTGAAGTCCCCCCCCCCCCCCCCGTGTTCCGGAACATTCTATTGACGAGCGTGCGATCCCGCGTGCAATGCAGCACAAGATGGAGGCGGCGCTGCTGGCCCTGGGGCAGTTCCAGCACGCGCTGGACGAGCTGCTCACCTGGCTGGAGCACACCGAGGGCCTCCTGGACGAGCAGAAACCCGTCGCCAACGAGCCCAAGGCCATCGAGATCGAGCTGGCCAAGCACCACGTACGCGGAAACGCTTTGACACGCACACGCCCGGCGGGTCGGCAGCCTGGGGCTCCGACGCCACGTGCGGCTCTTTAAGCAACCGCTTCGTGACGTTGTTCACGTGCTTTGCGGCTCTTGAAATATTGCAGGGTTTTTTTTTTTTGGACCTAATTCGAAAAAATGCATCCTCTTGTTATTTTGGTTGCCACAACCCCTGCACGTGCCCAAACCCCCCCCCCTCACTTTCAGGCCTCGTTTAACCCCCTTTCACCGTCGCCCGGATATATTTCGAATCGGTAAACGTTTGGGAGCGGAGTTGTCTTTCCCAGGATTTTACGTGCTCTCCGTCATCATCACCTTCTCAAGTTTAAATGACAAGAGTGCCTACTGATGGATTGTCTTCGTTTTTTTTTATCCAAGAGCCCGTTGAGATAGGAAGTATTTTTTGCGAGCGAGAGATGGATTAAAATACGTGCATCGTACAGCAAACGGGTTCCATGGGATAAACAATTTAAAATGCAGAAATTAAACAAGTAAGGCCAAAAGACTGAAAGAGAACGTGCAGAAAAACAAAAAACTGGTTCCAAGTGAAAATAAAGACAAGTTAATGTCAAAATCAAAACACAGAACAAATAGAAATGCGTCATTTTTTTTAAAGCAATTTAAAATACAATAGAGATATGAATGAATTTTGGGTCATTTAGTGTTAGTATAAATGTGCGCAAAACGTCCCGAAATTCAAAGTCACTGTCATATTCCTTTCGCGTAGTCTATCAGACAGCTCACGTCAATGCAACGCCAAACTTTGGCCAGCTTATCAGAAGACGGCCTCCACGATGCAGCTACGCAAGTGACTCCGCCGTGGCGCACGTCACACCGATGTCCCCGTAGTAGTAGACACTTGCATTTGGCTCGGATCCTGCGCTCGACGCGGCCCCCGACGACGCCCGAGCGACTCCCCGCGCTTGCCGTGGTCCTCCCCACTCTCCCCACCGCCCCCGCAGGTGCTGCGTAACGACGTGCTGGCACACCAGTCGACGGTGGGCACGGTGCAGCGCGCCGGCCAGGACCTCGTGCTCTCGAGCTCCGGTGCCGAGGCCAGCGGCCTGCAGGGTCGGCTCGACGACCTCGCCGCGCGCTGGGAGAGCGTGCTGAGCTGCACCGAGCAGCGGCAGGCCCAGCTGGAGGGCTCCCTGCGCAAGGTACGCGCAACCTGCCCGAGACGCCGTTATCGGGTCCTCACTGCGTGTTAACCCTTTCCCCAGTCCGATGACGGAACGGGCGTGTACATCATCAAAACGAAACCGGAAGAAAAACTAAACAAAAATAGGTTTATCAGTACCGAGGCTTTTCACAAGGCCATGCGGGAGGGTCGTGTGGTGCAGTTTGGTGCCATCTATCGTAGAGTGCGGTTGTGTCACTACAGTTCTCTGCGGTGAGTACAGTGTCTTTAAGAACAACGGTGCTATGCCTCTCTAAATACAATTAACGCCGAGCCGCTTGCACTTTGCGAGATTCAGAGGTGAATGGGACCCACCCTGCAACTTGAAGACTTCTCGAAACGGGAAAGGGGTTAACCGCCACACTGCAGGTCTTTTAAATCTAGATTGAAAATACATTTCTTTAGAACTGATTTTTGTGTTTAGTTTGTTGTTTCGCCGCACCTCTCGATTAGCATGGCTGGCTACGTACGGTGCGAAAGACGTTCAACGTACATACTCACGCGTAGGTCACAGCGCATTCTCACGTCGTGAGAATTTTATTGTTTTATACTTTTATTATTTTATTATTTCCCTTCTACGTGACTTTACCGAAAGAACCAAGAATAGGAGGGGGGAAGGTTAATATTTCCATGCCTTACAGATGGTCTTTTAAACCACAATTAGACTTGAACCCTCTTTAACTGGTAAGTTAGAATAAAAATGGTCCACTTCATAATGACTGATGCAATTGCAGGTGTGACATTGCCAACAGAGTGATGATGACTTTGCACGCACGTTGCTTCTCGCCTACAGGCCCAGGGCTTTCAGGGTGAGATGGATGGGCTCCTGCAGTGGCTGTCCGACATGGAGAACCAGCTGAGTGACACGAAGCCGGTCGGGGGCCTTCCCGAGACTGCCAAGGAGCAGCTCAGTACTCACATGGTACACCTACCGACATCCATGCCCCCACCGCCATCACGGCCCAATCGCGGTGCCGCCCCCCCCCCGCCCCCCCGTCCTCTTTATCATTAAGTTGTATTGAAATTCTGTACCGCCGCCCCAATATGTCATAATCGGAATCTTTATTTTATGCTGGAGGTATCCGATGAGCTAGAAAGCTCTCTTTCACGGATGTCCAGTAGGGGTGGGTTAGAAATATGAAATAAATAAGAATAGGTTTTTACCCTTTGTGGCAATAAAACAGGTGTTTAGATGTTCAAACACCAAATAGATACCCTTTTCAAGGAATCAATCTGATGTGCGTATGAAAATTCCCACAACAACCGATACAAAAATGCGATAGTAGTGCAAGTATTTTATTCTTTTATTTTATTTAACCGGGTAAAGCCCGCGGAGCTCAGCTTATTTTTCAGAAGCGACCTGCCCACAAATGATAGCTCAACGAAGTGGCTTATCCCGTGGACATTTATTGCAGCCAAATAATCTTAAACGCGTGACGTTGATTATAAATTTGGAGGGGAAAAAATGCAAGCGAGGGACTTAACATCTCGCCACCGTACCATCTTTGTCTTGTTATGAGACTATTACATTTCCACCGAGTACCCGCGCAGACAGCGGTGGTACCACGTGGGGTTAGAGAATGGCACAGGAAGGTGACGTTACAGACCTGTTGCTCAAGTCACTTGCATAAATCTCTTTATCCACACTTGATTATACCCTGTTTATATGATTTACAAAGTGCGTTTGTCACGTGTGAAAATAATGTTTTGGTTTAAATGCGCTGAATTAATTGAAACAACGAATGTAGTATGATTAGGCATTCCGTGCTGCCCATTGGTGACTGGTCTGAGACGATTAACAAAAAAAATTCCACACCTCCGATGAGCACGGTTGGCTACGTACCAGTGCGAAAGAAGTTCAACATGCATACATATATACACCTTCATGAATGCAAAGATTAACCCTCGTTAATCACCAGTGGTTACCCGGATTTGAATCTACGTTGACCGCTGTGCTGTTGGCTCGGCGCTCTGAGCCACGCGACACAAAAGTACAATTATGAATTTCTCGTGCCCTCGACATGTTTGTGCCACCCTGCAGGAGATGTGCGAGGAGTACCGGGTCAAGCACGGGCTGTACACCAAGGTGCTGGAGCAGTGTCAGCGGATGCAGAATGAGCAATCTGGTGAACCCACGTTGAAGTACGGCATTCAGGACCTGGAGCACAAGTGGAAGATCGTCGGCAACAAGCTGAACGAGAGAAGGGTGAGCCTCGCATGGCAATGCATCATGGGAAATGATTTTACTTAATGACTGCAATTCAGAGAGTTCACGCATTGATTTATCTACGTAGGCATTTAGTGGAGAAATATTAGCCAGTGAATAAAGGTTAACATTCCTTTAAATGTAAACCTGCAAAAGTAGGCACACGTTTTCTCTTAATTAATGGTTGATGATTAAATAATGAACATTTTTGTAAAAATTATGGTTGAGTGCGTGTTTTGTTTTTAAACTGCAACATTCAACATCCTGTGTTAATTTTCAACATTCAATAACCGTTATATATTTATTTGGACCGAAGAAGGGATGGGATACATTTTGATTGAATATTAACGTGATGATGTCTGTCGGTTTTCTTGATGCGTAATTATTGTGGGCAGGCCAAGTTGGAGACCGCTCTGAAAACGGCGATTGAATTCCACAACTCTCTGCAAGATTTCATCGGCTGGCTGACGCAGATGGAGAACAATCTGAACACACTATCGCCAGCCAGCCTCATCCTGGACTCTGTTCTGTTTCAGATCGATGAGCATAAGGTAATCCACTTGGTATTTTACCGCGCCAACGTTACCGTTCTACATTAAACAGCTAATGCAGTGGCGAGGTGCCCCTGTGTATATGTGTTATCTTAACAAAACCTCATTTGTTTACCATAAAGACCAAAATCAGTCTATGCATAGCTTGGGATGTTATTAATATTGCTTTTTATGTTTTATTAAACACAAACTCTCTATATAAAAAGCAATATGAGGTGGAACACCACAGTTTAAACAACTGAAAATGTACATGCCAATTCTGGAACATACAATCCAAGGCCACATTATTTGCCGTGCGACTGCCTGACACTTAATGTTTCTGCGCGGCATTGACACTCTGATAACTACAGTGTCAGCATTGCTTTGCCAGATGTTCCCTTCTTTAGCTTAGAGTGTATATCCGCCCACGTTAATTCACAGTGTTCGCGATTTTCAGTGTACACGAATAACGCCGGTCGATGCGACGAACCGAGCGCTGACGATTCGCGTTAAAAACTTTGCACCTCGGGGTGGTGGGGGGGGGAGCAGATGCTCGCGAACGAAGTGAACACGCACCGTGAGCAGATCATCGAGCTGGACAAGACGGGCACGCACCTCAAGTACTTCAGCCAGAAGCAGGACGTGGCGCTCATCAAGAACCTGCTGCTGAGCGTGCAGGCGCGCTGGGAGCACATCATGCAATCCACGCTGGAGCGTGGCCGCTCGCTCGATGACGCTCGCAAGCGAGCCAAGCAGGTTCGCGTCACATGCGGCAACATGCTTGGCGGCGCAGTAACGCGCGCCGCTCGTCCTGGACAAAGATGGGCGGGCGGGGGGGGGGGGGGACTCTGTGTGTTCTTGGTCCCCTCCTGATGCGTGTGCCGCTCCGGAATTTCCAGGGGGGGCGATTTCTGCCGATAATAATGCGGGTTTGATATTTTGCTACCGAGGTAGACATTGGCCTTTGTGCGGCCGTACGGCTCTCTGATGTGTTAATGGCTTGTACCGCGTGTTGTTCTGTGCAATGTCTTGTGTTTTGCCCCACGTGATGGGAGATTCTTTACGAACTTCATAACCTGAAGAAACAGTGCTGCTGCATGTCCGGCCATCATGAACACAACACGCTTCACAACCGGAAAAACACATCAGAGAGCAACTAGATAGTTATTGATGATAGCGCATCCGTTTTCTATCAAAGACATTGCCATATATCAAAATAAGTAAATAAATCGACATCCATTTTTCTATATTGAAATGAAATGTTATATAGTGTGTCAGCCTAAGAGCTTTCGAGACCAATATTGTTCATCAATATTTGTTTCAACAAATAAAATACTGCTCAAATGCAACAAGCTATTGTAAAAAGCACTCTGTGTGCATAATGTGGCCCTATTCAACACAAAAAAATTGCAACGATAATAATTAAAAAACATAGCTTTTAATTGTAGGCCCTCCATCCCTTCTAAGTCCTCTCAATGTGATCACCTTATTTTGTGCAGTGTTTTGAAATGAGCTCACATTTGAGCGTTTTAGAAATCCCAAATGTATGTTTCTGTGTTCACACTGTTTAAGTATTACTGTTGGGTTGTGTTTTTTTCAGTTCCACGAGTCCTGGACTAAACTTATGGACTGGCTGGAGGGGGCAGAGAAAGGACTCGACCATGAGCTGGACTGTGGCAACGACCCGGAGCGGATTAAACTCATGCTTGGCCGGCACAAGGCACGTCAATTATTATTTATTGTTTTTTATTTATATACAATGTATAGTAGCCAGACAATATTCTGGCCAGGTGGCTCGGCAATTGAGTGAACAACTCGGAAGGTTTACGAGTTAAAATCCTGTGTGGAGGTTGACTCAAGCCATCATCCCTCCAAAGTCAATAAAATGTAGACCACTTAATGGGGAGGTTAAGAGTGGTTGTACAATGGACAGACTCGCACTCACTGAAGCATTACTGGTTAAATAAGTAAATTATTCAGGTCAATGTATGCCAATATCAAGCAGTCAAAGTGTCAGACACTCAAAACAGGGTGGTTGTTCATCCGCGTTGAAATCCCTGAACCATTGGTGGAAATTCCACATTCCCATGCTAGGGGCCAATCTATGCACGTAATTATTAAAACATATTTAATTACTTTTAAAAGTCGAACATTGAGGGATGCTGCTTAGGTAAAATGGTTAACGCAAATTCGACTCACAATACAAAAAGTTGCAGCAGTTGAAACTGGAAAATGTTATCAAATGTTTCTTAATTTTTCCCAGCATCATGAACGTGTACACCACAACTAGACGATTGGCAAATCACTTGTGGCGTACCCCCACTTTTTCCAAGACACATTTGCCAGCATGGAAGAGTAGGCCAAATATCCAGTAGAAACATCGCCACGAAGGAGTCAAAAGTGGCCGTGCTTGGTTCTGGCCACCCACCCCTTCGTATGCCGTGCCGGCCTTCATAGGTGCTCGCTAATAGCACTTGCTCCTGATGTCTGTTAAGGCTTCACAATAAAGGTTTTTGAGATAGATCGTGTATATATAAATGTGTCGTTAACCCACCACCACCCGACAGCCAATTAGAAAGGTTTGTCGCGTGAACAAAACGTGCCAATTAGCTATTACTTCAGCAAATCGGTGTGATGGCGAGTAAACCCCACAAACATTTACAATTTGAGTACGAAGTTTCGCCTGCATTTACAACCAGCTTCATCAGGCCATTTGCAAGACGAGAAAATGTGTTAAGTTGACTAACCTCTACAGGGGATGATACTCCTCCGTCAAGACTATAACATGTCATATTTGTCTTTGTGGTCTCCCCCCCCCACCGACTCCCACAGGACATACAAAAATCCCTGGGAGCCAAGCAGCCCATTTACGACTCAACAACGCGCACCGGCCGCACGCTCAAGGAGCGCGCCACGCTGGTGGACGACGACCAGCGGCTCGACAACATGCTGAGCGAGCTGCGTGACAAGTGGGATACGATCTGTGGCAAGTCCGTCGAGAGGTAATGTGGGCAGCGCGGAAATTGCGACCATTCGTACCGCCCCCCCCCCCCCCCACTCGAGATTCAACGAATTATCCTCGGGAGTGGTGTCGCCATTCGAGTCAAGAGTCGATTCTATTTTGTTGTTGTCGCTGTGGTGTATGTATGCATTTAACTTTTTTTGCACTGTACGTAGCCAAATTGCTAATTCGATGGTGCGGGGAATCGGTGTACGTGGAATATCGAGTGGCTGCAGTTGTTATTTAAGCCAGCGGCATGCGATGCATTTTCCAAGTTTGAGGAGTTAATCGCAAGATACACAATTGGGAAAAGACACAAAATAACACTGCCCATTGACCAGCAGATGAAAGCCATTTGCAGGCCGGTGCTCCGTATACCTTGTGCCGCACGGGGACAGGTGCCACTGGGGTTCCCTTAGCGAGACTAGAGCAGGGCATTGGATTGGTCGAGATGAGATGGAGGGTAAGTAGTTTTGAGTTGCTGAGGCTTTTAAGCAAGTGCCATATGAATGTATATTCTCTTATACAAATCTCTAATAATATAATCGATGTTTAATTGCATCATTTGATACAAGTGTTGTGAGTCTCAGAATCGATGAATCTGACATTGCAGTATGCCTGAATAGGTAGCATTAACAACCACATCAAAGTAAATGTCTAGTGGAACTTACATGAATAACTAGCTTAATCCATCAACAATAATACATGTTTACAGTTGTGTTCCTTTTTAATGTTAGTTTTTTTACATGCATGTTTAAATCCTGTAATTTAGTTGTTTGTATGGTAATCATTTTATGTATCGATGGGTACAGTCCAACTCCCATATCGATGCAGTTCATCGCGTTATTCTCAGCACTGGGTTTCAAAAGCGACGCAATAAATCTTTGTTCCTCCTCCTGCAGTTGTTCACCCCTGCATGGTGGCACCGGTGGCGATTGCCCTATACCCGCCTAACACCCGTTCTGTTTTACTCGTGTGTGTGTGTGTACGCGCAGGCAGCACAAGCTGGAGGAGGCTCTGCTCTTCTCCGGCCAGTTTGCCGAGGCGCTGCAGGTGCTCATTGACTGGCTGTACAAGGTGGAGCCTCACCTGGCTGAGGACCAGCCGGTGCATGGCGACGTAGCGCTCGTTATGACGCTCATCGACGCCCACAAGGTGCGTGCATTCAAAACGTAACTAAACTAAAAAAAAAATCAGAAGCAACCTGGCTGTCATAAATGATAGCTCAATGAAGTGGCTTATCGCCTGGAAATTTATAGCAGCCAGATACTCCAAGCGCACATTGAGTCCAAATAAGGAAAAGGGAAAAACCTGGAGGACCCGGAGAAAATTTCACACGGCCACAGAGCGAGGATGCAAACTCCAAATATACAGGCATCAGGGTTGGGATCGCCCCAGGACCTCCTGCATATCAGACGAGGTAGTTAACATCTCACCACCATGGCACCCCAGAATGAATGGATGTTCCAATGAAGGCATATTCCCTGTGTAGCATATGCAGACTGTTGGGACGAGTGCCGTTAGCGAGCAACTATGAAGGCCAGCACAGTGCACAAGAGGGGTGCGGGGGGGGGGGGCAGTGTGACCTGCACCAAGCCCGGCTGCCTTTGGCTTTCCAGTCCTATTGTTTGCACAGAACACCATGCTGTACCGGCATGGCGCACGAGGAGGTGGGTGGCCAGCACCATGCTCGACCGCCTTTGTCTCCACAGTGGCAATGTTTACACAGCGCAGCAGGCACTTATTTGAGGCTGAGTCGACCTCGGGGATGTCCGGGACAGGTTCAGATAATCACCTCTTGTTGGCCATGAGAGCGAATCGAACTCGAGTCATCGGTTTCATAGCGCAGCGCGCTAACCCCTGCGCTACCGCTCCCGACATACAAATGCGCACGTGCAGGAATACTTATGTAAATGCGCGCGCCTGTGTGTTTCTCCCTCCCTCTCTCTCTCTCTCTCGCAGGTGTTCCAAAGGGAGCTGGGCAAGCGTGCGAGCAGCGTGAACGCCCTGAAGCGCTCGGCACGCGACCTCCTGGACAGCAGCAAGAGCGACGCGTCGTGGGTGCGTGCCCAGATGGCGGAGCTGAGCGCGCGCTGGGACACGGTCTGCAAGCTCTCGGTCAGCAAGCAGGCTCGCCTGGACGACGCGCTCAAGCAGGTGCGTGACGGGCCATGCGGCGCGCGATCCACCCCGCCTCCGCGCAAGCGCGCCGTCCCGCGCATTCGCGACTCGGTGATTCGACTAGGTCAGGGGTCGGCAACCTACGGCTCCGGAGCCGCATGCGGCTCTTTACGGGCTGCTTCTTGACGATATGTACGTATGTACAGTATGTACTCAGATGCATTGCGGCTCTTGAAATACTGAATTTTTCTACCGAATTGGAAAGAAATGGCTCTTCTTGTTATTTTGGTTGCCGACCCCTGGACTAGGTCATCCGATTGGCATGTTGCAGGTCACATGTGCTGGGGTAAAGTACGGGCGGCACTTGCACGTCTTCAACGATATCTGGCCAGCATAGACGAGTAGGCCAACGTGTACCCTCGAGCTGCCTGTAACGGGAGGCCCGTCCACCAGCAGGGGCAGGCCCTGTGGGCGTGGCATGATGGTAACCAAACGAGCGTGTGTCTGTGTGTTAAGGCGGAGGTGTTCCGGACACTCGTGCAAAGCATCATGGATGTTCTGGCGGAGGCTGAGAAGACGCTGCGGTTCCACGGGACGCTGCCCGATGACGAGGACTCCCTGAGGCTCCTTATCTCCCAACACAAGGTGCTCAACAGCGTAGTAGTTGCAATTGACATCAGCAAACATTGTTCTCCAGTCGCCTACAATTACTTTTAACCCCTCAAATGATCTATTATAACGTTCCCGTCAGTGCTCGTTTGAGTAGGAGAATGCTTTGGGTTGTTGCAATATTTTAGAATGCATGAATAGGATAGATATAAAGTATACATGAACATGACCATGATTTAGTAGCAATTGTTATGCATATCAGCTGATTTGTGTTGTATGAAATATTATTTACAAATCATTAATTGTTTATGGTTATTTTATAATGCACTGCTTCATGAAGACCTTGCCACACCATGTGCATTTTCTTTCATGCACACAAACATGCTAGTCTTGATTGGCCGTGGCGGTCGGGGATTTTTGTAGGAGTTCACGGAGAGGCTGGAAGCTCAGCGCTCGGAGGTGATCAGGGCCGTCTCCATGGGAGAAGCCATCCTGGCAGTCTGCCACCCGGACTCTGCATCCGCCATAAAGCAGTGGATCAACATCATTCGCACCCGCTTTGAGGAGGTGAGACAGTGTCTCTGTACGGTGCGTGACGACTTGTAGTTCATTGACTTTTATTATCAACAGGGATTAATTTCTCGCCCGAATATGTTCCGGGTCGCTGATACGCTGGAGTGAGCACGAGGAGTCGTCACGGATGCAATGAGACGTGTACTGGGTGTGTTCTGCGAGTTGCGGAAATATTTTCTCGAGTTGCTGACCTGAACAGACACGGTGGAAATTAAGCCCTGGTTATAGTTTCTTTAGAACAGTTTTTAGTGTTTAGTTTGTTGTCCTTCCCCCACACCTCCGATTAGCAAGATTGGCTACGTACGTTGTGAAAGAAGTTCAACATGCATACACAGTACATTCCCAGACAACATATTCTCTCTGATATTACACACATTTAGGGTTATGAATATGAACGGCTGGCCATGCCATTTTCTGGTCACTGCTGCTTTGCTTGTGACGGTATATCCCCTAATTGGATTGGCTAACAAGCAGCATTTATTTATTTTAGTCAGTCAGCTTGTCTAATTTGAGTCAATTGAATACGTAGGCTTTCGCGACCAATATTATTCACAATAAAGGTTTTTGGGTTAGATCGCGCAAGTATAAATGTGTCGTAACCCTGCACCATTTGACAGCCAATTAGTAAGGGATTTGTCACGTAAACAAAACGCCAAATAGTTACTACTTCAGCTCACCGGTGTGTTGGAGAGTAAATCCACAACATTTACAATTTGAGTGCGACGGTCTTTGGTGGGCAGCCCTGTTCATCATCGTGATCGATAGTTTTCGTCTACTTGTAGTAATCGCTGACTGTCTGACATAACAAAAAAAAACCCCACTTAAATTTATTAACATTCTCGTCGCAAATGTCGTGAACGCGCTGGGTTGTCACTCACTTGGGGTGACGTGGGCCGCAGGTGATGACGTGGGCCCGGCAGCACCAGACGCGGCTGGAGGCCGCCCTCTCTGAGCTCGTGTCCAACTCGCAGCTTCTCGAGGAGATGCTCGCCTGGCTGCAGAAAGCGCAGGAGATGCTGGCGCAGAGAGACCAGGAGACCCTCCCTGAGCAGATCGAGTCTCTGCACTACCTCATCTCGGAGCACCAGGTCTGCCGCACGCACCCATCGCGTAGCATTTACTCGCGTGTTCTTCCAGGTGGAAGCAGTGATAACAAAACAAAAATCTTGTGAAATTTCGATTTAAAGCTTTCGTGACTGCAGGGATTCATCTTCTTGGTTCTTTCGGTTAAGTCACGTAGAATGGAAATAATAAAATAATAAAAATAAAACATAATAAAATGCTGCTAATCCTGCATAATGCACGGGCATAATGACTTTAAACCCCTCGCCAAACCTCCTACGCATTTCACAAGTAGTACTAATCGCATTTCTGCATTTCCCATAAATATGCTAAATTCCTCTTGATATGCAAATTATTTTGTTAAGGCGCTCTTCGCCCCTCCATCCCAGCTTAAATAGTCGCTCCAAGCCTGGGGCGTGTCATTCAGACTCTGTCTGTTTTTCACCTGAGGACGGCTGCTTGCGTTGTGGCCAAAACGTCGTGAGAATTATTTTGTTATGTTTTATTTTTATTATTTTATTATTTCCATTCTACGTGACTTTACCGAAAGAACCAAGAAGAAGAAAAATCTTGTGATAACTTCGCTGCTGTGAAAATGTTAACTTTGCTTACGCTCATAATCGTTCTTACCGAGAATTGCAGCGGCTGGCACAAGCACCGATGCACCTAGCATGGGGTGTTTGCCCGATAAATTCGAAATGTGAAAATGGAGGAACCTATGTTGATAGAGGAGTTACTGTCGGTTTGAAAGGGTTGAACTCGAACATTTACATTTTTTATTTGATTGCAGTGCCATTTCTGTTAAATTATTTTAAAAAATGTTTGCTCAAGCAACTGTATTTATATCACGTTATAGAAAAAAAATGTTTGCTTGATTGTATGTATTCACATAAATATAAATACGTTAATTGGTACTGTCTTCTGTAGGGCTTTATGGAGGAGATGATGAGCAAGCAGCCAGAAATGGAGCAGATGACAAAGTCTTACAAGCGCAAACCTTCAGAATCTCATGCACTGTTCGACAGAACTCGTGGGAGTACTCGTAAGTACACAACTCATTCAACGCCGGGATTATTCTATTGAGATTCAAACAAAAGAAGAAGAAAACGAATTGTGCGTTCACGTGTCGATGACGTGACGGCATGATGCCGGATGCGACACGTTGTCTGTACCCTGCCAAGCCATCCCCTTGCCCCCCACAGTTGCCAGAACAGAAATGCCGAGCACATGGACATCCCCTTACTTCACCACACGCCTCGTAGTACTGAGTCCTTGAGCTGCAGCGAAGCAACGATTATGCCGATTAGGCGTCCTGACGTCTGATACGGCTGTTGTTCCACAATTGCGCCAAGGGAAAAACAAACACAAAAAAACGTGCGGTTGCAACCGCGTTGTGATCCCTGCAGGAAAGCGTGGAGGGCCCCAGTCGACCGCTCCAGCGTCGCCCTCCCAGCCCCTGGAGACCAAGAACCCCCGCATCACGCTGCTCTTCAACCGTTGGCGGCAGGTCTGGCTCGTGGCGCTGGAGAGGCAGCGGAAGCTGCAGGACGCGCTGGAGAGACTCCAGGAGGTGAGGGGGCTCCCTTTGATATTCGCTGGCTTTTGCTGTGGGTGGAACGGTTACGCCCACTAAGATTGGGTTAAGAACGTGGAATATTGTGAGGCGATGGTCTCGGCCCCGCTTTGCCAATGGCTGTGCAAGATACCGTCGCTGTGGATTTGGTCAAGCGCTTACTTGGGCTCAATTCCAGCTCCGTGCAATCAAATACCGGTTTGAATGTTGTGCAGTGCAATGCCCCTCACTCTCGCATGCAGGGCAAGTGGGAAGTACTGCCGTCTTCTCGTTGGACTGAGTCACTTGAAAGGCTTTTGGAGGTCGCTCTGTAATATCCAGTTCCACTGTCCGTTCTCCAACACAGAGGGTTGCATTGCTCTGTGAGAGATCTAAACGGATACTTTGTATCGTAACGGCACCAACAGCACGATGGGGATAATAATGTGAAAATATCACCAAAAGAAACCAAACATGAAATATTGAAATGTCTATTTCACGAGATCAATATGTAAAAAAACACATACTTGTACATTGTAGGTTTAATTGCCGACTCGTTTGATTGTTGAGCCTCATGTCCCTGTTTTGCGTTTCTGACAACAGCTGAAGGAGTTTGAAAACTTTGACTTTGACGTCTGGCGGAAGCGGTACATGCAGTGGATGAACCACAAAAAGTCCCGTGTCATGGACTTTTTCCGAAGAATGGATAAAGATCAAGACGGCAAGATTACCCGACAAGAATTCATCGATGGAATCCTGTCCTCCAGTGAGCATCGTTTGTACTTGTTCAATCTGAAAACATCTGTATTTCTGCGAGAAATTACATTTCAACTGTATTCGCAGTCTATAAAATGACACAACTCATAATTGACAGCATCTGTGTTTTTTTTATATTTCTCCAGGGTTTCCAACCAATCGGCTGGAAATGACAGCAGTGGCAGATATCTTTGACAGGGATGGCGATGGCTACATCGACTATTATGAGTTCATTGCTGCCTTGCATCCGAACAAAGATGCTTACAGGCCCATCACCGATGCAGACAAGATTGAGGATGAGGTACAATCATGCTGACACGGCTGCAGCAGTGTGTGTTGCATCTCATTATACTGAATGCAGCTGGGCAGGCTTGTGGTTAGCACACTTGCTATCGGGATAGATTGAATGGGGTTGACATTTAATTTCTTACGTCCACCTAGCAATAGTATGGGACATGATTTAACGACATTAGTTGCTGTGAAATTGGTATTCTGAAGCCAGTGACATGTCTTGTAAGAATGGGCTGTTGTATACAATATTGAAAAATCAAATTGCCAATTGTTATTATTCACTTCACTGTGCAAATGTATAAATGTATCTCACTGAACTTTATGAAAGATGTATTTTACATGAAAACAACTTTGGACATTTGAATGCAATTGACATACCAGTCCCATAGTTATCACATCCCACTTTATGATATATATTTATTTCTTATTGCATGTATGTATGTTGAACGTCTTTCGCGTTATAGGTGTGCAACTCGCATGGTAGTGTAGAGGGTATTCTTTTATAGAACCAGAGGGCAGACGTTTATAATTTTGAAGGCTTGTAATTATTCGTCCCCTCATGATTCCATGTGAGGTGTCTCGAAATTACTCACACTGACACGGAGAAACAGGTCACCTGCTTACACTTTATTAATCCCTCTCTCGCACCCGTTGTAGGCACTCCTATGACTGCCTTCCACTGTCACCACACACTCTGCTTCTCCTACTACCCGCTCTCATCTACTCCGCACCTCACCTCCTCTGCATCTCACCTACTGTCTCCTATCTCACCTCTGCCCTCTCCTACACTGCCCCGTACCCACTCACACGTCTGCCCCGGGCGGGGGGTTCAGCCAACACAGAGCAGCGAGGTCCCGTTGGCGACTCGAGCGACAGCCACAAGATGTCTTCTCTCTTGGTCCCCGAACAACTCAACTTTGATTCTAGATTTGAAGCTTTTGTGACTGCAAGGATTCATACTCTTAGGTTTTTTTTTTCGGTAAAGTCACGTAGGTAAAAGAATAATAATAATAAAGTAAAATAATAATAAATGAAAATAACAAAATCAAATCATTCTTTTAGATATTGTATTATTTATTTTATAATTTTTTGCCTACGTGACTTTACCGAAAAAAAAAACCTAAGAGTATGAACTCAACTTTGCTCACACACGCTCCCGCTTATATACCCCTCCTCCTCATTCCGAGTCCTCACGTGCTCCCCACTTGAGCTGTCGCCACCACGTCGCCTCTTGCACTCATTAATCCCTAATCATCGCCCCCATCTCCCGTCTCTCCGGCGCAAACCTCCTGCCCCAAAGCGCACACCTGCTCGTCCTCGATTGCACCCGCTCAACTGCGCGCATCTCTACTCTACACATGCATTGTCATTATCCTGAATTATGAATTTGATTGAAGAATTGGTTGTTATTTTTACCAACATCATGGTGATTTTTTAGCTGCATGTGAACCAATTACAACACGAACGATTGACAATAATGATTCAGTTTAATGTCGGCTTTTTTTCTGGACAATAAGGATTCTTACAGGCACGATTCGATGAATTATTAGAAGCATGATAATCTATTATTACCCAGGAATAGTGCGTGATCTGACGTACAACTGTCTTGGCCTTGCAGGTCACCAGACAGGTTGCTGCCTGCAAGTGTACCAGGAGATTCCAGGTGGAGCAGATTGGTGAAAACAAGTACCGAGTGAGTTTTGATGTTTTTTAACTTAAATATTTTTTCGTGCGAGCCAGAAAATACGTAAATGTTTCCAATCTCATTGGTCGGGGGAATACATTGATTTGCATGGCGAGAATCTATTTCCATCGGCATGCATAACACAAGTAGAACTGTTTTTTATCTGATTATTTTTTTCATATGCTATAATCATACCTAAACTTTTGCATTGCTTTTGTATAACAAAAACATGATCAAAAGTGAATATCTTTATTTAAACCTTTTTTTACAATGGGGGATATCTTTCAAAGTTGTCGGCTTAACATTTTCACTGCTTTCATTTGATTATTGCTATCGCCCTCATTAACATGTGAGGCACTCAGGAGTCTGTATTTCATGGTTCATATTTGCAGCTTGCTATTTAAAAAGAATGGGCATCTGTCAGGCGGGATGTAACCCAATCCTACCTTTTACAGGAATATGTTTTGGCTAACACATTACAGTGATTTCATGTCGGAGCTTGTTTGGGAATGTGGTAATTTTACATTGGCAGCCTCACTTTGAAAGTGTCAACATATGTATCTTATTTGAACAAACCCAGCAAAACGTCGTATTAAAATTGTAAATGTTGTGGATTTACTCTCTGTAGTAGTAACTAATTGGCGCTTTGTTTCCCGTGACAAACCTTACCGGCTGTGTCGGGTGGTGGAGGGTTACGGCACGTTTATACTTACGCAATATAACCCAAAAACCTTTATCATGAATAATATTGGTCGCGAAAGCCTACGTGTTAAACTGGACAAACCCCTTGGGATTATGTACGGCAACTCCATTTATCGCCTTGGCAATTGGATCGTGAGCGACTGCATTTTGGCATTCAAACTCCGTGGCACTGATCTACAAAGCCCAAGTCACCTGATCAAACGGCTGTTGCTGAATGCACCCACAGTTTGAGAGAGCCCTTTGTTAAAAGCTGTCACAGCCGTGTGATGCGCCTATGGAGAAACAAAATAAAAGCGCTCTCGCTATGCACACACGGCATGGCGCGAAGTGACACAAAGTGACACAGAGCAGTGCTGAGTGACGGCGGGATGAGCGAGGATTTTGTGAAAGGGCTTCTTGTCCTCCAGCTTTCGCCGTTTTGTCGTCTTCGTACCCCCACCTCTGTTTTGCCCCCATCAGCCAAATTTTCTCTCTGCTATTTTTTTGTGTGGCTTCTCTCCCCGATTTGCCAAGCCCAGCACCTCCGAGACCCTGACCCCCGTGTGTGTGATGGTGTGCATGCCGGCCAGTGGCCTTCCACCGTTGAGAGGAAGGTAGAGCGAGGAGGTTTTTATTTGGCCAGTAGGGTGAGCACATCGTAGAGCTCTGTGTTGCCGATGAGACCGTCGTCGTATGGAACATTTAGAAGCCCCTAGGTGGTGCCGGTGAACTCTTTCATGAACTCACGTAGCGACGTTAAAATGCACTTCCTTGTATTTTACCAATACTAAATCTGGCACGTGTTAACATTCTATGCAGCACAGCTCTCCGATTGTTTTTTTTGCCGGTCTGTACCACGTGTTGTTCACTCCGTGTGCTTGGAGCTTTTTTCTAAATTCCTGAAGAAGCTCCCTGCACTTGGATCGAAACGTCAGACATCATGCTGAACAGCACGGCGTGTACAACCCAAAAATATCAGAGAGCCATGTAGCCAATCTTCATAGAATTATATATCACATTTTATGTGTTACATTTCAAGTGAAATTCAATTGAAGAGTACCGTTGTCTTGTTCTACAAAACACAGTATTGGTAAAGTAAAGGTGGTGCATTAAGAAGCTTGCTGGGCATTTTGCCCATGCCTTGTAGCTTTGTGTGTTGCTCTTTTAACAATTTTTTTCTTTATTTTGGTTTTTTTCTTCTCTGTGTCTTTCTCTTCTTTCCTTGGTGTGTAGTTCTACCTTGGGAATCAGGTACTGAGGGTTTGTGTTTGGCCATGCGCTGCTTGTGGTGATCATTGCTTCTCATCAATGGTTTTTCTCTGAATATCATTTTTAATATATTTCTCCCACTTTTGCTTGTGCATGAATATGGTTCTTTAAAAAGTCTGCAGTTGGTTGGGGGGGGGGGGGAGCTGGTTGCAGGAATCACACAATAAAATATAATTATGACAAATTAATGTGAGATTTTCAAACAAAACAGGAAAAATTGAGACGCAAGATGTTTATCCACATTTCAAAAGACGTCTCCCATGTGCTGTGGACTTTTTAAAGTTTAACCTCAATTTGTGGTTTGAAAAAAAAAAATCTTGTTGTGCTTCGTCCTTCAGAGGAGTTTCAGATTGTATGAATGCACCGAGTGAATTGCGCATGAACAGCGAACCGTGCATATTTCATGTCAGTCATACTTAACACCAAATTTTAACCTCAGATTGAAATAACATTTATTTACTGAACATTTGTGGCCAATCACTGCTCCGAATCAAAACAAACGAATTCTTGTAATTCTTGCCTTTTAAAACGCTCTTATTTCTTGTTTTTTACCTTAAAAGTCAGTTGATTTCTGTACAGTGAATCTGCCTATCCTAGCACGTGAGCTCCCGTAACCTTTGTAAATATACAAAGAAACACCCTTTATTTTACTCATAGAAATGAACGTACGAGATGGGGGGGGGGGGGGTGGTAGATGGACAACACCGTTGTACTATGGGAGATTAGTACGATTAACAGAGCAGCTTGAATGTATGTCAAAATACATATATGTTTCTTACTCCATATTCTTGGCCTCGTAAACTGCGGTCAGAGCCCATTGACCATCGCCCGTGCGGTTGCCTGCTAACGCCTCGCCGTGCCCTGCGACAGTTTGGAGACTCGCAGCAGCTGCGCCTGGTGCGCATCTTGCGTAGCACCGTGATGGTGCGCGTCGGTGGAGGCTGGATGGCTCTCGACGAATTTCTGGTGAAGAACGACCCCTGCCGAGGTACGGGTGATCTCCAATCCCTCCTTCCTTCGTTTTGCCCTCGCGACCTCATCATACCGATTCCCTTCGCGCTAAATGTGCGGCCAATTTCATTACGGCTGCGCAGGTTTTCCGCGGTTGTGCTACACAGCTAGCCGGCGTGTTTTAGTTGGTCGTGCCGCGTGTTGTTCGGCCCGGGCACGTGGAGCGAAACGTCGGGACGCCGTGCCGAACGACGAGCGTTGAAACCTGAAAGCTCGTCGGCGATTAACTTGATTAGATCTAATTGCCAGCCACTGACGTTTTAATATAATCAAAAAAGATCGAATGTAAAGTATATGGTGTTCTATTGCCAAAGCTTATACTGTTTTTTTTCGTCATAACATGTAACACGTTTCTATGACATGCTGGAAAAAAGTGTCGTTCGGATGAAAATATGCCATTGCATTGTACTTAAGTGGTGTGTTATGTTCCCGTGTGTGTGTGTGTGTGTGCATCTGCCTGTGTGTGTGCATCTGCCTGTGTGTGTGTGTGCTCTTTCAAATTCTTTTATTTTAATCTTCCTGTTTATTTCACATGGCCAGAGCAAATCAACTGGATGTGGCACTTTATCAAAGGTAGTTTCTGCCCTGCCCATTGGGCTGTGTGAGATTAGTATGGTCGACAGAGCAGCTTCAGTATATACCTTTCCCTTATTCCACATTTCGGCTTCGTAATATTCGGTCAGAGCTGTTCCTTGTGGTATGTGGATAGGCTCACATCTTAGTATCCACCGCATGTCCCTGAAACGAGTGCCTCTTTGTCCCAGACTTTCCAGACTACATTTTTACAAATTGAGCGATGATGTAAGCGCCAGCCATAATTTGAATTGTAACGTTACGATTTTCTCAACATTGATACATTCATCATACGTATTTGCAGTTGAATTGAGAGGCAATAAGCGTAAGATCAATTACATTTACAAAAATAATTGACTCGTCTATTTTAAGAATGCACTGCCACCTTCAACAAGACGAATTTTACTCGTTCATAAAAAACTAAATTCGGCGTATGCAAGAGATGGCGTATATTTGTGAAATCCTGGTCTGGAAACTCATAAGAAGTCAAACCGAACTGTCAAGCTGGGCAATTATTACACAACCTTGCAATGCCGAACTCCAAGCTATAACATCTGCCATGGCGGGCGTTGGGAACGTTTTGCACGATCCTCAGCATGGTTAATATGGCAGCTGCTTGCTCCGCTTCCCCCCTGCAGCTCTTCCTTCAAGAACGAAACGGCGTTTTCTTTGATCCCTACTTCCATCAATCCCATTGTGTCTTAGTCTGCATCTCTGGACCTTGCATAAGTCGATGTTTCTCTCTCGCGCTGCCTGTGGCGATGTACATACGGTGCCTGCCGCGGAACGCGTTTTTAAGAAACTTTCAAGCAGTTTTGTCAGTCTTTCTTTTTTGCCATTCCCCTTGTTTAAAAGTGGACGAAAGTACTCAGACGTTTTACAGAAATTATAGCAATTTGTCCGAGGGAAAACTAGGAGCACGCAAGTTTGTTTGTTATTTTAACTCGAATTGTTTTGCATTTGAGACCTGTAATTTGGTGCTGTGCTCTATATAGCCTTAAGAGAGAGGAACCATTGTGAAAATCGGGCGCGCGTGCGCGATATAAAAATGTGTTTTTCTTCTTCTCCTTAAACGAAGCTGTGTCCAGGCCTGGTGCTTGCTCCTCCTCCTCCTGTGTGACACATTCTGCCTTTTGCCTCTTGACTCACATTTCTTCTAGTTCACCACCACGGGAATAAAATGCTGCGCTCGGAGTCAAACTCTTCAATAACCACTCAGTCTGCCATAGGTTGGCAACGTTTCTCTTCTCGTCTCATTTCCTTGGTTTCCCCCCCCCCCCCCTGCTTTAAATAAATGTTTCCACACAGTGGCTTGATTTATTCAAGCTGCACAAAAGTGTAATGCTCTACTAACCTTTAGTCGGTGTGTGTGTGTGTTAACTTTAAGCCTCCCTCCTCCTGCCTCTGCAGTTATTCCCGCATGTGTTTTGTTTTTTGTTTGTGTCCGTGCACGTAGTGTTGGTTTATTAATCTTTCAAGGGGATGGCGCTGCGACCGCAGAAAACCCTTTATTTGCCACTTTGCGATTTGATTGTGATCTTTAAACAATGTATTTGCAGCTTGTTTGTGCTTTTTTTTATGTTGTTCGAGTGTTTACGACAACCGTTTGCTTTTATAAACTCGGTTTTGTCACGTAAGCTTCATTCATATTTAGAGCAAGGCATGGGAGCTGAAACATTGTTAACCTGCTTTGCAAACAATATTTCCAAGACTGTTTGCCTGTTTAAGAAGCTGCATGTGTTCATCATGAAACCATGTATGTGCTTGTTTTAATTGTAATGAAATTCAGATATTTTGTAACTTTTTTACCAAATGTCTGTATTTGTTTCTTTATATTTCCGTATTGGACTTTGCAACCGATTCCATCTCGCGGCAAGGCAGATGCAATGAGCTCCTTAATCCCCCTGCCTCTGTCTACCGAGCACTATAAACTATCGCTTATGGTGGGGTTAAGTGTGGGTACTCCCACCTCTTCCAATACGCGTCTGGCCAGCGTGGAAGAGTAGGCCAAAGTACCCTCGTGCTCCCTCTGGTGTACTCCCTTCCACCAGCAGTTGATGCGAGCAAGCAATTTCAGGCCTGCAAATGTACTCGTGGCTAATGATATATATATTCTCATGCCACAGCAGGGGCTGCGAAATTACAGTGCGGGCACACCTGAACTGTGCGTGTTTTTATTTCTCTCTCTCTCTCATGACTGCTGTCCGGTTCCCACCACAGCGAAGGGTCGAACAAACCTGGAGCTCCGTGAGAAGTTCATCCTACCCGAGGGAGCCAGCCAGTCCATGACGCCCTTCAGGATGCGAGGGAAGCGCTCCCGCCCGTCATCCCGTACGGCCTCGCCGACGCGCGCTGGATTCGCGCACTCTCACGGCCACGGGCACGCCTACACCCCAACGCACAACAGCGGCAGCTGCGCAACGCCGCCCTCCTCGGGCTCCTCCAATACCCCCAGCACGCCCAGGGTGAGTGCCCCAGCGGGGGGGCATCCCTCGCTATTTGGGGAGAGCGGCCCGGCGGCACATTTCCGCAGCGCGAAAAAAGCCACCGCCGAGGGAGTGAGAAAGAGTGGCCAGCTGTGTGTGCACTCCTGTGTGTGTGTTTGTGCCGTGCAAGGCGGATTGCATTTCGTTGGAAGCCAGCTTCCTGTTATGCTATATTCTGCCGAGGCGTAATGGTTAGAGCGATTTATGCTGCTATACATTTCCACGCGATAAGCCACTTTGTTGAGCTATCATTTGTGGCTGAGTCGCTTCTGAAAAAGAGCTACATAGCTCAGTGGGCCTTACCTGGTAAAATAAAAAAAAGTTTAGTTCGTTAGCACAGTGGATTTGCAATTCAGAGGTTGCCAGTTTGAAGTTCGGCATGGCAGATGACACCGTTTTCTTAAATTCCCCTGCCGCCTTTGTCCACCCCAGCAATATAATTGGGTTACGCCACAGTCAGTCAATCGCCAGGTGGCATGTAGTGGGGTAAAGTGTGGGTACTCACACTTCATCCAAGATGTCTGGCCATTGTGCAAGAGTGGGCCAAAATAGCCCCTGAAGGGCATCGCTAGAGCTTCCTGTAGTGGAGGCCCTTCCACCAAGCAATGCCATGAGCAAGCAATTGCTGGACTGCCCTGATCACCTTTAAAGTTGATCTGATAACTGTTTCTTGCATTGTGCATAATCGTTCTGAAGTTTGATGGAAATTGTCTCAAGTGTGCCTCTTGTATTATTGTGAATTTACCTACCAAATGATCTTCGTGCAAATGCTATTTGTTCATTAGGATCATTGTGTTTATAGTTGTGTTTGTGTAATGAGCAGTGATAACGGAGCAGTAACATGGATAAACACCAATGCCATAACACATACTTGGCAGGTACCTGGCCTCCAACTATCTTTGGTAAAAACAGTTGTGCAATTTGCCATGTAGTGTCTGTGTGCAGAACCGAATGTAATTTTGCACTGTCTGCTGTCATGTGACAACAGATCTTTGTCACTTTTAAAGACTTGCCTGTTTTGTTGTAAAAATGTACTATTATTTGAATGAACACTGCTTGCATGGCAATATAATGAAGATCATCTCAGCTAATGTGTTTTCTGTACTGACCTATAGCTCATGAGAATGTATGGTTTATGTAGTTTGCAAGTTAATCGACAAAATATATGTAGAATTATTTTTTTACAGTTGGCTGGGTGCCGAGGGTGCAGTGAGCACGGCTGAAAATCTCGGTTAAAATCCAATCAATGACCCATGTTTAAATTGGCTTCTCCCTCGCAGTGAGTTAATGGTCCCAGCCAAGTGATCGATTACTGTACCAAAGAATATAATATTAAGCATGGTTTTGCCCCTAATTTAACAATATTCTAGTTCTGATGATAAACAAAAAAACATCCCAAGTAATTAACATATCTAGAGCAGGGCATGTTGTTTCGAAGCAATTGAAGGAATCTCAGAAGTAGTTCTGCGATGTCCGCTTCTGTGGGACGGTCTGACATTGGGTTAGCTATACTTTGACAGTTTTATTTTAAATATACATGTCATATATTCTGGCATGTAAGCAATGGTGCAAGTCAGATTGAAATTACTGCAGAGAGCATTAACCTTTATGAAGATTTTGTGCATGCATGAATCTACGCGATTAATGTTACCCTCCTATTATTATGAGATACGTTTTGATCGCATGCATGTTGCTCGAAATTAGATTGTGCGTGTGTTTTGCGCGTGCGTATCATTGCTTGTGGCAATGAAGAATTCTGTGCAAATATTAGCTTGTAGATGCTAGCGCACACCTTCACACGCAGGCTTCCAATAGACTGAGGCTGCCCTCTACAGTAACAAAAAACCTCCATTCTACGCTACTGCATTCTCATTCTTGGTTTGATTTTGTGAACTCACATGCTTGGTTTATTTCACATAACATTTGGTATGCATGCAAATTGGAGTGTTTTATCTGTGCGTATACGTATATGTGTATACGTGTGTATATATATGTAATCATATATATAAGCTTTGCTTTATTCTTATTTAATTTTGATCTCCCCTTTCCCCCTCCCCCCCATGGCATAACCCATCCAATTCCACTTTTTTTCTGTCTCCATTGAATCAAACCCTTCCAAACCTGGCCTCTGCCATGCCTCTTTCCCCTCCCATCCCAACAATGTGTTGTGTCTTCTGTCTCTCCCTCTTCATGGTTTCATCGTTCTCCAGCAACCTTCAGCTTTGAGCCTTAGCCGCAATTATGACAAGCCTTGGCTTGTCAACAGCAAAACCTCAACGCCAGCAAGGCCAATTGGCCAAGACTGTGAGAGTCCACCCTTTGAGGTACGCAAACAATGCCAAGTGTGCCTCGGTACTTTAAGGAAGAGTGTCGATTTGAGTGGCTGTTTCTCTTTCTGCTGCCTGCCCACTGGGAAGAGGTTTCCGTGTTCTCGGTGCGGTATCGGAAATTGTATAACCGTAATCCGGTCACGCTCGATATTTGTTGTTGTTGTTGAGTACATGCTTTGATAAACTGCTTCGAACGTGTCTAATATTGCATTACTGAGGAATGGAACTATTTTTTTTTTTTAGGATTTTGGACTTTAATCATTTGCAACACAAAGTGTGTTGGTTTTTTTTTCTGGATGGCTGAAAAGTACAGGGCGATCCAATTATAGACATCCCACTGTTTTATTACGACCCGGCTCTTGTGGTTACAAGAGGAAATTGTCTGCCTCCCACCCCCAACTTTCACCTTGTATAACCCTGTTGGAGTTTTTGTTTCCTTGTTGGGCTATATCTGAGACCACACACGTGTCTGTGACAAAATCACGAGTCACCAGTCGCCTCGACTTACGCATGACTGAATAACAACAGCAACCTACGTGTGACTAAGTATATGAAGAGACAACGAAAGTTATATAATAAATGGATGGAGATAGGTGGGACACACGTGTAAATGTTTTTCCCCCTCATCTTATATTAATTGTATTATAGTGGGATATCTGTACATGGATCGCCCTGTATCAACAGCAAATGCTACTGAAAGGAATACAAATGCAAGCTAACATTTTGGACATTGAACTTGTGGATGTCCATAGGTTCGGCTTGCAATTGTATTCCTACTAACTGCATACCTCTTGTATTTTAACAATAATTTTCAGCCATCAACAATCCGCTGCTGAAAGAAGGCCTCCCCATGCCATTGCAGTCATGTGGGTTTAACCGTAAAGTACTTTATCACACTAGTCAGTCAGAGTTGGTGAATGGGGGGGGGGGTGTCCATGACCTGTTCAGATATCGCCACTGGTGTTTGCCATGGCCAGGAATTAAACTCAGGTCGTGCTGAGTTCACGGCATTATGTGCTATACAACTATAAGGATCACCCCTCCCTTGTATTTTACCAAAGAACACACGCTAAAGTAACCCCTATCAATATTGGCTGCAAGATTATTATTTTTATCAACTAACTTATAAGAGACTGTATATTGAGTTACGAAAATAACGGAGAGATGTGATGAACAGCATGGTAGCGAGGCCCTAATGTGATATTATTCACCGTTCTTCACATGCCCCTGGCAGGTCACTCCTGTGCAGGGCAGCAGACTCCGGCCTCCGGGTTACCTGTCTGGCAAAAGCCTTCACACCGGCGACGACAGCCTGACGTCAGACTCTGCCTCCGAAACGCACCCACCGTGCACGCTAGGTGAGTTGCTTGCATTTCTGGGAAGGTTATTTTTGGTAAAGTCACGTAGAAGGGAAGTAATACAATAATAAAAATAAAACATAATAAAATAATTCTCACGACGTTTCGGCCACAACGCAAGCAGCCGTCCTCAGGTGAAGACCAGGTCTGTCGGGGAGACAGCGTCTGAGGACGGCTGCTTGCGTTGTGGCCGAAACGTCGTGAGAATTATTTTATTATGTTTTATTTTTATTATTTTATTACTTCCCTTCTACGTGACTTTACCGAAAGAACCAAGAAGATGAATCCCTGCAGTCACGAAAGCTTTAAATCGAAATTTAAGGTTATTTTTATTTAAAACTCCATTCCACGCTCGTGCGAACGACTTACTGCTGAGTTTTCAGAATAATAAGTGCGGGGGGGGGGGGGGAAATTGTGGCAGTCTCAAATGTCCTCGTTTTTGTTGCGGTTCATTGTAGTGGAAGTGTCGTGTGGTACATGAGTGCTCTTCAAAAATAATGATTGTATGATTTATTTTTAAATCCCAGGTCTTGAAAAACACTCTTGGTTTCAGTGGGCTGTTACCTAGTCACAAAGGTCACCTTCTATATTATCTGTGTGCATACTCATAGAGCAATGCGTTGGCCACAGTAAATAGCTTCAGGTTATTTATGTATTTGTATTGTTATTAAGACTTGATGATGGTCTCCCTTAAGTAGCATTTGAAAGCTGTTCGCACGAATACATCCTAGCAAGTGAAATGTATAACTTTCATAATATTGTTCACATTTGGCGGTGATATTTGAATGTTACAGTGCTGAACATTGCATGGATTCTATGTCTGGCATTTAATGAGTGTAAATATGATTGTAGCCAGAGTGCAGTGGTTAGCACGCTGGTCTTTCAATTCAGACGTAGCTGGTGTGACCATTGAAACATTGGAGAAGGTTATTAAATCCCCCCCCCCGTCTCTGTCCACCCAGCAGTATAAATGATTACACTACAGATAGTCAATCGGCATGTTGCATACAGTGGCGTGAAGTGTTGGTACTCCCAACTCTTCCAAGGCATCTGGCCATCGTTGAAGGGTAGGCCGAATATGCTCTAGAGGGCCTCTCTAGAAATAAGATGGCGCAAAGGCATGCAAAAAACAACACCAGGAAGGCACCGCTCCCATCATCGCTTGTGTATCGTGTCGGTCACCACCACATCGCACGGACAGTTCTCTCAGCCTTGTCTACCACTAACTCATGAGAGATTTGAAAGTGTGGCTGTATTATCGCTTAGGCAACCGACTCAAAAAGGGTCGAAAGTGAGGCCATCTATCCAGGCAGCGGTGAAACATTACGGACTCGTCAGTAGCGGTACAGTCATCAGCACCATCTAGGGCAAGGAAGGGAAGGCCCTTCTATGCCAGCATTGGCTTGAAGAACGCACTTGCTGAACCGCGCCGTTCATCCCCGTTCTTACACATGTTTTGCGTGTGCGCGTGTATCACCTGCAGCCGATTCAAGCCGGTCCCCCAGTCGGACGAGCAGTGCGCTTGGAAGTCGGCCGGGCAGCCGCACGGGCAGCCGCCGCGGCAGCGAGTCGTCAGAGTTGGACGCTTCGGAGCGCTCCATCCTGCAGTCGGACGGCGAGCCGCGACCCGCCTCGCGCACGGGCGCCCGGCAAACGCCCAAGGGCTCCAAGATCCCCACCACCAACTCGGCCACCAAGCTCGGCGGCCCAGCGTCCTCCTCCGCCTCATCGGCCAGCAAAGGCGCGCGCAGATAGTGACCGGGGCGGCACCTGGGCCTCCCAACCCCCCCGCCCCGCCCACCACCTCCGCCGTCGCTAGACGAGAGCTGAAAGAGATGTAAATTATTTGTGTAAGAATAAAGGAGAAAACAAATAAAATATATAATAATGGAGCTTGCAACGCAGCAGCAGCAAAAGTGACCTTTGTTTTATGCTACGGATGGCCTTACTTATGTAATTTGTGCGTTTTACAAGGAGGTACTTTGTGAACGAATGTCCATAATAATTGTTCATCTTCATTGTTGTCGCCGTCGTTGATAATGTTTAGAAATAGCTCACCTCTTCACCTCTAATCTTGCTTTGCACGGGAGATGTGTCAGAATTGGATGGCCTGTTTTTGATTGTTTGTAAGGAGACAAGCTTTCGGGGCTCCGTGGAGCTCTATCCATCTTTTGTCACTTTTTTTTTTTTAAGTTGTCTTCGGAGCATAAATTATGTGTGACGAAGGCTGCCGAAGAACTTTATATGCACGAACAATGCTATCCATTATTGTCAAACACTATGAGGATACCTCAGTAGAAGGTGAACTGAAACTGCTAAGCATTGCATGGCTCACACTAACGGAACACTAGGTATTAAACGTACACTAGGATATTAAAATAAAACTGAAATATCTTCAAAGGGATATTTAACATTGAAGACTGGAATTTCGAGAAGCTTGACTTTGTTTAAAATGAGATTAACCGAACTAACTTGGCTGAAAAGCAAAAGCGTATGTAAGCACTATTTCCACCCCCCCCCCCCCCCCCCCCCGTTTATATCGGATGTACGGAAATGAAATGAACAACAAATCAAGCCATTTCTAGCTTCAAATAAAAAAAAATGGATTTCTTTGCCAGATTTTTCTGTTTCACCCAAGTTTAAACACTACATTAGCAGTTCAACAAATTTTATTTTGTACAAAAGCAGATGCGCTTGCAATAAAAGAAGCTTGAACAGTTTTCCCGAATATTTTGTATTTGATTTTTGCTTCATTTCGTGTTCATGGTCAACAAATATTTGTATTCGGTGTTACAGACATCAAACGCATAGATATGCCATGCTTTGATATATTTCACGAACATTTGCTGCTAAATTCTGATCAACGATAATGGTCACAACATTTGCAATGCTGTTTATGTATAATTAATTGAAAAACGATGGTATTATATGGGCACCTGTATAGGTCTCGAAGTGTATGGGTGACATTTTCATTAAGGTTGCGATAGTCATGTTTGCGAGATTTAATTAATTATAACTTTCTTGCTCCATTGATGGCTAACATTGTAATAGCAATGTTTCAAATAAATTGCTTGGTCTACTGCAAGAGTACTTGTGCTAAATACGAAAGAAAAATTCTGCTATTCTAAAAAGTTACATAAGAGTAATGTTTAGCTTTTTTTTTAAGCAGAAAATCTTTGGATGAAAAGACACTCAAAGATGTGTCAATTATGTACTCCACTTTTAATTCATTATCCCTTATAACACGTATACACATCCAATCAAATGTATGATTTTTTTAGTAGAGAAAAGTCTATACATCACGTGAACAAGTTCCTTTTTGCTGCTGCCTTACATTTATGCCAGGGCTGTCCAATTTGCCCCGTGGGCTAGAATGAATCTCGTCTAATGCAGCCCGCGGCGTTACTCAAATTACCATTTAAAAAATGGCGCCCGTCACGTGTTTTTAATCACGATGATAACATTTACTGCGCACAACTCTGTGGACTAATTACTTGGACGGTCTTGGTCAGAATAGAGCAGTGCTTCTTAACCTTTACTGCAGCCTTTGCACCCCTTTGGTTCCCAATCGTACACAAAAATGTGTAACGTTAATAAATACGTAGGTGTGATGAAACAAAGTCGTTGTTACGTGGCCGTGCTTAATTTGTGTATCGATGATTTGCCTTCTAAAAAAATCTGCCGATGTCTCGCGCCCCCATGGAGGTGCGTCCACCCCAGGGTAAGAACCACTGGCGGAGAGGATGTGTGGAGTCACTGGAGTGGGGAAGGGTGCAGAGGGAGGTCATGTGAACCGAGGACCGCATCCTCGCGGTCTAAGTGCTGGAAGCGCGTTCACAATGCATCTCACTTTCATCATTCTCGCTGCATCTCTCTCGTATCTCAGTACACAGTATTCACATCTCTCTCATGTCTTCCGTATAGCTCTTCCGAATACTCCTGAAATAAAGTTATAAGTTGTCTCATAATAAGGCTGTGACCTCTGGCTCTGCATGTTAATCAATACAACCGTCAATTCACAAGGTGTGCACACCTTTACGCCAATGGCATTGCTTAGAAAAAACTTATGTTGAAACATCCTGCACTGCCATCCCAAAATTGGCCTATTTTTTTTTTACAGAGTAATCTGCACCAAATGGAGTGTCACCTTTTAACTGCACCATGACCGGAGATTATATCTGTTCAATTCTTTTAATGGAATACAATTTGTGAGCATCACCATTTAGAGCATTGCTTGATACCTGCTACAGATGAAGTGTGTACCCAATGACTGCTCTGCATTATACTGATCATGAACTGTTAACCTCTTAATGGGATCGTGGATCATCGACTATTAGGTGGCCGTCTCGTCTTATTGTTGTTTAATGATTGTCGTGCGTGTGCCCACTGGATCTCGTGAACTTGATTGGCCATGCGTGTGTGTGTGCGTATTTATGTTGAACTTATATTCTTGGTTCTTTCGGTAAAGTCACGTAGAAGGGAAATAATAAAATATTGTTTTATATTTATATTATTTTATTATTTCCCTTCTGCGTGACTTTACCGAAAGAACCAAGAATATGAATCACTGCAGTCACGAAAGCTTTAAATCAAAATGTATGTTGAACTTCTTTCGCACCGTCACTTCCATGTTGGCACCGCTCATTTGTGCCTGGACCAAAGCATTTTTGGAGTCATGACATCTATCCTTTAATAAAAAAAAAACCCCAAAGCAGTTATAATTCGGTAGATCTTACCAGATAGCTTAACGCTTATATACTTACACAGATGAACTGCTTAAACGTATGCCAAGACAGAGGATATTCGGATAGATATCAAGGCGCGTCTTGTTAAGTGAACTTCCGGTGTGCTTTGTTATAAATTCAGCGCACAATAGGACTTAAGAGCAGTCCATAACTCCAGCTGCGTGCCTCAAAGCGTTCTCCAATGATCAGCAGGGACACAGGGCCACACCTGAAGCAGCCGTGTGGGGTGGTTTCAGGGCAATCCAGTTTGGAGACCTCACCTCAAAAGCCTCACCCAAGTGAATGGTAAATAGCTCACTTATACGCATTGCTCATTTTTTTTGGAATAACATTTTTTGCGTTCGTGGTCTGCAGTTATTTTAAACGTGCGTACTATAATCATGCTCTTACACTACGGGCGAATTAACAGTTGTAGGTGAATACCAGCTGTAGGTGTTTATAGTGCTTTACTTGTTTAATACAGGAAGCATAGATTGTTGTAGGTAGATGCATTTTGCTGACGGAGGACACATTTATTGGGCTGCAACTGTAAAACAGCCAGGTAGTGTTGACAATTTGAGAGAGCGTGACGTTCCCGCAGTATAGTTTGAAAATGAGTGATAGAACTTAAACGTGCTGTACAAAGCGTGAAACGTGGTGTGATAAGTTTCAACAAATCCCAATTGCAGACGTTGATGTATGCGACTCCATCCAGGATCAATGCACCAAAATAACCGGTTTTTTATTGGGGGGGGGAGGGGGTGGAAATTGGTAATGATTATTTTGTTGAAAGTGGAAAGGGTTGTTTTCTTTACAGAAATAACTTAAACAGTGAAACAGCATACACGTTTAAAACTAAAGATGGATCCGTTCACCCACCCCCCTTTGTTCAGATTTCACGACGTATAAGTTGGTGTCACTTGTAACCAAATGAGGTCCCAAAGAGATTGATTGTTGTAAAGAGGGGTGAGGGGGGGGTTAAGCGAGGACAACTCGAGTGAAATCATTCATGGACGGGCCCACGGTACAGCCGGTGTACGGGAGAGCGAGGGGATTTGGGGTTGAGGACGCGAAATTTTTGGAGTTGCCAGGAAATAATAAGTAGGCGGTAGGATACGGGATTGGTGGAAAATAACGAGATGGAAAATAATGGTGGGGAGGAGGTGAGATAAAAGTGGTGTCACGAGGAGTGGACAGGAGAGCGAACTTCCACGCTGTGTGTATGCACACTTCTCTTGAGATGGCACTTTATTGAAGACACGGTGACACTTGACATCAGGCGGAGACCCCCACTGCAACAGCCCCGAGTCTCCCGCGCATCTCCCCCTTTTATACCGACACGAGGCCACGCTTCCCCTTCCCGAACTTTCTCGCTGACTCTGGACGCTCGCTCCGCCGGTAGACTCCAGACTCCACCGTCCTCTTCCATCGCCTGACCACGCTCTCTTCTCGAACATTCCCGTCGCCACTAGTCCCTTCGCACTCGCAACTGACTCCCTTGCCATTACCTCCCGTAGCCACTAGTGCATTCGTACTGTAGGCTGACTCCCCTGCCATTACCTCCCGTAGCCACTAGTGCATTCGTACTGTAGGCTGACTCCCCTGCCATTACCTCCCGTAGCCACTAGTGCATTCGTACTGTAGGCTGACTCCCCTGCCATTACCTCCCGTGGCCACTAGGCCCCACACACCGCATGCAGGCTCTATAGTCATTACACATGCACACAGTCCACACAGTTGTCCCACCTCCGACCACAACCCAGCTGCATATGGGTGAATTAAAACGGAATAGAGCGAATTTTCGGTAGAAATAGGTTGGCCATACATGAGAAATCGCACAAACCGAACCCGTATAAATCGAGGGACACCTGTATAGCGTGAAACAATAATGTTCAATGACCAATGAGGAATCGCGTGAAATCTGTTAAGCAAAGCATTGATATTTATTTAACAATATGCAAAAGCAATATCGAAAACATAAATATAATTGAAAGAGATTCAGCAATCGAAAATTACAAGGCAGTTGGCAGGCTCAACATTCAACCGACATCTAATTTACATTTACTTTCTAGAATACTAGCTTTACTACCCAGCTTCGCCCGGGACTTGGATTCTCGACGCCCGGCCGTCTTTGTCTCCCCAGTGGCGATGTTCACACCACGGTTACTCGTTTGAGGCTGAGTCGACCTAGGGGAGGCCCAGGACCGGTTCAAATGATCGTCACAGGTGGTGGTAGTAAGTGGGAATCGAACTCGGGTCGCCGAGTTCATAGCGCAGCGCACTAACCACTACACTACCGCTCGCCCCACACACGCGCCCCCCGTCCATAGGTACACATACACGCGCTTGCTACAGACACACATCTTTAACGGTGCGTACGGCAGTAAACGACAGGATATTGCTGCGCGAAGAACGTCTTAGACCTGCAAAACATTTGTATGGCACTTTACTCGCGGAGGGTTGGGGGGGGGGTGCGTGATGAGCAGGCACACTGCGTTACGCTTCCGCACGCGCGGGTCACATGACAGATGTGACGTCACAGCTCACTTGCCGTGCAAAATATATGCATTATTGCGCCCCCCCCCCAAAAGAATACAAAAGTAATGTTTTTATAAGTTTTGCATGGTGTACATTCTGGAAAGTACCCACATGGCAAATTTCACGTTTTTTGCATGTCGGGAAGTACGCTAAACATTTTCAACAGACACACATTCACAAATTTCCCTTTTTTATATATATAAATAGCAGTAAAACCCGGCGTTGCACGGGTCTTCACGTGTTGTCTAAGTTGGAGGCTTTGTATTTTGTGGTTTGCATGTGGACGCGTTCGTAAAAAGAAAGTTTTTCACTATAAATTCTTTATATGCGTGGCAGCGAACTTAATATATAGGATTTAAAAATATATTCGCCTGTGAAGGACGCGGGGATCGATCCCGCGACCTTTGGCATGGGAAGCGAGGGCGCTACCAACTGCGCTACTCCGCCACGGCCTCGATGAACGGGCCAATCGCAGCGCTAGGAAAACCAAACGGACCAATCGTGTCTCGCAAATCCCTCACATTTCGTCCAATGAAACTGCGTATGGTCCGGCGACACACAGACACACACACAGACAGACAGATTTGCGATTATATATATAGATTACCATTCATCCCATCCACAGCAAGTAACACCTGTCGACATTTTGAGAGGGACCAGTTACTTTTTCATTAAATAGCTTAAACATGAAGGTGGCCGAAGAACGTTGAGACTGCTTCATTCATTTCTTTACACCAATTTTTCAGTGAGTATAAAACAACATAGAAAGGAAAACATTGACATTCCGATGTTATCGTAGGGATGGCTGCAACATCGATGTCAACGCATCAAAACCAAGAACATCGATGTTAACGTTGTTTTATTTGCCCCATGCCTACTCCACGAACGGACGAACGAGCCAAAGGTAACCCGCACAAACGACCCAGGTGAGAACGCTCTCCGCAGGTTCGCGTCACCATGGGACGAAGCGGGCTTCAATGCATTGAAGACTCAGTTCAACTCCAGGCCATGGTGAAGGTTTCCTAAGGTTTCTGGGAGTTCCTCAGACCACCCCACAGGTGCCACCTCTCAGCCAACAGCAATCTTGCCTCCACAGAATATTACTTTACATATTACTTTACATAATATTAGTTTATAGAATACTTTGCATAATTTAACTTTACAGATTACTTTACAAAATATTAATGTACAGAATACTTTACAGAATATTACTTTTCAGATTACTTCACAGAACATTACTTTATATATTACTTTACATAATATTACTTTACAGATTACTTTACATAATATTGCTCTACAGATTACCTTACATAAAATTACTTTACAGATTACTTTACAGAATATTACTTTACATAATACTTTACAGAATATTACTTTACAGATTACTTTACAGAATATTACTTATTATCTACAATATGTACACCTGTTCGTGACGGGTGGGCGATGGGCGACAGGAAATTTCGTAAAAAAATGTGACCATCGTTTGTTTGGCGTGAAAAACACAACATCCAAAGGAAAACATCAATATCCTGATGTATCAGTTTGCGTTGCTCATCCCTCGACTTAATAGCCTTATACGGTAACGTTGGGAGTCTTTGCACGTTTATATGTGTGTGTGTGTTTAAGCAGATTCTGTTCGGATAGCGGGGGCTAAACGGGCGCAGCACGGGCTGGAGAAGAGATGGACTTGATGCGGTACAGGATGATGTTGGAGCTGAGCGGACTTGCCCAATGACTGGTTTTTCCAGCGGTGTCACGATCGGCCGCTGTGGAGGAGGCTCGTGAAGGACGCGACTGGGCAGTTGGAGGCAGTCGCCCTCCAACAACAACGGAGGGCGGAGGAGCGACGCTCACAATAATCAGAGCGCGCGCCGGGTGGATAAAAAGCAGCGAGTTGGCACAGGAGGGAGCCTCTTGCCAGTCATCTCAGTCAACCCATGGCACCTGGGTTTGTCACTTGGCCTCAAGGTCCATAAAATGACGTCACGCACCTAGGGGGGGAGGGGGGGGGTCAGACATTTGTGACGATGTGTGACGAGGGGGGGAGGGGTTGAGAAATGTGACGTCACATCAAAATGCGCAACTTTAAATACATTTTAACAATATAATTGTTATAACAACACTAATTTTGATTAATTTTCATTATTAACTATTTGATTATTTAAATTGACTAAGGTCACCTTTTATTTATTCCTTTTGCTTCTCCATGGGAGAATGGAGAAGCATAAATTTGTAATTTTGTTGAATGATTGTTATTCAACATTTTCATTTTAATGATTCTACCAGGGCTTTTCATTCTGTGGAATGAAAATGTGGTTATTATAATTGTACTCTCCATTTTGCTTCGTTCTGCTACAAAGTTTCAAGTATTTTTTTAATAGTTATAATTACTTTTAATATTTGATAATTATGAGAAATTTCAATATAATATTCTGAACATCTGCAGTTTCGTTAGACGTTGGATATTTTCAAGTGAATTTAATGCAAAATTTTAGCTTTCCAACGCCTCCTTTTTAATACGTGTTTCTCCTACAACATCAGAGTGCAGCGCCACTTTAAATACAATGACAATAGTTTAAAGTGATTTGAAGCATGTTTTATTTTTAAAATGGAAATATGTTTTTTGGGGAGGCAGAGCTTTGTGACGTCATATTTGAAGGGGGTCTGACTTTTTGTGACGAGGGGGGGAGGGGGGGTCAAAAATCGGCCAAGATCAAGGCTGGTTTTCGTTAAGTACCCCCCCCCTTCCGCTCTCAACAGCCGAATGGACTCGCCTGGCTCCGCCCACTCGCCTGGCTCCGCCCACTCGCCTGGCCCCGCCCACCGTCACAGACCTGTAGTGACGTCACACACTTCGAGGCGGTGTCGTGAGGTTGACGCTCCACGTTTAAGCTCCCGACAACCACGCTAAGTTTTAGCTCCAGGATATTCACTGAGCTCCACTTACAACAGCTGCTTTGGCCATGGAGTTCATGTTCTTCAAACTGCTCCTGCCGCTACTGCTGCTGCTTCTTGCGGGGTTCCATCCTTCGGCTGCAAAGCCCGTGATGTCCAAAAACAGCATCAGTTCGCCCGAGGGTAAGAGAACCAGGAGGGATAAATAGAGATCCTAATCTTCTTGGTTCTTTCGGTAAAGTCACGTAGAAGGGAAATAATACAAATAATAAAAATAAAACATAATAAAATATAGAATTGTATTTTATTATGTTTTATTTTTATTATTTCTTGGTTCTTTCTGTAAAGTCACGTAGAAGGGAAATAATAAAAATGAAACATACTAAAATATAGAATTGTATTTTATTATGTTTTATTTGTATTATTTCTTGGTTCTTTCGGTAAAGTCACGTAGAAGGGAAATAATAAAAATGAAACATAATAAAATATAGAATTGTATTTTATTATGTTTTATTTTTATTATTTCATTATTTCCCTTCTACGTGACTTTACCGAAAGAACCAAGCAGATGAATCTCTGCAGTCACGAAAGCTTTAAATAGATATCCTAATTCCACCAGGAATCCACTGAGCTCCATTAGGGCTTTACACGTGCGCCGATGATAATAGTGGCATTGTTGGTGGATGTGAGCAGCAGTGGCGCAGTGGTTAGCGCGCTGCTATACAAACCCAGCAACACGAGTTCGATTTCTACTCATGGCCAACACCAGTGATGATTATCCGAACCGTTCATGGTCCTCCCCGAAGTCGACTCAATCTCACATGTGGACTGTACCTGTTGTGTGGTGTGCAAACATCGCCACTGGGGAGACAAGGGTGATCGGGCATGGTGCTGACAACCCACCCCATCGTGTACCGTGTTGGGCTTCATAGTTGCTTGCTTACAGCACTTGCCTCAACAATTTGTTAAGGCTATATGAGGGGTCTTTGTTTTTTGTTTGTTGGTGGATGTTGTGATGCAGGAGATGGTGTTGAAGGCAATGCTATATGGTTGCCTTGTAGTCCTCATGGTTTGCTTTTGCCGATTGGGATGGTGTTGATGCCGTGGTGGTTGTTTCAATTATGGGTTTTGTTGGTAGTAGTCGTTGTGATGCAATAGTAGCAATGTTGATGCTGGTAAATATGGACGTAAATTGAGGTCCTTCATATTGGTAAAACAAAAGCCTGTTTTATTATGTAGAATTTTATTATTTTATTATTTTCCTCCTACGTGACTTTACCGAAAGAACCAAGAATACGAATCCCTGTAGTCACGAAAGCTTGAAATCGAAAAATTTACTTATAAATATATACAAATAAAAATGTTTTTTTTTATCTTATCTTGGCCAACAGCACGTGTAACCTCGTGGTTATTTTAGATCCTCATGCTTTTATTCTCCGACCAAACGTCGCAAGTCTATAAGACATTCTACCGATGCCAGTGTTACATTGCCCGCATATGGAATATTCTGAGACTCTCATCCATGCCTTCATTACTTCTCTGTTGGACTACATTTAAACTCGCTCTCCCACGGTTTCCCTGCTTTGCTCATTTCAAGGTTAAAGACGGTCCAGAATTCTGTTGCGAGGCTCTGGTGCCGTACTCTGAGAGCCTTTTGAGTGCAGAGGCTTCGGTGCAATCAATGCCAGTAAAAGGTTTGGTGTCATACACATAGGATGGGTATGTGATGATTTTTCCATCCTTACACGTTGGTTCTGGTGGTCGGTCGGTCAGGAGTGGAGCCGGCGATGGGAATGTCCGGCTGGATTCAGCGGATGCGCGGCGTGAAAACGACGACAGCTCCCCCTCCGACCAGCACGACTGCCATCCCTCAAGCACCTGACATGGCCCACAAATCTTCAGGTAATTATCTTATGATTAATAACCCTCTAGCCTTAACTCCAAGCCCATCCGTAATGCTAAACATAGCCCTAACTGTAAACCCTAACTTTGTAAGTAGCGATTAAAAAATAATAGGCTTCACCCTTTCTGGCAATAATATAGGAAGTGTTTAAGATTTTCCCACACCAAATACACACCTACTGGAAGGCATCGAGTCTGCATTAACCACAAATGTTTGTGGTAAAACATGCAAACAAACATGCTTTAAAAATTAATTACTGTCCTCGAGACTAATTGGCCTACACCAGAGACAGCCTCTTTTATCGCCTTGTCTCACCAGTGTCAGACCAGAGAACGCCAAAAGGAATGCAAATATTAAAGCATTAATAACTGGGGTTGAGCAATTATATTGCTGTCCCTAACCCTGACTAATTAGGATGTGAGTCACCCCTCTTGATATGTTGCTGAAGATTAATGTGTTTGTTCTCCATTGTGTGTGGACGCAGTCTACAAGACGGTTATCTTGTCCGTCCTGAGTTCCATAGGGCTGATCGCCCTGTGTGTTGGTGCAAGGCTTCTATACTGGCGTTTCGTGAGGTGAGTGTGATGATGATGATGATGAGGGTAAAATGCTACAGGGTCCAGGGAGCACATGTTTCTTAAAATCAACCGCTCTTTTCCATTGGTTCCATGTCAACCTCCTCCCTTCCATGTAAAACACTGCGTATGTTCTTTGTAAAAACATAATTGTACAATGTTTGGAGCCAAGTGTAAGCCCTTCATGTTAAAGTGACTTGAAGAAAAACGAAAAACAAACAGCCCTTATCTTGTAGCTACACAACTAATCAGCGTGTCCTTGGCAGTTTAGCACGCGTTTTATTTGATGGTACGATGAACTTCTGTAAAGTCAGTGTCATGTTTTGAAATGAATAATGCATCCAAAATCGCATTCTTGCAAAGCAGCATCACCCCATGTTAGACAATGGTCCATGGAAACAGATATCACACAACGAAGTGACCTACACCACGGGGCAATAATTCCCCATCTGCTTTTACAGAGTAACGTCTACCACGTAACTCTCAGAGCTCGAATTTAACAGAAAGCAATGCACTTCTCAGCTCAATTTCATCACAGGCAGCTACGTGTAGAAAAACATCGCAGCAGTGCCAGTTCACACCAAGATATCACTACACCAACGAGCCACCACCAATCAGTGATGAATAAATAACTTTAAGAAGCTTCAAACGCATGTGAAGCTTTGTGAGACAATGTCTAGATGTGTGTGTAGTAGAAGCTAGGACAGGGGTCGGCAACCTCTGACTCTGGAGTAGCATGCGGCTCTTTAAGGGTTGCTTCGTGACCTTATTTATTAAGGACCGTCTCGTATTCACCACAGTGCATTACGGCTGTTGAAATATTGAGGTCTTTTTTTGCCGAATTCGAAAAAAACGGTTCTTGTTATTTTGATCGCCAACCCCTGATGTAGGAAGATAAGAGCACTGTGCAGGAATATAGGAACCCATGGTGAACACTGCACAAGCCACGTGCACTGCATCCTAACAAGGCAACCTTTCATGTCTAGACAATTTTCTTCTGCTTCTCTTTTGCACTTTCTGTGGTAGCTTTTCACCACAGGCTGCAGATGACGGTGGCGAAGCCGATCTCATGAACAATGATGAAGAAGACATGCCACCATCACTTCGGAGCGATATCTCACGAGCCTTCAGGGCAATTTGCCAATGCATAATGCCGCAACCAAGGGCCATGGATGAAGAGGAAGAAGAAGCCGTTGCACCAGGCGGATGGTTTATGGAGATCCTCACTACCTTGGTGGAAAGCTTGAAGCCTGAGCCAGGGACCAGCAGCAACACAGAAGGCGGCGGTGGCGGTGGTGGTGGTGGTGATGATAACAACAAGACGCACCATAAGGAGAAGAACCAGAAGTCAGGTGAGAGAAGTGTGTGTGTGTGTCTGTGTGCATCTACCAGTCATTTCCAGAGGTCGCAAACGGGTTTTGATTCCTTACCCGTACCCGGCCGGGTACGGGTAAGGGAACGAGTACCCGGCCGGGTACGGGTACTCGTTCCCTATCCGTACCCTACCCGAAATGAGTGACAAACGGTTACTCACCAGTGACTCACGGCCTACCCGTACCCATACCCATACCCGTACCCGGCCGCACCAGGGTCGCAAACGGGTACCCGTACCCGGCCAGGTATGGGTAGCCGGGTATCAGGTAGGGTACGGGTATCGGGTACCCGGTAGCGACCTCTGGTCATCTCGCACCTCCTATAAGCACGGTAGGCTATGTATTGTACAAAAGAAATTCAAGATACCTACATCTCAGAAAATCTATGGCAACTGGATCGGTTCCATGACCTCCTGCCAGCGAGCCTTCACTTGGCCTCAACGTGCACGTAGCATGGCACACGTGCCGTGGTGACTTCACCGTCACTTGGTGGAAAACGGGAGTTGTGTTTTACAGATTGCCTTCATGATGATACACCGCTCGTCAACATTGGCAGAACATTTAATTGCAATAGTCATGCGATGCTACATGACATATCAGGCTACAGAGTGAAAAAGCTCAAATTTTGTTCTCATGAACAAATCCTTCATCACCAGATGAAGTCAAAAATAGTTCAGAAGCAGACCATCATAATAATTAACGTGGCTTATACCAACTCAAACGCGTAAATAAGTAAAATGAAATTCAACAAACTATATTTCTACGGTAGGTGAAATATTTATGCCTGTTGTGGATAAAGACACCCACTGAAATGACTTCATAAGTAGTCATGTCTGTGACATCTCCCCTGGGAACATGCTATGTAACACAGGGTGTGACACAGGTTAGGATATCACGAAAATGTATATGTGAAACTTCGCAGTTGGTCGTGGTTTCAAATACTTGAATTTTCCTGCGACATTAGTAGCTGCTCAGCTCCAAGGGCCCACTGCATGGCATTATCAAGGCTCTGTTACGGCGTAGGCTCACTGCGAAATGACGCGTGGTGTTGTGGTTCTGCTCCGACTCTGTGTGGCCTCGGTGAAGAGGCCACTCTCCCCTGCTTGCTGCTACTTTAACATGATCTGTCCCCTTGCAGGCAAAAAGAAAGAAAAGTTCAAGAAACTCATGGCAAATAAGAGAACGCAAGCAAAGAAACTTCACAGCAAATTCAAGACGGGCTTCAAGAATAAAATGAAAAAATGTAAATGTAAGAAGAAGCGTAAATAGTCGTGGACAGCAACTCCATTCCCCGACAACCCCTCCCCGCTCCTCCTCCTCTTCACTCCGAACATTTATGAATCCACATGATCACTTCTCTCGTCATATCGCATTCCCTGCTCCCTTCTTCAACTCTTCACAAACTTAATGATCCCTCGTTTAGCCAAAACAGATTGTTGGGGCAAGGCCGGGTGGTCACGCCCGGCTGCCTTTGTTTCCCGAGTAACGATCTTTTTGCATTCACCATGGCCTCATTTGAGTTTGAGTCAACCCACAAAAGACCGAGGACTGTTGGCCGTGAGCGGTACTGGAATTCCAGTCTCCGGGTTCATAGCGCAGTGAGCTGACCACTACACTCCCAAGGATGGAAGGTCCAGCTCCTGCCGGGGGGTCTTCACCGTATCAGCATGCCGGGCACAGAGGGAAGCTTCGTGTCCGTGGAAAGCAAGCCAGGCCGAGGCTGCGGGTTCTCCACTGCTGCACTGCATGGACATTACGGACATCGTCGGTGGTGCGGGGGACTCCATCGCCGTGGCCCCCTTCTCCCTCCTGGCTCCAGCCCCTCGCCGCGTCCCCCTTTGTCTTTCCAACTTAATTTTGGCTGACTACCTTTCAACCCCCCAGCTTTCTGTCGCTTCTCAACTACGACCAGGCCTATCCCAAACCCTCTGTATCAATCCATCTTACTTGGCTGCATCAAAACCTCACCATGTATAATAACCCAATTTACTTTTTCAAATTATTGTGATGCTCGGTACAATTTTATAATTGCTGTAAAGCGCCTTGTTAAATGCACTATGTAAATATCATTAAGATAAGATGCACACTTGCACAAATGCTGATATACATGTAACATACCACGGAGAGATCGAATCACAGTTGTAAAACTAATAAATACTAATTTTATTTGAAATGTATTTACAAAGTCTTTGTGCTTCTGTTGAACAATGCAATATTCACATTGCCATACATGATTCTGCAGCTTCACACGTGGTCACTCCTGCGAATGATCTGTTTAATTCCCAGCCAGGTCCGTCATCCCAGGCTTGGCTCAGAGCGCACATCCTCTTTCTCACTCGAGCCTACAATCCTCAGATTTATACTCGCTGAATCATAATGTTTATTTCAGTCTGCTTTGAAAACCCATTGTCTTTGTTGTGGAGACGCGGTCAGATTTACAATAACGCCAATGCCATTCACTCTCAAATATTAACATTATTATTTGAGTGCCTACGTACTAAGGGGCCGTCCATAAATAACGTCACGCACCTGGGGGGGGGGGGGGGGTCAGACATTTGTGACGATGTGTGACGAGGGGGGAAGGGGAGGTTGAGAAATGTGGCGTCACATCAAAATCCACAACTTTAAATAAATAGACAACACGTTCTACTTAATTAAATAGACTGTTTAGTACATGTTTTACCCTACAACATCAGAGGGCAGCACCACATTAAATACGCACTACAATGACAATAGTTTAAAGCGATTTGAAGCATGTATTTTTGGGGGGGGGGGGGGCAGAGCTTTGTGACGTCATATTTGAGGGGGGGGGGTCTGACTTTGTGACGCCGTGTGACGAAAGGGGGGGGGGGAGGCAAAAATCGTCAAAATCTCGTGACGTAATTTATGGACGGCCCCTTACTCCGGTATATGGCTTTTGAGATGCATCTCCTCGAAGCGTGGGGTTTATCTGGTTCCTCCAGCTTCCTCTGGCATGGAAAAAACAAGCGAGTCTTCGAGACTCGGTGTCTTTCCAGGCACACTCATTTCTTCTGCGTCATCTTGCATTAGCAGCATCCGCGTATTATCTTATCATTGACTTCGTCATCGACTTGTGTAATCGTTTAATTGAGTTTGCATCATCAACGGCATCTGCATGTCTCCGAGCCGTATTTCCACCGCTGTCAGACGAGAATAGCTCGTAAAAATACTCGAAAGTTTACTTTAAACAATTTATGAATAAATTGTACAATGGTACCAAGAATACCCATGATTTTTTGTGGAATGGGTTGGTACTGTCGCGATAGAATGAGGGATGTAAAGTAGATACCACATCCAACTAAGGTTACCCTTGGCGTGTGCTTACCATTTAAGGAGGTATAGAACAGCAATCTACAGAAATAGCGATTTCGATTCCATGCCCAAACCCATGCTCCAACCCATATTAGCTCGACCCCATGCTGTAAACCCATGCTCAAGACACATACCAGATGAATCCCATGCTCAGATCCTTCGCTGGATCCGACTGCTTGTTGTGGCATTGCTTCCCATTGGCTGTTTAAGGCTAATGCGTAAGGGGCCGTGTAAGGACATGTTAGGGTGGTGCAAGGACCACGGCTAGGCAGCACAAAGCAGGATTGGTTGAGGACAAGTGGAGAGATTTGGCAGGAAAGAGAAACGAGAGGGGAGCATGAGAGGCAAACATGTGTAGAGGTGTTACGTAACGGGGAGAAACGGGCAGTTACACTGGGGTGTCTACATCCACGTCCGCAAACGGTTTCCACCCTGGGGGGCTGTGTGGGGGGGGAGGCTGGGATCCCACACAGCCCCGCCCCCCTCGAGGGCATGTTGGTATATAAGGCGGAGAGCGAGAGAGCTCGAGGCAGTCGTTGGGTACAGATCAAGATGAAGAGCCAGTGAAGACTGAAGGCCAGCTAGCTAGACCTGGAACTACCCTGACTCGCTGTTCTTGTAAGGGCCGAGCAGGGCAAGCCAGTGGCGACCTCAGAGCAGTGAGGTCTGATGTCCTTGTAATGGCCAGACTCGTGTGGCTGAGGGTCAGAACCTGCGCCGAAGCTGGGCCAGGTTAGCGAGCCTACATTTGGGGAAGGTCTGGAATAGAGGGAAGTAAGGAGTTAACGGGGAGCGTTAGCTGGGGAACACTTCCTCTAATAGACCGGGTGAAGAGGCCGATACCTCTTCAAGTGTTAGAGTCGTTACCCTCCATCAGCTTCTCCTGCGTCACATACGCCCGTTATACATGGAAATTTGGAGGAACGTACTGGAGGGTTCCAGAAAATCGAGGGTATATAAAGGGGGTGTAAATTGTGCTCGGGGCTCTTAGAGATAGCTGAATATATTTATAAAGACCTTACCTGAACATCGGTGCACGTGTACCCTCTTGCACATGCATACTTCCTCCATATTTCACGGACTCACTATTGTGCTAAATCGCCACTCTCCTCCCCATTGCGCCCACGCAAGCCGTGTCCCGAGCTCGTGATTGACGTGATTCCACAGTGGCTTCACACTTACCTCCACACACTTTTGACCATTCCACAATTAAAGCAAAAGTGGCAGACTTTATACATTTGATGCAGAATCGGCCAAACATTAATTACAAGGTGCGATTTTTGTTTTGCTTTTGTATGAAAGCAGCAGCGATTGCAAGAAAGTTGTAGAATGATTGACCAAAATATATATATCCATCATTTTACGACTTGCACCCATCAATCTAACTGCCAGAATTGGGAAATTACCAGTCATCATTCTACTTTTTTTCTGCTGAGATGCTTCCATTTCTTGTCTTCAATCATTTTTGTATGTGTTCTCCGACATTCTCATCGCTTTTGTTTGGCATCTTTGACCCATTTCATAACTCTCCTCTTTTTCTTCTATAATTTTCTAATCAAGCACTTTTACCTTACCGAAACAAAATAAGCCTGATACGAAAAGCTTTCATTTTCAGACTGTAAGTACACATCTTTTATTTTTGGTATAATTATGGCAGTGACTTGCTGATAAGAATAGACAAGTTTCTGTTCCTAAAAAAAAGAGTTGGAATTTATAAACACTTTTAAGCGCTATGTAAGAATTTCTCATTGACTGGATATCGTCTGAAAATCACGAGGGGGGTGGAATCATTCCAAAATCCCTTCCAAATGAAATTAGAAGGTGCTGCGACTTCTTACCAATCATTTCTCTCCACGCAGTACCGGCACAAAATATTGCATCAAGCGTGCATATCGGGCACCGAAAATGTGTGGCTTTTACAATTAGTTTTGAAAAATACAGTATATTTTGAATAAAATGTGAGATATATCCGACGCCGTGCGAGAACATTATTTTGGTCGGAGCTTCCTTCCTCAGTAAATTCTCATTGATGCTTCAAACAACGCTGCCAGGTCCTCTTCATTTTGGGGCCTTGGAGACAACTTGGTGACTCGTTCCTGAAACAGATTAAGGCCGGAGAGTTGACGTGTACAAAAAATAAACTTGCCCATTCGCCAATTTATATTCAATGTCAAAGGTCAAAGGTGCAGCCCTGCAATGTATTGCTAACGTCACTGATGGCGGAAGGGCATCCACTATCCCTATCGAAATCTAGAACCATTACGCACACTTCAAGGAACATTCACAACATTGATCAGATCAAGTTTAAAGGGTTGCCAGTAGAGTCTGGCGATTCATTGCTCGCAGCACTGCTTGCAGAAGGGCTTCCACTTGAGGGAGCTATAGACAGTCATTTATAGTGAGTAATTTGGTCGACTCTTCCACATTGGCTTGATATCGCAGAAGAGATGGGAGTACCTACACTTGACCACATCACACACAACCTGCCAATCTTTCGATTTAAAGTATTGTAATGAAACATCTCATCATTGATTGTCATTGAATTTATCACGAGCCGGAATCATGAATGTACTTAGTCTATTTTTCGATTTAAAGCTTTCGTGACTGCAGGGATTCATCTTCTTGGTTCTTTCGGTAAAGTCACGTAGAAGGGAAGTAGTAAAATAAAAATAAAACATAATAAAATAATTCTCACGACGTTTCGGCCACAACGCAAGCAGCCGTCCTCAGGTGAAAACCAGGTCTGTCGAGGCGACAGCGTCTGGTTTTCACCTGAGGACGGCTGCTTGCGTTGTGGCCGAAACGTCGTGAGAATTGTATTTTATTATGTATTATTTTTATTATTTTATTACTTCCCTTCTACGTGACTTTACCGAAAGAACCAAGACGATGAACCTGCCAATCGATTCAACTGCTGTGCCAGGAGATTGAATCGGCGACCTCTGGATCGCAAGTCCACTGTGTTAAACGTTCGACCATGCAGCATTTATATTCAATGTAAGTATGTAATATAAGCGTGGGCAGTTTACACAAACACTTCTATTTACAAATTGTTATGCATTGCCCATGATGACAATATTAAACTTTGAATAAAAGTGTATCTGTTCTTTTTCATAACATATATAGGTAGTGTGATAAATGACCAAATACTTTGACTTATCAGATCTCGGAAGCTAAACAGGGTAGTACCTGGATGAGTGCCCGCCATGCGCAGCAGGTTCTGATAGGCTGTGAGGCTATGTAGTGCGTTGCAGAGGGCAATGCAAACAAAGTACATTGTTCTGCTATACATCTATGCTCCCATGTCTATGCTGCTTAACTTCAACAACCTGCACTGACCAGCATGTAGGGAATCCCTCATCCAGCAGTGGATTGACACAAGGTTCTGCATATGTGCCGTGTATTATAATCAACACTCGTACGGAGTTACGGCACACCAAATTACACAAATGGAAATTCAGAAATTTTGAAAAGTTGCATTGGCAACATAAAAAAATGCGACAGCAATCAAGCGTACCAGCCATGGGGCAGCCAACTGAGCTTGATGGGCTCTCGACAATACAGGTAGCTTCAAAAAAATGTTAACATTTATATGGGACCATCGTTTTTAATGGAAAAAGAACGAATAATACACTTTAACTTGATAACAAATGTATGCTAATAGCTTAAACAAGTCAAAGAGTCTCCACTTGTTCGCCATCGTTGTCAACACGTGCCTAGAATCTTCTCCAGGTGGTCTCCAGAGCCCAGAGGCACATATCTTTTACTATTGTTGAAAATTCTCAGAAGTGTCCAATATTTTTTTGAGCACCCTGTACTCACCTGGGGCAGGGTGCCCTTGACGAGTGCGGGGATGTCCTGGGACGAGTACCCCACAGCGCTCAAGCCATCCTCGACGTTGAGGTCAAACAAAAGCGCACGCAGAGTGTCGGCAAGAATGGACCCCGCGTCAGCTCGCTTCGCTTGGCTTACGTCCGCCCCTAGGCAGAGGCAAGCATTCGTGGAGGTGTAGTGGTTCACAAGAAGACGTCATCAAATCTACCCCTCTATTTAAGGAACGAAACAAGAGGATTTATCCACAAATCTGGCTGCCGTGTGATGATGCTAGTTGTAATTACTGGCGAAACGTCGTACTCAGATTGTAAATGTTGTGGATTTGCCCTCCAACACACCGGTGTGCTGTACTAATAACGAATTGGCATGTTCTGTTTACATGACAAACCTTACTAATTAGCTGTGTCGGGTGGTGGCGGGTTTAACGACACATTTATATTTATGCAATCTAACCCAAAAAACGTGTATTGTGGATCAAAAAAGTATATCGTCAAGGAACGTTTTAGGCAATGGCCCATTCACTCAGCAAGTAGAGAGGGCTGATAGGTACAGAGCTTATATAATGACATTTAACTCATTAACAATTTTTTTCTGGCAACAAAACAGGTGTTAAGATGTTAAAACACCAAACTGAAACCTTTTACAAGGAATCATGTCTGCATTAACCACAATGCTTGTGGTCAGAATGCAAACCAAAAAAACACTCTAATAATATATGCATTGTCTTTGAAACTGATTGGACCACCCCAGAGACCAGAGGACACCATCTTAACACAACTGTTTTGTTGCCAGAAAAAAGGGGAAAACCTATTCCCATATTTTGGCACTGGCAAAGGAGGTCCCATGATAATTTTTTTTTTACCAGGTTATGGTCCACTGAGCTATAATTACACATCTCTTTTTCAGAAGCGATCTGGCCACAAACGATAGCCCAACGAAGTGGCTTATCACGTGTAAATTTACCACAGCCCAATTCTTTGAAAGCACGTTTCTAAACGTGGATGGAAAAACCGGAGGACCGTTTATACAGACATCCACCTGCCCTGTTCTGCTACATTAGACTGTATTTAAAACAATGGATGTAACCATTTCTCAAACAGCCAACTAGCATGCCGGCAGCAGCCCTACCAAGGATTGCAGCTGCCTCGAGATGTCGCTCTGGGCACATGGCGGCGGTGAACGTGAAGACAGCAGGGGAGGTCAGCACCACCGAAAGACCGTGAGGCTGGAATGAACAAAAACATCAGGAAGTAATGATTCACTCCCTCGGAAATTCAGTGGATTTGTTAAGATTTGCTGGTTATGATTCGAATGAACAATTCTCATTGGTACCTTGTTACCATTTTGTGAATTTTGTTACTCATTTGTTCTGTCCAGTGTGTAATTTTGTTCGTCCTGTTTGACTAAATATAATTGAGAATACGATTTGCACATAATTATCATTAACTTAAATAATATCTTCTCACATGCACGATTTAATGCACATGTATTGAAGCCATAATACAGTATTTCAATGTTAATTTATGCATATTTACTTGCCTATTAGATGTTTGATTTTTTTTCTTTTACACATAGAAACATAACTAAAGTGTCTTGAATGTGCTAATTTCTCACCAAAATTGGGTGATCCACATTGTAATCCTTTGCTCTGTAATGTTTTACCATTCCAGCTATGGGGTACGACATCCCGTGACTGAAAATGCGCACGTGAAAAAAAAACCTTATTATGAACGCAATGTAAAAAAACCAACTGCCAGGTTGTAAACCAGAACGCACGAATATTAATGAAAGTTGTAAAATAGCTTACACACACCCTCTCACATCGTAACAAAAAAACTCACACATTAAGCAATAACACTGCCTTAATTGGAAATATATATGTATACATATACTGTAATAGCTGTAATAGGTGACATTTCAGGCAACAGACCTTCTTTCATCGCACGTGTGGTGATCATAATAAACGTTTTTGGGTTAGATCGCGTTATTTATAAATGTGTCGTAACCCTCCACCACCCGACACGGCCAATCAGCAAAAAAAGTGTCACGTTGACAAAAGACAAATAGTTCACTACTTTAGCCTACCGGTGTGTTGAACAGTGAATCCACAACATTTACCATTTTTGAGTACGACGTTTCGCTGGTAATTACATCCAGCATCATCGGGCAATTCGCTAGAATTGTCAACGTGACACTTTTTTTGCTGATTGGCCGTGTCGGGTGGTGGAGGGTTACGACGCATTTATAAATAACGCAATCTAACCCACAAACGTTTATTGTGAACAATATTGGTCGCGAAAGCCTACGTGTTAAACTGACGTGTGGTGATGTAAGTGCAATAAACTCTACCAGAGATGAACGCCGGCATTCCCAAAGCCGATCCCTGCAAACACGCTGGCGAGGTGCATGCTGGAGCGTGCTTCCAGGTCATCCTGCTGCCTCACCGCCCTGTGGCACAAACACACAAGTGTCCAGGGGTATTTGAAAGTGTTCGCATGGCAACCTTTAATAATTAATTCGGTTTCAGCCGAGGTGACTCGCTGGTAGAGTGCTTGGCTCACAATCGGAGGGTTTGCGAGTTCAAATCCCGGATGAGGGTTGGCTCAGCCCACCGTTCCTCCTGGGGATTTAATTAAAAAAAACGAGTTCCACTTTGTGGGCGTGTCGACAGTGGTTGTTCTATGGCAGGGGTCTGCAACCAATATAACACGAAGAGCCGTTTCTTTTCTAAATTCGGTAAGTAAAAAAAAACAAGAATCAATATTTCAAGAGGCCGCAATGCACGTGAATACGTGACGGTGGTCCTGAATAAACAACTTTCACGAAGCAGTTACTTGAAGAGGCGCATGCGGCTCCAGAGACGCAGGCTCAGGGGCTCTAAAAAGGAGATGTCCATATGAGTGGGAAATGGATCTGACTTTGTTCACGAGTAAAAACAACTGCTTGGCGTTTAAAGCTCCGCTTTTACTTCTATATACTGGTATACATTAGCAGGCTATCAGCTTCAAGGTCACATTTCACAGCAGCCAAATTACTTGGTTCACTGATGATGTGGATGACATGTTTAGGTATTTAGTACAAGACTTAAAGCAATTTTCTAGCTTTAGGATGGCCATTCCCTAAGAGTTAAACCATCAACATCTTTTTGAGGGCCAAAATACAAAAAATTAGATTCCAGTCAAATGCCTCTACTTATTGGATGCTTTTTGTGTATTTTTAAAGGAGATTATGAAAGCGTTAACCATAGGCAGAGGAAGTTATTGACAGCTTTAGGTGATTATAAAAATTTAATCTCTTGCTTTGCAACATTATATTCAGAAAGCACTGTACTTTTAAAAGTAGTGTATGGTAGCAAAATGTTTAAGTAAAAAATGGTATAAAAAAAGACAATATACCATTGATTCATATACGACGGGGTGGAACGCTGGTGCGGTGATTAACAAATTTCACTCAACCCAGACACCCGAGTTTAGTGGTAAAAAATGGTAAGACAACTCCGATGACTGACACCACATGGAGGAGGCCATCATCCAGCAGTGAATTGATGCAAGGCTGCACATGATCACCAAATGAATGGACGACAACAGTACAACTCAGCAGTGGCTTTTCTAAACGAGAGCTCCTAAAAATGTGTTAGGGCGAAGAATGTAGGGATGCACAACGCACCTCTTCATGTATTTGGCCACGATTTTCAGGGCATGAATTGACCACACGTCACTGATGGGGTTACTGCCTTGGTACGCGGGCCGGTTGATTGGATTGGGAGGGCACGGCGAGCGCTGGTGGTAGGGGAGAGCCGTGTACGATTCCAGCGCATGGCTACACATTCAGTCAAACACAGCAGTGAGAAGGTTAATACACAAGTCCATCGACAGATTGAGGTGGAGTTTAATGCGATTTAGATTTTATATTGGAGTAAAAAAATATACACCGCTCATAATATTCGAAATAACACATCTGAATGTCCTTTGAGAGATAATACCGAAGCTACTATGCCTGTCTTCTTGGTTCTTTCGGTAAAGTCACGTAGAAGGGAAGTAATAAAATAATAAAAATAAAACATAATAAAACAATTCTCACGACGTTTCGGCCACAACGCAAGCAGCCGTCCTCAGGCGAAGAATGAGAACATTATCAAGCTAGGAGCTTATATAGGTGTAGCGAGGAGGAGCGCCTTAACAAAAGAATGTGCATATGAAGAGGAATTTAGCATACCAATGGGCAATGCATAGGAGGTGGGCGGAGGGGTTTCAAAGTCCCATTATGCCCATGCATTATGCAGGATCAACAGCACCACGGGGGGGCGCAAGGAACAGCGTTAATAAAGGAAAGGAATGTTAGTGATATGTAGCTGCATTTGCCAAACAACCACGTAGAAAACCAAAGTGAAAACTACATAAAAAACTAAAATATAAACTGATACTTACTATACTCTACAATAAGCTGAGTTACTAACAACAAAAAATAAATTACAATTCTACGTCGTAAGAAGTATATAATATACTTCCATCTATGGCAGTATATAGTACTGTATATGCTAAGAGAATAAAGTTTAGATGGAAGTATATTATATACTTCTTACGACGTAGAATTGTAATTTATTTTTTGTTGTTAGTAACTCAGCTTATTGTAGAGTATAGTAAGTATCAGTTTATATTTTAGTTTTTTATGTAGTTTTCACTTTGGTTTTCTACGTGGTTGTTTGGCAAATGCAGCTACATATCACTAACATTCCTTTCCTTTATTAACGCTGTTCCTTGCGCCCCCCCGTGGTGCTGTTGATCCTGCATAATGCATGGGCATAATGGGACTTTGAAACCCCTCCGCCCACCTCCTATGCATTGCCCATTGGTATGCTAAATTCCTCTTCATATGCACATTCTTTTGTTAAGGCGCTCCTCCTCGCTACACCTATATAAGCTCCTAGCTTGATAATGTTCTCATTCTTCGCCTGAGGACGGCTGCTTGCGTTGTGGCCGAAACGTCGTGAGAATTGTTTTATTATGTTTTATTTTTATTATTTTATTACTTCCCTTCTACGTGACTTTACCGAAAGAACCAAGAAGATGAATCCCTGCAGTCACGAAAGCTTTAAATCGAAATCTACTATGCCTGCATAAGTCGGTGCATAAGTCCTGCATGTTTCATTACTGCAACTGTTTGGTATGTGTGTGTGTGTGTTTTTTTGTGTGTTTGCTTTATTTAGGCACAAGAGTTTTCTAAAACTATTGGTCGGCATCGAAATCCCACCAACCACAACTGGGCATTTAATGGTTTACGGCCTCAAGCGATTTTCTGAATTGTGTTGCCCCATCGCACGCGTGGGTTTTCCTCCGGGTTTCTCCGGTTTCCTCCCACTCGTATAAAAGCTCGTCATTAATTGGCTGAAAAAAAAATCTTCAAAATAACAAAAACAAAACGCGTGATCCTCCTGAAAGAGTCCTGCGACTCAGTGTGGCTCTCCTGGATACATATTTCAAGAAGCTGCTTGGAGACTCCTGTTGTGCAGTCCCCTATACATAGACTAAGCATCTTCTTGGTTCTTTCGGTAAAGTCACGTAGAAGGGAAGTAATAAAATAATAAAAATAAAACATAATAAAACAATTCTCACGACGTTTCGGCCACAACGCAAGCAGCCGCCCTCAGGCGAAGAATGAAACACCACCAAGCTTGAAGCGTATATTTAAGCTGGGTTAGAGGGGGGGAGGTGGGAAGAAGAGCGCCTAGACAAAATAATTTGCATATCAAGAGGAATTCAGCATATGGAAAATGCGTAGGAGGTGGGCTGGGGGGGTTCCAAATCAATACTATGCCCGTGCATTATGCAGGATTAGCAGCATCAAAGGGGGGGGGGAGGGGGGTAGCATTAACAAAGGAAAGGAATGTTAATCGTATGTAGCTGCAGTTACTAAACAACCACGTAAAAAACTAAAGTATAAACTTGATATGCAAATTATTTTGTCTAGGCGCTCTTCTTCCCACCTCCCCCCCTCTAACCCAGCTTAAATATACGCTCCAAGCTTGGTGGTGTTTCATTCTTCGCCTGAGGACGGCTGCTTGCGTTGTGGCCGAAACGTCGTGAGAATTGTTTTATTATGTTTTATTTTTATTATTTTATTACTTCCCTTTTACGTGACTTTACCGAAAGAACCAAGAAGATGAATCCCTGCAGTCACGAAAGCTTTAAATCGAAAAATAGACTAAGTACATTCATGATTCCGGCTCGTGATAAATTCAATGACAATCAATGATGAGATGTTTCATTACAATACTGTGGATTTATCTCCTGCCTCATTTGTACTGCCGTCACGGTATTATCTGTTGGATATACTTCATGTCTTGTGAGTAACGTCAGTCTCATTACCACTGTCCGTCTTGCTCTGTGCCATTTGGATTTTGTCTCGATAGCAGAGGTGGGACAAAGTCATTGTTATGCAAGTCACAAGTAAGTCTCAAGTCTTTGCTCTCGAGTCCCGAGTCAAGTCGAGTCAAAGATGAGGCAAGTCCAAGTCGAGTCTGAAGTCATCAAAATCATGACTCGAGTCTGACTCGAGTCCAAGTCGCATGACTCGAGTCCACACCTCTGAGGTGGGACAAAGTCATTGTTGTGCAAGTCACAAGTAAGTCTCAAGTCTTTGCTCTCGAGTCCCGAGTCAAGTCGAGTCAAAGATGAGGCAAGTCCAAGTCGAGTCTGAAGTCATCAAAATCATGACTCGAGTCTGACTCGAGTCCAAGTCGCATGACTCGAGTCCACACCTCTGCTCGATAGTACTGCCCGTCTCATTTGTACTCCCTCAGATCTAGTTTCTATCTTGTCTGTGCGATCTGGTTTGTCTTGTCCTGCTTCATTTGTGTGCTCTGTCTCATTCGTTCTGCCAGCCCAAATGCAACATCACATCATTTATGTATATCGTAAATAATCGATTCTGACACATGCGATTCCATGCCTGCATCACGTGCGTGAAATAAAATGTTTAGTCAATAAACCATTACATTCCAAATCACAACATGATATACCCATTAGTGAAATGTGTGTCTGCGCTCACAGTTTAAAGTGCGGGTAGTGGGCGTTGGGCTCACCAGAGAACGTCAAATCCACTGTTGGCACAAACGCGCTCCGGCATGTGCAGTGTGTGCAGTGGGTCCACCAGCCCCAGCGTTGGTTTCATGGCTCTGCTAGCAATGCCTGCTCACAGACAATCGATTACATTCCCATTGAATAGAGCTGCCATTTGACATGACAAATCATTTGGCTAATCATCGAACAAAGACGGGCACTATATCGCGCGCTTTCGGATGCGCTTTTGCGGCCACCTGGAATGCTCTTCCGTCCAATATCAAAAACTCATTTGTTTAGAACTGCTTTGTGTGCTTAGTTTGTTGCCCTTCCCCCGCAGCTCCCATTAGCACGGTTGGCTAAGTATGGTGTGAAAGCAGTTCATCATACATACATTACAGTGTCAACTTTATCAGAACTATACATAGCCAAGGTGTGGATGACATCAGATGCATGGCTTAACTTTCAACCAAGCTTAGATTACCTGTTTTAGCCTTCAGTGGCTCATAGTCAAAAATAGCCACTCCTGTCGTCTCGCTGCCAGTGCCAGCTGTTGTCGGCACTAGACAAATAAAATGAAAGAACTGCGTGAATTTGTGATAAAAGTGAATGCAAACATTTGGCACATGGCACATTCAACTCAAGAATATCACTTGATTGTCAGTCATGAAGGTTATTTGACAATACCTCACCATCCTTGGTAATGTGATTTAAAGGGGGACCCAAGAACAATTCAGATATCACTTGCCATTCTTGGCCAAGAATCAAACTTAGGTCATCAGTGAAAGTGCAGTGATATTCTTAGGTTTTTTCAGTAAAGTCACGTAGGTAAAAAATTAAAATTAATAAAAGTAAAATAAAAGTAAAATAACATAATTATGTTAAATTATTTTAATTTTTTATTTTGTTTTTTATTTTTATTTTACTTTTATTAATTTAAAATTTTTACCTACGTGACTTTACCGAAAAAACCTAAGAATATGAATCCTTGCAGTCACGAAACCTTCAAATCTAGAAAGTGCAGTGAACTAACCACTGCTCCACTCCTAAGTATAACTGGTAGAAGATAAGGTTCACATGAATAAATGTGCGTCTGGGTGTTTCACCTTGCCACGTTGTCATAGCACGGGCAGACTGATCAGAAAGCAGTTGTCATCATGTAATTCATTTGTTCTATTTCAAATGGAGATTTTAAAAAATGAACGGTATATAATTTAAAAGTCAGATTGACATTGCACAATGTTTTGCACAATCCAAACGTCGCCAATTCCATCTCGTAGCATGGCAGCTGAAACAATGCGCAAGTTTCTTAAATCCCCTCGCCTTTGTCCACTCAGCAGTACAAATGAGTATCCCACGGCCAGTGACTTGGCAGGTCACATGTGGAGAGGTAAAGTGGAGGTAATCCCACCGACGCAAAAATGTCTGGTCACCCTGAATATAGTAGGCCAAAATACGCTAGAAGGGGCTCTTGATAGGTCTCTTCATGGGATGCCCTTCCACCAGCAGTCACATGAGCAAGTAATTACAAGGCTGCACCTTTAGCTTTTTTTACGTAACAAATAAATAATCCTAAAATAGCTTCTAGATTTGAAGCTTTCGTGACTGCAAGGATTCATACTCTGGGTTTTGTGGTAAAGTCACATAGGTAAAAAATTAAAATAACTAAATGAAAACAACTAAAATAGCTTAACATGTAAAATAGGAAATTAAACCATAAGGTTGTGTGTGAAAGTATGAATCGAGAAAAAATTATATATATATTTTTTACATATAGATAAAAATAAAACAAGAAATTTGCTTTCAATGGCCTATTTAAATATTATAGTCTCTATCCAATGATGAATGTCACATGGTAAGCAAGTCTAAGGCTGGTATTACCTGATCAAGTATTTCCAGAAGCACACTCTATAATTCTATTTGAGGCCATTTGTACATTTATTTTCACGAGGTCAACATGTCCTCCCATTGCTACTTAGGAAGCCACTGGACTAATGGTACACTTTTAAATCTGGATTGAAAACTCTTTTCTTTAGAATTGCTTTTTCGTGTATAGTTTGTTTTCCTTCCCTCGCACCCTCGCACTACTGATAAGCACGATTGGCTACGTACGGTGCAAATAAGTTCAATGTACATACGTGCAACATACATTACCGGCAATGAGAGGTTTGAGTGTGGCGGTGACGGGCATGCCCTTTCCAATGGGGGCGTTCACAAAGTCTAGGAAATCGGCATCAGGGCTGGCGCTGTACAGGTTTGAGGCTTTGCACGTGTCCATGACGGAGCCCCCACCAACAGCCACGTAAGCATCGAACCCACCACTGCGTGCAAATGCGATGGCTTTCTTGAAACTGCAACGCAGCCCAGGGCAGCAGACAACACAAATATGCCGTTACACTTTTGTCAGTCCCCAGTGGCTCAGCGGTAGAGCGAGCAGCTCACACACGGAAGGTTGCAAAAGTTCGAATTCTGGTTTGGCGGGGGGGGGTTGAGTCAGCCCAATCATCATAATCAGGGGTTGTTAAAAGCAATACCATTTTGTAGGGAAGCCAACTATGGTTGTCTGATGGAAATACTTGCCCCAGCTATGGGAATGTGGAAATTATATCACTGGCTCAGGGCTGGAAACAGGAAATAATCGCCACCTCATCGCTCATTTGAGTAAGAATTCATTCTGACTATTTATTGGTCAGTTCTTCAATTAATTAAAAAGCCTGAACCTAAAGAATGGCTGCTGATATAAACAAGATGTGCTTCAGTTATCAGATTTGATCTCAAGAGCTAACACTGTTACAGTTGTAGTTGTATGACATTTGTTTATTAAGAGTGGTCCTGCGGCTTCTTTTTTTCTCTCCATATTTTGCATTATTCAAACTGTATAATCAGCGTACATTACGTTGGCTCTGTGTAATGAAATAAACTGCTATAAACCAAGTAAATGACGATCACACGGCATGATCCAATAGTCTAACGCGCTTACTTTTCACCTCCGCTGCTAAACCCTTTGGATCACTCTACATCCTACACATTCTGTTAACTGGCCTATGAAGTATTGTGAAGCATGTTCACAGTTTAGACGTAGCCCTGCCCCAAGGCAGACTTTACTACAGCAGAAGCAAGATGGAAGCACACCGCTTGGGAACACGGTCAGAAGTGCTTATATATCTTAAGTAGTGTGCACATTATGGGACCTCCTTTGCCAGTACCAGAGGACGCCAACAGGCGTACAACCTGGGCTGTACACCTTTTGTTTGCATTCTGACCACAAGTATTGTGGTTAATGCAGACATGATTCCTTGTAAAAGGTATCAGTTTGGTGTTTGAACATCTTAACACCTGTTTTGTTACCAGAAAAAAGGGGAAACCCTATTATCTTAAGTAGTGTGCTTATATCAGAAGTTGCCCTTTGCCTCCCCCACCCCCACCAGCGTAATGTAAGAATGTGTTGCTGATATGAGAACGGTGCAAGTATAAGGTGTCATTATGTCCAACTGCGACTGTATTGTTTTCTCGGGAATGGTGATTGATGAGAACCTGGTGTCTGTTGGCTCCACACGCACATCGTCGTAAACCTTGAAGTTGATTTTGCTGCTCACGAGGGAATCGAGCACTGCCCTCACTGGAGGTAGCCGTGACAGGTTTTTATCCGTCATCACACACACATTGCGCGCTCCAAGGTTCTGCAAATCCTGCAAGAAATTACATTAAAACTAAAAAAAACTATAGACAATTTTTATTTTACGAGGTAAGGCCCACTGAGCTATATAGCTATTTTTCAGAAGCGACCAGGCCACAAATGATAGCTCAACGAAGTGGCTCATCATGTGGAAATGTACAGCAGCCAAATACTCTCAACGCATGTTCCTAAATGTGGAGGGAAAAACCGGAGGACCAGGGGATAAATCCACGTGACCATGGGGAGAAAGATGTTGCAAACTCTAAATATATAGGCATACCAGGCGAGGTAGTTAACATCTCACCACCATGATAGCAGTGGCAATAAATCTTCATTATACATTGTCTTTGAAATCCATAGCTTGCAGTCAACCATACAAACCTTCAAAACATTTAATCTGACATTCATTGTAAATTACACCATTGGAACCTCCTTTGCCAGTAGCAAAATATGATAATTGTTTTTTTACTGTTTTATCTGGCAACACAACCGACACTTTTTTTTGTTGTGGACCAATCAATTTCAAGGACAGTGCATACATCATCAGAATTGTGTTTTTTGTTTGCATTCCAACCGCAGGTATTGTGGTCAATGCAAACATTACTCCTTGTAAAAAAAGGTGTCGGTTTTGTTGCCAGATAAAAGGGTAAAAAAACTAGTATCATTCATTGTAATGTTATATTAGAGCTGCCGGATGTCATCAGCATATAAATGATGGCTGACAATAAAATTGGACATGATTTTGCCAAGCAGGATGGCTATTCAAAATAGCAAGGGGCCAAAGATGGAGCATTTGTGGGACACCTTAGTACACATATTTAGGAAAGGAAGACAGTCATTGAGTAGCACAAGCAGAACCAGGAGAGAAGTGTGGCTGATACACCCACATAACTACGGAGACACTCATTGATTGCATGACCAATCGTGTCAAAAGTAGCGGAGCGTGTTTTCGGAGAACTAGGAGAGTGATCCACAGTCTGAAGAGAGGAAAGGACCATTTCTCACATGTAGAAGAGCAGTTTCAGTGAAACGGCCTTAGCAAAAACCAGATTGTACTGCGTTGTGGTGACCACAGAAGGAGAGGTGTATAGAGATGTGGGAGATGATGACCCGTTTTTAGGACTTTTCTAAAGAAAGGGAGGTCTGAGACAGGATGTTAGGGTTTAGTGTGGGGGATTTTTCACGATGGGAGTGACAACATCACCTTGAGAGGCTAAGGGAATGGTACCGGATGAGATGGGGGGCATTAGCGATTTTGATTATGCATGTTGCCAGGGTAGGTAAACAGCTAGGGATGAGTTTGGTGCAAAGAGAATCAATAATGGAAGATAAACAATTGGTTTGAGATTATTTGTAACGTTTGTGTTGACAGCATGTCACGGATAGGTGGTGGATAATTATGAATGGATATTAATGTTTTTTATTAATCATATTGTCATTTTATTTTAATTCATGCAAATCCATGTAGACATACCATGCCAATCTCTTGCGTCACTCCTTCTCCATAACGAATGTTGGAGCATGCCATCTGAAGAGAAAACAAAGAAAAAGCGCCGTTAATCACATGTTACAAAGACAAATCTGACGAAGTTATGCTACAAAGGGGTTTACAATTGTTTTTTTTTAATGCTTCACAACCTTTGGTTTTAATGTAAAGCATATATTCAGGATGTTCCTACAATCACATCTCGTAAAGGTGCATGAATCTTAGCGGATCTCAGAAGCTAAGCAGATATTTTGGTTAGTGCTTGCATGGTTGACGACCTTGGCTTGCGAGATTGTATAGGCATGGCACTGCGAGGTGGCCAGGAGATGGCAGTGATGGGAGCTATCCCCTCACAAGCGAGTGCCTTCTCTAGGTACTCTCGTTTCCTCCCACACTTAGTCACCCGTAAATGGTAATGGATAAACATCCCAATACAGGAAACCCCTTAAATAAAAAAATAATTTACTGTACTGATCCCCATACCTCACCTCAAAGGCATAATCTGTCTGCCTCTTGCTTGCTTCGGCTGTAACACAAAACCACGCAATTAATAATTAACCGTGTTGTACAAATTATAAGTGAAGCAACACATTCTGAATTATTTTAGGGGAAAGTAAAACAACGCCGGATTCGACCACCACAGCTGATAGTGAAGTGAGTGTAAATGCCGGATTCGTTACCCGTAGGTGAAAAATTAAAATTAATAAAAGTAAAATAAAAAATACAATAAAAATCACGACGTTTCGGAGGCAACACAAGCTTTCGTCCGAAACGTCGTGATTTTTATTTCATTTTTATTTTACTTTTATTAATTTTAATTTTTAACCTACGTGACTTTACCGAAAAAAACCTAAGAATATGAATCCTTGCAGTCACGAAAGCTTCAAATCTAGAGTTACCCTACCTGTTGCAGTATGAATGTTGTATGCGTTACTCTACCTGTTGCTGTGTGAATGCTGTATGCGTGACTCTACCTGTTGCTGTGTACGCATGGGAATGGGCAGGACAGCGACACCTGTTGGTCATCGACATTGGAATTAAACAGCAGCTTAACTTGTCACAAGTGTAGTGGCATAGAATAGTAATGTAGCAGTATAGCGCTGGCTGCTGGCAGCGAAGGAGATCTGCACCGGTGACGATAATTTGAACCGGTCCTGGGCCTCCCCTAGGTCGACTCAGCCTCAAACGAGTAACTGGTGTGGTGTGTGAACATCGCCACTGGGGAGAAAAAGGCATGGTGAATCCAAGTCCCGAGCGAAGCTGGATAGTAAAGCTAGTGTGTATATATACTGTACGTGGTCTCGTACACATTTATTGCATCTTCATGCCTGTCAACTCCTTATCAGTGCCCTACCTTATTACAGACCAATTCAGACATTATTGGTCACCCCGTACCCTGACCTTAAATCTCAACGTTCATCCTACAAAGTCCCATCACAAGGGAGAAGAAACACATCCGTTGTTGCCCGTATTGAAACGGCTGTACACCACATGGACCTGAAAACTAAATTTCCCCTAAACCGTGTGGGTCGACACCTTTTAGAACACAAATCCACCCATTACCCAGAGCGAGTCGGATTACGCGATTTTACTGCGCCTCTCGCGTTGCAAGCACTTTGGGGAGTCATCACTCACTATTTTTGCAAGCTTAGGAGAGTGTCAAAAAACTCCCCCCCCCCCAACACAGTTCAGTTCATTTCAGTACATTTATTCGGTATAGCCCTGTGAGCCATGCGGCTCTTGAATACGGTGCAACCGCAACAAAAACATGAACAAGAAACATTAAAGTGACTACGTGCAATCCAGGAAAAAAACAGCAAGATCTTCCAGCAAAAAGCGCCGTATATCAACGATGTGTGCAAAAATCCCAGTGGGATGCAAGTCAAACAATAACAACCATAAGACAATTTAGATTAAAGTTACGTCTAACTCTGTACTACAACAAACAAATATGGCTAAACCAAAACGTTGTCGAAATCACCAAAATAAAGCTATAAAAACAATGTAACAGTGATCATAGGAACTGATTCAAATTTAACAATAAACGATATCCATAATATGTACGACCAAACTTTGCAGCCATAGCTGGCAGCCTGAGTCACTCCATAACAGCAGGAGTACCAACCATTTTCAATGCACCTTTAAAGATCAGCACACTATAATCAAAACTCAAGATCATACTTTGCAGCGGTCATCCGGAGCGACACATTTGATTTCAGGCCACTGAATTGCAGCGGCAGCTAGGGGTGTAAAACTCACAGGTAGCGATCCAATTTGCAGTTTATACACACACACACAACCTCCCGCCGATAGAATGTTGAAAGGACGTCAACTTCAAAAGGGGAGAAACTCACGAAGCTTGCCGCAGCGCCTTGAGCAGCTGCACAACATGATCGACCCTCAATGACACAGCCATGGCCGGCGGCCCTTGCAAAAGCGAACGCGACAGAGTCGTCGGCTGCGCACAGAAAAGTGGCTCGGGAAGAATGCCAGGAACGGTGGTGCTGGTTGGAGAGTGGGAAAATGAAACCCCCCACCACCTCCCACCACGAGCCTCCATTGGCTAGTTGGCTTGTTGAGTGGAAGGTCACAGAGTGTGTGGGGGGAGTTGAGTAAAAGTTGTTTTTGAATTGGGGGGTGGTGGGCAAGTGTGTCTGTGTGCATGGCAGTCGATATCAGCAGATGGACTGCATGAAACTTGTACAGGATACCCACCGGATTACAGCCTGCCTGGGCAGGCCTGCCTAGGCAGGCTGTAATCCTGTAATTGTAAACAACATCATACCAGCGGTGACCAGATATCCATGAGTTTCTGTTTGAGGGTTGTCTGCGATTATCGCAAGGTCAGTTTCCCAGAGCTAAGAAAACAAACCAATGGTAAAAAAAAAACATTGAACTGGTACTCTTAGTTTTGAAATAAAAATTAATAAAAATAAAATAATAATTTATAAATTTTAATTTCATTTTTTTTACCTACGTGACTTTACCGAAGAAACTAAGAGTATGAATCCTTGCAGTCACGAAAGCTTCAAATCTAGAATTATTGAACTGGTGTTGGAGAAACATTTTTAAACATTACTCAAATGGGTATTACACAGCAGCAGCAGCGTCGCCACCTTGCTGCAACATCTTCGCCAGGACTCGCCTTAAAACAAGTCTTAAGACTCAAGTGAGGCTTTCCTGGGTAAACAAGTGTAATCATAATCATACGTTGTATTTTACATTGTTCTCTTATTATATGTGTTGTGCTATTCAAACTACTGCAACACAAATACGTACACATTTCCGAAAAGTTCTTCAAACTGCAGTTCACTCGACATAAGCTTGACACAATTGTTCTATCCATCGTGAATTTCCAGTCTACATCTCTAAACAATGCACAATTTCGTCGGCTATACAAGAAATAGAGCTCCAAATTAACTTACAAAAAAACGACGACTTCACAAAGACGACATGCTGTCAATAACTCTGAAAAAACCATACTTTTACCAAAAATAGCTCTTCATGAACAAAATAAACCAGCGAGTTTGTTATTGCAGAAATATGTTGTCAAGAAATAAAACTGAAAACTACATTTGAGCAGCAATAATATGCAGCCGCAGTATTTTTCAAAATGGATATGAATCAGTACTGTATAGGAATATCGTAGCAACCTTAGGTTATTTTTGGATGTTTATAGATTTCAAAAATGTTTTGATAATTTTAATAGTTGTTTAGTCTACGTATTTACAGTATGTTGCAGAGGTGGGACAAAGTCATTGTTATGCAAGTCCAAGTCGAGTCGCAAGTCATCAAATTCATGACTCGAGTCTGACTCGAGTCCAAGTCACATGACTCGAGTCCACACCTCTGGTATGTTGTGCACAATACATTGCAATGGTCTCACAAACCGCCAGATGTTTTTTACATCTATTTTTTGTTTGTTATTTATTAATGCTATTTTCTAATTGTTGTGCATACATCTTTTTTTTTTTACCCAGGTCTCTCTTGAAAAATAGACTAGCGGTATGTACCATAGGTATGTGTAACTTCTTTGACACCTTACGTGCTATTAGGAGTTGCGCGGGGAAGGACAACAAACTAAACAAAAAGTTCTAAAGAAATAGGTTTTCAATCTAGACTGTCATAGAGTAACACATTAAAGATACTACTATAATACAACATGTGTATCGCGTTAGATCTGATGAGTGTATAGAAAGAACATGACCAACAACTTAATTACATTGTGTGTGCATTTTGCCTTGCCATGGCATGTATTAGTATGCTGATCAAAAGAGCACGTTCCGATCGCTGTATTAGATAAGACAATATGAAGGCATTAAGAAACCGCCCAGGCGAGATCTCTGCATCTGACAATGACACTGTCCACTTAAACACATTCCTGCGGAGGGAGCTGGTAGGAACGTTGGGTTGCTCGGTCAATGGGCAGGTTCAACGGCGGCGTGGTGTATTCCGCAAATATGCCCGACTGTGAGGGCGGGCACAAGCCGGCGTGAGTAGGTTAAACGTTGAGTTTTATAAGGGCACCACGGGGTGACCAGCCCCTCCCCACCCAGCCCCACCCCTCCCACCCAGCCCCACCCCCCACCCAGCCCCTCCGCACCCAGCCCCTCCTCACCCAGCCCCTCCCCACCCAGCCCCACCCCTCCCACCCCCCACCCAGCCCCACCCCCCACCCAGCCCCTCCTCACCCAGCCCCTCCCCACCCAGCCCCACCCCTCCCACCCCCCCACCCAGCCCCACCTTCCGCACCCAGCCCCTCCCCACCCAGCGCCTCCCCACCCAGCCCCACCCCTCCCACCCCCCACCCAGCCCCACCCTCCGCACCCAGCCCCTCCCCACCCAGCCCCTCCCCACCCAGCCCCTCCCCACCCAGCCCCTCCTCACCCTCCCCACCCAGCCCCTCCACACCCTCCCCTCCCCACCCAGTCCCACCCTCCCCTCCCCACCCAGTCTCACCCTCCCCACCCAGCCCCTCCCTCCCCACCCAGCCCCTCCCTCCCCACCCATCCCCTCCCTGCACGACGGACACAATAATCCCCTGTTGGCTGGTGTAACCAGGAGGTTCCTACCAGTGTATTGGTAAAGGTCCCGTCAATTGAGACGTGCTATGCGAATTTTCTAAATATTTTGCTATTGAAAATAACTTATTCGCTCAATGGGCCTTACTAATATAAACTGACATGTACCCAGTATCCTTGATTTAACCAGGAGATTATATATGCGCTACTGTAACCCCCCTTTGCCACGTAAAACATTGGCACTTTTACTCTTTGGTTCTTTCGGTAAAGTCACGTATAAAGAGAAGAGAAAATAAATTAAGTAATAGCATACGACGTTTCTATTGCAACACAAGCAATCATCATCAGGTATAAATGAGGTTTTATATAGCTTTATATAGCCTCGACACAGAGGCGTAGTTTCTCTGTGTGCCTATTTGTGTGTCGCTCTCTATGTGTCTCTGTGTTATCTCTCTCTGCTTGTATGTCTGTCTATGTGTCTCCGGTTCTGTATTTTATCTCTCTCTCTCATTCTCTGGAAGAACGTAATCAACCAGTTACGGTGTTGAATGTTATGTTAGCCGACTCTCTGTGTTGTCTTGCATTGTAATTCTAAGTGTACTAGGTTTGTTTTCTCTTTCATTTAAACCTGATGATGGTTGCTTGTGTTGCAATCTAAACGTCGTATTCTATTATTTAATTTATTTTCTATTTCTACGTGACTTTACCGAAAGAACCAAAGAGTAATTCCTGCAGTCACAAAAGCTCCAAATTAAGTTTGATTGGCACTTTTGTAAAGGCGTGCCCGAGTTATAACACCCAATCCAAACAATGTGTGTGTTCGTATTGGGGATTTCCCGTTTATATAAACGACTGTGAAATTGCATTTTCAGCAGCCACACCTGCACAATTAAGCTCAAATTGGTCCAATATTTCCATGGCATGCACTTACTTCGTTAAGCATATCGAGTCATAGCATTCATAACAGGATGTACTGTATAAGAAAAAAAAACAATTTGGGTACCACAAAGTGAAATATTTTATAATGAGAATTACACAGCGCTGGCAAATTGCACATTCAGATTGAAGCTTAATTTTATTCAAAAGCGCCCTTACGTTTCTCCATGAATGCATTGCACAAACACGTCCAAATTTTAGATACCCACAACCAATAAAGTGCACGCCAAGAATATACCCAAAGGCAAAAATTTAATGAAAAAAATTAAATGAAAAAACATTGTACTTTATATGTAACCACCCTTGAATAATCTCTCATGCATGACTAATGTGAATAACTAATTATTTCATTTCTAACTACGTGACTCTACCGAAATAGCCAACGAGTATGGATTCCTGCAAGTCACGAAAGCTTCAAATCAAGATTGAATGTGAATAAGTAAAATAAATGCAGGTTATATTATCTCTATGGGTCAGGCTGAACAACCACATGCAAAAATGTACGGGTAAGCGATGTTTTGCCATGGTGTGGTTTATCCTATTGCAGCTCGACTCTGCCCAGATTGTATGAGCGCATACTCTCATCCTATATACATACACACATTCCTCATTGCTTACCCACAACATGTAACAATTTAACATTCAGCATTCTAACGTCTAATATAAAGTAGCGCCACGTATTAAGCCAACGCTACGGTTTATTTTGCGTGAATATTGTAGAAGACAATATGCTTATTCTTGGTTCTTTCGGTAAAGTCACGTAGAAGGGAAATAATAAAATAATAAAAATATTTTTAAAAAATACAATTCTCACGACGTTTCGACTGCAACACAAGCAATCATCATCAGGTGTGAAATCCACAGCAAGAAATTTTGAAAAAGTTACGTAGAAGGGAAATAATCAAATAATACAAATTAAATTCTCACGACGTTTCGATAGCAACACAACACAAGAAAAAACTGGCACTTTTTTTCAAATTTTCTTGCTGTGGATTTCACACCTGATGATGATTGCTTGTGTTGCAGTCGAAACGTCGTGAGAATTGTATTGTTTTTTATTTTTATTATTTTATTATTTCCCTTCTACGTGACTTTACCGAAAGAACCAATAATATGAATCCCTGCATTCACGAAAGCTTTAAACAAAAATGTACAATATGCTTCTTAAAAAAAACATTGGACAGTCTTACACATATTTAGAGGCCTTACGTTGCACCGTGGCCATACCAAATGCGTCACTCAATCGTGGTACTGACACCAAATAGCAGAGGTGTGGACTCGAGTCATGTGACTTGGACTCGAGTCAGACTCGAGTCATGAATTTGATGACTTGCGACTCGACTTGGACTTGCATAACAATGACTTTGTCCCACCTATGAGATGTGGACTCGAGTCATGTGACTTGGACTCGAGTCAGACTCGAGTCATGAATTTGATGACTTGCGACTCGACTTGGACTTGCATAACAATGACTTTGTCCCACCTCTGCCAAATAGCCCTTTGCAACGCTGGTTCCATGTTCTCTCAGCAGAATCACCAGCAGGCATCATTTACGCTGTGTTTGCATTAAAAGTAAGGCTATGTCTGATACTCACTTCTCATAGCCACTGCGGTTTTCAAAATTGACAGCACACATTTATTACAGTTGCAGCATTATATTAGCGTAACGGATGTATCAATGTATAAAACCGTAAAGCGTGATTTTTTTGCCGCTATACAAACCACAGGACTATACTTTTAACATATTTCCCTGTTTGAAAATCTATTGCATGTTAATATGCCTTGTAGGTGACAAGTAAACGTTTAATTGCAAGCTGGAAGTGGGTAAGTGCAGTTAATATAAAGCATGATTAACAATACCGTATGCGTTTACCAGTATAGTGATGTGTTAAACAACACTGCCATTTCCTTTGTTGATGTAAAAGCCTCATCACATTGGCTGCTAATTTTTTCAGAAGCAGGTTTGAGCCTAGTGTAAAGGTTTTTTTCCTAAGGTTAGAATATACACGATGATCCATTTAGAGATACACCACTAAAATATTTGGGATACGTAAAAAATATTTGAATTCTCCCGTCAATCGCAATACTGTTACAGCTATTACATTTTTTCTAAATATCTCCTAATATACATTGTTTCACGTAGCCATCACGTTTACAATCGAGTATTCAATCACCCGTTAAGAAGAAAGGAAGATGGTGTTTTGAAATATATGGGGTATCTATAAATGGATTAACATGTACTTTCAATGCAAATTTTGACACATGTCTGGATTAAGAGCAGCTTGCGTTGGGGATATTTCGCCTCCTTCTTACGTATAGATTCACAAGTCCACCTACAAAACATTCAGCAAAACATAAACGTTAATTTTTACCAAACCAACGTGTTCATTTCAGTAACATTCTATCTCCCAAATGTAAAGACATTAAAATTGACTGGCTGCAGAAATTATAATCATCGCTGTTAAATATAAAAGTTAATGGGATGTCAAAGTTGACGTACTGCATCGTACCGTTTTTAAGATCACCAGGCAATCGGTTCTACCAAAAAATAATTACATCAGCGTTCGGTCAACTAAAATGTAAAATGTTCGTGAATAATCAAATATATATTTAAACCGATGTGTCCCTCTTCTCAAAGAAATCTATTATATTTATGCACATATAACATTAAAATATGATTTTACTTCTTACTTACAGGTATGATATATTTCTTCAAGAATATTCGTAAAGCTTGGATTACCTTTGAGTGTGAAAGAAAAATAGGTTTAATGCATTCAACATTGTATCAGGGCTTTTAATATCTGAACATTGTGTCTCATATTCGTGGTTCTTTCGGAAAAGTCACGTAGAAGGGAAACAATAAAATAAAAAAATATAAAAAATATATTTTTTTCTTTTATTGTTTCCCTAAAGTCACGTAGAAGGGAAACAATAAAATAAAAATAATTGTATTTTATTTTATTGTTTCCCTTCTACGTGACTTTACCGAAAGAACCAAGAATATGAATCCCTGAGTCACGAAAGCTTTAAATCAAAATTGTGTCCATCCCAGTGAATATCATAATTAGGCAGATTTATCCACAACATTCTATCAAAATTGTGTAGCATACTGCAATAAAGTCCAACACAATACCACCAGATCTCCGTAAAAATGAGTTCATGTAACCTGAACAAGATACATTCCTGGACTGTCTAGAGTCAAACCCGGACAGGTGGCAACTCTACCTGGGTACCCTCCATCACCAACCTGCGCCGACCAAAGTGGTGAACTATGGTCAAGCAATCCTATGGCCCACACAGCGCTGTGATGCTTTCATCCAGCATTGGATTAACAAAGGGCTCAATATCATTACTGTACCTTGTCTTGGGGTGACAATGAAATTGACTCACTTGTTGAACATTGTGATTAATCATACAATACTTTCTATAAATCTACATATGTGCATATTTGTTTTGTTTTCCACAGCATTGTACAGCGTAAGGGATGCGAGGTTGCATGCGAACACTACATCAAGTACAAATCGTTTCAATATTAACATTATTGCTTGCTTACCTTGTAGTTCCACATCACTTCAATGATTAGGATAAATAACCCCTACAAATGAAATGAAATGACTGTAATCAGTGTCTTTTGTCAATGTAAATACAGTGTTTATTAACTGATGTATGAATGTTAACCAATACTTATGTTCAAGAACCTGTTTTGGTGGTGGAGTGCGCAGTTCATAATCAGTTTGCGAGTTCAAATCGAAGTCAGAGGTTAACTCAGCCCTTTATCCCTCTGGGTTTTATATAAACGCGTATCACTTTGAGGTTTACCG